>NC_134353.1:374396874-374996874 GCF_048569485.1 Anomaloglossus baeobatrachus
CAATGCTCCTCTGGGAAATATGCAAATTGTTTCTTCAGTGAGGAAGTAGACAAACTTAGTACCACCTATTGGAAGTAGCAATTCTAAAAGTCAAAAGTAACCCTTTAATGAGCCTTGTCATATGACTTAGAGTTAGTGATCTGGCATAAATTCTATTTGCAGACACAGTGTTTCGGGATGGTTGTCCCTTGTCTACCCTCCAATAGGTGGCACTAGAGTTCATCGTCTTCCTCACTGAAGAGACAATTTGCATATTTCCCAGAGAAGCATTGCGGCTTAGTCACCTCACTACTGGCATGCTGGAATGGTGTGTCAGTATCCGCAAGAATAATAGCTTCCCCTGTAGACCCAGTCTTAGCCTCTCACACAGCCAGATCAGATCTCATATTTTGCACTGATAAGGGACAACCATCCTGAAACTCGGTGTCTGAAAATTGAGGTTCTGATCTGACATAAAACCTAAGTCATATGACAAAGCTGATTAAAGGGTCACTTTTGACTTTTAGGATTGTTACCTCCAATGGGTGGCACTAGAGTTCGTCTACATGCTCACTGAAGAGACAGTTTGCATATTTTTCATGTAGGTTCAATCCAAAAACCCACCAGAAAAGGCACCCAATAAACACTCAAAAGAATGAACTTGCTGTGTATATATCAAAGTATAATTTGTATTTCTTCAATAATACACATGAAAATAAGCAACTATGTAATATAGCTTATCAGACAAATTTTGCTTTTTTCAGTGAAGACTTTCCCATTACTGAGAGAGAAGATGGCAGAGTTGTTACTGATGACATTCTATAACGGGAGGAGGGAGGAGTTAGAGGCAGAGCTCTACCACCTCCTTCCTCTTCTATCTACATAGAGTGTCATCAGTAACCGCTGCTATCTCCTATCTCAGTAATGGAAAAGTCTTCACTGAATACAGATTTTACCTCCAAATTGAGAATTTGGCTAATGACTGCTCAATTTTGGCAGAGAAAGAAGCAAATTTGTCTAAGATACACTACTCAGACAGTTAGGGATATTTGGCTTTCGGGTGAAACTTATGTTAGGCTAAGTTCACACTTCCGTTGTTTTGCATCAGTCACAATCCGTCGCCTTGAGGAATTACGGTATCCTGCAAAATATTTTGCAGGAATCCTGTTTTTCCCCATAGACTTCTATTAGCAACGGATTGCGACTGATGATGCTGCATTGCATCCGCTGTGTCGCGGTCAGTCGTTTTTTAACTGACCGCTGGGCAGAAGCAACGCAGCCTGTAATGTTTTTTGAGCAGCGCAATCCGTAGGATATTGCTGCGCATGCGCTCTCTGGCTCCCTGCCCCCGTAACCAGGATACACATCGGGTAACCAAGCAATGCGCTTTGGTTAGTTACCCAATATTTACAGTGGTTACGTGTGCAGGGAGCTAGCGCTAAGCGGTGTATGCTGGTAACCAAGATAAATATCGGGTAACCAAGCAAAAAGTGCTTTGCTTTTAGTTACCCAATATTTACCCTGGATACGTGTGCAAGGAGGCCGACACTTTCCCGCTCGGCTCCGCCCCCTCCCGCACTCCGCATGTGTACACACTCACACACTTACACTCATAAACACTCACACACACTTGTCCCCAGCCCTGCAGTCCCCGCGGCACTGACGTCCTCAGCGCCAAGGCCCCCCTGCGCTCCGCCCCCCCCCCCCCCACACAACGGAGTCCGACAAAGAATTCTGTTCTTTGTCATCCGTTGTACGGCGCATCAGTCACATGCGTCAAGCAACGCATGTGACTGATGAAAAACAACAGAAATGTGAACTTAGCCTATAATGTTAAAAGTTCAAGCTACAGTGATATTTTATAATGAAAGTACAGCATTTAGGTAGAACCATGCAATGGTCATTTCTTCATCTCAAACAATTTATTGAAACAAAAGCCAACAACAGTGGTGGGTATACCCCCAAAAAAATAATGTCAATGTCTCAATAATTTATGTGGCCTTGAGCATCAATTACAGGTTGACAATGACTTCTCATGCTGTTCACAAGAGGAGTTATTATCTGCTGAGGAATGACATCCTACTCTTCATGAAGGGTGGCTCTCAGGTCTCTGAGGTACAGAGTTTCGAGCCTCTACATGGCGACTCAGCTGATCCTTTAGGTTTTGAGAAAGTTTAGGCCACTCCATTTGAGGTACCCCACTCCAGCAACCATTTCCTAATGATGCGACCTGGAGCATTTTCGTCCATGAAGATGAAATTAGGGCTCTGTTATTCAAGCAGAGGCACAATGACTGGATTAATGAGGTTATTCAAGCAGTAGGTGCTTGTCACTGTACTATTCACAAAGTGTAGGGCAGTCCTGTATTGACTAAACACACTTTTTACTCTGTAATACCACCAAGCCCAAAGGCTCATCTAGTGACACAAGTGGCTGATGTATTGCGCTCTCCTTGACGTCTCCAACATCATTGTAGGTCAACATTTCTGCTCAGCGTGAATCAACTTTCATCAGAGAACACCACTGAGGTCCACTGGTCCCTCTTCCAGCAAGATGATGATGCCTGTGCCTGATGCTGTCGTCAGGTACCCTTGCAGGTTGTCGGGCATGCAGACCACTCTGATGTAAACGGCTTCAAATGGTTTGACATGACACTTGGGTGCCTCTCACTTCCCTTAAATCTGCCTGCAGTTGTGTGACATTCATCATCTAGTTCCAAAAGTCATTGTTCACAATGAAGTGGTCATCAGTGTGGGATAGGATATCCACTTCTATGCCTTTCTGTGACTCTTCCAGTCTCATTGTATCTCTGTTGAAACCTGCTTATGACACTCTGTTCCGCCTGAGAACATCTTGCTTGAAGCCTCACAATGGTGAGGTACTGTAGATGAATTGTTTGGTGTCGTCTGAGTCTCATGATGTCAAAATCTGAACAGCATGATGAGGAGGACTGTTTAAAACCAATTATAATTGAACCCTGTAATTTATTGGGTGATTCATGGATCAAAGACCTGATGTGAATTTTTCCATTAAGCTCCTTGTTAGAGAACATCAAGTTGTGCAAAAAGTACTGAAACACTGAACAGTTGGACATGTGCAGTCAAAAGTTGAGAAGATCACATTAACTTCACCTGAAAAGGTCAAAGGGCATTTTGGGATTGTGCTGAAATTTCACATGAAGGCTAAATATGCTTAACTTTTTGAGTAGTGTATATTACAAAGTTGCTTATTTTCATGTGTACTATTGATTTAGGAAATAAAAATTTAAACAACGGTTATGCTTTGTCTTTTGAACTTGCTTTAACCACTTTAAAGTTCCAATGATATCAAGCGGTAAAAAGAGAATTGTAATGCTCGCGGGTGCTAGTGGGGAATGAACCCAAAGCCATAGCACACAGAAAACCTGGAGGGGCTTGGCTATAGTTTCACATGAGTCTCTGATTGTGAGAGTGTTGCTCTGTAGGTGGAAACCAGGCGCCACTCAGGAAGACTGGAGCTGCAACAGCTGGCCCCAGGGTTATGGACAGTCAATGATATGGTAGGTGCAGCCAAGAAGGCTGATGCAGCAGGCTTGGTCGATATGATACGATGCAGCAGCGGCCAGTATAGCAAACTTGGCCAACAGGGTATGATGCAGCAGCAGATACTTCAGTTGCTGCAACACAGACTAGTGTGTTCCACATTGCTAATACCAAACAGCAGCACCAGCACTTAGAGACCTGACAACTAGCAATATATAGACCACGTTGCCCAGGGACCTCCCTTAAGGGAACAAAGAAAAAAACAGCTCCAAAGACCGTGAATTGATAATAGCGGTGCCCGGAAATCCTGGACCGGTATCCAGGTGCATATAATGAAGTAGAAAATTAGGAGATTCCAGCACTGCTCACTAAAATTTAAAACATAGCTTTATTTGGTATAAATATGCATTTGAGGCATGTTGTGCCTGAAATGTGTAGACGCAGACACTTACCTGGTCTACTTATGGAGCTTAATGGATGTTTTTTTCCATGGCTTTTAACCTTTATTCCTAATAAAGCTATGTTTTAAATGTTACTAGCGGTGCTGGAATCTCCATTTTTTTTCGATTTCACCTCCCTGAAGGGGAAGGTACCCAAAAGACCTCTTTCAGCCATAGGCTAAGAGGCACTTCCGGGTTAGGGCATACTGGCCCTTTAAGAAAAGGTGCACCCGCTCCATGAGCACTCCTAGGAGTCCTGTGCGGCTTATGCAGGCCCTGGGAGGCGGTGTTAGGAATTGGTTTATTCTGCCAACCACTGACAGGGGTAACTTGCTCCACGAGTTATATTTAAGTTTAACGTGTTCCAAGAGTGATAGTATACTCGTCTGAAGGTCTAGTGTATGGTCTTTCTGTATGTGTACTCCCAGGTATTTAAAACTAGTTACCACTTGCAGAGGTGACCTACCCTCCATTGAAGTTCCAGACCCTTGTGTTAATGGCATCAATGCCGATTTGTCCCAGTTGATGCGTAGTCCAGAAAACTCCCCAAATTTATCTATAGTGTCTATAACCAACGGTAAGGTCTCTTGCACTCGATCTAAGAAGACAACCATGTCATCCGCATACAACCCTATTTGATCTGTGCGGTCAGCTATAGTGATTCCAGTGAGCAGTGGATGTGAACGAATTCTAAAGGGGGCTTTACACGCTACGATATCGTTAATGTTTTATCGTTGGGTCAAGTTGTTAGTGACGCACATCCGGTGTCATTAACGATATCGCAGCGTGTGACACTGACCAGCGACCTCAAAAATGGTGAAAATTGTTCACCATGGAGAGGTCGTCCCAAACTCAAAAATTGGTAAGGGTTGTTTATCCAGGTGGTTCATCGCTCATGCGGCAGCACACATCGCTATGTGTGACACAGCAGGAGCGAGGAACGTCTCCTTACCTGCCGCTGGCCACAATGCGGAAGGAAGGAGGTGGGCGGGATGTTACGTCCTGCTCATCTCCGCCCCTCCGCTTTGATTGGCCGGCCGCTTAGTGACGTCGCGGTGATGTCGCTGTGATGCCGAACGTCCCTCCCCCTTGAAGGAGGGATTGTTCGGCAGTCACAGTGACGCCGCCGACCGGGTAAGTACGTGTGACGCTGCCGTAGTGATAATGTTCGCTACGGCAGTGATCACAAACAATCGCATGCGCGACGGGGGCGGGTACTTACACGCTTGCTATCGCTACAAATTGCTAGCGATATCGCTACCGTGTAAAGCCCCCTTAAGTGCCAGAGCTTCAATGACAAGTACAAACAATGCTGGGGACAGTGGGCATTCATGTCATGTGCCCAGTCTCAATGAGAAGGGTGCAGACATTACACCATTGACTAGTACCCTGGCTGTCGGGGACCTATACAACATATGAATCCAGTTACTGAATTTAGGACCAAAGGCGAATCTCTGGAGGCAGGCAAACAAAAATGGCCATTCCAGCGAGTCAAATGCCTTGGCCGCGTCCTGCGAGGCCAAGGCCCACTCGTGTTCCTGGACCAGTGAACTATATTGCACTATGGTTTGACCCGTCTTATATTTATAGAGGTGTTTTTCCCCAGGCATAAATCCGGTTTGATCTGGGTGAACTATACTCAATATGACTGAATTGAGTCTGGACGCCAGTATTTTGGTAAAGATCTTGTAATCCACGTTGACTAAGGATATAGGGCGGTATGAGCCGCAATCTAGTGGCTCCTTGCCCTCCTTCCTCAGCACAACTATATGTGCTTCGTATAAGGAGGCAGGCAGAGAGTCACCAGCTAAAAAGTGTGAAAAAACATCTAAGAGAATCGGGGCCAGTACATCGCAATATTTACTATAGAATTCTATGGGGAGGCCATCTGGACCTGGAGATTTCCCCCTAGCCATATCCGAGATGGCTGTAATCACTTCCTCCAGTGTGATGTCCGCCTCCAGAAACTCACGTTGTGATCTACTCAAAGTGGGAAACTCCAAATCCAACAAGTATGCCACACAATTTTGAACTCCATGAGCATTTCTAGAAGTATATAGGGCTTTATAATATTCACAAAAGCAGTCCAAGATATCTTCAGGGGATGCAGCTATTGAACCGTCCGCCCTCTGTATACCCAGTATTGTATTTGAGGTGTTATGTTGCCTAACCATATATGCTAGTAATTTACTAGATTGATTTCCAAGCTCAAAATATGATTGTCTTGTAAAGAACAGCTTGCGTTTGGACTTGGTCTCAGAGTGCTGTATATATAACCTATATGAATGCAGCCAGGCCGCCCTATTCCCATCGGTTGGGGACGATATATATACTGTCTCCAAGTCCCTAAGTCTCCCCTCTACTATGTCATCCTCATTTCTAGTCACTCTTTTAAGATATGTTATGGTTGAAGATAAACACCCTCAAAGGTAGGCCTTAAGAGTATCCTACACCAAATTATTATTCCAGGGCTTAGAATGGGCCTCTAGGAAATCTTCTATTTGGGTCAGAGTCCTATCGCTTTGATCAATTAACTTCAGCCAAAAAGGGTTCAACCTCCAAAAGGTTTTGCTAGCATTTTGGTTAATCTTAAGAGTAAGGATCACAGGGCAGTGATCTGATATACCCCTGACCCCGTGTACCACGTCATCCACCCATGTCGCGATATTGCTCGATCCGAAAATATAATCGAACCAGGACAGCGTGTGTCTAGTAGAAGAGTGACATGTTTATTCTATTAGTATTAGGGTGCCAGAATCGCCAAAGGTCAATCCACCCACCTCCCTCCGCGCATTGCTGCAGATCAGTCAAGTTTGAGGTTGAGTGTTGTCCCCCCCGTCCATCCAAAATCTGTCCTGCTCCTTATGCATCACAAGATTAAAATCCCCCCATACATAGCACATATGCATCTGGATAATTAAGGGCAAAGCTCAGTGCCTGTTTAAGAATAGAGATGCGAGCCGGTGGGGGGTTGTAAATGCATAATAGCACATAATCTCTAGAGTCTATAGACACATATATAAACACAAATCGCCCCTCCGGGTCATGCCTTACCACCCTCGCTTCCCATCGGATGTTTATGGACCAATAGAGAGACACTTCTAGAGTACCTGTGTGGAACGCATGTGTCGACCATTGTACCCACGTTTTTTGTTTTTTTTTACTAGTCTAGCTGTCTCGTGTGCGATGAGTCTCTACTAGTACCACCAGATGAGCCCTGATCTGCTTAATTTGGAAAAATACCTTAATACGTTTTTTGGGCGATTTAAGGCCTCTGACATTCCAGGTCATAAATTTCAGCTCTGACCCCATATGATATAGATCTTTTTATAAAACCAGGATCCCAGGTGTAAGACGCTTTTTGCCCTATAATTAAATGTGGTTAACCCTGCGACAGTAATAAGCCTGTCCCTGCAAAGAAATAAAGTTAATGCATTTGTAGCTGTAAAGAAAATGAACATATATCGAACTTCAGGACCTTTTCGTAAAGTCTTGTAAAACATTTCAAACATCAATGGGGATACACCACTGAATGCAGTGACCTGGTATAGGTGGTATAAGGGTGCACAAGACAGGGCTCCCATTTCACAAGAACCAATTCCTGGCCAATTCTTCCATCACTCAAGGCACGAAGAAGTCCCATCTGCCTCCAAAGGGGGCGTCAAGCAACTGTGGAAGAAGGTCGCCAAGGGGCCCAGAAAATGTCACCTAGCAAAGCAAACTCATTGCTTCTGCCCCTTAGGTCTTGTATGTAACTGTAGCCAGTCCTCAGCCTCAGCAGGTGTAGTAAAAAACAGAGACGACCCTTTATGCACTATGCGGAGCCGGCAGGATACAGCATAGAGTAAATGATATTCCGCTCCCTTAATTTCTTCTTCACATCCATGAAGTGGGCCCTCTGTTTCTGGAGGTCCACCGAAAAATCCGGAAAGATCGAGCGCGTAGCATTGTTGTACTTGAGTGGGCTCTTCTGTCGGGCCAGACGGAGAGCTGCGTCTCTCTCTGCAATTGAGCATCCTTGCTAAAAAGGGACGTGGTGGTGCGCCTGGAGGAGGAGGCCTCGTTGGGACTCTGTGCGCCCTTTCCACCGCAAATGTCGACGAGAACTAGTCTCCCAGGGTAGATTTCAGCCACTCCTCCAGGAACCGTTCCGGATGATGACCTTCCGAATGCTCTGGCAAACCTATGATCCTTATATTGTTTCGACACATGCAGTTCTCTAGATCATCTGCTTGCTTTCTGGCGCCATGCGTTTACCGATCCGGCCATTGTGGTCATTTTTGTCGTTAGTGGTGCAATTTGATCCTCCAGTTCAGACACTCGCGTCTCGACTTCTGCTATTAGGGCCCTCAAGGATTGCATATCCGGACGCAGGAGGCCCACCTCTGAGTGTATCTCCTCAATCTTCCCTGTAAGAGAGCTGTTGCATGTAGAAATTGCTTGCAGAAGTTGTTCATATACCTGTCTCAGTTAGGTCATCTTGATCCTCTGACCCTTCATCCAATAGTGCTTTGCCTTTAGACCTGGCATTTCTCTTGGCTTTAGGAGCATCTGCCTGACCACCCCTTGCGAACTCCTTAAGTTTATCAATAGCTGCATTTGTTTAGGGGGACTCATATTGATACGCTGGGGATTTGTTGATTCTGCACCCCTCTCTTATCGTATCCCCGTACGTCTGAATCTGTGCCTTTACAATGTATATTTAGCAATATGTGCGTCTCCCCTCAATCACCACGTTCAGATTGCCGGAAAACAGCCACTTATATGTTGTATAATAATAATGAAGGGAGTCCCAGGGCAGTATAGCACTGGGTGTATTTATCAGAATGATGCAGGCCTGCGAAGCATGAGGACTTCAATATGTGTCTCTCATTTGTTTTCATGTGTCAGAGGGAATCTGCAGGGCCCATTTTTCAAGGCACACACTCCAGACTCTCCAGCACTCTATGGGTTAAAATCTCCTCCACTGCCACCAGCCCCTTAATGCGCTGTTCACTGACCGCCAGTTACACAGCTAAGGGAGTAATAGCTCCCCGTGCTCACCGCTCCCGGATCTTCCCCTTTGGGCATATATCCGTCACTCCTCTCTGCTCCCTGGAGTCACATCCTGCCGCTCAGTGTGAAGATGCAGGCCGCAGGGAAGATGGCCGCCGCGCCACACGCTTCAGCCTCAGGAGACCCAGCGTCGCAGTCCAGGCAGTGTTAGGAATTGGGGCTGGAGCAGCCGCCGTTGAGCGTCCGGAAAGGTGAGTGTGCTAGCATCCCCGCTTGGGGAGGAGGGTAGGACAGTGTGGGAATGCCAATAAGGGTGTTATAGTAATCTTTAATTAGTGCAGGTTTTGAAATATGTCAGCTCCCAGCAGTTTCCTATCTGTTCCATGACTTAAGACAGGCTGCAAAAATACATCGGTTGGAGCGTCCTGTCAAGTGTAGTGAACAAATCCTGTATAAAAAGAGTGCACAATGAGTCGTGAGAAATGTATAATAAATATTCTTTATTAGAAAATAGCAAAACAAAAAAAAAAACAAAAAAAAAAAGAATAAAACCATGTAAAAATCGGGGGAACCACTAGGATGAACTAAACAATGCATGGCTGGTAGGTAACCATTTATATAGCAAAAAAAAAAAACTTAAACAGGGCAAAAAAATTAATTGATGAGCAATATTGGTTATCTATAACAAATATAAGCCAACACATAAAAAAAAATCAAAAAATGTTCTCTTATCTCTATAATAAATAAAGGCAAAGTAATATGCATGTCACAACATAACAAATATATTGATTGCTGTAGCGCATACATCAGCATAAAGTGCCAGTGCTCATAGTTTGCATATGTGCGAATCATTATCCTGTAAAAAGGGGATAAATGTTACCCAAGCACATTGCTAACTAAACACACTAACCATAAAGCAGACAAACTGCAGCAAATCCCTGCATTTGAAAACAAATCATGTGTGACAGCCCTGAATTCTATCAGCCAAAGTATATAACTATAAACATGTAAAAGCTAACTTACCAACCACAGCACAGTGGTGCCTGTGCACCAACGCACGTTTTGGCCTCTGCCTTCTTCTAGGGATTATGGTTATACTACAGAACCATATTTAAATGTATGTATACTGATGGCCAATAAAATAGTGGAACACAGAAAAGTGGGCGGCATTACCAGCATGCAGCAAAAAGAGAATTGTTTACTTACCGTAAATTCTTTTTCTTATTGTTCCGTATTGGGAGACCCAGACAATGGGTGTATAGCTTCTGCCTCCGGAGGACACACAAAGTACTACACTCAAAAGTGTAGCTCCTCCCTCTGAGCTTATACACCCCCTGGAGAACCAGATCTAGCCAGTTTAGTGCAAAAGCCGAAGGAGAATAGCCACCCACAAGTAAAAACAGAGCAAGAACCAGAACAACCGGAGACTCTGTCCACGACAACAGCCGGTGATAACACGCGGAACAAGAAATTGCCAACAGGCAACAGGGAGGGTGCTGGGTCTCCCAATACGGAACTATAAGAAAAAGAATTTACGGTAAGTAAACAAAATTCTCTTTTTCTTTATCGTTCCTATGGGAGACCCAGACAATGGGACGTCTCAAAGCAGTCCATGGGTGGGAATAAACAAAAAAACTAAGAAGTAGGCGGAGCCTAACTTCATAAATGGGCGACAGCCGCCTGAAGGATGCGTCTGCCCAAGCTCGCATCTGCCGAAGCATGAGCATGCACTTGGTAGTGCTTTGAAAAGGTATGCAGGCTAGTCCAAGTGGCAGCCTGACAGACTTGCTGAGCCGTAGCCTGGTGCCTGAAAGCCCAAGAGGCACCGACAGCTCTGGTCGAGTGTGCCTTGATCCCCGGCGGGGGAGGCACCTGAGAACACTGGTAGGCATCCGAAATGGTCGACCTAATCCAACGGGCTAAGGTCGGCTTAGAAGCAGAGAGCCCCTTACGCCGACCTGTGGTTAGCACAAAAAGAGAGGTGCACCGCCTAAGAGCAGCGGTGCGAGACACATAGATCAGGAGAGCACGCACCAGATCCAGAGTATACAATGCTTTTTCAAAGCGATGAACAGGAGCCGGACAAAAGGAAGGTAGGGTAATGTCCTGGTTAAGGTGGAAAGGAGAGACCACCTTAGGAAGAAAGTCCGGAGTCGGACGGAGAACCACCTTGTCTTGATGAAAAAACAAAAAAGGTGACTCCGAAGAGAGCGCAGCCAAATCAGAGACTCTCCTGAGGAAAGTTATGGCCACTAGAAAGACCACTTTCTGTGAAAGACGAAACAAAGAAACCTCCCTAAGAGGCTCAAAGGGGGGTTTCTGCAAAACCGTGAGAACCAAATTGAGGTCCCAGGGATCCAAGGGCTGCCGGTAAGGCGGAATGATGTGAGACGTGCCCTGCAAGAAGGTGCGCACCTGAGCCAGCCGGGCGATACGCCGCTGGAACAGCACTGACAGAGCCGAGACTTGTCCCTTGAGAGAGTTGAGGGGCAGTCCCAGCTGCAGACTGGACTGTAGAAAGGACAGAAGGGTCGGCAAGGAAAAAGGCCAAGGAGGATGGCCGGAAGAGCGACACCAGGACAGGAAAATCTTCCAAGTCCTGTGATAGATCTTGGCAAAGGAAGACTTACGGGCCCAAGTCATAGTGGAGATGACCTCAGGGGGGATACCAGAAGCCGTCAAGATCCAGGACTCAAGAGCCACGCCGTCAATCTGAGAGCCGCAGAAATCTGGCGGAAAAACGGACCTTGTGAGAGAAGGTCTGGACGGTCCGGAAGATGCCACGGCACCTCTACGGACAGATGGAGCAGGTCTGGGTACCAAGCTCGCCTGGGCCAGTCCGGAGCAATGAGGATGACTCGACGGCCCTCCATTCTGATCTTGCGCAGAACTCTGGGCAAGAGAGCTAGAGGGGGAAACACGTAGGACAGACGAAACTGGGACCAGTCTTGAACCAGAGCGTCCGCGGCGAATGCCTGAGGATCCTGGGAGCGAGCCACGTAAACCGGAACCTTGTTGTTGTGACGGGATGCCATTAGGTCCATGTCCGGAGTACCCCACTTGCGGCAGATTGACTGAAACACTGCCGGATGCAGGGACCACTCGCCACTGTCCACGGTTTGATGGCTGAGATAATCTGCCTCCCAGTTTTCCACGCCTGGGATGTGGACTGCGGATATGGTGGACTTGGAGTCCTCCGCCCATTGAAGGATGCGCTGTACCTCCAACATTGCCAGGCGGCTGCGTGTCCCGCCTTGGTGATTGATGTAGGCAACCGCTGTCGCATTGTCTGACTGGACTCGGATGTGCTTGCCCGCCAATAGGTGGTGAAAGGCTAGAAGAGCCAGAAGCATGGCTCTGGTTTCCAGCACATTGATCGAGAGGGCTGACTCGGACGGAGTCCAAGTGCCCTGCGCTCGGTGGTGGAGACATACCGCTCCCCAGCCGGATAGACTGGCATCCGTGGTGAGGATCACCCAGGACGGGGCCAGAAAGGAGCGCCCCTGAGACAGAGAGAGGGGCCGAAGCCACCACTGAAGAGAGCTCCTGGTCTGTGGCGACAGAGCCACTAACCTGTGCAAGGAGGAAGGCCGCTTGTCCCAACAGCGGAGAATGTCCAGCTGCAGTGGACGCAGATGGAACTGGGCAAAGGGAACAGCCTCCATTGACGCCACCATCTGACCCAGCACCTGCATCAGGTGCCTGACGGAATAACGGCGGGGCCTCATCAGAGAGCGCACCGCCAGTTGGAGGGACTGCTGTTTGATTAAGGGCAACTTCACAAGTGCCGGCAGAGTCTCGAACTGCATCCCTAGGTACGTGAGCCTCTGGGTCGGAGTCAGAGTGGATTTGGGCAGATTGACAAGCCACCCGAATTGGGCTAGAGTGGCAAGAGTGAGCGAGACACTCCGCTGACAGTCTACGCTGGATGAAGCCTTGACTAGAAGGTCGTCCAGGTAAGGAATCACTGCCAACCCCTGGAGGTGCAGAACCGCAACCACTGCTGCCATGACCTTGGTGAATACCCGAGGGGCCGTGGCTAACCCGAAGGGGAGAGCCACGAATTGGAAATGTTCCTCTCCGATTGCAAAACATAGCCAACGCTGGTGTGAAACTGCAATTGGCACATGCAGATAGGCATCTCTGATGTCGATGGATGCCAGGAAATCCCCTTGGGTCATTGAGGCAATGACTGACCGCAGAGACTCCATGCGAAAATGCCGCACCTGAACATGCTTGTTGAGAAGCTTGAGATCCAGGATGGGCCGGAAGGAACCGTCCTTTTTGGGGACTAGGAAGAGATTTGAGCAGAAACCTCTGAACCGTTCCCGGGCGGGAACTGGTACAATTACTCCGTTGGCCTGCAAGGATGCCACGGCCTAGAGAAGGCGGCGGCCTTGGAGCAGGGGGGAGTTGACAGAAAAAATCTGTTTGGCGGGCTGGAAGAGAACTCTATCCTGTAGCCGTTGGAGATGATATCCCGCACCCACTGATCGGAGACGTGTTGAAACCACGCGTCGCCAAAGTGGGAGAGCATGCCACAGACTAAGGACGTTGCTGGTGCGGACAGATAGTCAAGAGGAGGCTGCCTTAGTGGCAGCAGCTCCTGCGGTCTTCTGTGGACGCGCCTTTGTGCGCCAGTTGGATTTTTGGTCCTTGGCTGAGTTAGTGGACGAGGCCGAGGGCTTAGAGGACGACCAGTTGGAGGAACGAAAGGAACGAAACCTCGACTGATTCCTACCCTGGACAGGTTTCCTGGTTTTGGTTTGTGGCATGGAAGTACTCTTCCCGCCAGTAGCTTCCTTAATAATTTCATCCAGCTGTTCACCGAACAGCCGGGACCCAGCAAAAGGGAGTCCAGCAAGGTACTTCTTTGAAGCATCTGCTTTCCACTCTCGAAGCCACAAGATCCTGCGGATAGCGAGGGAATTAGCCGAAGCCACCGCAGTGCGGTGAGAAGCCTCCAGCATGGCAGACAAGGCATAGGATGAAAAAGCTGAAGCTTGGGAAGTTAAGGTAACCATTTCGGGCATAGATTCCCTGGCGAGGGAATGCATCTCCTCTAGAGAAGCAGAGATGGCTTTGAGAGCCCACACTGCTGCAAAAGTCGGGGAGAACGAGGACCCTGCCGCCTCATATACAGCTTTGGCCAGAAGGTAAACCTGGCGGTCAGTGGAATCCTTAAGAGAGGTGCCATCAGCCACTGATACAACAGTCCGGGCTGAGAGTCTAGACACCGGGGGGTCTACCTTTGGTGAATGAGCCCACTCCTTGACCACCTCAGGTGGAAAGGGAAAACGGTCATCAGAACCATGCTTTGGGAAGCGTTTGTCAGGACAGGCCCTAGGCTTGGTCACAGCGGCCTGAAAACTGGAGTGGTTAAAGAACACACTCTTTGTCCTCTTAGGCGAGGTAAACTGGTGCTTTTCTGCCAGAGAGGGTTGTTCCTCTGATACTGGCGGATTGAGATCCAGTACAGAATTAATGGACGCAATCAAATCACGAACATCTGAGTCACTTTCGGACAGATCAATGGGGCACATGGAGTTAGCCTCCGAGCCCCCTGTAAAGGCATCCTCCTCGTCCTGCGAGTCAGCTTCTGAAACAGAGCCGCGGGACGAGGAAGGAGAGGGAGCCCTGCGTCTCCTCTTAGAAGGACGGGGTCTGGGACCAGATGATGAATCCTCTGTGAGCTCCGGTCCTGAGAGAGCCCTAGCAGCAGAGGCACCCTGTGAAGGGGGCTGATGCATGTTCAGCAAAGTCCTGGACAGAAGTCCCATGGAGTCGGCAAAAGACTGGGAGATAGACCTAGATAAGGATTCTACCCAAGCCGGGGGTTCAGCCACAGGAGCCGGAGCAGCCTGAGAGACCACTGGGGGTGCGATTCCAGGCTGAGGCATCGTCAGGTTAGAGCAGGCATCACAATGTGGATAGGAGCTCGGTTCAGGCAGTAGGAGCTTACATGCAGTGCATACTGAATACAGCTTTGGAGCCTTGCTCCTCGTGTGAGACATGCTGCTGGAGTGGGGGCTCTGCCAGAATGACCCCCAGAGAGTATATACAGAGGTCCACAACTAGAGGTTGTGGCTTACCAGACCGCTGGAGCGGTGTTGTGTGCCCTCCAGATCCCGAACCCCCAAGCACCTCAGCAGGGATGCTGCAGACCAGTGCTGATCGCAGGGAAAACGCTGAGAAAATGGCCGCCGGAGCGAAGAGAGGGGGCGGGATTTACTCTGGGAGCGGGATCTGGAGGGCCATAGAGACTTACAGGGGAGGAGACATGTACTCAGTGAGGAGTGTCCCTCCCCTGTGCAGAACGGACGCTGGGCGGAGCCGCGCTGTTCCTCTGCATGAATGACATGCGAGGGCAGTTAAACCGAAACTAGGCCTCCGGCGAAGCCGGGGTCTAAATTTGAGCAGTGCGGCCGGCGCGCAGGCACCATCGGCGCGGTTCTCAGGCGACAGCCAAAGAACCCGCCGGAAATGTCATAAAACACACTCAGCACACTCTCCCACAACAATAAAGTACAGGGACCCCCAATATACAAACGTCTCAGGTACTTAGCTTGCTGAGACGCAGGGTTCCAAGTCCCTGGGGATGAGTGCTCCGCTCCAGCAGGATCCTGAAGGGCTGCGGATGGAGACCGGTCTCCTGCCAAGCATGGAGAACCGTGCTGGCTTCCACTTCAAGCCAGAGCCCAGGAGGGATGGTGAAGGAGCACGGCATGTAAGGCTCCAGCCTTGGAATCAACCTTAACAGCACCCCGACACAGTGGGGTGAGAAGGGACATGCCGGGGGTCCAGACTTGGACACGCTTTTCTTCAAACTCTTTCCAAAAATCAGATGAGAATGCATGTGTGGATGTATGCCTCCTGAACACACAGCGATAAACTGGCTAGATCTGGTTCTCCAGGGGGTGTATAAGCTCAGAGGGAAGAGCTACACTTTTGAGTGTAGTACTTTGTGTGTCCTCCGGAGGCAGAAGCTATACACCCATTGTCTGGGTCTCCCATAGGAACGATAAAGAAAGATTATGTAATCCCTTTGGGGAAGCATGTACATGTGCATACTAATGGCCAATCAGATAATAGAACACAGGATAGTGGGCATGCAAAAAAGGTGATGCAATCCCATCCCAGAAAGCACGCACATGTGACTCATTTGTCCTCCCACAGTTGACGGTGAAGCCGAAGACGGCGCATCCACAGCAACGACATTTGGTGTGTAGAGGGCCGTCCCAGGTCGCGTCAAGGCACTGATTAGAGCGTCTGATCATAGGCAACCACCCTCAGAAGAGAGCTCGCCCAATAGCGTGACCTGAGCATCGCCATAGAGACACATCCTAAAGCACCTGGGGGTTTAAGGTGCTTATCATACATCTAGATACATTTCTAATGCCAATGAACACCTGGATGATTCTGAGAGTGATTGGAAGAAGGTGCTCTGGTCAGATAAGACAAAAATTGAGCACTTTGGCATTAACTCAACTCATCGTGTTTGGAGGAAGAGAAATGCCTATGACCCAAAGAACACCGCGCCCACTATCAAGCGTGGAGGTGTTTCTCTGCTAAGGGCCCAGGTCTTCTTCACTGCATCAATGGGACAATGGATGGAGCCATGTACCGTAAAATCCTGAGTGACAACCTCCTTCCCACCGCAGGACATTAAAAATTGTGGCTCAAAATCTTAATGATTTAGAGATGATCTGCAAAGACAAATGGACCAAAAGTCCTCCTGACATGTGTGCAAACCTCATCAACTACAAAAAAAGTCTGACTGCTGTGCTTATAAACAAGGGTTTTACCACCAAAAATTAAGTCGTTTGCCAGAGGGATCAAATACTTATTTTTCTCTGCATAATGCAAATACATTAATATAATTTATACAATGTAATTTCCTGGATTTTATTTTGGATATTCTATCTCTCACTGTTAAAATTAACCTACCATTAAAATTATAGAATGTTCATGTCTTTGTCAGTGGGGAAACATACAAAATCATAAAGGGATCAAATAATTATTTCCGTCACTGTAAGGTGTGTGTGTGGCCTGGCTTTGGAGTGAGAATGTGTGTTCGCGCTGCTCCCGACTCGGAAAAAGGCAGCTGAAATAGCTATAAAAGGCATTCAGACCTTACTAGATGTGTCCTTATTAAGAAAAAAGTCACCACAAATAACCCTGCTTTGTGTAAAACACTGATTTTGCATAATATAGAGCATTTTTCTAACTTCACCCCCTTTTGGCATCCTCAAAGGCCACTTCCAAGATAGCGCTAGCACTGGACTTGCTGAAGAAGGAGGTGAAGGAAAGATCGGTGTCAGGCATAAAACCCAGACACCAAGCCTTCTGCCTAGGGGTTATCATGGTGCCGCACACAGAGAGGGAAATAGCGGGTTTGGGAAGGTTAGTAGGCAGAGGGAGTAGAAGTTGTTCAGTTTTGGAGAGGTTAAGTTTCAGATAGAGAGCAGACATGATGTTGTAAACTATGAACAGTCACTGGTATTCTGTAGTACAGCAGGGGTAAGGTCTGGAGATGAGGTGTATAATTGCGTGTCATCAGCATAAAGATGGTACTAGAAGCAAAATTTTCTGATGGTCTGTACAATTGGGGCAGTGTAGAGAGAGAAGACGGCCAAGGACTAAGGGGTACTTTACACGCTGTGATATCGCTAGCCGATGCTTGCGATGCCGAGCACGATAGTACCCGCCCCCGTCGCACATGCGATATCTTGTGATAGCTGCCGTAGAGAACATTATCACTACGGCAGCATCACACGCACTTACCTGCCCTGCGATGTCGCTCTGGCCGGCGACTCGCCTCCTTCCTAAGGGGGCGGGTCGTGCGGCGTCACAGCGACGTCACACGGCAGGCGGCCAATAGAAGCGGAGGGGCGGAGATGAGCGGGATGTAAACATCCCGCCCATCTCCTTCCTTCCGCATAGCCGGTGGAGGCAGGTAAGGAGATGTTCCTCGCTCCTGCGGCTTCACACACAGCGTTGTGTGCTGCCGCAGGAACGAGGAACAACATCGTCTCTCCTATTGGTGCGACATTATGAAAATGAGCGACACTACACAGATCACCGATTTACGACGTTTTTGCGATTGTTTATCGGCGCATCTAGGCTTTACACGTTGCGACGTCGTTACCGGCGCCGGATGTGCGTCACTTTCGATTTGACCCCAACGCGATCACAGTTGCGATGTCGCAGCGTGCAAAGTACCCTTAAGCCTTGAGGGACCCCAACAGTGAGAAGAAGAGAAGAGAAGAAAATGCATAATAAAAATGCAAATAGATTTATATAATTAATACAATGTGATTTTCTGGACTCAATTTTGGATATTCTCTCACTGTTGAAATTAACCTACCCTTAAAATTATAGACTGTTCATGTCTTTGTCAGTGGGCAAACTTACAAAATCAGCAAGGAATCAAATAATTATTTCCTTCGCTGTATGTAAACACAGTGCCCAGTCTTTTTTTTTTTTTTTGATTGATATTCCTGCTCTTATGAATACTTTACAACTTGGTTCCATTGTACCAATCCAAAAACAAAATCGAAAGGGGTGTTTAATGTCATTCTTATGTCTCTCCCCCATTCCCTTTTGGACTCCTGCATTGACCCTCTGGGTGGTTTTACATTTTCTCCAATTTCAAAATAAAATCCCACTGTATTTACTTTTGTGAATTGGTACTTTCTTAATGTGTAATTGAATTCACAGAAGGGATCTTAGGACTTTAATTTTACTTTTTACCCACCTGTGGATACATCTTTGGGTAGGGGCACTCTCGCGCAGACAACTTTGCTCTCTTCAGCGTGATTTTCATACAATGTGCCTGGCAGATGTTTGGAGAATCTTGAATCCACGTACCAAGGACTATACATATTATTCTCCCTATCATAATTCTTAAGATTTTTTTTTTCTTGGTCATTGCTGTTTTTGCTGGAAACTGCACATCTCCATTGGCGATATGGTCTTTTCTTAGACTATTTTTCTTTCTTTAATGGTGCCAGATACCGTTGGATGTACAGTATATGGACTGGACATGGCAGTAAAATGGTAGCCTACTGAAAGCTATTGTGTATACAGCAGAGATTATGGACACTATTGACACCTACCTTTCTATTCACTCCTCTGATCCTGCGCCTACCCAATGAAGACCATTGAAATGTGTTGTATGTGCCATTTTAATCAAGGATGGCATCAGATTAAAGGGAAAAAAAAGGGCATCTGAAATTTCCTCAGTTCAACAGATTAATTTACTACAGATTCACATATCAACATAAATAGACCATCTTATACGTCCGTTGCCAATCTGACTAGAGCTACAGAAGATCTGAAGGTGCTTCTTGATCAAAAATAAGGGAAATATAGATATTAGTGATGGGATAGTGTGCTCGTCACTTGACTGAATTTCGAGCATCTGAGGTTGAAAATGCTCAATTTCCCATTGATTTCCCTCGTTACTTGAGACACGTCGGAGGAACCCGATGCTAGTTCAAGTAACAAGCGTGCAAATCCATCACTAATAAAAACCAATATAGAAGATATTTTTACCAGCATGCAGATAAATGTGGGCATACACTCTACAGGCTTTTTCACCCACATAACGTTGATACATACTGTATATTACACATAATAAAAGTACTGACAAGTAATTTAGCTGAAATGCTGGAAACCTTTAACACATATTACGCCCAGGTGTGTGATATTAATGTCAATTTGCTGACGTGGATCCCCAGTCCTATATCGGAAAATTAAAGGCCTTTCAGTGAGGTAGACGAACTACAAAACAGCCCTTTATGCTAATGACCCCTTGTTTTATGTATCCCAATCACATATTTCTTTTCCTATCATACAAGAAATTGATTGTTATAGCCAACTGACTAATTTTAAGGTCAATTATGCTAAATTGGAGGCACTTAACATCACATTATGAGAAACACGTTACAAATTTTTGAGAACTTTCCCTTTAAATGGCAGTCAAATTCTCTGACATATCTTGGTGTTCAAATACCCACAAATTATCATAAGCTTTATCAACTGACTTATTGCTCTCAGTTGGATCGCACCCTTAAGAACTTGACCAAATATTGCGATCAGGCAATTTTATTTCACAAACTTCATTTAGCAATTATTAAATTAATATGGAAAAGCCCAAAAAGTCTTGACCCAACGTAAAACACTTGGGTGGAGTGGGACTCCCCGATTTCAAAAGATATCATTCAGCATCGCTTCTTATCAGAGCATGAAATTCGCACTTCGTTTCCCTGGCTTGCTTCCAATCATATACAATACATTAAAAAATAATTCTAAACTTCTTCCAGCTTATTTCAAGGTTTGGGATACTTTTGATAAGAGGTCAATTATATCTAGACCTTGTAGTCCTCTTACTCCTTTATGCTGTAAATCAGATTTCTCGGCTGGATTTTGGAGAAATAAATTCCTATTATGGAGGATATGAGGTTCTTTCGTATACTATTAGGGCTCATGCGCACGTAGCTGGTGAATATTCTGCAGCGATTTGACAGCACATATGCGCGTCAAATCGCTGCAGAAACATTGCATAATGGATGCAGTTTTTCTGTACAAAAAAGCCGATTTCATGCGCTATGGCTGCTGCCCCCACCATAGACAGAGTGGGAGCTGCATCCATAGCGTGCGGAATAATTGACATGCTCATTTTATGAACGCACGGATTTGGGTCAAAATTTTAGCACCCAAATCGCTACTTTCATAAAAGCATCGTGCGCACGTATCATGCACAATCTACATAGATTGTGCATGGGACGCAGGACGCATGCATTTACGCCGCAGTGCAATACGCAGTGTAAATGCATGCAATTACGCAACGTGCACACGAGCCCCTAGGCGCTTCTCTTCTTTCAGGGATCTGCAAGCTTAGGATCCCTTAGTCAACCTCTCGTGGTTCAAATGCTCCCAGTTGAAATTTCTCATTGACTCTCACACTGGACAGGGCTCTTATCAGGATACCGCTACCTTGTTCGAGGTTTGTTTCTCTTGGAGTCTTCTCATTCCATATCTTTAATTTACAACATTCTAATTTGAGATGGAGGTAGTGATGTCTTGTTATGTTTGGGCATGGGAGAGGGATCTAGATCTCCTCTCAGGAATTCCCAAAAAGCTTTTTTTGATTTCTCATAAGATGTCCTCTGCTTGTAGTGCATAAGAGAAAAATTTCAAACTACTCACTAGATGGTATCTATATCCCTCAAGATTAAACATGATGAACTTTTCGAACGTATGTGAGATGTGTTGACGATGTGGAACTGATATATGTACAACGGCTTTCATTTGGTGGAGTTGCATTATTTTTGGGATAGGATTTTTCAGGTTGGTAACTGTCTTAGAGATCAAACAGTTACAAAATGTTCCAAAACTGCCCTAGTGTCCATGCTCCTGGGTTCCATTAAAGGGGTAGTTCACACATTTTTTTTATTTTCTGTATGAGTTCTACTTACCTTTCTAGGCGTTTTCTCCTTTGGCTTCTGTTTCCATTTCTGGCACTGAGCGGAGTTATCCTGCACGCTCAGTGCCGGTCACATGACCCCCTGGAACTGTGGCCGCCAGCATCCTCTGACGTCCCGGCATTTCCGGGCTCTCAAACTGGACGGGTACATCAGAGGAGGCTGGCACCACTCTGAGTGACAGGGCTGTGGGCGGTGACTACCGCACATCACAGCCCAGCATCGAGGGGAGGATCCGGAGGACGTCAGTGTGGAGCCGGCAAAGCCTCCTGCAGATGGTGAGGCACGGGGCGCCAGTGTGCAGTACAGGGGGGTTCTTCAGCTGAATCCCCCCCTGCACGTAAGTATGTGATCACACTGTCCACCCACCCGCTCTGCTGCGATGTCAGGAGAGCGGCCGGTGTCGGGCAGTGTGATCATCTGCTCCTCCCAGCAGCAAGACACTGACAGGCATGTCACCGCTGTGCTCTGCCATCTGTCCTGCTGCATGGGACCAACTGTCTGCACACTGTCACCTGCACCACAAGTCACAGAGTGGAGACAGTTGGTGACAGAGCACCTCTGCCCCCCCCCCCCGTTCTTTCCCCACTCTCTTCTCTCCCACCACTCTTCTCCCCCTCCCCTCTTCCCCACTCTCTTCTCTCCCACCACTCTTCTCCCCCTCCCCTCTTCCCCCTCTTCTCTGCCCCCCTCTTATCCCTCTCTCCTCTCCCCTCTCTTTTCCCTCGCTCTCTCTTCTCCCCCCCTCTCTTCTCTCCCCCCCCTCTCTCTTCTCTCCCCCCTCTCTCTCTTCTCTCCCCCCCCTCTCTCTTCTCTCACCCCCCTCTCTCTTCTCCCCCCCTCTCTCTTCTCTCCCCCCTCTCTCTCTTCTCTCCCCCCTCTCTCTCTTCTCCATCGCCTCGCTCTCTTCTCCCCCCCGCTCGCTCTCTTCTCCCCCCCGCTCGCTCTCTTCTCCCCCCGCACGCTCTCTTCTCCCCCCCCGCTCGCTCTCTTCTCCCCCCCCGCTCGCTCTCTTCTCCCCCCCGCTCGCTCTCTTCTCCCCCCCGCTCGCTCTTTTTCCTCGCTCTCTCCTGGTATGGTCAGTACAGAAATCTCTCCATCGTGGAGGGGTGAGAGGGAGTAATAAACATGGAGTCCATACTGTGTCTGTGTATTTATTTCTAATAAAGTATTTTTCTCTGTGTGATGTCTTTTTTTTTTTTTAAACCCTTTGTTGGAGATTCTTAATGGCCAGGTTAAACTTGGCCTGACATTAAGAATCTCGGGCTTTATACCAGCTGGTAAAACATAGCTGGTATTAACCCCTTATTACCCAGCGTGCCACCTGCCACCAGGGCCACTGGAAGAGTTGGATACAGCGCCTGAAGATGGCGCTTCTATGAAAGCGCCATTTTCTGGGGCAGCTGTGGACTGCAATTCGCAGTGGGGGGCCCAGAAAGTTTGGGCACCCTGCACTGTGGATTCCAATCCCTAGCTGCCTAGTTGTACCTGGCTGGACTCAAAAATTTGGCGAAACCCAAATCATTTTTTTTTTTTTTTAATTATTTCATGAAATTCATGAAAAAAAAGGGCTTCTCTATATTTTTGGTTCCCAGCCGGGTACAACTAGGCAGCTGGGGGTTGGGGGCAGCCCGTAGCTGCCTGATGTACCTGGCTAGCATACAAAAATATGGCGAAGGCCACGTCATTCTTAAAAACGTTTTCAGGGAAAAACCTTTATAAAAAAAAATGCTTCCCTGCATTTCTATTGCCAGTGAAAGTAACACCAAGCCAGTAGCTGCTTTGGTTACCCTTAGCAATAGAAAATGCAGCGGGAGCCCACAAACAATGTGATTTTTTTGTTTTTTTATTTTTAATGAATTTTTTAAAAAAAAAAAATCGGCATGGGCTTCGCCCATCGAGCACCAGAGCATTTTACTTCTCATTCATCCCAAGTAATCAGATGACTCCAGTGTCGGCCGATTACTTGTTCTGTGTCCCCCTGCATCCATCGCAGCGTGTACGGGCTGTGAGGTCAGCGGAGTGGAGACAGTGACATGCTCTGCTCTGACACATAGTGTGCTGCATGTCACTATCTTTCTCCACTCTGGTACTTGTTGTGCAGGTGACCGGATGCTACATGTCACTAACTGTCTCCACTATGGGACTTGTTGTGCAGGTGAGAGTGTATACAGTTGGAACAATGCAGCAGAAGTCACAGAGTGGAGCAAGTTAGTGACATGTATCATCCGGTCACCTGCACAACAAGTCCCAGAGTGGATACAGTGACATGCAGCACACTATGTGTCAGAGCAGAGCATGTCACCAACTTGCTCTGCTCTGTCACCTGCGGTGCTGCATGTCACGTTTTTGCCGCGATTTGGTGCGTTTTTTGCTGCGTTTTTAATCAGTGCACAATGCCATTAAAGATTGTTGATGGAAAAAAAAAAAAAGGTCTGATGTCATTTCCTTATTCAAAATGTTCATTGTATGCAGGAGAGCAGACAGCAGCTGCAGAACTACAAGGCTCAGCATCCTCCATTCACTAGTGTATGCAGGAGAGCAGACAGCAGCTTCAGAACTACAAGGCTCAGCATCCTCCATCCAGGACTGTATGCAGTTTTTTACCCAAAAAGAAAAAAAAAATGACATGGGCATCGCCATATTTTTGTATGCTAGCCGGGTACAGCAGGCAGGTACGGGCTGCCCCCAACCCCCAGCTGCCTATTTGTAAATATAGAGAAGCCCTTTTTTTTTTTTTTAATTATTTCATGAATTTCATGAAATAATTTAAAAAAAAAAAATGACGTAAGCTTCGCCTAATTTTGGTGTCCAGCCAGGTACAACTAGGCAGCTGGGGATTGGAATCCACAGTGAAGGGTGCCCAAGCTTTCTGGGCACCCCCACTGCGAATTGCAGTCCGCAGCCACCCCAGAAAATGGCGCTTTCATAGAAGCGCCATCTTCTGGCGCTGTATCCAACTCTTCCAGCTGCCCTAATGCCGGGTGGCTAGCTGGGTAATAATGGAGTTAGGGCTAGCTGTATATTATCAGCTAGCCCTAAGCCCGAAATTCATGGTGTCACGCCAATATTAGACATGACCACCATGAATTTCTAGTAATGATAAAAAAAAAAAAAACACAACAACCAGAAAAATATTTTTATTAGAAATAAAACACAACACAATTAGTGACTCCATCTTTATTGAAATAAACCCCCCTCCGCAGTAATCCTGGGTTAGGGTCCCGCGCCGTCCAAGCCGGATCCAATATCATCTGATCGGTTTGCTGGAAGGCAAAGCGATCAGATGATGTGTCAGGTTAAACTACGTGAATCACATGACAGCAGCTGATTGTATAAAAGCCGATTATACAATCAGCTGATGCATCAGTAGAAAAAATAAATAAATAAATAAATACTCACGTCTGTGCTGATTACCGGCAGCTCCTGCAGCGGAGTCTGATCCTGGCCCATCACTGCAGGAGCTGCCGGTAATCAGCTGATGAAGTCCCCTGACGGCAGGATCAGCCGATAGCCGGCCGGGCGCGAAAAAGCCGGCGACACCGTGAGAATCGATCAGCTGATGCGTCAGGTGACTGCATCAGGTGATCCACCGCCAGGTCCTGCAAGCTTCGTACGTGCCCCGGGGAGACTGCACACAGCCAGAGCGGCGGTACCGAGACAGGGGCTGGAAGCAGGCATGGCACCGGGACCCTGCAGACAGGTGAGTATGACATACACACACACGCACACACACACTGTATATATACGCACACACACACTGTATATATACGCACACACACACTGTATATATACGCACACACACACTGTATATATACGCACACACACTGTATATATACGCACACACACACTGTATATACGCGCACACACTGTATATACGCGCACACACTGTATATACGCGCACACACTGTATATACGCGCACACACTGTATATACGCGCACACACTGTATATACGCGCACACACTGTATATACGCGCACACACTGTATATACGCGCACACACTGTATATACGCGCACACACTGTATATACGCGCACACACTGTATATACGCACACACACTGTATATACGCACACACACACTGTATATACGCACACACACACTGTATATACGCACACACACTGTATATACGCACACACACTGTATATACGCACACACACTGTATATACGCACACACACTGTATATACGCACACACATACACATACACTGTATATACGCGCGCACACACACACACTTTCTTCCCCTGGCTGTGTAGAGCTGCTGCTGTCTCTTTGTGATTGCTCTCAGTGCACATCCACTGGGAAGAGGCAGGGAGGAGGGTTTGGGTGGGAGCAGAGTGGGTGTATTAGACACAATGGGTGTGTTAGATAAGCTAGACACCGCCCTAGAGCCACAAAGAGTTCTGGGACTTGTAGGAACTGAACACAGGAAGTCGGAGGAGAGATTAACCCCATCAGAGCTGGAGCCAGCAATGAGCATGTGCTGCTAGAGCACAATAAAAGGTAATTTTGCTGAAAAAACATAATAGATGTGTTGAGGGGCACATATTAGCAAGATTTATCAGAAAAAAAAAAAAATCAGTTTTGGTAACTGGACAACTTCTTTAAAGCTCAGAAAAAAAATATTTTGCGACACTGCCTTAGAGATGCCAGGACAGTTATCCCAGGTCACTGGCGCCCCAATAATACTTCCGCTATGTTGGAATGGCAGCAAGAAATGGAATATATGTGATGGAAAAATTCTCAACCAAGAACCCCAATGATGAGAAATTTATCAGATATGGCAACAATGGGAGGAAATTACAGATTCTGATCATTTCCTTCTGAGAATTTTATTAACACAATACCTGGGCCTTATTATTGTGGCACCCCTTCCTAAATCCCCCATCCCCCCCTTTTTTCTTCTCTCTCTTTATCTCAATTGTTCTTCCACTTTTCTTACTTCCAAAGTTAGACGTGTAATGAACTTTCTATATTATCATTGAATGTTAAATGTATTGAGACATGACCTATGGGCTTGCTTGTTTCATACATAATTTGATAGTCCAGCGTGACTAATAAATGTTTTTATATTATCACTATTTAATAAAAATGGATTCAATATAAAATACATTTAAGTCTGTGGGTGTAAGGTGAAAAAGTTCACTGGGTAGGAATACTTTATCAAGGCACTCTGCAGCAATACTGTGGCATTACTGTATCTAGCACAAGTGATCCAATAATCACAGATTCAAGTATCCTACGAAGACCAATAAATACCTTGAAAGGTGAAAGAGGATAAAATATATTATATATATGTTCAAATCAGCCCCCCCCCTTCCCCATTAAGAACAAAGAAATGCAAAGCAAACATGTGGTATTGTTGTGTCCAATGCATCAAAATATAAAATTAACCTGATTAATGAGCAAACAAAATCTAAACCCCAATAATACGTTTTTTCAGCCACCGTAACACTGCAAAAAAAAAAAAAAGTGATGTATCTAAACAATACATATTGCAATAAAAAAAAATATGTAGAGAAAAAAAAACAAGGATTTTCTAAGTGGTCGCAAACATTAAAAAGACACTTGTTTCCAAGCGGCAACTTAACGGACTAAAATAATATAATAAAGACCATGCTATAAAATAAAAATGAAAACCGAAAATAAAGCTTCATTTCCCAGAGATAGGTTGATGCTATCTTTTTCCAACCATTGACTTCCAATTGATCGGCATTGGTCCCGAATTACAGATCTGCTCACCAGATACCTGATTTAACAAAAACAAAAACAGTCAATAACTTACATGTTTTCGCATCAATATTTTTTCAAATAGTGATTAGGATAAACTCTTTGAAACTCCTTTCCATGTATCCCATGTGGATGATGTTATATTCACCTGAGACAAGATCACTGAAGGGACACAGGGATTGAGCAAGATCACTGAAGGGACACAGGGGTTGAGCAAGATCACTGAAGGGACACAGGGGATGAACAAGATCACTGAAGGGACACAGGGGATGAACAAGATCACTGAAGGGACACAGGGGATGAACAAGATCACTGAAGGGACACAGGGGTTGAGCAAGATCACTGAAGGGACACAGGGGATGAACAAGATCACTGAAGGGACAAAGGGGTTGAGCAAGATCACTGAAGGGACACAGCGGTTGAGCAAGATCACTGAAGGGACACGGGTTGAGTAAGATCACTGAAGGGACACAGGGGTTGAGTAAGATCACTGAAGGGACACAGGGGTTGAGCAAGATCACTGAAGGGACACAGCGGTTGAGCAAGATCACTGAAGGGACACAGGGGTTGAGTAAGATCACTGAAGGGACACAGGGGTTGAGCAAGATCACTGAAGGGACACAGGGGTTGAGTAAGATCACTGAAGGGACAGGGGTTGAGCAAGATCACTGAAGGGACACAGGGGTTGAGCAAGATCACTGAAGGGACACAGGGGTTGAGCAAGATCACTGAAGGGACACAGGGGTTGAACAAGATCACTGAAGGGACACAGGGGTTGAACAAGATCACTGAAGGGACACAGGGGTTGAGCAAGATCACTGAAGGGACACAGGGGTTGAACAAGATCACTGAAGGGACACAGGGGTTGAACAAGATCACTGAAGGGACACAGGGGTTGAGCATTCAAAGGGGTTTCCACTGCTTATATACTCACTATACAGGATAGTAAAAGCTGAGGACAAAAAGTGCAAATAGGGTTTTACCAGATATTAAATTAGCGGTGTGTACAGTATACACTCACCTTATAGGGTTGTGAGGGTCCCAACCACCAAGAAAGCATAAAAGATAATGGCGGTGGCTGCAGCCCCACGTGGAGGAATCTGCAGTGGTGGAGAGGAGAAGTAGGGGTTAATGCCGCGCTGTCGCCAAGTAAGGAAAAAAGAGAATTTTGTTACTTAACGTAAATTCTTTTTCTTATAGTTCCGTATTGGGAGACCCAGACCATGGGTGTTTAGCTTCTGCCTCCGGAGGACACACAAAGTACTACACTTAAAAGTGTAGCTCCTCCCTCTGAGCTTATACACCCCCTGGTAGCCAGTCCTAGCCAGTTTAGTGCAAAAGCTGAAGGAGAATAGCCACCCACAAGTAGAACCGAGTAAGAACCGGAACAACCGGAGACTCTGTCCACGACAACAGCCGGTGATAACACATGGAACAAGAAAATTGCCAACAGGCATCAGGGAGGGAGCTGGGTCTCCCAATACGGAACTATAGGAAAAAGAATTTACGGTAAGTAACAAAATTCTCTTTTTCTTTATCGTTCCTTTGGGAGACCCAGACCATGGGACGTTCCAAAGCTGTCCCTGGGTGCGAATAAACAGAAAAAACTAAGAAGTAGGCGGAGCCTAACTTCCCAAGTGGGCGACAGCTGCCTGAAGGATGCGTCTGCCCAAGCTCGCATCTGCCGAAGCATGAGCATGCACTTGGTAGTGCTTCGAAAAGGTATGCAGGCTAGTCCAAGTGGCAGCCTGACAGACTTGTTGAGCCGTAGCCTGATGCCTAAAAGCCCAAGAGGCACCGACAGCTCTGGTAGAGTGTGCTTTGATCCCCGGCGGGGGAGGCACCTGAGTACTCTGGTAGGCGTCCGAAATGGTCGATCTAATCCAACGGGCCAAGGTCGGCTTAGAAGCAGAGAGACCCTTGCGCCGCCCTGTGGTTAGCACAAAAAGAGAGAGGTGCACCGCCTAAGCGCAGCGGTGCGAGACACATAGATCCGGAGAGCACGCACCAGATCTAGAGTATGCAGCGCTTTCTCAAAGCGATGAACAGGGGCCGGACAGAAGGAAGGCAAGGAAATATCCTGGTTAAGGTGGAAGGGAGAGACCACCTTAGGAAGAAAGTCCGGGGTCGGACGGAGAACTACCTTGTCTTGGTGAAAAACCAAAAAAGGTGACTCCGAGGAGAGCGCAGCCAAATCAGAGACTCTCGTGAGAGAAGTTATGGCAACTAGAAAGGCCACCTTTTGAGAAAGACGATACAAAGAAACCTCCCTAAGGGGCTCGAAAGGGGGTTTCTGAAATACCGTGAGGACCAAGTTAAGGTCCCAGGGATCCAACTGCCGCCGATAAGGCGGAATGATGTGAGACACACCTTGCATGAAGGTGCGGACCTGAGCCACCCGGGCGAGACGCCGCTGTAACAGCACTGATAGAGCTGAGACTTGTCCCTTGAGAGAGTTGAGGGACAGTCCTAGCTGCAGACCGGACTGTAAAAAAGACAGAAGGGTCGGCAACGAGAATGGCCAAGGAGAATGGCAGGAAGAGCGACACCAGGACAGGAAAATTTTCCAAGTCCTGTGATAGATCTTGACGGAGGAAGACTTACGGGCCCGAGTCATAGTGGAGATGACTTCAGGAGGAATACCAGAAGCCGTCAAAATCCAGGACTCAAGAGCCACGCCGTCAATTTGAGTGCCGCAGAATTCGGGCGGAAAAACGGACCTTGCGAGAGCAGGTCTGGACGGTCCGGAAGATGCCACGGCATCTCCACGGACAGTTGGAGCAGGTCCGGATACCAAGCTCGCCTGGGCCAGTCCGGTGCAATGAGGATGACTCGACGGCCCTCCATTCTGATCTTGCCCAGGACTCTGGGCAAGAGAGCTAGAGGGGGAAACACGTAGGACAGACGAAACTGGGACCAGTCTTGAACCAGAGCGTCCGCGGCGAAGGCCTGAGGATCGTGGGAGCGAGCCACGTAAACCGGAACCTTATTGTGACGGGATGCCATTAGGTCCACGTCCGGAGTGCCCCACTTTCAGTCAATCTGCCGCAACACTGCCGGGTGCAGGGACCACGGATTGACGGCTGAGATAATCTGCCTCCCAGTTTTCTACGCCAGGGATGTGGACTGCGGATATGGTGGACTTGGAGTTCTCCGCCCATTGAAGGATGCGCTGTACCTCCAACATTGCCAGGCGGCTGCACATCCAGCACATTGATTGAAAGGGCTGACTCGGACGGAGTCCAAGTGCCCTGTGCTCTGTGGTGGAGATGTACCGCTCCCCAGCCGGATAGGCTGGCATCCGTGGTGAGAATCACCCAGGACGGACTCAGGAAGGAGCGCCCTTGGGACAGGGAGAGGGGTCGAAGCCACCACTGAAGAGAGCTCCTGGTCCGTGGCGACAGAGCCACTAACCTCTGTAAGGAGGAAGGCCGCTTGTCCCAACAGCGGAGAATGTCCAGCTGCAGAGGACGCATATGGAACTGGGCAAAGGGAACCGCCTCCATGGAGGCCACCATTTAACCCAGCACCTGCATCAGACGCCTGAGGGTATAACGGCGTGGCCTCAGGAGAGAGCGCACCGCCAACCGGAGTGACAGCTGTTTGTCTAAGGGCAACTTCACAAGTGCCGGCAAAGTCTCGAACTGCATCCCTAGGTACGTGAGACTCTGGGTCGGAGTCAGAGTGGATTTGGGAAGATTGACAATCCACCCGAATTGGGCTAGGGTGGCGAGAGTGAGCGAAACACTCCGCTGACAGTCTGCGCTGGATGTACCCTTGACCAAAAGGTCGTCCAAATAAGGAAGCACTGCTAACCCCTGGAGGTGCAGGACCGCAATCACTGCCGCCATGACCTTAGTGAATACCCGAGGGGCCGTGGCTAACCCGAAGGGGAGAGCCACGAATTGGAAATTATCCTCTCCTATCGCAAAACGTAACCAACGCTGATGTGACACTGCGATTGGCACATGTAGATAGGCATCTCTGATGTCGATGGACGCCAGGAACTCCCCTTGGGTCATAGAGGCAATGACTGATCGCAGAGACTCCATGCGAAAATGCCGCACCCGGACATGCTTGTTGAGAAGCTTGAGATCCAGGATGGGCCGGAAGGTACCGTCCTTTTTCGGAACTAGGAAGAGATTTGAGTAAAAAACCTCTGAACCGTTCCTGAGCGGGAACTGGGACAATCACTCCGTTTGCCTGCAAGGACGCCACGGCCTGCGAGAAGGCGGCGGCCTTGGAGCAGGGGGGAGTTGAGAGAAAAAATCTGTTTGGAGGGCTGGAAGAGAATTCTACCCTGTAGCCGTGAGATATGATGTCTCTCACCCACTGATCGGAGACTTGCTTTAACCAAGCGTCGCCAAAGTGGGAGAGCCTGCCACCGACTAAGGATGTGGCTGGAGCGGGCCGAGAGTCATGAGGAAGCTGCCTTAGTGGCAGAACCTCCTGCGGTCTTCTGCGGACGCGCTTTTGGGCGTCAGTTGGGTTTCTGATCCTTGGCTGAGTTAGCGGACGAGGCGGAAGGCTTAGAGGATGACCAGTTGGAGGAACGAAAGGAACGAAACCTCGATTGATTCCTACCCTGGGCGGGTTTCCTGGTCTTGGTTTGTGGCATGGAAGTACTCTTCCCGCTAGTAGCTTCTTTAATGATTTCATCCAGCTGTTCACCAAACAGCCGTGAACCAGCAAAAGGGAGCCCAGCAAGAAACTTTTTGGAAGAAGCATCTGCCTTCCACTCTCGAAGCCACAAAATCCTGCGGATAACAAGAGAATTAGCTGAAGCCACCGCAGTGCGGTGAGCAGCCTCTAGCATGGCAGACATGGCATAAGATGAAAAAGCTGAAGCCTGAGCAGTTAAGGTAACCATCTCATGCATAGATTCCTTGGTGAGGGAATGCATCTCCTCTAGAGAAGCAGAGATGGCTTTGAGAGCCCACACTGCTGCAAAAGTCGGGGGAAACGCGGCCCCCGCAGCTTCGTACACAGATTTGGCCAGAAGGTCAAATCTGACGGTCAGTGGAATCCTTAAGTGAGGTGCCGTAAGCCACCGACACAACGGTCCGGGCTTATAGCCTAGACACCGGAGGGTCTACCTTTGGGGAGTGAGACCACTCCTTGACCACCTCAGGTGCAAATGGAAACCGGTCATCAGAACCACGCTTTGGAAAGCGTTTGTCAGGGCAGGCCCTGGGTTTGGTCACAGCGGTCTGAAAACTAGAGTGGTTAAAGAACACATTCTTCACTCTCTTAGGCGAGGTAAACTGATGTTTTTCTGCCAAAGAGAGTTGCTCCTCTGACACTGGCGGATTGAGATCCAGCACAGAATTAATAGAAGCAATCAAATCACTAAGATCTGAGTCACCCTCAGAGAAATCAATGGGATACATAGCCTCCGAGCCCCCAGTGAGGGCATCCTCCTCATCTAGAGAGTCAGCTCTTGAGACAGAGCCGTGGGATGGGGAGGGGGAGGAAACCCTGCGCCTTCTCTTATAAGGACGGGGTCTGGGATCAGATGATGAATCCTCCGTGAGCTCCGATGGACGGAGGTCAGAGGATAGGAGTCCTCTGTCAAGAATATTAGAGGCACCCTGTGAGGGGGGCTGATGCATATTCATCAAAGTCCTGGACAAAAGCCCCATGGACTCAGCAAATGACTAGGATATGGACCTAGAAAAGGACTCTACCCAGGCCGGGGGTTCAATCACAGGTGCAGCAGCAGCCTGAGAGACCACTGGGGGTGAGACTCCAGGCTGTGGCACCGCCAAGTTAGAGCAGACATCACAGTGTGGATAAATGCTCGGCTCAGGCAGAAGAAGCTTACATGCAGTGCATGCAGAATAAGGCTTTGGAGCCTTGCTCCTTGTGTGAGACATGCTGCTGGAGTGGGGGCTTTGCAGAGAATGAACCCCAGGGAGAATATACAGAGGTCCACAACCGGAGACCGGCTGTGGCTTACCAGACCGCTGAGCGCGGTGTTGTGTGCCCTCCAGATCCCAAAGCCCGGTCCCCCAGTCGCAGCATCTCAGCAGAGATGCAGAATGCAGGATGTCCCAGAGCAGAGTGAACTCTGCCTGAGAAGAGGGCGTTCCTATAAAAGAGCGGGAACTGGAGGGCTATAGAGACCTGCAGGGAAGGAGGGTCGCCCCAGCAGTGGGGAGTGTCCCTCCCCTGTGTAGAACGGCCGCCGGGAGGAGCCGAACCTGTCCCTCTGCATGAGTGACATGCGAGGGCAGGAAAATGAAACTAGGCCTCCGGCGAAGCCAGGGCCTAAATTTAAGCGGCGAGGCCGACAAGCAGGCTCCATCGGCGCGGTTCTCAGGCAAAAGCTAGAGAACCCGCCGGAAAAGTTAAAACAATCACATACAGCATACTCTCCCCTTACAATAAAGAACCGGGACCCCCAACATAAACGTCTCAGGTACTTAGCTGCTGAGACGCAGAGCCATGTCCCTGGGGATGAGTACTCCGGTCCAACAGAATCCTCAAGGGGCTGTGGATGGAGACCGGTCTCCTGCCAGGCATGGAGACCGTGCTGGCTCCCACTTCAAGCCAGAGCCCAGAAGGGATGGTGAAGGAGCGCGGCATGTAAGACTGCAGCCTTGTAAATCAACCTTAACAACACCGCCGACAAAGTGGGGTGAGAAGGGACATGCCGGGAGTCCAGACATGGACCCGCTTTTCTTCAAACTCTTTCCAAAAGTCAAACAAATCAGATGAGAATGCATGTGTGGATGTATGCCTCCTGACACAAAGCAATAAACTGGCTAGGACTGGCTACCAGGGGGTGTATAAGCTCAGAGGGAGGAGCTACACTTTTAAGTGTAGTACTTTGTGTGTCCTCCGGAGGCAGAAGCTAAACACCCATGGTCTGGGTCTCCCAAAGGAACGATAAAGAACAAATAGTTCATTTGATAATAAAAATGCTTTATTACATTGCTCAACGCATTTCAGGGCTCAAAACCCCTTCAGGAATGAAAAAAAGGGTCTTGAGCCCTGAAACGCATTGACCTATGGAATAAAACATTTTTATTATCAAATAATTGTTTTCTTTACTTGGCGACAGTGCGGCATTAACCTCCACTTCTCCTCTCCAGCACAGAATATACAGGATAGGTCTTAGGAAGCTGAATAAAATAATACTTTGATATCTGCAATCCAATGTTTTATTTCCAGAGTAATCCACAGGTTTTTTTAATATGTAAAAGCACTTTTAAGATCTAAAGGACCATCACAAATCTGAGCTTATTTTAAATAAAAAAGGGCGTTATCAGTGTGAGATATGTAGATCAGGAGAGCAGACTGTCAGTCATTACATGTCTCACACTGGTAACGTCCCTTTTCATTTAAAATAATCCATGGAGGTAGATTCTCAGGGAGATCTCTGTTGTGCCCAGAGATCTTAACAGTTAATTTTCAGATTTAGAAAACTGTGGATTATTTGGGAATAATATATCTGATCACAGATATCAAGGTATCATTTTATTCCGCTTTCTATGACCTAGAAGACCATATAGCAGATGGCTTAGGAAGGATGATCCCACTGACGGATGCCCTTTAATATAAGATCAGAGTGGTCAGACAGATGGCACCCCCTCAAATCGTTACCCGGAGTTCCCTGGAGTCGCTGCTCAGGTACTTTTGAACCCGTGCACATATGGACTTTTACAGTCCGGGTCGACCCATTGCTACAAATAAGCCCTTGTCGTTCCCAGTCTATTGTAGTGCCGGTACATTATGCCCAGCTTGTGCTTCAGGAGACACACAGCTGTAACTTAAGTGGGCTCTCCTCACTACAACAATGCCAAACATGTGGTAGGGATGCTAGGGTTTGTACCCCCACCGATCTAATATTGCTTACCTTTCCTAATGATTGTAGTTGCCAGTCTCTTTACTGTATGTCCATTCTCATCAATCAGCAGTGGGACCCTCTGTTATCAGCAAGCTGCTAGGAGCCTATTCCATGAAAGAAGGGAATTTTGTTTACTTACCGTAAATTCCTTTTCTTCTAGCTCCAATTAGGAGACCCAGACAATTGGGTGTATAGCTTCTGCCTCCGGAGGCCACACAAAGTATTACACTTAAAAGTGTAAAGCCCCTCCCCTTCTGCCTATACACCCCCCCGTGCATCACGGGCTCCTCAGTTTTGGTGCAAAAGCAAGAAGGAGGAAAAATTATAAATTGGTTTAAAGTAAATTCAATCCGAAGGAATTTCGGAGAACTGAAACCATTCAACATAAACAATATGTGTACCCAAAGAACAACAGCCCGAAGGGAACAGGGGCGGGTGCTGGGTCTCCCAATTGGAGCTAGAAGAAAAGGAATTTACGGTAAGTAAACAAAATTCCCTTCTTCTTTGTCGCTCCATTGGGAGACCCAGAAAATTGGGACGTCCAAAAGCAGTCCCTGGGTGGGTAAAATAATACCTCGTAATAGAGCCGTAAAACTGCCCCTACCTACAGGTGGGCAACCGCCGCCTGAAGGACTCGCCTACCTAGGCTGGCATCTGCCGAAGCATAGGTATGCACCTGATAGTGTTTCGTGAAAGTGTGCAGGCTCGACCAGGTAGCCGCCTGACACACCTGCTGAGCCGTAGCCTGGTGCCGCAAGGCCCAGGACGCACCCACGGCCCTAGTAGAATGGGCCTTCAGCCCTGAGGGGACCGTAAGCCCCGACGATCGGTAAGCTTCGATAATTGGTTCCTTGATCCACCGAGCCAGGGTTGATTTGGAAGCCTGTGTCCCCTTTACGCTGTCCAGCGACAAGGACAAAGAGTGCATCTGAGCGGCGCAGTGGCGCCGTACGAGAAATGTATAGTCTGAGTGCTCTCACCAGATCTAACAAGTGCAAATCCTTTTCACATTGGTGAACTGGATGAGGACAAAAAGAGGGTAAGGAGATATCCTGATTGAGATGAAAGGGGGATACCACCTTAGGGAGAAATTCCGGAACCGGACGCAGAACCACCTTGTCCTGGTGAAACACCAGGAAAGGAGCTTTGTATGACTGCGCTGCCAGCTCGGACACTCTCCGAAGTGAAGTGACTGCTACTAGGAAACCCACTTTCTGCGAAAGGCGTGAAAGAGAAATATCCCTCATTGGCTCGAACGGTGATTTCTGAAGAGCCATCAGCACCCTGTTCAGATCCCAGGGTTCTAACGGGCGCTTGTAAGGAGGGACTATATGACAAACCCCCTGCAGGAACGTGCGTACCTGTGGAAGTCTGGCTAGGCGCTTCTGAAAAAAATACAGAGAGCGCTGAAACCTGTCCCTTAAGAGAGCCGAGCGACAAACCCTTTTCCAGTCCGGAATGAAGGAATGACAGAAAAGTGGGCAAGGCAAATGGCCAGGAAGAAAAACCCTGAGCAGAGCACCAAGATAGGAATATCCTCCACGACCTGTGGTAGATCTTGGCGGACGTTGGTTTCCTAGCCTGTCTCATAGTGGCAATGACCTCTTGAGATAACCCTGATGACGCTAGGATCCAGGACTCAATGGCCACACAGTCAGGTTGAGGGCCGCAGAATTCAGATGTAAAAACGGCCCTTGGGACAGCAAGTCTGGTCGATCTGGCAGTGCCCACGGTTGGCCCACCGTGAGATGCCACGGATCCGGGTACCACGACCTCCTCGGCCAGTCTGGAGCGACGAGGATGGCGCGGCGGCAATCGGACCTGATCTTGCGTAACGCTCTGGGCAACAGTGCCAGAGGAGGAAACACATAAGGGAGTTGAAACTGCGACCAATCCTGAACTAAGGCGTCTGCCGCCAGAGCTCTGTGATCTTGAGATCGCGCCATAAATGTCGGGACCTTGTTGTTGTGCCGGGACGCCATTAGGTCGACGTCCGGCATCCCCCAGCGGCAACAGATCTCCTGAAACACGTCCGGGTGAAGGAACCATTCCCCTGCGTCCATGCCCTGACGACTGAGAAAGTCTGCTTCCCAGTTTTCTACGCCCGGGATGTGAACTGCGGATATGGTGGAGGCTGTGGCTTCCACCCACAGCAGAATCCGCCGGACTTCCTGGAAGGCTTGCCGACTGCGTGTGCCGCCTTGATGGTTGATGTATGTCACCGCTGTGGAGTTGTCCGACTGAATTCGGATCTGCTTGCCTTCCAGCCACGGCTGGAACGCCTTTAGGGCAAGATACACTGCCCTTATCTCCAGAACATTGATCTGAAGGGAGGACTCTGTCTGAGTCCAATTACCCTGAGCCCTGTGGTGGAGAAAAACCGTTCCCCACCCTGACAGGCTTCCGTCGTGACCACCGCCCAGGATGGGGGTAGGAAGGATTTCCCCTTCGACAGAGAAGTGGGGAGAAGCCACCACTGAAGGGAAGCCTTGGCTGCCCGCGAAAGGGAGACGTTCTTGTCGAGGGACGTCGACTTCCTGTCCCATTTGCGGAGAATGTCCCATTGAAGAGGACGCAGATGAAACTGCGCAAGAGGGACTGCCTCCATTGCTGCTACCATCTTCCCTAGGAAGTGCATGAGGCGCCTCTGTGGGAGTGTAGGACTGCTACCACTGTTGCCATGACCTTGGTGAAGACCCGTGGGGCTGTCGCCAGGCCGAAAGGCAGTGCCACGAACTGAAGGTGTTCGCTCTGGTGCAATCGTTACGTGGAGATAAGCATCTTTGATGTCGATTGATGCTAGGAAATCTCCTTGGGACATTGAGGCGATGACGGAGCGGAGCGATTCCATCCGGAACCGCCTGGTTTTTACATGTTTGTTGAGCAGTTTGAGGTCCAGAACAGGACGGAAGGATCCGTCCTTTTTCGGCACCACGAACAAGTTGGAGTAAAAACCGTGACCCTGCTGCTGAAGAGGAACAGGGATCACCACTCCTTCCGCCTTCAACGTGCACACCGCCTGCAGGAGAGTATCGGCTCTCTCGGGGGGCGGAGATGTTCTGAAGAATCGAGTCGGAGGACGAGAGCTGAACTCTATCCTGTAACCGTGAGATAGAATGTCTCTCACCCATCGGTCCTTTACTTGTGGCAGCCAGGTGTCGCAAAAGCGGGCGAGCCTGCCACCGACCGAGGATGCGGAGTGAGGAGACTGAAAGTCATGAGGAGGCCGCTTTGGGAGCGGTTCCTCCGGCGGTCTTTTTAGGGCGTGCCTTAGACCACCATGATCGGAGTTCCTCTGATCTTTCTGAGGCCCTTTGGACGAGGAGAATTGAGACCTGCCCGCGGTCCGAAAGGACCGAAACCTCGATTGTACCTTTCATGGTTGAGGTCTGTTCGGTTTGGCCTGGGGTAAGGATGAATCCTTTCCCTTGGATTGATTAATGATTTCATCCAATTTCTCGCCAAACAGGCGGCCGCCAGAAAATGGCAAACAGGTTAAGAACTTTTTGGAAGCAGAGTCTGCCTTCCATTCACGTAGCCACATGGCCCTGCGGACTACCACCGAATTGGCGGATGCTACCGCCGTACGGCTCGCAGAGTCCAGGACAGCATTAATGGCGTAGGACGCAAAACGCCGACGCCTGAGTGGTTAAGGGCATCACTTGCTGAGCAGATGAACGTGTGACCGTATTAATCTGCGCATGACAAGCTGATAGCTTGGAGTGCCCATACGGCTGCGAATGCTGGAGCAAAAGACGCGCCGATAGCTTCATAGATGGATTTCAACCATAGCTCCATCTGTCTGTCAGTGGCATCTTTGAGTGAAGCCCCATCTTCCACTGCAACTATGGATCTAGCCGCCAGTCTGGAGATTGGAGGATCCACCTTAGGACACTGAGCCCAGCCCTTGACAACGTCAGGGGGGAAGGGATAACGTGTATCCTTAATGCGCTTGGAAAAACGCTTATCTGGACAAGCCCGGTGTTTCTGGACTGCGTCTCTGAAGTCAGAGTGATCCAGAAACGTACTCAAAGAACGCTTGGGACACCTGAAACGGAATTTCTCCTGAGAAGCCCTCCATTGTAGGAGCTGGGGGAGAAATATCCAATACCTGATTGAAGGACGCTATAAGATCATTCACTATGGCGTCACCTTCAGGTGTATCTAGGTTGAGAGCGATCTCAGGATCAGAATCCTGATCTGCTACCTCCGCTTCATCTTCCAGAGAGTCCTCCTGCTGAGACCCTGAACAGTGTGATGAAGTCGAGTGAATTTCCCAGCGAGCCCGCTTAGGCGGCCTGGGACTGCGGTCCGTGTCAGGGACCTCACCCTGGGACCTGTGGGTCACCCCAGGAGCACTTTGCTGCTCCAATTGAGGGGTGCCTTGGGCCAATGATTGAACAATGCCCGGGGCCTGAATCACCAGTCTGGACTGTAAGGCTTCTAGTATCTTAGCAGACCATTTATCCATACTCTCCGACAGTTTGTCAGCAAATACTGCAAACTCCGTCCCTGTCACCTGGACAGTGGTAGCAGGTGGTTCCACCTGGGCCACCAGTGGCAGGGGCTCCGGCTGAGTAAGAGCCACAGGGGCCGAGCATTGCACACAATGCGGGTCAGTGGAACCTGCCGGTAGGATAGCCGCACATGAGGTACAGGTTGCAAAGTAAGCCTGTGCTTTGGCACCCTTGCTTTTTGCGGACGACATGCTGTTGTCTCCTCTGAGTACAATCCAGGAGGATATATAGCCAAAAATCAACAGTGCGACCATACAGTGTAATGTATAGCATATAAGCATATATATATATATATACAGTTCTGCACTCAGTGGGGCCAGCACCACAGGTGCTGCTTACCGACCGCTCAAAGCGGTTGTGTGATCATCAGATTCCCTGCCTGAGCCTCCCTGTTGTCCTCTCCGGTCTGAAGTGCTGACAGGAATGGCTGCCGGCGTTCTGTGGAGAGGAGGGGGCCGTGGGCGTGCCCTTGAAAAGTGCGGGAATCTAGTGCCCCACTGTGCTGAGTGAGGGGGGAGGAGGATACTAAAGTATGCTCCAGCCCTCAGCACTGCCGTCCTGTGCAGCGTCCCTCCCTTCCCCTGACTGGCAGGCCTGTGGGCGGGAATAAGCGAAACTAGGCCGCAAAAGCCGGGGACTAAAGTTATAAGCGCGGCCGGCAAATAAGCACGGCCGGCGCGGCAGTCCCCGGCGCACTAACACACCCAGCAGTGCTGCAGTGTGTGTGGCACAAGCGATCCATACGCGGTCCCCACGGGGACACAGAGTACCTCACAGTTGCAGGGCCTTGTCCCTGACGATACTCAGCTCCAGTCCAGCAGAATCCCCAGGGGCTGCGGAGGGAGCACGGTCCCAGTGCCTGGAGACCGATAAGGATCCCACTTCACCCAGAGCCCTGAGAGGGATGGGGAAGGAAAACAGCATGTGGCTCCTGCCTATGTACCCGCAATGGGTACCTCAACCTTAACAGCACCGCCGACCAGAGTGGGGTGAGAAGGGAGCATGCTGGGGGCCCTGTTATGGGCCCTCTTTTCTTCCATCCGACCTAGTCAGCAGCTGCTGCTGACTAAGATGTGGAGCTATGCGTGGATGTCAGCCTCCTTCGCACAAAGCATAAAAACTGAGGAGCCCGTGATGCACGGGGGGGTGTATAGGCAGAAGGGGAGGGGCTTTACACTTTTAAGTGTAATACTTTGTGTGGCCTCCGGAGGCAGAAGCTATACACCCAATTGTCTGGGTCTCCCAATGGAGCGACAAAGAAAGCAATCATTAAGAACTGGTGGTTTTATGCCAAGTGCCATTTAGTTAAATTTAGCTTTTCTCCACTTAAAACCATCTTACCCTGTGTTTCAGGTAGGAGAGGTAGACATCCCAGCCCAGTGTGATGACATTCACGTACATTACACGGTACTTCGTTGGTAAGTAGTAGAAATTTATTAATTGAGCCGGTGGCCACACACACCACTCTGTCTGAAAAAGACAAAACAGTTGTAGGCTACATAACTCCTGAAAAGTCTAGTATGTCATTATACAGATCCAAACTCACCTTATACATTTCCCAAAATTTGCCTTTAAATTCTGCCCAACTGTTCCTGATACTTTGCCCTTCCATCGAGCCAACCCCTGTCATAAGAAATGAAACATTTTAGTAAGACCCATAATAAACTTCACCAACGCAAAAATTCATTTTTTTCATCTCCTTTAAGGTAGTTTCACATAAGCAATAATAACAGGGAGATTACTCGTAAACATCCTTCTCGATTGGGGATCAATAACCCAAACTCTCAGCATCAAGGGCCCCTAGACTGAACACAGAAGAGTTATTAACACTGGTGTTAATATCAGGTTAGGCAGAAAAGAAGGGAATTTTGTTTACTTACCGTAAATTCCTTTTCTTCTAGCTCCTATTGGGAGACCCAGACAATTGGGGTGTATAGCTTCTGCCTCCGGAGGCCACACAAAGTATTACACTTTAAAAAGTGTAACCCCTCCCCTCTGCCTATACACCCTCCCGTGCATCACGGGCTCCTCAGTTTTGGTGCAAAAGCAGGAAGGAGGAAACTTATAAATTGGTCTAAGGTAAATTCAATCCGAAGGATGTTCGGAGAACTGAAAACCATGAACCAAAAGAACAATTCAACATGAACAACATGTGTACACAAAAGAACAACCAGCCCGAAGGGAACAGGGGCGGGTGCTGGGTCTCCCAATAGGAGCTAGAAGAAAAGGAATTTACGGTAAGTAAACAAAATTCCCTTCTTTGTCGCTCCATTGGGAGACCCAGACAATTGGGACGTCCAAAAGCAGTCCCTGGGTGGGTAAAAGAATACCCCGATAAAAAGAGCCGACAACGGCCCCCTCTTACAGGTGGGCAACCGCCGCCTGAAGGACTCGCCTACCTAGACTGTCATCCGCCGAAGCATAGGTATGCACCTGATAGTGTTTCGTGAAAGTGTGCAGACTAGACCGGGTAGCCGCCTGACACACCTGCTGAGCCGTAGCCCGGTGCCTCAATGCCCAAGACGCCCCTACGGCTCTGGTAGAATGGGCTTTCAGCCCTGAAGGAATCGGAAGCCCAGAAGAACGGTAGGCTTCAAAAATCGGTTCCTTGATCCACAGAGCCAAGGTTGACTTGGAAGCCTGCGACCCCTTACGCTGGCCAGCGACAAGGACAAAGAGCGCATCAGAACGGCGCAGTGGCGCCGTGCGAGACACGTAGATCCGGAGTGCTCTCACTAGATCTAACAAATGCAAATCCTTTTCACATTGGTGAATTGGATGAGGGCAAAATGAAGGTAAGGAGATATCCTGATTGAGATGAAAAGGGGACACCACCTTAGGGAGAAAGTCCGGGACCGGACGTAGAACCACCTTATCCTGGTGAAATACCAGGAAGGGGGCTTTGCATGACAGCGCTGCAAGCTCTGACACTCTTCGGAGTGATTTAACTGCCACTAGAAATGCCACCTTCTGCGAAAGACGTGATAGAGAGACATCCCGCAGCGGCTCAAAAGGTGGTTTCTGAAGAGCCCGTAGAACCCTGTTGAGATCCCAGGGTTCCAGCGGCCGCTTGTAAGGTGGGACTATGTGGCAAACTCCCTGCAGGAACGTGCGGACCTGCGGAAGCCTGGCTAGACGCTTTTGAAAAAACACGGAAAGCGCCGATACCGGTCCCTTGAGAGAGCCGAGAGACAAACCCTTGTCCATTCCGGATTGAAGGAAGGAAAGAAAAGTGGGTAAGGCAAACGGCCAGGGGGTAAACCCCTTATCAGAGCACCAGGCTAAGAAGATCCTCCAAGCCCTGTGATAGATCTTGGCGGACGTTGGTTTCCTGACCTGTCTCATAGTGGCAATGACCTCTTGAGATAACCCTGAGGACACTAGGAGCCAGGACTCAATGGCCACACAGTCAGGTTGAGGGCCGCAGAATTCAGATGGAAAAATGGCCCTTGAGACAGCAAGTCTGGTCGGTCTGGGAGCGCCCACGGTTGACCCACCGTGAGGTGCCACAGGTCCGGGTACCTCGACCTCCTCGGCCAGTCTGGAGCGACGAGGATGGCGCGGCGGCAGTCGGACCTGATCTTGCGCAACACTCTGGGCAGTATTGCCAGAGGAGGAAATACATAAGGCAGTCGAAACTGCGACCAATCCTGAACTAAGGCGTCCGCCGCCAGAGCTCTGTGATCCTGAGACCGTGCCATGAATGCCGGGACTTTGTTGTTGTGCCGAGACGCCATGAGATCGACGTCCGGCGTTCCCCAGCGGCAACAGATCTCTTGAAACACGTCCGGGTGAAGAGACCATTCCCCTGCGTCCATGCCCTGGCGACTGAGAAAGTCTGCTTCCCAGTTTTCTACGCCCGGGATGTGAACAACGGAGATGGTGGAGGCTGTGGCCTCCGCCCACAACAGAACCCGCCGAACTTCTTGGAAGGCTTGACGACTGCGAGTGCCGCCCTGGTGGTTGATGTACGCGACCGCCGTGGCGTTGTCCGACTGTATGCGGATCTGCCTGCCCTCCAGCCACCGATGGAACGCTTTTAGGGCTAGATACACTGCCCTTATCTCCAGAACATTGATCTGAAGGGAGGACTCTGTCGGAGTCCAGGTTCCCTGAGCCTTGTGGTGGAGAAAAACCGCTCCCCACCCTGACAGACTCGCGTCCGTCGTGACCACAGCCCAGGATGGGGGCAGGAAAGATTTTCCCTTCGACAGAGAAGTGGGAAGAAGCCACCACTGAAGAGAGGTCTTGGCTGCCAGAGAAAGAGAGACGTTCCTGTCTAGGGACGTCGACCTCCTGTCCCATTTGCGGAGAATGTCCCATTGGAGTGGACGCAGATGAAACTGCGCAAAGGGAACTGCCTCCATTGCTGCCACCATCTTCCCCAGGAAGTGCATGAGGCGCCTCAAGGGGTGTGACTGGGCCCGAAGGAGAGATTGCACCCCTGTTTGCAGCAAACGCTGTTTGTCCAGCGGTAGCTTGACTATCGCTGAGAGAGTATGAAACTCCATCCCGAGGTAAGTCAGTGATTGGGTCGGAGCCAATTTTGACTTTGGGAAATTGATGATCCACCCGAACCTCTGGAGAGTCTCCAGAGCAACGGTCAGACTGTGTTGACATGCCACCCTGGAGGGTGCCTTGACTAGGAGATCGTCTAAGTACGGGATCACCGAGTGGCCCTGAGAGTGTAGGACTGCCACAACGGCTGCCATGACCTTGGTGAAGACCCGTGGGGCTGTCGCCAGGCCGAAAGGCAGTGCCACAAACTGAAGGTGTTCGTCCCCCATGGCGAAACGCAGGAAGCGTTGATGCTCTGGTGCGATCGGCACATGGAGATAGACATCCCTGATGTCGATTGATGCTAGGAAGTCTCCTTGGGACATCGAAGCGATGACAGAGCGGAGGGATTCCATGCGAAACCGCCTGGTTCTCACATGTCTGTTGAGCAATTTGAGGTCCAAAACGGGACGGAATGAACCGTCCTTTTTTGGCACCACGAACAGGTTGGAGTAAAAACCGCGACCACGTTCCTGAAGGGGAACGGGGATCACAACTCCTTCTGTCTTCAGAGTGTCCACCGCCTGAAAAAGTGCAACAGTTCGCTCGGGGGGCGGAGATGTTCTGAAAAAACGAGTCGGAGGACGAGAGCTGAACTCTATCCCGTAAGCGTGAGACAGAACGTCTCTCACCCATCGGTCTTGGACATGTGGCCACCAGGCGTCGCAAAAGCGGGAGAGCCTGCCACCGACCGAGGATGCGGTTTGGGGAGGCCGAAAGTCATGAGGAGGCCGCCTTGGAGACGGTGCCTCCGGCGGTCTTTGGAGGACGTGACTTAGACCGCCATGCAGAAGAGTTCCTCTGGCTCTTCTGTGGCCTGTTGGACGAGGAGGATTGGGATCTGGCTGAGGGCCGAAAGGACCGAAACCTCGCTTGAATTTTTCGTTGCTGAGGTCTCTTTGGTTTGGGCTGGGGTAAGGATGAGTCCTTTCCCTTGGATTGCTTAATAATTTCATCCAATTGCTCGCCAAACAATCGGTCGCCAGAAAAAGGCAAACCGGTCAAGAACTTCTTGGAAGCAGAGTCTGCCTTCCATTCGCGTAGCCACATGGCCCTGCGGACTGCCACCGAATTGGCGGATGCTACCGCTGTACGGCTAGCCGAGTCCAGGACAGCATTCATGGCGTAGGATGAACATACCGACGCCTGAGAAGTCAAAGACGCTACTTGCGGAGCAGAGGTACGGGTGACCGCATTAATCTCAGACAGACAAGCTGAGATAGCCTGGAGTGCCCACACTGCTGCAAAGGCTGGGGCAAAGGACGCGCCTATGGCTTCATAGATGGATTTCATTAGGAGCTCTATCTGCCTGTCCGTGGCATCCTTGAGCGATGAACCATCAGCCACTGCTACTACGGATCTAGCCGCCAGTCTAGAGACTGGAGGATCCACCTTGGGACATTGAGCCCAACCCTTAACTACGTCAGAGGGGAAGGGGTAACGTGTGTCATTAAGGCGTTTAGTAAAGCGCTTGTCCGGAAAAGCCCTGTGCTTCTGGACAGCATCTCTGAAGTTAGAGTGATCGAAGAAAGCACTCCGAGTACGTTTGGGAAACCTAAACTGGTGCTTCTCCTGCTGTGAAGCCGACTCCTCTACAAGTGGAGTTGGAGGAGAAAGATCTAGCACCTGGTTGATGGACGCTATAAGGTCATTTACTATGGCGTCCCCTTCAGGTATATCAAGATTGAGAGCAACGTCAGGGTCAGAGTCCTGGGCTGCGACCTCCGCCTCATCCTCCAGAGAGTCCTCAAGCTGAGACCCCGAACAGCGTGATGAAGTCGGGGAAGATTCTAAGCGAGCCCGCTTAGCCGGTCTGGGACTGCGGTCCGTGCCGGAGTCTTCCACGTAATAACTAGAGGCAACCCCAGGAGCACACTTCGTCGCAGACCGAGAGGGGCCTGGGGGCGATCCCGCAGTGCCCGGGGCCTGTGTAAGGGCCGGTCTGGACTGCAAGGCCTCTAGCATCTTAGCAGACCATTTGTCCATAGACTGAGCCATGGATTGTGAAAGTGACTCAGAGTTTCTCAGCTAAAACTGCAAACTCTGTCCCTGCCACCTGGACAGGGGAAGCCGGCGGTTCTACCTGGGCCGAGGGTCCCACCAGTGCCCCAGGCTCCGGCTGAGCGAGTGCCACAGGGCCCGAGCATTGCTCACAGTGAGGGTAGGTGGAACCTGCAGGTAGCATAGCCGCACAAGAGGTACAGGATGCAAAATAACCCTGTGTCTTGGCACCCTTGCTCCTTGTGAACGACACGCTGTTGTGTCCCAGGAGAGTGATCACTGAGGGTATATAGCCACAAGCTAACAGTACAGCCGAACCGAGAAAATGTATACAAATATAATATATATATATATATATATATATATATATATATATATATATATATATATATATATATATATATATATATATATATATATATATATATATATATATATATATATATATATATATATAGTTCGGCACCCTAGGGGGACCAGCACCGGCTGACCGGTGTGGCTTACCGACCGCTCAAGCGGTGTGTGGCCACCAGATTCCCTGCCTCGGGTCTCCCAGAGCTGCAGCCAGAAGTCCTCCACCGGCAGAATGTGCTTAAAACATGGCTGTCGGCGTTCACAGGGGAGGAGGGAGCCGTGGGCGTAACTAAAAAAGTGCGGGAATCTGGTGCCCCAGAGTGATTAGTGAGGGGGGAGGAGGACACCTAAGTGTGCTCCAGCCCTCACTGTCGGCGTCACGCCGACCGTCCCGCCCTTACCCCTGACTGGCAGGCCCGGGGGCGGGAGTTGAAGGCACTAGGCCGCAAAAGCCGGGGGCTAAAGTTAAAACCGCGGCCGGCAAGCAGGCGCTGTCGGCGCGGTAGTCCCGGTCTCATACCAACACCGCAGCCGCTGCAGCGTCTGAGGCCAAAGTGCTCCATGCACCGTCCCCAAGGGGACACAGAGTACCTGTAGATGCAGGGTCCTGTCCCTGATGATACTCAGTCTCCTGTCCGTCAGAATCCCACAGGGGCTGCGGAGGGAGCCCGGTCCCAGTGCCTGGATGACCGGTTAGGATCCCACTTCTCCCAGAGCCCCTAAGGGATGGGGAAGGAAAACGGCATGTGGCTCCAGCCTTTGTACCCGCAATGGGTACCTCAACCTTAACAACACCGCCGACTCAGTGGGGTGAGAAGGGAGCATGCCGGGAGCCCTGTTAGGGGCCCGCTTTTCTTCCATCCGATACAATCAGCAGCTGCTGCTGACTAAAATGGGAGCATGAGCGAATGTGTGCCTCCTTCAACACAAAGCATAAAAACTGAGGAGCCCGTGATGCACGGGGGGGTGTATAGGCAGAGGGGAGGGGTTACACTTTTTAAAGTGTAATACTTTGTGTGGCCTCCGGAGGCAGAAGCTATACACCCCAATTGTCTGGGTCTCCCAATGGAGCGACAAAGAAAGCTCTGGATGTCAGGGCACCAAAACGTCAAATCTACACTAGCAACTAATTTGATGTTTTTTTCAGGTTTTTGTTTGTTTTTTGTACCAAACCCCCATATGTCAGGTGTGTGCACACATTCATAAGGGCAGCTGCCTTTTGTAAGGGAAATTCTGCCTATGCCCACACATTCATATGGCCCACTACAGACTACAGCTTTGAAGAGGTACATATCACAACCAACAAAACAAGAAAAAGGTGCAGTGTATCTCTTAAATCACTTAATTTTTAACCAGTTTAATACCAGGCCCCTTCTTGGTATTTTTTTAGTGCACAGTTTCAAGAGCTTTACATTTTTTTTCACATTCAGATGTCCAAATAATTTTTTGCATTTTTTGGGTGATACATGGGAATTTTTCTTTCATAATATTCTTATGTCAGTCATTTTTTTATATCGATGGGAAGGAAAAAAATTGCATGTTATTCTTATAACCAAAAAGGACCACTAAAGTACATCTAAAAATTAGCTCCCATTTGTGTAACAATTATTTTTATATATCTGCTATGGTTTTTTTCTCCAATGGAGGTGGGGCTAGTAATGATTTGAATGTAGTTTTTCCTGCCTTTTATGTATAAATCCTTCATTTCACATACTGTGCGCCCATAAACTCTTAAAAGACCTTTGGGAACATTTCAATATTGCTTCTCCTGTAACCTGGTATACTAGCCCCAGTTACAGTAGAAACACAGTTTCCTGGCTGCATAGCAGAGCTGAGTGAATCTCCTTGAAACCAGTAACTCATGCTCCCTTCTTACACCCAGTGATGACATGACTGCTGGTCCGGTGAAGGAAACACTGACAGCTCTACCTATTACTGTATACACAGCAATTGTTCGAGAAGGCAGAGATGGTAATAAACCATCTATGCCTTCTTTATGGAGAGCTGCGCTGTGTCTGAGATCAAGCTCCCCACTCCCACACAATTGTCACTGCAGAATAGAACTACATCTGTATTCTCACCAACAAAAAACAGCACTCCCAAAATAGGGGATACAAAGACTTGTTCAAGCAGAACTTTCTTCACTACCACTTGTACTGTAGCACTCGGTAAGAAACGATCCAGCCAAATGTACCAGTAGTGATCCAGTGGGCCTAGACAGTTGCCAATGATAAACATCCTACCTGTGGATACATAGAAATATAAAAGTATAAGTACAAACATGAAGATAAAAATAATTTCTAAAGATTAATCTAATAATACAAAAGAAATATAACGAGACACGTAAAAATCGCCAAATTGAAGTCAATAGAACAATAATAATTCATGTATATTACCAGGTTGTATTAATAATCTTAAAATATGTAATGACTGATCACATCTACATTGGAGCCTTCATGACTAGTGATGTACGAACTCAGACTGTAAAAGTCTGGATCCGAGCGGGATCCCTAGTACCCATGCACCGATCTAGGGCCCAAATTTTCAGGGAACGCTTTCAATTACTAATCTAGGGCTCATTAACCCCGGATATTACCCCATTTGTCACCACACCAAAGCAATGGGGATGAGGCTGGTAAAGTGCTGGGAATTCTGGGTGGTTGGAGGCTGGTATTTTTAGGTTGGGGATAGCCCAATAACCTTCCCAGGCCTTCCCAGCCTGAGAACACCAGCCCCCAGCTGTCCGCTTTATCATGGCTGGTATCAAAACTGGGGGGAATCGCACGCTGTTTTTTTAAATTATTTATTTAAATAGTTTAAAAAAAAAAAGCCCCGCATGGGGTCCCTCTTATTTTGATACACAGCTAAGATAAGCATTCGGCTGGGGGCTGCAACCTGTAGCCGTATGCTTTATCTGTGCTGGGTATCATAATATGAGGGAACCCTACGCCGATTTTTTTATTTATACTTACACTATAAAGATGCGCACAGTGTCTGTGATTGAAATAAGTCAGACACACTGTCAAACAGGGTGGAAGCATGTCTGAAAGCAACCAACAAGACGCCGGGACAGCCAGTGGGTGGGGAATTGTGTAGATTACTTCGGAACTGGGTGATTTTGGGGTTAATAAAGGGGAGAAAGAAGGGGTTTTGTTTTTTTTCTATTTTATTTAAAATAAAAGACTCTTTTGGTGTTTGTGTTTATTTTCACTTACAGATTTGTAATGGGGGGGGGTCCACAGGACCCTCTCCATTTCTAATCTAAGCTTAGTCGCAGCTGTGAGCAGTCATTAACTCCTTATTACCATGATTTTCACTGCATCAGGGCAAATCGGGATGAGCCGGGTAAGATTCCGGGATTGTCGCATCTAATGGATGCGATAATCCTGGGCGGCAGCAGGCTGCTATATTTAAACTGAGGGAACGAATAACTATGGGTCTACCCAGCCTGAACACAAGCCCACAGCTGTCTGCTTTATCGTGGCTAGGTATTAAAATTGGGGGGAACCGCATGCTGTTTATTTTAAATTATCTATTTAAGGAATTAAAAAAAATACAAAAACAACAAAACAGCATGTGGTCCCTCTTATTTTGATGCACAGCCAAGATAAGCAAATACCTGGGGGTTGCAGCCTGTATGATTTATCTGTGCTGCATACCATATTATGGGGGGACACTATGCCAATTTATGTTTATTTTTACACTATAGAGATGCACACAGCATCTGTGCTTGAAAGCAGTCAGACACACTGCCACACAAGGTGGCGGCGCGTCACACTGCAGCCAGAGATGCCGGGACTGCCAGGGTAAGCACTGCATATGTATGAGGTTAATGAGTGGCCCCGGAAGTAGTGAGAGAGTCCTGAAAGCAGTGTTATAGCTGCGTGGGATACTCAGTAAGTATAACATGCCTATATGTATGTATGTATGTATGTATGTATGTATTTCTTTTCTTTTTTTTTTTTTAATTACCTGTATTGCCGGATTCACATTCTCAGGGAACTCCGGGCCTGGGATCAGTGCTCAGGTACTTTTGAACCTGGGCGCGTATGGACTTTTACAGTCCAGGTACGCCCATCACTACAAATAAGCCCTTGTCGTGCCCAGTCTATTGTAGTCCTGGTACATTGTGCCCAACTCGTGCTTCAGGAGACACACACCCATAACATAAGTGGGTTCTCCTCACTACAAGGGTCTCCTCACTACAACAATGTTAAACACGTAGACGTTAACTGTGGTTTAGGCACACTGTGGGGCTCAGAAGGAAGGGGGACATTTGTATTTGGGAGCGCAGATTTTACTGGATTTCTTTTTTGATGTGGGAGCCATAGCGCTTTTCCAGAGCCTGTGTGCTACCAGTAACACGGAAGTCCTCTTTATTTCTGTTAATAGATGACAGATCTGAGTGGGGACTTGTGTTCCTATGGGTTGAGATGAATGCCATTTGGTGGCAATTTGGGGTAGAGAACATTTCGGATCAGTTCACATTTATCCTGTGCTCTATGCAGAGCACTTACATCAGCGTTTCCATCTACATCTACAAAATACATGATTCAGGTGAAACCACTGATGGAACCATTCAATATAATGAGGCAACAGAATTACTCCGAACTCCGTTTGGCCACTTTTCAGCGATGGTCGTCTTTTCAAAGATACACAAAACTGTTGAGGACCGCACTTTTAGGCACACCTTAAAACATGGCTAAATATATGGACACAGCGAGACCACAGGTCAGATGGGGGGAGGGGTTAAAGTGACTCCATCTGCCTCATTACAATGAATTTTCTGTTGTGAATTTTGTTTGAATCCCGTTTTTTCAGAGAGATTTACACATACCATGTTTCCCCGAAAATAAGACACTGGCTTATGTTTTTTTTGCCCCGAAAAATGCACTAGGGCTTAATTTCGGGGTAGGGCTTATTCTCGAGGAAACACTGTTGGGGGAAAGTTTACCACTCAAAAAATGAAGATCCCCCTTCCCAGTTATACGTACCATACCCTGGGTGTCTGTGTTGCTCCCAGGTCCTCCCAGCAGGTATGCTGCATGCAGTCCTCCCTGCTTCTGGCTGCCACACTCACACACATCAGATCACACACATAGTCACCACATCCGGTGATACCATTTGCTTCCAGCTGGCAGAGGATCCTGGGACACAGTGCAGTTGAACCCATAGAGGACCTGCGGGTGGAACACACTGATGCTTTCCTTACATCCCACTAAACTGCATCCCAGGTCATTATATTAGGCAGAAGCAATCGGTATTGCCGGAAGTGGTGAGTGTGTGATTGTGGGAATGCTCTGAAGTGTGTGGGTGTGCCATCTGAAGTGTGTGGGTGTGCGTTCCACTGCAGGTCCTCCCGTTTGGCATCCGGTGGGCAAGATGGCAGGGTCTTCTGTCTTCTTTCTTTTGGGGGTGTGTGCTTTCTATAATGAAGTGTCCTGCAGCATTCTTTAACTTTTTAGCTGCATGGAAACTTCATTTCTGAACCGTGACTAGGGCTTATTTTCAGGGAAACATTGTAGTCCCCGATTTAACCCCTTAACGACCCATGACGTACTATGTACGTCATGGATCGTGTGCCGGTAAGCCCCGCCCCCTGCCGCCGGCAGGCGGCGGCGAGACGCGCACATATCAGCTGTTATCAACAGCTGATATGTGTGCCTGCTAGCCGCGGGTGGAATCGCTTCCACCCGCGGCCATTAACCCCTTACATTTCGCTGCCAAAGTCTTGGCAGCGATATGTATATGGGCGCCGCCATGACAGTGACTTACCCCGCCCCCACCGGAAGTCACGTGACTTTCGGCGGTTGCCATGGTAGCACAGGGTCATGTGATGACGCCTGTAGCTAACATGAGTCACTTCCTCTCAATGCCAGAATACAGCCGGCATTGAAAGTGAAGCAGCAAATCTGCAGTTCTCAGCTCTGTAGCTGAGATCTGCAGATAGTGCAGAGCGATCGGATTGCTGATCGCAATAGCCCCCTAGGGGGACTAGTAAAATAAAAAAAAAAAGTAAAAAAAAAAGTTTTAAAAAATTAAAAAAAAATAAAAAAACCTAAAAGTTCAAATCACCTCCCTTTCACCCCATTGAAAATTAAAGGGTTAAAAAAATAAAAAATACACACATATTTGGTATCGCCACGTTCAGAAATGCCCGATCTATCAAAATATAAAATCAATGAATCTGATCAGTAAACGGCGTAGCGGCAAAAAAATTCCAAACGCCAAAATTACGTTTTTTGGTCGACGCAAATTTTGCGCAAAATGCAATAACAGGCGATCAAAACGTAGCATCTGCGCAAAAATGGTACCGTTAAGAACGTCAGGTCGAGACGCAAAAAATAAGCCATCACTGAGCCTCGGATCCTGAAAAATGAGAACGCTACGGGTTTTGGAAAATGGCGCAAAACGTGCGCCACGTTTTTAGGACAAGCTTGTGAATTTTTTTTAACCCCTTAGATACAAGTAAACCTATACATGTTTGGTGTCTACAAACTCGCACCGACCTGAGGCATCATACCCACACATCAGTTTTACCATATAGTGAACACGGTGAATAAAATATCCCAAAAACTATTGTACAATCCCACTTTTTTTGCAATTTTTCCGCACTTGGAATTTTTTTGCCGTTTTCCAGTACACTATATGGTAAAACTTATGGTTTCATTTAAAAGTACAACTCGTCCCGCAAAAAACAAGCCCTCATATGGCAAGATTGATGGAAAAATAAAAAAAAGTTACGCCTCTCGGAAGAAGGGGAGCAAAAAACAAAAACGCAAAAACGGAAAGTGCCCGGGGGCTGAAGGGGTTAAGCATTCATATAGCGCAGGATAAATCACATTATATATGTATATATACATGTGTGCTCAATACAAAGGACTGGCACATGACTAGTAATGAGCAAGAACTACCATGCTCGGGTGCTCGCAAAGAGCAGTTGGATGCTTGGATGGGTGCGACTCAAGTACCCCAGTAAAATATAAGTCAATGGTGAACTTTAGCATTTTTCCCGAAGATTTCAAAGAAAAATGCTTGATTTCCCCATTGACTTTGATTATAATTGGTACTCGAGTCACACCCATCTGAGCATCCAACTGCATGTTATGAGTACCATGCACCCGAGCATACTGGTGCTTGCTTATTTACACATGACTTATTCCTTCCAAAGAAAATACTAAGAACCAGGGGGCACTCAATACAGGTGGAAAAAAGGTGACTGGTAACTAAATAGGAAAGGGTGCTTTACAGTTAGAGCAGTCAGACTGTGGAATGTCCTACCACAAGAGGTAGTAAGGCAACTACTATAACAGCTTTTTAAAAAGGGCTGGATGATTTCAACACAACATTGTGGGTTATAGCTAATTTAGTGACACAAACTGTAGAATTGGTGGAGGAAGGATTAACTTTATGGTCTTTTTTCAATCTATGTGCCGGATCCGTTACAAATGAGTTTCAGTTCAATTCATTTCCAATGGAACTGCGGCAAGATGCGGTCACATGCGGTTGTGAATTACGCGCACAACTGCATCTTGCCGCGATCCCATTGGAAATTAAATGTACTGAAACATTTGTAACAGATCCGGTTTTGCGGCAAAATACCGCTGATGTGAGGTGAGCCTAACATGTAATTACAGCTGAAACCAGAATTTTGCATACACTTCCTATAAAGACACATCTGCATGTTTTTCTCACTATCCGACATGAAATCAGAATAAACCTTTCCCGTTTTAGGTGAATTAGGAACCAGAATTATTTATATTTGCCAAATGCCAGAATAATGAGAGAGAAAATGTTTTAAGGCATTTTTTTTATTACTTTCTGCAAAGTCAAAAGTTTACAGACATTTCATTAGTATTTGGTACCATTGTCCAATAAACTGTAAGTCTTAGGTCAAACATCTTGGATATCCTTCCACAAGCTTCTCACAAGTCCTCCTCACAGAACTGGTGTAACTGAGCCATGTTTGTAGGTCACCTTGCTCGCACCTGTCTTTTCAGCTTTGCCCATAAATTTTCAATAGGATTGAGATCAGGGGTCTGTGATGGCCACTCCAAAACATTGACTTTGTTATCATTAAGCCATTTTATAACCGGTTTAGCAGTATGCGTCGGGTCATTGTCCATTTGGAAGACCCATTTCCGCCCAAGCTTTAAGTTCCTGGATGATGTCTTGACATGTTGCTTCAGTATGGTGACATAATCTTCTTTCCTCATGATGCCATTTATTTTGTGAAGTGCACCAGTCCATCCTGCAGCAAAACAACCCCCCAACACGATGCTGCCACCCCCGTGTTTCACAGTTTGGATGGTGTTCTTAGGCTTCAAAGCCTCTCACTTTTTCTCCCAAATGTAATGATGGGCATTATGGCCAAACAGTTCAATTTTAGTTTCGGCAGACCACAGGACATGTCTCCACAAATAAAGGTTTTTGTTCCTGTGGTCATTTGCAAACATTACTCTGGCTTTTTTTACGTATCTTTTGGAGTAATGGCTTCTTCCTGGCAACCCATGTTGATACAGTACTCATTTCACTGTGGATAGACACAATCTTACCAGCTTCCACCAGCATCTTCACAAGGTCTTTTGCTTTTGTTCTGCAGCTGATATGCACGTCTCTCCATAGCATGTTCATCTCCTTCCTGAGTGGTATGATGGCTGGACATTCCAATCTTGTTTGTACTTGCATAAAATTGTTGGACAGATGAACGAGGCTCCTTCAGGTATCTGGAAATTGCATCCAAGGATGAACCAGACTTGTGCAAGACCACAATTCTGTTCCTGAGATCTTGGCTGATTTCTTTTGACTTTCCCATGATGCTACACAAAGAAGCAGTGTGTTTCAGGTGTGCATTAAAATACATCCACAGACGTGTCTCTAATTGACTAAGATGTTAAACATAATTCAGAAGCATCCAAAGACATGACATCACCATATGGGTTGTCCCATATTACTTAAAGGCATAGTACGCTTAGTGTGACTTTGCAGAAAGTAATAAAAATGCCTTAAAACATTCTCTCTTTCATTATTCTGGTATTTGGCAAATATAAATAATTTTGGTTCCTAATTGACCTAAAAAGGGAAAGGTTTATTCTGATTTCATGTCAGATAGTGAGAAAAACCTGCAGATGTGTCTTTTTAGATAGTGTATGTAAACTTCTGGTGCCAACTGTAGGTCTTCTTTCAACCTATGTAACTATATGTAATTATTTAGAAACAATGTATTTCTCTCTCTATTTCTCTGTTCCTAAAACGGAACTCAAGGGTAGAGGTGAACAGAGGCGATCAGCTTTTCCTCACCTTTATTACACTGTATGAGCAGACAAGCTATCATGCATCTGATACACAACAGTTGCATGTCTCTGTACCACACTATTATCTGCATGATACGTGTCGTCAGAATAACTACCTGTCCGCAGCCAGTCTCGCTGTCTATCTGGGTCTTTCCTGACCTCTTGAGTCTGTTGAATGATGTCTCCGATGCCAAGAAGTATCCCAGCACTCACTGTGTTAGTAACCAGCAAATTCTGGGACTTGAACATCTTTCGCCAGCAGCCTGCAAGACAGTTCAGTATAACCCTACCCCGGAGAGACATGATTGTTTCCACCAGACAGCAACCAACAAAACGAGGCAGGCATGTAGAGAAGACCTGGAGGAAGAAAGAGAACAGTGCTATTATCCTGGGGAGCGAGGTGCAGAAGAAAGATAAAGTACATGGTTCAGAGAATCCTGAGAAAACAGCACTATGACTGAGCACACTACACTACGCAGGGACTCTCCTGCAGAATATGTATGTCTTAGGCTAGGTTCACATTTCCGTTAAAATGTATCAGTCACAATTCACGGCTATGGTAAACAACGCAATCCGTTTAGCGGATTGCGTTGTGTCCCATAGACTTGTATTAGTGGCGGATTGCGACTGATGACCTTGCGTTGCATCCGCTGTGTCGCGGTCAGTCGTTTTTGGACTGACCGCCGGGCAGGAACGACGAATGTAACGTTTTTCGGGTCGTCAAAATTAATGCACCGCGCAGAAATCCGTCGCCATCCGTCAAGCTTGTAATGTATGTCTATGGTGCTGGATTCCATCGTAATCCGTCTTACGACGGAATCCAGCGCTGGATTCCGTCATGCTCTACTGAGCATACCCAGCAGGTTTGGCACACCCAATGGGCTGTCCCAAGCACAAACGGATCATGACTGATCCGTCAAAAAATGGTCGCACTGCGGATGTAACGGACGCGACGGGTCAGTTTTTTCACAGGATTCATGTGGAAGGAATCTTGTGAAAGGCTAGGTTCACATTTCCGTTGTTTTGCATCAGTCACATGCATTGCTTGACGCATATGACTGATGTGTTGTACAACGGATGACAAAGAAAAGAAATCATTGTCGGACTCCGTTGTGTGCGGGGGGCGGAGCCGAGCGGGGCCGTGGCGCTGAGGACATCAGTGCCGCGGGGACTGCAGGGCTGGGGACAAGTGTGTGTGTGTACACATGAGGAGTGCGGGAGGGGGCGGAGCCGAGTGGGGAAGTGTCGGCCTCCTTATCACACGTATCCAGGGTAAATATCGGCTAACTAAAAGCAAAGCACTTTTTGCTTGGTTACCCGATATTTATCTTTGATACCAGCGTACACTGCTTAGCGCTGGCTCCCTGCACACGTAACCAGTGTAAATATCGGATAACTAACCAAAGCCATTGCTTAGTAACCCGATGTGTATCCTGGTTACGGGGGCAGGGAGCCAGAGAGAGCATGCGCAGCAAAATCCTACGGATTGCGCTGCTCAAAAAACGTTAGAAGCTGCGTTGCTCCCGCCCGGCGGTCAGTTAAACGACTGACCGCGACGCAGTGAATGCAACGCAGCATCATCAGTCGCAATCCGTCACTAATAGAAGTCTATGGGGAAAAACTGGATTCTTGCAAAATATTTTGCAAGATACCGTAATTCCTCAAGGCGACGGATTGTGACTGATGCAAAACAACGGAAGTGTGAACCTAGCCAAAAAGACATCCGTTGCGTCAGTTGACATCTAAAAAACGACTGATCCGTTGCTGACGGACCTGACGGATTTAAAACAACGGAAATGTGAACCTAGCCTTACAGTCACTGAGGAGAAGTTGACCCCAGTATAATAACCCTCCTCTCCTTATAATAGTTATGTAAGTCCTTCTCATAGTCCCCAAGGCACATGCTTTGTGTGGAAATATGCTCTTGCAGGTTAGCAGGACCTATGCCCCACAGAGGCCTACTCTAATGAATATACAGTACATCACCAATAATACTTGAGGCAACATCTTCCTACATCAACGTCATGACTGCAAACATGGGGACTGGTCTGCTTTAAAGGGTTACCTGCTACTTGCTGATCGATGGGTATCCCACTGTAAGGACCTGCACTGGTCAGGAGATTGGGGCACTTTTATGCAGGTTACAAGATGTAGCAACAGGTCAGACGCACGACCGTCAATCCATTTATTCTCTATGAGGCTGCAGGAAATAACCGAGTGCAGTGCTCAGTAGTCTCCTAGAGAATTAATACAGGACCAGCTGAGTATGTGCATAGTTGCTTCATTCTGATGCAGATGAAAGTTCTCTGCCGATCAATATCTTATCATTAGTGATGAGTGAGCACTACCATGCGAGGGGTGTGCCCGGTATTCATAACGAGTATTGATAAGCGAGCACGACTATGCGAGGGGGGTGCCCAGTACTCGTAACGAGCAGTCGGACGCCTGGGACTCGTGTATTGACTGAGTATAAGGGAAGTCAAAGTTCTGGAAAAATGGTTGAGTTCCCCATTGACTTCCATTATAAGCAGTACAGAAGTCACGCCCGTTTGAGCGTCAGACTGCTCGTTACAAGTACCGAGCACACAATCATGGCAATGCTCGCTCATCACTAGTGCACCGAGCATGGTAGTGCTCATTCATCACTGCTCGTTATGAGTACCCGAGCATGGTAGTACTCTCTCATGACTACTAAAAGAGGTTGTCCCCTACTTTTACATTGATGGTCTATCCTTAGGATAGGTCATAAATCTCTGATTGGCTGGGGTCCCACACCCCACCGAACAGCTGTCCTTGGACCTGGTGGCGGCAGATGGAAATGCTCAGTTTTGTAGCTGCTCTGTCTTCTGATAGTGGCTGCAGCCGGGTACTGCACATCCGCCTCCCATTCTAATCAATAGGAGGTGGGTGTGCAGTACCCGCCTTCAGCTGCTATTAGGCTATGTGCGCACGTGTGCGCTCTGCACCGCACACAAAAGGTCCGCTTCAGAGCACAGCTGAAAAGCTCTGTTCTGAGGCACCTGCAGAATTTGTGCGCTCTGCATGCTGCCTCTCCCTATAGACAGAATGGAGACAGCATGCAAAGCGCACGAAAGTAGTGACATGTCACTTCTTAGAACGCACACTTCGGGCAGCAGCCGAAGCGCTGCGCTCTAATACGCCACGTGCGCATGTCTCATGCACAATCTTCATAGATTATGCTGGGGACGCAGGACGCATGCAGTTACGCTGCGGTGCAGATCGCAGCGTAACTGCATGCAATACGCACATGTGCGCACATAGCCTTAGAAGACAGAGCAGCGCTGGATCTGAGCATTTCCGGTCCCCTGCTGCCGCCGGGACCGAGAACAGCTGATCGGAGGTGCGGGGTGTCGGACCACGGCTGATCAGACATTGATGACCTATCCTAAGGATAGGCCAGCAATGTCAAAGTAGTGGACAACCCCTTTAGGAGTACCAGAGCAGGCTAGTGCTCACTCATCACAACTGCTGAGCATGGTAGTGCTCACTCATCATTACTAGTCACAAGTACCGAGCATAGTAGGGCTCGCTCATCACTTTTCTCACTAGTTAACCACTTTAAATGGAACTGGTCAGGTCAAAAAAGCATTATAACCTACAAGCAGGAGTCTGTGTGAGCTAGTAACCCCTTCCTACCCATCCCTTTCTTCTAATATTGCGTAATATGAAAGTAATAAAAAACGGATTTTTGTATACTCACCGTAAAATCGTTTTCTCTTAGCCATCATTGGGGGACACAGGACCATGGGTGTTATGCTGCCTATCCATATGAGGACACTAAGTAGATGCAAAAGCATAGCTCCTCCTCTGCAGTATACACCCCCTGGCCGGGCCAGGCAACCTCAGTTTTAGTACACAAGCAGTAGGAGAAAAAAAAACAGTAAAAACTTCTCAACAGAGGAACATGAGAAAAGAAAAATCATAACCAAATAAGGTACTGAGAGAACCAAGGCCCAACAGGGTGGGTGCTGTGTCCCCCAATGATGGCTAAGAGAAAACGATTTTACGGTGAGTACACAAAAATCCGTTTTTCTCTGACGCCTCATTGGGGGACATAGGACTATGGGACGTCCTAAAGCAGTCCATGGGTGGGAAACATAAAAGAAGACAACACAACCCAAGGACTAGGAACTAGTCCCAGACAGCCTGGAGCACCTACTGAGAGAGGTGCTCTACGGCCGTTTGCAGAATTTTCCTACCCAGATTTGCCTCAGTTGAAACCTGGGTATGGACTCTGTAATGCTTAGAAAACGTATGTAGGATAGACCAGGTCGCAGCCTCACACACCTGTTCCACTGAAGCCTGATGCCGAATGGCCCACGAAGCGCCAACTGCTTGCGTGGAATGAGCCCGCAGCCCACTAGGAATGGGCTTGAATTGCAAGCGGTAGACTTCCTGGATCACAGAGCAAATCCAGCGAGCCAGAGTCGCCTTTGATGCTGCCTGTCCCTTCTTAGGCCCCTCAGGAATGACGAACAAAGAGTCCGTTTTCCTAAAGGGGGCTGTCCTGGATATGTAATATCTGAGAGCTCTGATGAGGTCTAACGAATGCAGAGACCTTTCCACCCTATTAACCGGGTGTGGACAAAAGGAAGGCAGAACAATGTCCTCGTTCAAATGAAACGGGGTAAGAACCTTTGGAAGGAAATCCGGAAGGGGGCGCAGAACCACCTTGTCCTGGTGAAAGATCAGAAAAGGCTCGCGGCAAGAGAGTGCTGCTAGCTCCGAAACCCGTCTGATGGACGTAATTGCCACCAGGAATGTTACCTTCCAGGACAGTAGAGCAAGGGAGGATTCCTTGAGGGGTTCAAAGGGAGACCTCTGGAGACCATCCAGAACGAGGTTGAGGTCCCATGGTTCCAGCGGCCGTTTGTACGGGGGAACTAGATGGGAAACGCCCTGGAGGAAAGTCTTGACTTGCGGCTTTTGAGCCAGGCGGCATTGGTAGAAGATTGAGAGCGCCGAGACCTGACCTTTAAGGGAACGGAGAGCCAACCACGCTTGCAAGCCAGACTGTAGAAAGTCGAGAATTCTGGGGATGGCCAGAGGCATAGGCTGGACGTTAGTTTCCCTGCACCATGAAAGGAAGATTTTCCACGTACGGTGGTAAATGCGGGATGAAGCAGGCTTTCGGGCGCTGATCATGGTGGAAATAACCGCGGGGGAGAATCCCGCTCTTGTTAATACCCAGGTCTCAATGGCCATGCCGTCAGCTTCAGGGCTCTGGAGTTCTAATGGGAAATGGGCCCTTGGGTCAGCAAGTCTGGGATGTCTGGAAGGCGCCACGGTGAGTCTGTGAGCATTTGTACTAATTCGGCGTACCAGGCGCGCCTGGGCCAGTCCGGTACTATCAGTATCACCGGGACTCCCTCTGCCTTGATCTTCCTGATTATCCGCGGCAGCGTGGGTGGAGGTGGAAATATGTAAGGCAGGCGGAAGTGGTGCCAGGAGCAGACTAGAGCATTTGCGCCGATGGACTGCGGGTCGTGTGACCTGGCTATGAACGCGGGTACCTTTGCATTCAACCTTAAGGCCATTAGGTCCACGTCTGGTGTGCCCCATCGAGTGCAGATGTGTAGAAACACATCTGGGTGGAGAGACCATTCTCCGGCGGCCAGGCCTTGGCGACTTAGAAAGTCTGCTGCCCAGTTCTCTACCCCCGGTATGTGTACCGCTGATATCACTGATCCCGACGATTCGGCCCAGCTGAGGATCTTGTGGGCCTCGAGATAAGCCGCTTTGCTGCGGGTGCCCCCCTGCCGATTGATAGAGGCTACAGCTGTCGCATTGTCCGATTGGACTCGAATCTGACGACCCGCTAGCAGAGGGCAGAACGCTCTGAGCGCGAGGAAGATCGCGCGGAGTTCCAGGATGTTTATGGGTAGGAAAGACTCCTGGGGCGTCCAACGTCCTTGAGCAGTGTGGTGCCGGTACACTGCTCCCCAGCCTAGGAGGCTGGCGTCCGTGGTCAGGACCAGCCAGTTCACTGGGAGAAAAGATCTCCCCTTCGATAAGGATGAGGACCGAAGCCACCAGCGGAGTGCGTACCTGACTGAAGGCGTCAGGTGAAATTGTCTGTCCAGGGAGAAGGGGCTCTTGTCCCAGGCCGCTAGAAGGGCTAGCTGCAGTGGGCGGAGGTGCAGTTGAGCAAAGGGTACTGCTTCCATAGCTGCCACCATCCTGCCGAGCACTTTCATGCTGAATCAAATGGAGCGAGACGGAGGATGTAGAAGGCAGCGTACCGCTCGTTGAAGAGCGATCACCTTGTCCTGAGGGAGAAGGATCAAGCCCCGATGGGTGTCCAGGGACATGCTCAGGAAGGTGATGGATCGTGATGGGATCGTGGATGATTTGTCCAGATTCACTAGCCACCCTAAGCGGGATAGGGTGTCCACAGTGATCTGTACGCTGGTTGAGCAGTCGCGGAAGGAGGGGGCCTTGATGAGGAGGTCGTCCAAGTAAGGGAGAACGACTACTCCCCTGGCGTGAAGGACGCTCATGGCGGCCGCCATGACTTTGGTGAAGACCCTTGGTGCGGTGGCAAGGCCAAAGGGTAGAGCTACGAATTGAAAGTGGGAGTCCTGAATTGCGAAGCGGAGGAACATTTGGTGATCTGGGGCGATGGGTATGTGCAGGTACGCGTCCTTGATGTCTATGGAGACGTGGAATTCCCCTTCGACCATGGATGCAATAATGGACCTTAGGGACTCCATTCTGAATCTCTGTACGTGCACATGTTTGTTTAGGTGTTTGAGGTCCAGGATGGGTCGAACTGACCCATCCTTTTTGGGGACCACAAATAGGTTGGAATAAAATACCCCGAACTTCTCGTCGTCTGGGACAGGTATTATCACTCCTGCTGTTTGGAGCGAGTGGATTGCTGAGAAAAAAGCTTTGCGTCGTTTTCGAGTCTTTGGGGGGTTTGAGAGAAAGAACCGACCCGGGGGTCGGGTCCAAAATTCTATGTGGTAACCGGAAGACACAAGGTCTCGCACCCATTTGTCGTCTGAGGCGGCAGCCCAGATGTGATGAAAGAGCTGCAGTCGACCTCCTACAATGAGTGTGTCTTCCGGGGCGCCGAAGGAGTCATGAGGGGGGAGAGGGGGGGAACGTCGTGGCCGAGTTTCCCTAGTCCTGGACTGTTTCGGTCTAGGCTGCCACGACGAAGTGGGTTTCGGGGGAGAGCTTAGAAGGTCGGTCCCTGCGTAGTCCGCGGCTGGTGGCGGGGACAGCACGGGATGTCGACCAACCAAATGAGTTCTGAAAGGAGTGGAACGAGGACTGTGGACGTCTGGTGAAGGACGTCCTGGACTTCAGCTGGGGGAGGAAGGTACTTTTTCCTCCCGTGGCGTCAGAAATGAGCTTGTCCAGACATTCGCCAAACAATCGGTCTGGAAAAAAGGGAAGGCCCGTGAGAGACTTCTTGGAGGCAGAGTCCGCTAGCCATTGTCGGAGCCAGAGAGCTTTACGGATGGCTATGGTATTTGAGGCGGCAAACGCTGCGCAGGTAGCAGCGTCCATGGAGGCCTGCATGAGGTACTCCGCCGCAGCGGCAATTTGAGCTGTTACCTCTGTGAAGGTATGAGTGAACTGGGATTCCTCAAGCGAAGTGTTAAGGGATTCTGCCCAGACCGAGATCGCCTTTGCGACCCACATAGCGGCAAAGGAGGGCGAGAGGGAGGAACCCGCAGCCTCAAAAGCAGAGCGGGCGAGGTGCTCCACCTGTCTGTCTGGTCCTTGATGGAGGAACCATCGGGTAAAGACAGGAGCATCTTTGTGGTAAGGCGGGAGACCGGGGGGGTTGACCGAGGGCGGATCGGCCCAGTCCTTAGGGGCAGGTGAGGCAAAAGGGTAACGGGACTCCATGAGTTTTCGGTTACCGAAGCGCCTGTCAGGCTTCTCCCTTTGCTTTGTGAGGATATCCTGAAACTCTGGGTGATCAGCAAAAACCTTTTGGGGTTTCCTTGCCCTCTTAAAGGAGACCGCATGGTCAGTGGTAGTGGGTGGGGATCCTCCACATGCAGAGTTTGGTTGATTGCTGCTATAAGGGAGTCTATTGCAGTTTGATCATCTGGGGAGGCTGAACCCAAGGAATCCTCTTGGTATAAACAGCATTCTCCCTCCTCCAGCTCTTCAGAAGCCGTGGAGCGTGTGGGAGAGCCTGCCCTGTGTGCTCCCGAGGGAGAGCCCGCTGGAGACACCCGGCCGTGTGCTCTTTTCCTGATCCCTGCAACCGGTGAAGCATGTGCCCGGATTACCTCAGAAGGATCCTCCATAGGGGTATCCTCAGGCTGCGTTCCGTCCAGGGACCCAGAAGGGTGTGGAGGACGACATTGCATAGCCAGCACCAGGTTCTGTGAGTTTTTCCATGGATTGGGACAGAAACTGTGCCCATTCCAGTGGGCTGGGAGCCCTAGGCTCTGGGCTGACGGTTGCGGCGGTGGTGGCAGGGGGGTCTTGGGGGGCTATAGGGGCACAGGACTCACAGAGAGAAGAGGTGTGTTTACGTGGTAGCTCAGCGTGGCAGGCAGTGCAGGCTGAATAATAGACTATGTGGGCTTTAGCACTCTTGGTGCCCTTAGAATTCTGCATGTTCCTAATAGGAGTATGCCAGGAGGGGGAGCAATGCTCAGCAGAGCTACAAGGGAAGCAAGCACCTCACCATAATCAGGCGATGGCCCTGTCCTCAGGAAGCATTAAGCTCTATGGAGATCTTCGCACGCTTTCCTGGGGGGAAGTGGGGCTTAGCGCTAAAAGAGCGCGAAGATGAAGTCAGTGTGCTCCCCCTGCTGTGGGTAGTAAAAAACGGCGGGAAGGGAGCTTCTGATAGTTTTCCTCCCTCTCCCTCCAGTCAGCACACAGCTTGTCACTGGTGGTTATCAGCCGGCTTTTCTGCTAGAGCAAATAAACAGAGCAAACAGCGTGAGTCCCTGAGCCCTCCCCCTGCCATCAGGAAATTATCTGCAGGACTTTCTGCAAACAGGAGTGACTTCCCCCCTCCTCCAGCCAGCAAGCTAGAGAAAAGTTAACACTGTGTGTGCAGGATCCTTGGGGCTCTCCTCCTTGCACTCAGCAAGGGACTTTCTCATAATAAATACTGTAAATATCCTGGGAGCCTTCCCTGCAGCGTCTTTTCTCCCTTTGTCTGGGAAACCAGTCAGGGGGGATCTCACCTTAAAACACTGCTTCCGTCCAGGCAGTGAAAATAGCAGAGTCAGCTTGCTGTGTCCGGTCACACCGGTGCCATATTTAACTCAGAGCCTGCAAAGAGGGGCTGAGGAATTGGGCTATAGGGGCACAGGCCTCTACCCTGGGCTTTGGAAAATCGGTGTCTGTGGAACCCGTCGTCCAGCGTCGCAGGAGGGGGTACGTGGAGGCGACACTCCACGTTCCCGCCCGTTGATGGTAGTGGGAGATTGGTCCCAAAAGGAAACCGTCGCCCTCAAAAAATAACAAACCTTGAAAAGGAAGTGCCTCCTACAGACACTAAGCTAAAACTGAGGTTGCCTGGCCCGGCCAGGGGGTGTATACTGCAGAGGAGGAGATATGCTTTTGCATCTACTTAGTGTCCTCCTATAGATAGGCAGCATAACACCCATGGTCCTGTGTCCCCCAATGAGGCGTCAGAGAAATACGTTTTATTACTTACATATTCTCTATGTAAATGAGCAGGTCTCTAGCCCCATGATACCATGGATTTACATGAGCAACGTCATGTCTGCTCCTTCAGAATCTCGCGTGTGCGCGCTTACCATTTTCGCCGCCTTCTCATCAGGTTTACTTGTCGGCCTCAGACGCTCACTGCGCATGCTTAGAAGACTCCTGCGGTCATGTGCAGTGTTTATCAGAAGCCGACATGTAAACACCAGGATGAGAAGGTGGCGAGACTGGTAAGCGCGCACATGCGAGATTCTGAAGTAGCAGACGTGACGTCGCTCATGTAAATCCATGGTATCACTCCCATATGGGCGTGATACCATGGAAAGCATGTAGACACCCATGGAGCTAGAGACTGTGCTCATTTACATAGGGAATATTAAAGTAATAAAACATTTTATTACTTTCATATTACACATTATTACAACACATGGATGGGAAGGAAGGGGTTACTAGCTCACACAGGCTCCTGCTTGTAGGTTATAACGCATTTTTGACCTGACAGGTTCCCTTTAAGGCCATGGAGACATAGGAGTTACAAACACATCTTGTGCCCATATCAGTATTCCACTGTAGATTGTCCAGTACAATTTTCTAACAGTATTCACTGGGCACAGGGGTCCTATGAAGGTAAAATCTGAGGTGTATTAATACTGGGATCATGGGTGTCCTCTGTGGTCTGGTGAGTCACATTAAGGCTGCTTTCACACATCCGATTTGTGCTGAGCGGCACAATCCGGCTCAAAAACCTATGCAACGGATGCGGCGAAAAAAACGGATCCGTTGCATAAGTTTTTCCATGCGGCCCGTCCGGTTTTTGACGGATGTGGCTTGATACTGAGCATGCGCAGTGCAAAAAAACCGCATCCGGTGTCCATAGGCTTGCATTGTGAATCGCGCCGCATCCAGCTCGACACGGTTTTTTCGCCGCACCAAAAAACGTGCCAGGCAACGTTCCATCCGGCCGCCGCATGGGCTAAATATGGCACATCCGGCAAAAACCGGGTGCAACGCAAGTCTATGCGGCACAATACGGCGCTAATGCAAGTCTATGCGGGGGAAAAAACGCAACCGGCGGGAAAAAAAAAACGGTTGCGTTTTTTCTGCAGAGCGCCGTATTGTGCCGCACGGCAAAAACCGGATGTGTGAAAGCAGCCTAAGGCTGGGGCCATACGGGGACTACTGTGATCCCCTCGCATGACACTCGGCTCACGCTGGCAGTACAGAGTGTCATGCGTGTGTCTTTGCTACTGAGGTCCGTTCGTGCGCGCAGACCTCAGCTGCGGGGGGCGGGCCGGCACTCAGGAGGGATTTCTTCCCTCTCTCCTCCGTAGCCGGCTATTGCTATTCTCGCCCTGCACTTGCAGTACACCGGTGTAATGCGAGTGCAGTGCGATTTTTCTCTCGCCCCATAGACTTGAATGGGTGCGAGAGAAACAAGGATCGAATTGCACCCACAGCATGCTGCGACTGTTTTCTCGGTCCGATTAGGGCTGAGAAAATAAATCGCTCATGTGTGCTGACACACAGGCTAATATTGGTCCGCATGGAATGCGATTTTTTATCGCACTCCACTCGCACCGTTTTTCTCGCCGTGTGGCTTAGGCCTATCAGTGTGTGGCCAGCTGCCGAGGGTTTAGGCTGCTTTCACACATCCGGCTTTTGCTGAGCGGCACAATACGGCGCTTTGCAGAAAAAACGCAACCGTTTTTTTTTGCCGTCGGTTGCATTTTTTCTGCATAGACTTGCATTAGCGCCGTATTGTGCCGCATGGCCGTTTTTTGCCGGATGCGGCATATTTAGCCCATGCGGTGGCTGGATAGAACGTTGCCTGGCACGTTTTTTTGTGCGGCGAAAAAACTGCATCGCACTGGATCCGGCGCGATTTACGATGCAAGCCTATGGACGCCGGATGCGATTTATTTTGCACTGTGCATGCTCAGTATCAAGCCACATTCGTCAAAAAACGTACAGGCCGCATGGAAAAACTTATGCAACGGATCCGTTTTTTTCTGCACATCCGTTGCATAGGTTTTTGAGCCGGATTGTGCCGCACTGCAAAAAAACTGATGTGTGAAAGCAGCCTTACTGAAGGCATTTTCAGACCAAGCAGCTGTATAAATCGTTTTCCTCATAAAATAATGGAAGGAGGCAGGGAAAACGTTCACCTGGATTTCAGAAATGTGCCCAAGTCTTGGGGGAAAAGGGACAAATCCAATGTCAGCTGTGCGAGATGCTGAACACGTACTGACAGCGCGGCATACACGGAGGCAGCGTGGGCTGAGGACACGCACTATACACTATAGAGGGGACACATCACCCGAACACTCCAGGTCCCACCGCAGCTGTCACCAGAGCGCCACACGATAGTCACGTGGGTATATTCCCTTCCGTAGGAACACATTTCCCAGAGTTCCCCTCTTCCCGGAAGTGACGATCAGGAAGCTATAGCGGCCATTTTTAGTTCAGTCCTGTGCCCACTGAGTAATGATTTCCGGCGCTAGTCTTTGTGTGACGTCATCGGGAACCCTGCTTGGTGCCACTGCCTGGTGATGCGCCCCCTGCTGTTGATGGCATTAACAGTGAAGGCCTGGAGTTACAGACACAGGCGTTGCTCATAGTAACCCACCATTGCAGCTCTCACATTCCTGTCCATTTGGTAGTGTTTACCATTACAAGGACCCACAATATGGCATCCATAGCTTGCCATGCTGCTGTACTGTAGGTCCTGGTGGCACCAGAGTACATGAAGAGATTCCATGCAGATCTGTGAAAAAAGTGGTGCAATACAGAAGTGTTCTTATGTGCGACACCTCCATATAACGTGGAAGCAAAATATGATAGGTTGCTATGGGCAACGGTCTCTGACAATAAACACATATCAACAATGGCGTTGTGTGAGCGCTGGTTATTGCATCCCAAGCTTAGTTTATATATTTTCCATATCCATATACATTGTGATACCGGGTTTGGGGAATGTGTAAAGGGCTGGCGCTATGGAAAAAAATAAAATATATACTGTATAATATGACAAAAGTTTTAATTATTAGTTTCTGACTTTGCCAAATTTACTTACTTTTCAAAACGTTACATTTCGTTGTATTTCAATGGGTGAACGGGGAGTCAAACTTTTCTATATTTTTTATTATGATTAAAGGGCATCTGTCAGTAAGAGGAATCCTAACCATTTATACAGGCATGTAGGTCATAGGGAGGGAATACAATGATGGCTTGATATCTGCGATCTGATGTCTTATTCCAGAGAAACCCACTTTTTTCTTTTCTGTAAATGAGTTGTTAATGTCGCGGGCGGAGGACAGATCACAACCGGGGGGGCCGCTCGAGGCACTTGGATCCAGGGCTTACTGTGGCTCGAGTGGCAGCCGGATCCAGGGCTCGCTCGCGCGGCCGTCCGTCGCCCACGAGTGAAAAGGGGATATTTACAGGGGATTGTCTTGGTACGCCACCTGTGGGTTGCGGTGAGGGATGGTGACACCGCCGCTGCCTTGTATGTGGGTGCTTGGGGCTGATGGAGCGGGGCATCAAGATGGGATCCCCTCCACAGGTAGGGAAGATGTAGTCCCGGGGCCCAGAGAATGGTGAGGGATTGCAGGGAGCAGGAAACTCACAGTTCGGTTGTCGTGGTCCTGGATGAGCTGCTGATGATTTGGGTGGTCAGTAACCACACACATAGTCTGTATTGTAAACCAAATTGCCACTGGCCGGTCAATTTTGGCAGGTGTCTTCGGGTCCCACACCCAGATATACAGCCAGGGGCCCTTTTCTTCCACAGTCTCTGTCTCTTTCTTGTCTGGACTAGTCCGCTTGAACGGCCTCCGGACCGGATCCCCTCTCTCGGCACTGGCAGGCTACAACCCTGTCCTGGTCGGCCTCAGGTTCCCCGCAACCAGATCTCCATGCCTGCGGCCCTCACTGCCACCTAGTCCGGTAGTCCAGGGCTCCAATCCCAACTACCAACCTCTCCAGGGAGCTCCAACTCCCTCCTGTCAGCTCTTCACTGACTACAGCTCAAACTGAAGCTAAACTCTGCTCTGTCACTTCCTAAACTCTTTCGATCCCTCCCATTTTCCTGGGGAGGGGGTGAGTAGGGCCTGATTGGCTGGTGTATATCTGTGTGGAGACTGTGTTGGTGCCAAGGAGGAGAATGGCCTGCACTTTGGTGGATTTGTGCAGGCTCTGTGACAACCTGGTTTTGCCAGGGCGTAACATTAAGATCTGCTCCAGAGTTTATTTTATATGAAAGTGTGAGTTACCAAATACATGTACATCAGGAGAGCAGACTGTCAGTCATTACATGTCTCATTAAAGGATTTACAAGTCCATCTCATTAAATTAGAATATCCTTAAAAAGTTAATTTATTTCAGTAATTCAATACAAAAAAGGGAAAACTTTATATTATATAGTCATTACACACAGAGTGATCTATTTCAAGTGTTTATTTCTGTTAATGTTGATGATTATGGCTTGCAGCCAATGAAAACCCAAAAGTCATTATCTCAGAAAATTAGAATAATTACCACAAAACACCTGCAAAGGTTTCCTAAGCATTTGAAATGGTCCCTAAGGGTATGTGCGCACGTTGCTTTTTACCTGCTTTTTACCTGCTTTTTTGCTGCTTTTTCTTCTGCGCTGTTTAATGCCAAAATGGATGTGTTCTTCTATTCAAGCAAAGTCTATGGGAATTTGGGTTTCTTGTTCACACTATGTTGTTCAAAATGCTGCCTTTTTGAGGCAGAACTTTGGTCAAAAACTCAGCTTTTCAAAGAAGCAACATGTCAATTGTTTTTGCCATATGGGTTTTGCACTGCAAAGCTGAGTTTTTGACCAAAGTTCTGCCACAAAAAGGAGCATTTTGAACAACATAGTGTGAACAAGAAACCCAAATTCCCATAGACTTTGCTTGAATAGAAGAACACATCCATTTTGGCATTAAACAGCGCAGAAGAAAAAGCAGCAAAAAAGCAGGTAAAAAGCAACGTGCGCACATACCCTTAGTCTTGTTCAGTAGGCAACAGAATCATGCGAAAGACTGCTGACTTGACAGATGTCGAGAAGGCAGTCATTGGTACTCTCCACAAAAGGTCATTGCTAAAGAAGCTGAAGATTGCTGTATCCAAGCATATTAATGGAAAGTTGAGTGAAAGGAAAAAGTGTGGTAGAAAAAGGTGCACAAGCAACCAGGGTAACTGCAGCCTTAATAGGATTGTTAAGAAAAGGCCATTCAAAAATTTGGGGGAAATTCACAAGGAGTGGACACAAACGTACCCAGGACATGGGCTACAACTGTCACATTCCTTATGTCAAACCACTCATAGACAATGATGACACCCAATAGACAATGCCAGAAGCTTCTTAGCTGGGCCAAGGAGAAAAAGAACTGGACTGTGGCTTCGTGGTTCAAGATGTTTTGAGGTTAAAGTAAATCTTGCATTTCATTGGGAAATCGCGGTCCCAGAGTCTGGAGGAAGAGTGGAGAGGCCACAATCCAAGTTACTTGAGGTCTAGTGTGAAGTTTCGACAATCAGTGATGGTTTGGAGAGCCATGTCATCTGCTGGTGTAGGTCCACTGTGTTTTATCACGACCAAAGTCAACACAGCAGCCTTCCAGGAAATTGTAGAGCCCTTCATGCTTCCCTCTGCCGACTAGTTTTTTGGAGATGAAATTTAATTTTCCAGCAGGACTTGGCACCTGTCCACACTGCCAAAAGTACCAATGCCTGGTTTAATAACCACAGTATCACTGGGCTTGATTGGCCAGCAAACTCGCCTGACCTAGAGAGAATCTATGGGGTATTGTCAAGAAGAAGAGACATCAGACCGAACAATGCAGATGAGCTGAAGGCTGCTATCAACGCTACCTGGGCTTCCATAACACCTCAGCAGTGCCATAGGCTGATCACCTCCATGCCACGCCACATTGATGCAGTAATACATGCAAAAGGAGCCTTGACCAAGTATTGACTTTTCAGTTGGCCAACATTTATGAGATTAAAATCATTTTTCAGTTGGTCTTATATAATATTTTAGTTTTCTGAGATAATGACTTTTGGGTTTTCATTGACTGTAAGCCATAATCATCAACATTAACATAAACACATGAAATAGATCACTGTGTGTAGTGACTCTATATAATACATGCATTTCACTTATTGTACTGAATTACTGAAAGAATTAAAACTTTTTCAGGATATTCTAATTTATTGAGAAGCACTTGTATCCGGTCTAAATTCACAAGTCTACAATCACTAGCCGTGGCCACGTAAGAGCCATTCCAGGTTATGAAACTGGCGAATCCCCACAGTGCACAGTGTGTGGGATGTGAGGATACACAAGTCTGCAGTCACATAGAATGACTGCAGACATGTGGATTTAGATCAGACAACCTGTTTAAGCCAGAAATTGAAAGCAGAGCCCAGGGAAGTGGTGGTGAGGGTAGTTGTTCATGGTTAATTTAGTTCACTATGCGATATACAGTACATACCATTCTAACTTTATTTTGCAGGTCCGCAAGATCACAGCACTATCAATTGTATTTTCTACGCTTTATAACTTTAAAATGAATTCAAAACATGTGGTTATATGTCACCATAACGGGAGACACATGACTTTTTTTCCCCATATAGGACAAATAGGACAAAAAGCCAGTGATAATTATTTGTTGTTCCTTGTCTTGAATGAACTGAACCCACCCACTGCAGATCTGATGCTGCTTCCCCAACGCTGCCCCTGGTCTTTGTTGACAGGCTGCAGTGGTGACATCATGACTGATTCAGGTCTCAATAGCTAGGCCGCACTGGATCTACAGTGAGTGAGTTTAGTTCATTTTGTCATTTTTACATTGGACGAGCCTGGAAGCAATAGATTATTATTCCTGGAAAACCCCTTTAAGAAATCTCATACAGAAAGCCTGTCAATCTAATGGGGTTGTCCAGGTTTGGGGCAGTCAAGCTATGTGACTTGTAAATCCTCACAGCATGCAGTGTGCACTTTGTCAGGATTATTCCCTCTCCGGGAACAGGTGAGTGCATGACCGCAAGTATATGCATACATGTGGTCACGTGCCTACTAGGTATGAGAGGCCTTGCTCAATGTCTGGCAGCAGTGATGAACAGTGATGTCATGAGATCATTACAGTTCACTGCCACTGGCTGTCACGCTACTTTGTGTGACCTGGCAACTGTGAAATGTGGTGACCTCATGACATCTCTGCTCGTCACAGCCGCCGGTGGTGGTGGCTCTCACAGGGCACATTGCGAGAGCTGGCAGTGGCTGGTGTTCTAACCTATCGGGTTCATTCCCTGATTGTTCTTCATTGGTTGGGACACTTGAGTTGGGGGAATGTCGTGGGACCTCCATGGAGATTACGGTGGAGCTGTTTGGGGTTCTTTTGGGAATAAGTTGGTGAACAAGGGACTGTTTCTTGTCTTTATATAACATGACTGGAGAAAAATACATGAGCCACACATCCAAAAATCATAAATTGATCGAATGTTGTTAGGCAAAAATTATACAACTGAACATGAGGTTCTTTGTTTAACATTCTGATCAGACTGTATGAAGCCCATGGTCACGTCACAGTAAACGTTTCAGTGAGTCCCTAAATTATTAAGTCTTAAGGCAGTGGCACAGTGTGTCAACAAATGCCGTAATAATAGTGCATCAGCAGGGCAGGTGACCTGGTGCCTCACAACACCCATGCTACAAGGCAGAATCCCCAACACTCCAGGCCACACCGCCCCACAGACACAAAACCTCCCAACTTGGGGACTCAGCCTTGTAGCAAGGGTGTTGTGAGGCACCAGGTCACCTGCCCTGCTCATGCACGGTCGCTGCGGCAGTGGTTGGCACACAGTGCTGCACCTTTAAGGCTTAAATAATTTAGGGATCCACTCAGAGGTTTGGTGTAACTTGGCAGTGGGCTTCATACAGTTTGATCAGAATACTAAACCAAGAAATTCCTGTTCCAAGTAGACATATTGGTACCTAGAGGCATTAGATCAACTTGTGATCTTTTGATGTGCAGTCCATGTCTTTTTCTACAGCTATGACATATTACTTGTTTTTTTTTTGTTATTCTCTTTTTAGGTCCATCAGGCTTGCTTTTGCAGAATGTCATGGGACCTTCATGTGAATTATGTCAGAACTTCAAAGATTTATTTATTTTTTATAATAAATTCATGAATGAGGGCTAAAGTGAGGGGAGTTTTCTGTTAAATAAAATATTTTTTTGGTATGGTTTTTCCTATTTACATCTACTATGTCAGTAATGGGGGTGTCTGATGGATGCCTCTCCATTACCAACAGCAGGGTTTGATGCCAGCTGTGAATTGATTGCTGGTATCAACCCCAAAAGGCTGGGAATGGCAAAATAAACATTGGCCTTCCCACCCTAATAATACAAACCACCAGCTGTCTGCTGTACCTTGGGCTGGTTATTGAAAATGGGGAGGAACCTACTCCATTTTTTTTTATTATTTATTTAAATAGTTCAAAACAAAAAAAAAGAACCACAAACAATCCCCCCCCCCCCCCAAAAAAAAACCCCAGTGTGAGATCCCTTGTATTTTTCAGAACCAGCCATTGTACAGCAGACAGCTGAGGGTTGCAGCCCACAGCTGCAGCTTTACCAGAGCTGGTCATGAAAATAGGGTGGGAGCACACATAATTTTTTCCTTTAATTATTTATTTACTTGGCTAAATATATGTGCAAGATATGTATGCATCTATCGAGTATCTTGCTCTCTAGCTTTGCACATCTTTTACACATCACCCCCCCCCCAGTAATTTCAGTATTATCAGTTTTTTTCGGTATGTGTCATTCGGATGTCATTTGTGTGATATTGATATTTTATCAGTGGATCTCACGGACTTGCGCGTGGTTCACAGAGACACACAGTCCATGTGAAGATCTCCATAGATTCTCATTAGTTTGCATGGGAAAATGGACACCACACCTATTGGCGACTCAGACGTGTGAAGGGCAGTATTTACTGCTGTGGAAACTTGACAGAGGATACAAGCCATGTGTACAACTAGGCCACGTGTCTCTACATTGACAATTTGGGGAGTTTTTTACCTCAGTATTTGTAAGCCAAGACCAGAAGTGGGTAATAATACAGAAGTGGTGACTGTGTTTCTATTACAATTTTCCTGATTGTTTTACTCCTGGTTTTGGCTACAAATCCTAAGGTAAAACAAAAACACCAAATACTCAAAGTACACAAGGCCTTTGGCTAAGTTCCTACAATAATTATTTTGTGCGTTTTTTGTTTTTTTTATTATAAATAAATCTTGTGCCCGCTGTGCGTTTTTTTTGTTGCTTAAGTAATTGCTTTGCGATGAGATTTGATGAAATGGGGCATCTTATTGGAGTGCAGATCTAGTTGAAATAGTATATGACTGCAAGGTCACACTGGCAGAGCCCCATAGGTGCCAAAACATCAGAAGCATCCCTCCCAAATTGACCTACATCCCTTATGAATTCATCTATGAACATATTGACACCACAGGTGTTTGTTTCACAAAGGTTTATACCATTGGGCAGCTAATCTGGGGCTAATGATAAAAATGTAGATTTTATTTCTCTAAATAAAATGTACATTTTAATCATTAGCCCCAGATTTTTCATTTTCCCACGGTAAGTAGCAGTACATCAGGTTTAAGGCCTCCTCTACACATCCATGTCTCCAGTATGTGTGACGTCCGTGCTCACACATACCGGAGACAAGGACACACGTAGACCCATTAAAATCAATGGGTTTGGTCACACTTACCTTGTGTCCGAGTGAAGCATATGAGTGTCCATTGCACCACATAATGACATGTCTGTTTTCTGCTTGCAGCACTGATGTCACACGGCCCGCACACTGATGTGATCCGTGTGACACGTACCGCAGAAAACACGGGTCAAAAATACATTTTTATACTTGCCTTTCCCCCGCACTGTGTTGCGTCCAGGGCCGCTGATTAAGCTCATACATATTCACTGCACTGACAGCGGACCCAGAGGTAACAGCATCACCGGGGACAGGTAAGTATACCACCTCATGCTGTCCGTATGCTATCTATATGTCACACGGATAGCACATGGAACTCACACACGCACCTTCAGCATGGACCATGCAAAACATTTGTGTTTTGTGTGGATATGTGAAGGAGGCCTTAAGACTGCGCAAAAATTGGGTCTCCTTCACACAATTGTGCAAAACACAAACGTTTTGCACGGTCCGTATGAGAGTGTCCACTGTGCGGTCCCTGCTATGCTTGTGACATTCGGATAGCACATGGGACAGCATGTGCTGGTGGTATACTTACCTGTCCCCAGCGCTGCTGTTGCTTTCCTGTCTGTGGTCAGTGCAGTGAATATGCATGAGCTTAATGAGCGGGACCCGGAAGCAACAGCAGCGCCGGAGACAGGCAAGTATAAACAGTTCTTTATTTTTATATGACCTATGTTTTTTCCGGTGCATGTCTCACTGATGTCACCCAGATCACATCAGTGTGCGATCTGTGGTGGTGGCAGAAAACAGACAATTCGACATGTGGAGCACATGGACACGCATGTGCGCCATATGGACTCTGTGAAAACACAGATGTATGACCAAGTCCATTGATTTCAATGGGTTTACGTAAGTGCCTCCAGTACGTGTGAAAATGGATGTCACACGTATCGGAGACATGGATGTGTGAAGGAGGCTTTATGCAATATTCCCCTTTTGTGACATGTTTTTAGTGAAACTTTGAAGCGCTTATTAATGTAGAAATGCTGGGATTCCACACAACTGCATTTTTTACATTTCTTTTTTCCATAACTTACTGTAAATTGAGACAGTTCAAGCAACCATGTTGGTGCACTGTTAGAAGCAGCACACAAAAACCCCCTACGTGATAACATGGTCAGAGTCTAATACACTAATACTAATATACTGCTGTTTCAACATTTGTTAAATAATTCATAGTTATCTAGGCGATATCTTGCAAAGCGTGAAAACACAAGTACTAATGTGTTTGATTTTTTTTCTTGAAATAATTCATTCACAACAAGCAAAAAGATAAATTTTTTATTACGAAAAATAATAAAACAAATATGGTTTGTGACAATTCTAAAAGAGATTTCGGCCTGGATTTAGAAAAGGATGCCCTATATGAAACCTCAAAGCTAAAAAAAAATTAGTGTGACGTTCAGCATATTGGGGTCCTTCTTTGAATCCAGGCTTGACACATTAATGACTAACAACGGTTCACTATTGCAGCAGAATGAATGGCACATTTTCACCTTCTCCACTAAGGTCCACTATGGCTTCCCTATATGATTATCCACTGTTAAAAGGACCTTCCACTAGAATACTGCTGTGAAGAACCGCTTCTTGTGGGTGTTATAGGCATCTCTTGGAGCAGAAGTTACATTTACAGAAGAGAATGATACAGATAAGGTCTGATACAGCAGTGGCTTTCATTAGCACCTTTCCATTGAAAAGGGGGAAATGCTTTTGGACAGAATACCCCTTTAACCAGTGTATCATTTTCAATCAATATAGTACACAACCATCTTGCTGATCCATGAGTATAGGAGAATTAAAGCTGGTTATTCGTGACAGTGTTCTGATCCTGTTCTGCACACAAGCCTACATTGTACCAGTACATTAACCCTAATAATCAGAATATAGAAAAAAATGTAAACCATAAAATGATTCAAATCAACAAGGAAACTGAAGTAAAACCAAAAGATTGTCTTGTCCATAAAAACAGGGCTTGCAAACAGCTAAAATATGTTCATTTGGAGGTGACCATACGCAGAAAGGCCTCATTGTCAAGTCAGTCTTTCACATACTAGTTTTTCTCCTAGGACCGAGTGGTCCGTGCAAAATTTCGGAGACATGTCCCAGATCAGAGTGCCGGAACAAAAATCAGGAATGAAAGTCTAATGGTATGTGATTTTTTTTTTCTATTCTTCTAAAATGGGTGAAAAATGCTGGAAGAATTGACATGATGCTGATCTGATGGCTTAAAAGGGAACCTGTCACCAAATTTGGTGACCATAAGCTGCGGCTACCACCTCTTATATACAGCATTCTAACATGCTGTATATAAGAACCCAGGCCACTGTGTAGAACCTAAAAATCACTTTATAATACTCACCTAAGGGGCGGTACAGTGCAGAGTGGTTGGATGGATGTCTCTGGTTTCCGGTACCGGCGACTCCTCTTTTGGCCATCTTTGTCCTCCTTCTTCTGAAGCCTGGGTGCATAACACGTCCTACGTCATGCACACGAGCCGGCATTGAGGTCCCGCACATGCGCACTACAATACTTTGCTCTGCCCTGCTCAGGGCAGATCAAAGTGCGCCTGCGCAGGACCTGTGTCGGCTTGTGTGGATGACGTAGGAGGCATCATGCACCCATACTTCAGAAGGAGGACAAAGATGGCCAAAAGAGGAGGTGCCGCTACCGGAGTATGGAGACACCTATTCGACCAGTCTGCACCGCACCTTAGGTGAGTATTATAAAGTGATTTTTACATTCTACACAGCGGTCTGGGCTCTTACATACAGTATTCTATTATGCTGTATATAAGAGCAAACTGGTGGTGGCCGTAGTTTATAGTTGCCAAATCTGTTGACAAGTTCCCTTTAAGTCTACAAGGAAATAATAAGCAGCACATGCGTGAGCTTTCAGACATCTCAGTCACTGCGCTGGTACTGGAAAACACTGCCTTTTTATCACCATAGAAAAAAAAAATGTGTGTGTTGGAGGAAGAAGAGGAATAAAGAAAAAAAAACTCCCACAGCAAATTGCAGTGTGTGAACAAGGACTAAGTCGTTGTGGCGTGGCACATAGTGAGGGATTTCTTTTAGGACAGTGTTTTTTTGGGGGGGATAGTATATTATATGGGGGCAGAATATAACACAGTTGTTCTCCCTATCACCTTCTAGTAGTGTTTTATAGCACAGCAGCTAGGGTGGTTTCCCTACAAGAGATGCCCGTAACACCCACCACAGCCTTCTAACCAGCAATCGACTGTTCTCTGCCTCTTGGGCATTATCTCACCGATGTTGTTGAGAAGTGCAAGATTATAGTAATGCAGCATTTTGAGTGCAAATCACAGTAAAGTTAGATCAGAGACAAGAAACGTGTGCACACAATTGTGGCTTTTGTTCAAAAGTGAACTACAAATACATTAAAATAAAGTGAAACGTTAGTACAATAAATTAAAAGGGAGTCCATATCCCTCTGGAGGGCATTCCCATTTCTCAACCCAAATGGAAAGCTTTGCAAGAATGCACGCTGACACACTTGTGACCTGGCAGATCAGCCAAATATCAGGGATATGAACACTTTAAAGAGAACAGCGACAATATGCACGACAGAAGGCAACTAACATACTGGAACACAGAAAATCACAGACAGATGAGGCCATTTTGTTGCTAGATTAAACCAATAACCTTGACCGGATGTCAATAGAAGCCATCAACGATTTGTTCTAGTTTGTATGGGTGGTGATGTCCTGTGCGCCCTCCTTCCCTCCAAATCAGATTCATGGCACCAACTCTACTCTAAAAGGCCAATTTACCTGGACATAATTTGGCAATTAAGTCTGTACACAAGCCCAAGGGTAAAAATTTAATTAAAAGTATGTGAAGTATGGCTATACTCTGTACAATAAAAAAAGACCCTCCCTGTAAAAGAAAAGGTGCCACTTTGGACAGGTTGGCCAACAATCTAACATGCATGGAGGTATTCTGATTCTTCTGTGACAGTAGGAGTCATGGAAAAGAAGGATTGGGCATATTCAATTTCAACATGCCCAAACCCTAGTACTCTATGAAGAGAGGCCACCGCCAGAGCTCCCTGGCAGCTTTTTTTTCTTCTTTGTTTAACGACTCTGACAATCGTGTACAGTATGTGTAGTGAGGAGATCGGGAGGAATAGCGGTCAGCCGATCGCTTTGTTAAGTGTATGGCCAGCTATAGCGTTATTTTATCTCAGATGAAGAAATCAGTGCACAGTTAATTTAGGTTGCATCTGCAATTTGCTTAGCATTTGTGGATCCTCATAGTGTTTAAAGCCAAAAGGACACATGAGCAGCTGATCTGCCTTTTTTTGGAAATCCAATAATCTCTGGCCATAGACTTGTGCGACATTTGGGTTAAGAAAGTATGAACACCAGTCAGCTGACTGCTACACATGAATCAGAACACACATACAGCATTTCTACCATACCCTGAGGTTTAGATTATCTGGCGTCCCTATGCGTACATAGACCACGCCTGTTCCCCCCACATTCCGATATCAGGAAGGTTTACATTGCAGAAGTAAAAACCAAAGACCCGTGTTATGCATAATCATTAGAGGCATTGGAAATGAGAAATCATACACGTCAATTGTAAATCCCAGCCAGCATATTCAGCCATCTTCTAAATTTTATAGTCCAACGAGATTCTTACATCTCGTCTTTACCCCTGTGCTCCCACAGCCCTTTTTATTCTGGTAGTATACCAGGGCCGTGATAAGATGCAAGCATTCAGAAATTATCTAAATTTTGCTGCTACGAACCCCTGCTGGGAAATCCAAGCTGACGCTACCTTCAATAGACTTCTTGGAGCCATCTATCGATGGCTGCTAATGTATTTAGGGGGAGACACTGAGGCATCCACCTATCTCTATTGATAGCAAAATATTATGGGGTGGTAGAGAATAAAGATTTCAAAAAAACAGAAAAACATTACCTCTACCCATTGCTTACTCCCCTTGTTCCAAGCAGCTTCATAAATAAGGTTCTGAGGCCAAATTAGTTCTTGGCGCAACGCCAAAAAGGGAAAAACTATAACTATAACTTTGCTCCTTACAAATAAGGATTGTAATATAAGTTATAGCTATGCACACTTATATTATCCCTTGTGTCTCCGCTCATGAAATGAAAGGTCACAACATAACCGGCTACAGCAAAGGACTGCACACTGGCACGTGTGGGCCACCAGCAGCTAGAGAGCCTCAGGTGCACATTTTAGGCTTTGTAAACTTTAGAACGTGTTTAAATACTGCAAATATTTTAGCTATAGTTTCCCTTTCTACCAGAAAAGAACAGCAACCTACTGGCAGCTTAGAGATTGGAATTCCTTGCCTCCAAAACTAGAAAAGAAATAGAACCATATGACACTCCACTATGCCCTCCCGTGTGATTTCACTGATGCTGGGGACAATTTGTTTCTTCTGATATCAGTTTGTTTTGTTAAAATACTTATTTTTTCCATAAAAATAAAATGCAAAGTGTGCGTGAATAAAAATAAAATAAAGTTAAAATGATGTGACAATTTGGCGTTACGTTCCTAAAGGAAGATATGTGATGTTTCCCTCTTGGTCCAAACAGACCTCCCCTTGGCCTGAAGTCTCTTGCCCTGCAGTATTAGCGGATGCCGCCATCCTAGTGTCCTTTTGGGTCAGCGTCCTTTCAGCTGATAATTTCAGGTTATCGAAGTTCAAAACTTTTTTCTGCTTGGTCAGAGCGTTCTTGGATGGGAGTTCTAAGCGGTCCAACTGGTTGGATACACTTCTGCAGGTGTCTACCGGAGATGGCTGATCGGTTTCATCGCTGACTTGGGCTGAATCGTCGGTGACATGGATTTTTGAGTCACTGTTTTCCTCCTCCACAGGACTCTCTTCTTGTTCTGTGTCAGACTCTCCTTCTTCCTCCAGTGTCAGTTCAAACTGAAACTTGTCTCCTGCGGTGCTCCCTCTGTCGAGGTCTTGTTCTTCGTGGGGAGGGGATGGACTCTGGGGGATCATGCTTTGATACCACTCTCTATTGTCCTCTAATGTGTCCAATATTTCTTGGGCATCGGGGTGTACCAAGTCAGCCCAAGTTTCCCACAAAGGATGCACAATGTAGTCAATAAAACCAACCTGCAATGAAAGAACAATACAGAAGTGAGGGCTAGCCATGCTCGGTACACTCAATCTCAATAGACACACTGTATAAAAAGATCAGGCTGACCTAGCAATAATTAGCTTCCTATCAATGCTAAAGGCTGCCTTTATTGTGATAGTGGTATGTTTGATAGAGACCCTTCTGAATTGGGCTTTTGTCGTGTGCCTCAATCTGTCACATACAGGAGGGGTATGTGATATGTGTCCTTTCTACATTTCTCTATGTCCAATCACTTCTAGTAATGAGCTCATGTTCCACCATTGGTTCACTGTTATGTGACTCAGAAGTTGCTTGTGTGACCTTGGACTAACAGTAATACTATATAGCACTGACCCATGGTATATAGTAGTCCGTACTAAGCTGTCAAATCTTCTTTCTGTAGCACACGTGGGCAATCAATGGGGTGCAAGTATGCAATTTGTATACTACCTATCATGTGCTGACTAGATGCTCATTGGCTTCTCTCAATGTCTTAAGGCCCCGTCACAAACAGAGATAAATCTTTGGCAGATCTTTGGTTGCAGTGAAATCATGGACATATTGTTCCATTTGTACACAGCCACAAACCTGGCACTGATTGTCCACAATTTCACTGCAACCACAGATCTACTGCAGATTTATCTCTGTGTGTGACAGAGCCTTTAGGCCTCATTCAGACGTTCGTGTTATATGTCTGTCTTGTATCAGTTTGTTTTTTAGATGTCAAAAACACGAATGACACACTGATGGTATAAACTGACACATGGACCATACATGGACACAGGTAGCGTTTTTTTCACGTACATAGTAATAACACAGACGTCTGAATGATGCCTTACTGAGAAGCTTGTCTCATGCTGGAGATATAGTGTGCACTTGTGCCTGGAAAACACCAATTACTGACTGCAAGGAGAGATCTTGAAAACTAAAATGGTAAATATAAGGATAACATTGCTTTTGAAGAGTAAGGACCTATTTACACTGGCCGTTTGCTAGGGACATCACAGAAAAAGAAGCCGGGCTCCGTGACCTTGGGGATCCGGTGACGTCACGTCAAGTTCCTGAGCACGTCTCATCATTGCGGCCGGCCCCAGTCTTCCTGACTCACTGAGCCGTGGGCGGTGTTTTACCGCTTGTCACAACTCAGCGTTTCTCCTGCTTGCAGCACTTTGCTGTGAGGGAGAAGGAAGCAGATGGGCTGTGACGAGCAGTGAAACGCCGCCCAATACCCAGTCACTCACAGACAATGTGGTTGGCTGCGGTGTCAGGAACTTGACAAGACGTCACCGGATCCCCGAGGTCACGGAGCCCGGGGGTCATGGAGCGGGTAACAGCAGTCTGCAATAGCGCCTCTCACAGGCACTATTGCCAACATAAGGTATTTGAGAGAAACATTGTTTCTCAATATAATATCAATCTAGACAATAAAAAATATGGGTGAACCACCCCTTTAACTTATGGATTTTTTTTTCATATTTTTACTTTTTTTTTTTTTTTTTTTAACTCCCTTTGAACAGCAGAAATATTTATGACATGTGAATGCCAGCACTCAGCCGATATTCCCAGCAACTTTGTCATAACAGCGACAGGGGTCATCAGCTGACCCCGGCTGTCATGACTACCCATCGGTGCCCTATGATTTCATTCATGTGGCGGGAAATGACGTGCTCCTCGCTGGAGTGTGTTAAATCCCGCCGTCAATCTCAGACAGCGCGATTTAACTAGTTAACAGGCACGAAAGTCGAGATTAGCCGATGTAAGGTAAAAGATGTGGGCTCGCCGCACGAGCCAGTATTAAAGGGATAGAAGCGACCTTAGACGTACCATACCAGTACGTCCAAGGTCGTGAAGGGGTTAATGTACTGCAGGATACATCAGGCCCCCATGATTTAGGTGGAGGCAGCACAGATGCAAAATACTGATGAAACAACCACTCGCACACCTACCATACATGGAGAGGGTGGCTGCACACGGATAAGGCTTGTATAAAGGTGACAGTTACACAGATACGTGTAGAACACCATGCCGACTTACAGCCTGTTGGTCACACCCATATTACTAGATCGGGGGTGTCAGGCACTATATATGTGAACCTTGGATGGCGGTCTATTGCATCCTGCAATTAGTAAGGTCACCAGATATTGGTAAATATAGGTAAATACAGGCTCCCAATCATTCAATATGCAAAAAGCTCATTCACCAAGCGATATAAACTTGCTTAAAAATCACTTACCTCGGCAGCACATCACCCTGTGTAAAAGGGACACGTGCTGCTGAGAGAAATGAGTCCTTGTGCACAGAACGATACATTACTGATCATCCTGTGCGCAAGGGAATGGCGGTTGGTCTGTCTAACGAGGCTGTTACATGACTGCTTAAACTTTTAAAATTTGCTAAAACCCGGCTACCCTTTAAAAGGAACCCTTAGGCTACAGTGCCTACAAGTAGTATTCAACCCCCTGCAGATTTAGCAGGTTTGATAAGATGCAAATAAGTTAGAGCCTGCAAACTTCAAACAAGAGCAGGATTTATTAACAGATGCATAAATCTTACAAACCAACAAGTTATGTTGCTCAGTTAAATTTTAATAAATTTTCAACATAAAAGTGTGGGTCAATTATTATTCAACCCCTAGGTTTAATATTTTGTGGAATAACCCTTGTTTGCAATTACAGCTAATAATCGTCTTTTATAAGACCTGATCAGGCCGGCACAGGTCTCTGGAGTTATCTTGGCCCACTCCTCCATGCAGATCTTCTCCAAGTTATCTAGGTTCTTTGGGTGTCTCATGTGGACTTTAATCTTGAGCTCCTTCCACAAGTTTTCAATTGGGTTAAGGTCAGGAGACTGACTAGGCCACTGCAACACCTTGATTTTTTCCCTCTTGAACCAGGCCTTGGTTATCTTGGCTGTGTGCTTTGGGTCGTTGTCTTGTTGGAAGATGAAATGACGACCCATCTTAAGATCCTTGATGGAGGAGCGGAGGTTCTTGGCCAAAATCTCCAGTTAGGCCGTGCTATCCATCTTCCCATGGATGCGGACCAGATGGCCAGGCCCCTTGGCTGAGAAACAGCCCCACAGCATGATGCTGCCACCACCATGCTTGACTGTAGGGATGGTATATTTGGGGTCGTATGTAGTGCCATCCAGTCTCCAAACGTCACATGTGTGGTTGGCACCAAAGATCTCGATCTTGGTCTCATCAGACCAGAGAACCTTGAACCAGTCTTTCTCAGAGTCCTCCAAGTGATCATGAGCAAACTGTAGATGAGCCTTGACATGACGCTTTGAAAGTAAAGGTACCTTACGTGCTCGTCTGGAACGGAGACCATTGCGGTGGAGTACGTTACTTATGGTATTGACTGAAACCAATGTCCCCACTGCCATGAGATCTTCCCGAAGCTCCTTCCTTGTTGTCCTTGGGTTAGACTTGACTCTTCGGACAAGCCTGGCCTCGGCACGGGTGGAAACTTTCAAAGGCTGTCCAGGCTGTGGAAGGCTAACAGTAGTTCCATAAGCCTTCCACTTCCGGATGATGCTCCCAACAGTGGAGACAGGTAGGTCCAACTCCTTGAAAAGGGTTTTGTACCCCTTGCCAGCCTTGTGACCCTCCACGATCTTGTCTCTGATGGCCTTGGAATGCTCATTTGTCTTTCCCATGTTGACCAAGTTTGAGTGCTGTTCACAAGTTTGGGGAGGGTCTTAATTAGTCAGAAAAGGCTGGAAAAATAGATAATTAATCCAAACATGTGAAGCTCATTGTTCTTTCTGCCTGAAATACTTCTTAATACTTTAGGGGAACCAAACAGAATTCTGGTGGATTGAGGGGTTGAATAATAAATGACCCTCTGAATGAACTTTTCACAATTTAAAAAAAAAAAAAAATAAAAAAAGAAATAACATTCTTTTTTGCTGCAGTGCATTTCACACTTCCAGGCTGATCTACAGTCCAAATGTCACAATGCCAAGTTAATTCCGAATGTGTAAACCTGCTAAATCTGCAGGGGTTGAATACTGCTTGTAGGCACTGTATGTACGCACTAGGCGTTTTTACCCGCGGTTTTGCTGCGGAAATTTCTTGAGAAATGTTTGAAATCTTTCTGCAGACATTTCCCAGCAAAACCTATGGGAAAAAAATATAGTTGTGAGCACACTGAGTTTTTCTCTCAAGAAAATTCCTTGTGAAGATTTTCTTGAGAAAATTTGCATGTCACTTCTTTTCCGCAGGTACCTGCGGTATACCCCCGATATTTCACTCCATTCACTGCAATGTAATCGCGAAATACCAGGGGTATACCGCAGGTAGCAAATGATGTGCGGTATACCCCCGGTATAGCCGCGATTTACCTGCGGTAATGCACATCGCTGCCTGCGGTTTTGCAGGAAGTGATGTCATTATGCCAGGAAGAGGAAGCGGAGCAGAGTAAACACACACGTCACACTCCCTGGACGCCGCAAAGAAGCACTTCCGTGTGACCTCCAGGTGCCCGTGCAGTCTGTGTCCTGCTCCAGCCCCGCCACTGCCTGCACTGCTGTGTGTCAGTGTCTGCCCGCAGTGTCAGCAGCTTGGCACGCTGCAGCGCAGGCAGACACTGACACACAGCAGTGCGTGCAGCCGCGGGGATGACTGGCGCTGCTGTCAGGAGGTGAGATGAGATCATTACCTGCTGTGACGATCTCCTGCCTCCTGACGTCACCGCGGTCACTGCCTTCTATGCCCGTCTCGCGAGTGGTCCGAGACTGTCACTAGCGGTGACGTCACGGGCTTTCGCGATACTGCTGACAACGCGGCGGGCATAGAAGGCAGTGACAGCGCTGATGGCAGGACTGCAGGAGATCATCACAGCAGGTAATGATCTCATCTATCCTCCTGACAGCAGCGCTCGGCATCCCCTGCAGTGACCAGGGCTATTGATGTTAGCTCAGGTCACTGCATTGCTCTCCCAGCCAATGGGGAACATTCTGTTCTTCATTGACTGGGACAGTGACTATGGTATGGATCGCCGTGGGGACCCCCCCCCCCCAACCTTATTGGATTACGCCAGACATGGAATTGATTGTTCTTTTCAATAAATTAGTGAAAGAGGGAATGTGGGAAGTGTTTTTTCAAATAAAACTTATTGTTGTTTATTTTTTATTTCTTACTGACTGGGTTGGTGATGTCAGGTATCTGATAGACGCCTGACCTCACCAACCCCAGGGCTTGATGCCAGGTGACATTACACATCTTGCATCAACCCCATATATTACCTCGTTTGCCAACGCACCAGGGCAACGGGATGAGTTGGGGCGAAGCGCCAGGATTGCCACGTCTAATGGATGCGCCACTTCTGGGGCGGCTGCGGCCTGCTATTTTTAGGCTGGGGAGTGTCCAATAACAATGGACCTCCATAGTCTGAGAATACCAGACCACAGCTGTCCGCTTTACCTCGGCTGGTGATCCAATTTGGGGGGGACCTCACGTTTTTTGTTTTAAATTATTTATTTAATGTAAAATAACAGCGTGAGGTGCCCTCTGTTTTGGATTACCAGCCAAGGTGAAGCTGCCAGCTGTGGTTTGCAGGCTGCAGCCGTCTGCTTTACACTAGCTGGCTACAAAAGATGGGGGAACCTCACATGTTTTTTTTTTAAAGTATTTATTTTATGGCTAAATACAAGGCTAGGCACCCTTTAGTGCCACATGAAAGTCACTAAAGGGTGCCAGCTTAGAATATGCAGGGAGGTGGGACATTATATAGGTCTTTCTCATCTATCTATCTATTCATCTATCCATCTTTCCCTCTTTCTATTATTTGTCTATCGATTATCTATTATCTATATTATTTATTGCAGTTACAGCATAAAAAACCGCAGGGACTAACCTGCGGAAAAACCGCGGTAAAACCGTGGCAAATCCGCGGCAAAAACGCATGCGTTTTTCCCGCGGATTTGGTGCGGTTTTTTTTGCCGCAGGTGCGGTAATCTTCAACTCCCAGAAGTTTCTAAAGAAATTTTCTTGAGAAAAATCACTTTTCTAGTGCGCACATAGCCTAAACCTGGAAACAAATGATAACACTGAATGCAGAAAAACAAACAGTCTGGTAAAAATAACAGTGGTTCTTTTTCTGCTGATTTTTCACTTTTAGCTAAGGGAAAAATGGCAAATGTAAAAAGATTTAAATGAAAAACATATTTACAAAAAACGTTCTAAAGGCCGCATTACACGCTAAGACATCGCTAAAACTGTCTCGTTGGGGTCACGGATTTTGTGACGCACATCCGGCCTCGTTAGCGATGTCGTTGCGTGTGACACCTATTAGCGATTTTGAATCGTTGCAAAAACGTTCAAAATAGCTAATCGGTGACATGCCCCCCTATTCCCAATTATCGTTATTGCTGCAGTAATATGTGGAGTAGGTGCGTGTGACGCTGCCGTAGCGATAATGTTCGCTACGGGAGCGATCATCACATATCGTTACAATGACGGGGGCGGGTGCTATCGCGCTCGACATTGCTAGCGATGTCGTAGCGTGTAAAGCGGCCCTTAGTCAAAAAAGTAAGAAACGACAACCCCATTTAAGTTGGTCACTGTACATCAAGCATATGGACACATACGGTCCTAACTTAATACATTAGACAAAACGAAAAAATGTCTGAACACCTATTGAACAAGTGCAAAACCTTAGGATAAAAACAATTACCCAGCAGGAAGTAGTTTCTTGTACTTTGTACATATAGGGGTGTGGCTTCCCCTTTTTGGGCTGCACATTTAGTCAGGCCTGGGTTCTTCTTTGACCTCTCTATTGAGGCACATAGTGAGGTGAACTACTAGAGTTTGGGACCATCCTCATTGGGTACAGTAATGTTATATACATATTATTACTATTTCTTTAAATTACTGTAGGGTATTTGTTAGTTATTATCTTCAGGTAAGGTTCTACCTAAACAGTTAATGGAAAGAAAGCTGAGGAATACCTGTGATTTCTCAACAGATGCATTGTGCTTATCACACATTGGACTGATCTCCATTCCCTTTTCCCGCTCCCGATCCCCTTGATGGAAGAATTCCACAATAATCCGATCTGTCCATTGGCGATACAGCTCCAGTGGTTTGGTGGGATTGCTGAGGTCTGCACAGTGAACCATGTTTTGAAGGACCTAAAAAGAGAGCAATGGAGAAGTTACGAACACTATAGAAATCACTACAGATTGGCAATGTTTCTGGCATTAACATGTAGACAGGGAGCCAGGACTGAATACATGAGGTTTACTGTATATTACACCTCTAAGGAGGACATCAGAAGCATTCAGAACAGCATTCACTTTAACCAGTTCAATACCAGACCATTTACCCCTATTCCTGACCAGGCACATTCAGTTTTTTGTACATGTGGTGTTAAGAGTTTTAGAAACCGTTCTGTTCGAACATTAAGGTCAGTTTTTGGGATACATGGGTCTTCATTTTAATGACACTATCCTCTGTCTTTTTTGGGGTCGATATTGGTGAAAAAAAATAAATGTAATCTTTTCCTTTATTTCTGTAAAAATAAAAACAAAAACCTAAAATGCATTTATACACTTGTTCCTCATTCTATAATAAATAAATGTTTGTTTTTTTCCGGATGGAAGAGCTAGTAACAGCACTTTGGATTGACAGTGGCGTTTTTTTTAATGATTTATTTTAATAATAATAATAATAATAATAATAATAATAATAAAATAATCTTTATTTCTATAGCGCCAACATATTCCGCAGTGCTATTTTTTACCTGTTACTTTTTATTCATTTATGCATTTATTTTATATATATTGTGCCCCCATAAGGTCATAAAAAATGACGCAGTAACGATCAGCGACCTGTATAACGATATTTTAATTTTATTCCCCTTGTAACTGGGGCTGGCATATTGGTCTCGGTTAGGCTATGTGCACACGCTGTAGATTTGGTACAGTAATTTTCTGCACCAGATCTAAGCGCTGTGGCAAAAAAACGCATCAAAACCGGATGCGGTTTTGACGAGGTTTTTTGGGCCATCAAGAAAGTCAATGAACTCAAGTCACTAGATGAAAAAAGTGCTAAACCTGTCCAATAATTGACATGCTGCAGATTTTTTCTGCACCAAAACCGCATGGAAAAAAAATGCAGCGTGTGCACAACAAATCTAAAATCCCATAGACTTTGCTGGTTTCCGGAGAGGCATGCAGATTTCTGAAAAACTGTGTCAAAAACCGCAACGAGTGCATAGGGCCTTACAGTAGAGAGTCAGTCTTCTGGTTGCATAGCAGAGCTGATTTGATCTTTTTAAGACCTAGCAGTTCCTGCTCCCTCACTTTACACAGCAATTATATGACCACTGCATATGGAATATATGCAGGACAAAGCATCATCAGCACTCTCTATTACGGTGTCCACAGCGCTTGTAAAGTGCTTTGTATACAACGACAGAGAAGGCCCAGACTAAAGCCATCTGTGCCTTCTATATAGGGACCCAGACAGCGGGATCCCTGTTCCCGACGTTACACAATCGCCTGTAGCTGTGCTATTATGCAATGAGGTTTCAGAAGGAGCGGGACCACCTACACGATAGTCAATGGGCGGTCCAGAAGCAGCTAAAGAAATTTTCAATGGGAATAGTTCATCCAAAAGACAGAAAATATGATAGACATCACTTTTCTTGCCTAATTTCTCTGGCCGGTGGAAATGGACTGATGTTACCATAAGGACTTGTTTTTGTGAGAACAGAAACTATGTGGTATGTGACCAAGACGGCACTAAAGTGCAGGAGGAGAACCTGTAACACTTGTATTTAATAGTATGTGCCACAAATCAAGTCCCCAACACATTTGTGATAATAAGATGATGTGATCAACCCCCTTAGGCTATGTGACCACGGGAGCTCGCACCTTCGGATATATCCGCAGGTTTCCCGCAGCTGATCCCCGGATTTCCGCAGCTATACATAGCTGCGGGATTCCAGCGATATAGCTGCGGTAAACCGTCATGCGACTTACCTGCGGAAGTCCCGGCCTCTATCTCCATTGTGGAGGGCTGGGATTTCCGCAGGTAATTCTGCAGGAATAATTGACATGCAGTTACGTGCGGCTGTGGGACATCTGCAGCATATTTTGCAGCCGCACGTACCGCAGCATGGACACAGCACTCCCCAAATCCCATAGGATAACATGGGGAGTGTCTGTACAAGCTCAAACCTGCGGATTTATCTAGAAAATCTGAAGGTTTTCAGTGGCAAAATCCGCGGGTACAGAATCTCGTGGGCACATAGCCTTAAAGTTCGGATGGAAATTATTTGGCCCAGATATGGCATGCATAAATAGACATCATTTTTTCTTTTATACCTGTATCCGATCTGAATAATTATCAAGCAGCAAAACTCCCAAACTGGTCACTTTTTTTGTTTCGACCATTGTCTTCAGGTCAGCCAGAAGATTCATGTGTTTGGACATATCTGTTGCCAGTACCTAAGAAAAGAATTGAAAAGGATTAGTATACAAAATGTCTTAAAAGGATTATTCCCATCTCCAAGATGCTATCCCACTATATATTAGGTGTAATAAGAATATTAGCAAATACTTCCAGTTAGAACTGTAGTACAGTTCTCCTGAGTAGCTATGTCACTTATCTCATGTGCAGGGCATTACATAGATTAGGTATCCAAGCTTATGGCCATGCATTTAGGGACAGTTAAGCCCCCGTCACATTTAACGACTTACCAGCGATCCCGAAAACGATGTGACCCGATAAGGATCGCTGGTAAGTCGCTGGGAGGTCGCTGGTGAGATGTCACACAGTCAGATCTTACCAACGACGCAGTAACGATCAGCGACCTGTATAACGATCTCGGCGGGCGTTGGGACTGTGTTAGGAGGTCGTTGGTAGGCGTCAAACACAGAGATGTGTCCTGCGCCTTTGAAGAAAATGGTCCCAACCATTCAGCAACGACTAGCGATCTCACAGCAGGGGCCTGATCGCTGGTAGGTGTCACACATAACGAGATTGCTGTTGCGTCACGAAAACGGTGACGCAGCAACGATCTCGTTAGCGATCTTGTTGTGTGTGAGTGACGGGGCCTTTAGTTGCTCGTGGTCGTAACCATGGATACCTAAGCTGCAATGCTCTGCACATGAGGTAAGAGACATGGCTATATATCAGGAGAACTATACTACATTTCTAATTGGAGCTGTTGCTGCTTATTGGGGTAGGATTTTCAAGACGGGATTACCCCTTTAATTCAAATTGTCTTCCTGCCATGTGATTCCAGTCCATGAAGATCCCAAATAATTAAATTTTGCCTTCTTCAAGGATAGCTACTGTTGGCTCTAGAAAATTACCATCCTCATCCACTACCTAGACAACCCCTTTTGAAATGAAGTCTCCCTTGTAAAATAAATATCAGCACCGTGTCTGCAGCCCAATAATGGTCGCTGATTAGCAACAAGGTCACATGAGTGGACAAACCCTTTAACCCCTTCTTAACCTTTGATGTAATATTGCATCAAGGGTTGTGTTCCTGCCCTTGAAGTGAGCTCTGTGTGATGCACATGATGGCTGATTTAATCAGCCCACGACTGGATTAGAGTTCCAACCGTGGCGGATAACCTGTTAAATCCCGCTGTCAATCTTTGATAGCGGCATTTAACACGCACTGGCAGGAGGCACACCATTCCCCTGCCCATCGGTGCATCCGTAACGTGATCCCCAGGTGTCGATGGGTTGTCATGACAGCCGGGGATCTGCTAATAAAAAAAAAGTTTCGGCTATATTGCCTTCTTCAGCATTGACTAAAATAGCTTATGTGTGATATACAAAGAGGTCATTACACTTAACATCTTTTTGGTATTTGAGGATTCCCTTGTATTGGTAGAGGTTATGGCAATAAGCCTGCTATTCAGTGTGATAATCGTGTGTCACCAACGGATCTGGCAGACAAAGGTTGTGTAATCTGGTCCTGGTAAATGTCCGGAAGCTGTTATACGGATATAGAAAGGCAATCTATCAAATGACCAGTAAGGGGGTTATTCTGTTAATCCCTTTTAAATATGAATATCTCATTTAATGAATAATAATAATATATTCTGAATGACACAGGTGCTTAAGGAATACTCGGGTTAATGAGCCAATCTATCATCTTAGGTGATATTTAGAAAGAATGTATGGTACCGTTAAGCACTGTGATCGCTGGCACTATGTGATTCTTGATAAGGATATATCAGGGATAACGCTGGAAATAGAAAAGGCACCTTACTGGTGTGTGAAGAGTTCCACATTTTTTTGACTAGGATAATTTCTCTAAGCCAATATATTAAATAAAAAAAAATAAAAAAAGTTCTAAATCATATGGTTGCTTGTTCTTCTTTTTTACTAAGTGCTAGAGTCTAATTTTTCTAAATGTGGTTATTTTTTTGTACTCCCGTGCACAGCCCCATTGAGTCTATACGCGGTGAGCTGGGTCATCAACCTATTTTGATTGGGGATCTGCTAATGTAGATGTACCTGTTATTACGATCTTCCTGTGAACGCCGTCCTATGCCCGCCATTCATAGAAGATCGTGATTTTTGCTATAAATAGTAATGCTAATGCAATACTGGGTATAGCAGGTTCAAGTTTTTGCCCCATTACAAAAAAAAAACAAAAAAAACAAAACACACACTTATTTGGTATTGCTGCATTTGTAAACATCAGACCTGTCAATATGAAACAAACTGATCCAAATCTGTAGGACAGTGTGATGAGAAGAAAAAAAAAATAAAAAAATTAAAAAGCCAGAATTAGGCCTTTATTGGTGCAGTTTTGGGTGGAGTTTGTGGCCCTAAACTGCATGTATGACCTTCCCCAGCAAAAAAAAAACCAGAGGCAAAAAACACACCGAAAACGCAGCAAAAATGCATGCTTTTTTACGCGTTTTTCTGCCAGAGGGTGCGTTTTTCGCTGGAGAAACAAAACCGCAGTGTGCACATAGCCTTACATCTTATTGGCCAATGCAATAAGAAGTTCACAACATTATATCTACCTCCAAAATAGTATCAGTATAAAAGTCAACCCAGGGAGCAAATAAATAAATAAATAAATAAATAAAGCCATCATACAGCCCAATATCGTGCAAACAAAAAGATCATTAAAAATGGTGACAAAAGCAAAACATTTTCTTACAAAATTTCCCCAAAAATGTTTATTAATAATAATAATAATAATAATAATAATAATAATAATAATAATAATAATAATTCTATACATGTTTAGTATCTGCATACTTGTACTGACCTGCAGAATCATATTATCCAGTCAGTTTTACTATGTAGTGAATATGGTAAATAAAACCCTCCAAAAAACAAATTGTGTAATTCCCCTTTTTTCATAATTTCAACTGAATTTTTCTTCCCTGCTTTCCAGTACATCACATGATAAAATGAATAAGGTCATTCAAAAGTATGACTCGTCCTGCAAAACACAAGCCCTCATATGGCTATATGGGCAGAAAGATGAAAAAAGTTATGACTCTTGGGAGATGGGGAGGAAAAAACAGAAAAGGTAGTGAAGGGGTTAAGTATAGCTGATTGGGATAGCTCGAGCAGGGTAGAAATCTTATGGTTTAGGCTAGTTTCACACTTGCGTTCAGCGGAGTCCGTCACTATGGAGAATAGCGCAGTCCGTTAACGCACTGCGGTATTTTCCATAGACTTGTATGGATGACGCACTGTAACGCAAGTGTCAGCGTTGCATCCGCCAGACGACGCAGCGTCGTTATTTTGACGCTGCGTCGGGCGGAAGGAACGCAGCATGTAACGTTTTTTTGAGCAGCGGAATCCTTTGGATTTCACTGCGCATGCTCGCTCTGGCTCCCTCCACCCGTAACCAGGGTACACATCGGGTAACCAAGGAACCCTGGTTACGTGTGCCGGGAGCCCGACACTTCCCCGCTCGGCTCCGCTCCCTCCCTCCCTCACACACAAAACACACACACACACACACACACACACACACACACACACCTGTCCCCCAGCGATGCAGTCCCCGCGGCACTGACATCCTCAGCCATGGCCCCGCTCGGCTCCACCCACTTCGCACTCCGCCCCCCGCACACATTGTCGGCGACCGAACGATCAGCTGATCACCCAGCGGCCGGCTACTGTGAGTGATCGGCTGATCACCCGGCGGCCGGCTACTGTGAGTGATCGGCTGATCACCCGGCGGCCGGCTACTGTGAGTGATCGGCTGATCACCCGGCGGCCGGCTACTGTGAGTGATCGGCTGATCACCCCGGCGGCCGGCTACTGTGAGTGATCGGCTGATCACCCCGGCGGCCGGCTACTGTGAGTGATCGGCTGATCACCCGGCGGCCGGCTACTGGGAGTGATCAGCTGATCACCCGGCGGCCGGCTACTGGGAGTGATCAGCTGATCACCCGGCGGCCGGCTACTGGGAGTGATAAGCTGATCACCCGGTGGCCGGCTACTGGGAGTGATCAGCTGATCACCCGGCGGCCGGCTACTGGGAGTGATCGGCTGATCACCCGGCGGCCGACTACTGTTAGCGATCAGCTGATCGTTCACAGTAGTCTGCCGACGGTAAAACTGTAAAAAAACAAAACGTTGCATCCGTTGTGCCACTATAAGCAACACATCCGTTGCATCCGTCACACAACGCAATGCAACGGATACCGTTCAACGCAAGTGTGAAACTAGCCTTACTGGCTGGTTGAGTCTCTATTGTTAACATTTCAAAAGGTAGATTTATGATACAAAATATGCTCTATCTACAAATGGTTGTGGCAGACCTGTCCAGTCCAAATACTTGGATATCTATAGGAATCTAACTATTTAGCACAAAATATCATCCAAGATCTACAACACAAAGTCTTGTTTAGTTTAGATGCTAACCTTCTCTCGAGGACTAGTCTCAGACTGACCCATGTCTGCCTCCGAATAACACTAACCTAAACTGAGGAGGCTTGGTTATAGGAGGAGAGGTCTAGTTTGCAGGGGAGGAGACAACTTTATTGTTGAGATGTATTGTTAGGGACAGCTTCCAGCAGACTAAAGGGTGCTTTACACACTGCGACATTGCTAGTGATTGCTAGCGATGTCGTGCGCGATAGCACCCGCCACCGTCGTTCGTGCAAAATTTGGTGATCGCTGTCGTAGCGATCATCATCACTACGGCAGCGTCACACGCACATACCTTTTCAGCGACGTCGCTGTGACCGCCGAACAATCCCTCCTTCAAGGGAGAGGTGCGTTCGGCGTCATAGCGACGTCACTGCAGCATCACTAAGCAGCCGCCCAATAGCAGAGTAGGGGCGGAGATGAGCGGCCGTAATATGCCGCCCACCTCCTTCCTTCCTCATTGCCGGTGGACGCAGGTAAGGAGATGTTTGTCGTTCCTGTGTCACACATAGCAATGAACGACGAACAACCAGCGGCATGCACCACCAACGATATTATGTAAAAGGAGCGACGTGTCAACGATCAACGATTTTTGACGTTTTTGCGATCGTTGATCGTCGCTCCTTGGTGTCACGCGCTGCGATGTCGCCAACGGCGCCGGATGTGCGTCACTAATGACATGACCCCGACGATATATCGCTAGCGATGTTGCAGCGTTTAAAACACCCTTAAAGGGCTCATGCGCACGTTGCTGAATTTCATGCATTTACGCTGCGTATTGCACCGCAGCGTAACTGCATGCATCCTGCGTCCCCAGCACAATCTATGAAGATTGTGAATTATCCATCTGCGTTTGAGAGCGCAGCGATTTGGATGCCAAAATTTTGTTCTAAATCGCTGCGTTCTAAGAAGCAACATGTCACTTATTCCGTGCGCATTGGATGCAGATCCTGCTCTGTCTGTAAAAGAGGCTGCATCCAGAGCGCATGAAATCGGCTTTTTTTCTGCAGAAACACTGCATTCATTATGCAGTGTTTCTGCAGCGATTTGACGCGCACATGTGCTGTCAAATCCCTACAGAAATTTCTGCAGGGACACGACGCAACTTGCGCATACAGCCTAAGGCTACATGCGCACGCTGCATCTTTTTTTGTTCACAAACTGTAGACAAAACTGTATGTTGTCAAAGAGCCTGGAAATGTCACAAAAAATGCTTGTAATTTTTGGTGCGTTTTTGCTGCGTTTTTGTGACAAATGTTGACAAAAATGCAGGAAGAATGAACATGCTGCATTTTTTTTGTCACAAACTTTTGACAAATAAAACGCTAAAAAATAAACTGCAATGTGCGCATAGAAAATCTGACTTCTCAGACTTTGCTGGGAAGTCAAATGTCAGAAAGTTCTGACAACAAAACTGCAGCCAAAAATGCAGCAAAAACGCTGCAAAGAAGGGAATTTTGTTTACTTACCGTAAATTCCTTTTCTTCTAGCTCCAATTGGGAGACCCAGACAATTGGGTGTATAGGCTATGCCTCCGGAGGCCGCACAAAGTATTACACTAAAAGTGTAAAGCCCCTCCCCTTCTGCCTATACACCCCCCGTGCTCCCACGGGCTCCTCAGTTTTGGTGCAAAAGCAAGAAGGAGGAAAAAAATTATAAACTGGTTTAAAGTAAATTCAATCCGAAGGAATATCGGAGAACTGAAACCATTCAACATGAACAACATGTGTACACAAAAAAACAGGGGCGGGTGCTGGGTCTCCCAATTGGAGCTAGAAGAAAAGGAATTTACGGTAAGTAAACAAAATTCCCTTCTTCTTTGTCGCTCCATTGGGAGACCCAGACAATTGGGACGTCCAAAAGCAGTCCCTGGGTGGGTAAATAATACCTCATAATAGAGCCGTAACGGCTCCGTCCTACAGGTGGGCAACCGCCGCCTGAAGGACTCGCCTACCTAGGCTGGCATCCGCCGAAGCATAGGTATGCACCTGATAGTGTTTCATGAAAGTGTGCAGGCTCGACCAGGTAGCCGCCTGACACACCTGCTGAGCCGTAGCCTGGTGCCTCAAAGCCCAGGACGCACCCACGGCTCTGGTAGAATGGGCCTTCAGCCCTGAGGGAACCGGAAGCCCAGCAGAACGGTAAGCTTCGAGAATTGGTTCCTTGATCCACCGAGCCAGGGTTGATTTGGAAGCCTGTGACCCTTTACGCTGGCCAGCGACAAGGACAAAGAGTGCATCCGAGCGGCGCAGGGGCGCCGTACGAGAAATGTAGAGTCTGAGTGCTCTCACCAGATCTAACAAGTGCAAATCCCTTTCACATTGGTGAACTGGATGAGGACAAAAAGAGGGTAAGGAGATATCCTGATTGAGATGAAAAGGGGATACCACCTTAGGTAGAAATTCCGGAACCGGACGCAGAACCACCTTGTCCTGGTGAAACACCAGGAAAGGGGCTTTGCATGACAATGCTGCTAGCTCAGACACTCTCCGAAGTGAAGTGACTGCTACTAGGAAAACCACTTTCTGCGAAAGGCGTGCGAGAGAAATATCCCTCATTGGCTCGAACGGTGGTTTCTGAAGAACCGTCAGCACCCTGTTCAGATCCCAGGGTTCCAACGGACGTTTGTAAGGAGGGACGATGTGACAAACCCCCTGCAGGAACGTGCGTACCTGTGGAAGTCTGGCCAAGCGCTTCTGAAAAAACACAGAGAGCGCAGAGACTTGTCCCTTAAGGGAGCCAAGCGACAAACCCTTTTCCAATCCGGACTGAAGAAAGGACAGAAAAGTGGGCAAGGCAAATGGCCAGGGAGAAAAACCCTGATCAGAGCACCATGACAGGAATATTTTCCACGTCCTGTGGTAAATCTTGGCGGACGTTGGTTTCCTAGCCTGTCTCATAGTGGCAATGACCTCTTGAGATAATCCTGAAGACGCTAAGATCCAGGACTCAATGGCCACACAGTCAGGTTGAGGGCCGCAGAATTCAGATGGAAAAACGGCCCTTGAGACAGCAAGTCTGGTCGGTCTGGTAGTGCCCACGGCTGGCCGACCGTGAGATGCCACAGATCCGGGTACCACGACCTCCTCGGCCAGTCTGGAGCGACGAGGATGGCGCGGCGGCAGTCGGCCCTGATCTTGCGTAACACTCTGGGCAACAGTGCCAGCGGAGGAAACACATAAGGGAGTTGAAACTGCGACCAATCCTGAACTAAGGCGTCTGCCGCCAGAGCTCTGTGATCGTGAGAACGTGCCATGAATGCCGTGACCTTGTTGTTGTGCCGGGACGCCATTAGGTCGACGTCCGGTATCCCCCAGCGGCAACAGATCTCCTGAAACACGTCCGGGTGAAGGGACCATTCCCCTGCGTCCATGCCCTGGCGACTGAGATAATCTGCTTCCCAGTTTTCCACGCCCGGGATGTGAACTGCGGAGATGGTGGAGGCCGTGGCTTCCACCCACATCAAAATCCGCCGGACTTCCTGGAAGGCTTGCCGACTGCGTGTTCCTCCTTGGTGGTTGATGTAAGCCACCGCTGTGGAGTTGTCCGACTGAATTCGGATCTGCTTGCCTTCCAGCCACTGCTGGAACGCTTTTAGGGCTAGATACACTGCCCTGATCTCCAGAACATTGATCTGAAGTGAGGACTCCTGCCGAGTCCACGTACCCTGAGCCCTGTGGTGGAGAAAAACTGCTCCCCACCCTGACAGACTCGCGTCCGTCGTGACCACCGCCCAGGATGGGGGTAGGAAGGATTTCCCCTTCGATAATGAAGTGGGATGAAGCCACCATCGAAGGGAAGCTTTGGTTGCCTGAGAGAGGGAGACGTTCCTGTCGAGGGACGTCGGCTTCCTGTCCCATTTGCGTAGGATGTCCCATTGAAGAGGACGCAGGTGAAACTGCGCGAAAGGGACTGCCTCCATTGCTGCCACCATCTTCCCCAGGAAGTACATGAGGCGCCTCAAGGGGTGTGACTGACCTTGAAGGAGAGATTGCACCCCCGTCTGTAGTGAACGCTGCTTGTTCAGCGGAATCTTCACTATCGCTGAGAGGGTATGAAACTCCATGCCAAGATATGTCAGCGATTGGGCCGGTGTCAGATTTGACTTTGGAAAATTGATGATCCACCCGAAACTATGGAGAGTCTCCAGAGTAGCGGTGAGGCTGTGCTGGCATGCCTCTTGAGAGGGAGCCTTGACCAGCAGATCGTCTAAGTAAGGGATCACCGAGTGACCCTGAGAGTGGAGGACCGTAACTACTGCAGCCATGACCTTGGTGAAAACCCGTGGGGCTGTCGCCAGGCCGAACGGCAGTGCCACGAACTGAAGGTGTTCGTCTCCTATGGCGAAGCGCAGGAAGCGCTGATGCTCTGGAGCAATCGGTACGTGGAGATAAGCATCTTTGATATCGATCGATGCAAGGAAATCTCCTTGGGACATTGAGGCGATGACGGAGCGGAGGGATTCCATCCGGAACCGCCTGGCCTTTACGTGTTTGTTGAGCAGTTTTAGGTCCAGGACAGGACGGAAAGACCCGTCCTTCTTTGGAACCACAAACAGGTTGGAGTAAAAACCGTGACCCTGTTGCTGAAGAGGAACAGGGACCACCACTCCTTCTGTCTTCAGAGTGCCCAGCGCCTGCAGAAGAGCATCGGCTCGCTCGGGAGGCGGAGATGTTCTGAAAAATCGAGTCGGAGGACGAGAGCTGAACTCTATCCTGTAACCGTGAGACAGAATGTCTCTCACCCAACGGTCTTTTACCTGTGGCAGCCAAATGTCGGAAAAGCGGGAGAGCCTGCCACCGACCGAGGATGCGGTGTGAGGAGGCCGTAAGTCATGAGGAAGCCGCCTTGGTAGCGGCACCTCCGGCGGTCTTTTTAGGGCGTGACTTAGACCGCCATGGATCGGAGTTCCTCTGATCCTTCTGAGGCCTTTTGTACGAGGAGAATTGGGACCTGCCCGCACCCCGAGGGAGAAATATCCAACATTTGATGTATGGACGCGATAAGATCATTCACTATGGCGTCACCATCAGGAGTATCAAGGTTGAGAGCGGCCTCAGGATCAGAATCCTGATCAGCTACCTCCGCTTCATCATACAGAGAGTCCTCCCTCTGAGACCCTGAACAATGTGATGAGGTCGAGGGGATTTCCCAGCGAGCTCGCTTAGGCGGTCTGGGGCTGCGGTCCGTGTCAGAGACCTCACCCTGGGATCTATGAGACACCCCGGGGGAACATTGTTGTTCCAACTGAGGGGAACCAGGGGGCAATGATTCCACAGTGCCCATGGTCTGAGATACCGGTCTGGACTGCAAAGCTTCTAGAATCTTAGCCATAGTCTCAGAAAGTCTGTCAGTAAAAACTGCAAACTCCGTCCCTGTCACCTGGACAGTGTTAGCTGGTGGTTCCCCCTGGGCCCCCCTTAGCAGAGGCTGCGGCTGAGCAAGTGCCACAGGGGCCGAGCAGTGCACACAATGAGGGTCAGTGGAACCTGCCGGTAGCGAGGTCGTACATGCGGCGCAGGCAGCATAGTAAGCCTGTGTTTTGGCACCCCTGCCTCTTGTGGGCGCCATGCTGTTGTCTCCCCTGAGCAACACAATACGGTATATAGCCAGAAATCAACCGTGCACCATACAGTGTAAAGTATAGCCTATAAACATATAATCTATAATTACACTTCTGCACAAGTGGGGCCAGCACCTCAGGTGCTGCTTACCGCCCGCTTAAAGCGGTTGTGTGGCCACCAGAATCCCTGCCTGGGTCCCCCAGAGCTTGTCTCCCCTCTGCAGCGTCAGAGGAGCTGACAGGAATGGCTGCCGGCGTCCTGAGGAGAGGAGGGAGCCGTGGGCGTGACCCAGAAAGTGCGGGAACTGGTGCCCCACTGTGCACAGTGAGGGGGGTGGAGTATGCAAAGCATGCTCCAGCCCTCAGTGCTGCCGTCCTGTACAGCGTCCCGCCCTTCCCCTGACTGGCAGGGCTGGGGGCGGGAAGAAAAAGAGACTAGGCCGCAAAAGCCGGGGACTCGAGTTATAAGCGCGGCCGCCGTATAAGCGCGGTCGGCGCGGAAGTCCCCGGCGCACTAACAGTCCCAGCCGCGCCGCAGTGATAACAATAGCAGCGGCGGTCAGCGCGGCAGTCCCCATACACTAACACACTCAGCGACGCTGCAGTGTGTAATGGCACAAACGCGGTCAGCGCCGCGGTCCCCGGTGCACTAGCACACCCAGCAATGCTGGAGTGTTGCTGTGCGTTGTCCCCACGGGGACACAGAGTACCTCAAAGTAGCAGGGCCATGTCCCTGAACGATACTCGGCTCCTATCCAGCAGAGTCCTCAGGAGCTGTGGATGGAGCACGGTCTCAGTGCCTGGAGACCGATTAGGATCCCACTTCACCCAGAGCCCTAAGGGGGATGGGGAAGGAAAACAGCATGTGGGCTCCAGCCTCCGTACCCGCAATGGATACCTCAACCTTAACAACACCGCCGACAAGAGTGGGGTGAGAAGGGAGCATGCTGGGGGCCCTGTTAAGGGCCCTCTTTTCTTCCATCCGACATAGTCAGCAGCTGCTGCTGACTAAGCTGTGGAGCTTGCGTGCATGTCTGCCTCCTTCGCACAAAGCAAAAAACTGAGGAGCCCGTGGGAGCACGGGGGGTGTATAGGCAGAAGGGGAGGGGCTTTACACTTTTAGTGTAATACTTTGTGCGGCCTCCGGAGGCATAGCCTATACACCCAATTGTCTGGGTCTCCCAATGGAGCGACAAAGAAAAACGCAGCGTGCGCATGTAGCCTAACTCATGCTTCTTTTGTCCCCCACATATCTATTAAATGCCTTTTTTTAGGATGTTAGAACTATTAAAAGTTTAATAGCAATTAACACAATGTGGAATGAAAAATTACTTGTTTTTCCCCCCAAAAAATGTTACTTTCGCCACAAAATGTTTCATTTTCCCAAGGTTAAAAAGAAAAAGCGGACACTACAATTTGTTGTGTAATATCTCCTGTATATGTCCATACCCCACACATGGTTGGAAGCTACTGTTTGGGCACGTGGCAAGGCTCAGAAGGTAAGGAACGGTACTTAACTTTGAGAGTGCAGATATAAGAAGAAGCTTTGTAATCGCTTTATTTCTTTAGTCATAGCGGAAAAATACAGATGACACATTGATTGAAAACATTGGTACTTTTTTTTTTCCTCATCGTATGTGTCTTATACGCACTTGTGAAGGTGGCCTAAGTATGTGTAGTGACCATTGTGGAGCCACAGAAAGCTTCACAAAAGTTTATAACAGTGGAACACAAAAATGAAAATGTTCTTCCCCTCAAAATTTTTGCTTTAGTCCAGAACTTTTCAAATTTACATGCGAAGTTTGGGAAGTTTTCCTTCAAGTGCTATCTCTCCTGAGTACAACTATAACCCACACGACAACGCTGGAGAAGGAAAACGGAGTTAATGGCACGCTGCTGACGAAGTAATAGACTGTTGATTTAACCAACTCTTTATTTTACAGGTCTATGCATTGCAGAGGTCCGAGCCTCCATCAGGACAAAGGAAAAATCCAACAATGTCCTCATGAAGGAAGCTGTGACGTCTGCAATGCGTAGACCTGTAAAATAAAGAATTGGTTAAATCAACAGTCTATTACTTCGGCAGCAGCGTGCCATTAACTCTGTTTTTCTTCTCCAGCATTAAAGTGTAACCCACGTGGGTCTGCGGCAGCCACCATTATCTCAGGCTTGCATAGGGGTTGTGTCTTAAACAACCTCTTTAGGCGAGTGTCTCTCTATGTATTGTATTTTTCAGATTATAAGACGCTCTTCTCCTGACAAAAATTTGGGAGGAAAATGAGGGGTGAGTCTTAAGATCCGAATATACTGTAGCTTACCGAGAGGTGGAGAACTGGCGTGGCCAGCTGCCTCCCCGTGCCAGCAGGCGGGCTGCAGTGGCTGTATGCAGCAGGCAGGTGTGGCGGGTGTCCCAGATGCTCTGGGTTCAAATGATGGCACCCGGAGTCAGCGCGTGCGCAGATGGAGCTCTTGGCTGAGAGCTCCATCTGTGCATGCACCGCTCCAGGCGCCATTGCTTTGAAGTCAGGACCGCCGTCAGAGTATCTGGGACACCTGCCGCACAGGCCTACGCCACACAGCCAGAGTAAAACCCCCCATAAAGTAACCCTTTTTTAACCTCTTCACACCACATGACTTCCTCTGTACGTCATGGACTGTGTCAGGTTAATGCCTGCCTGCTGACTGTTCGCCATTTTACTGTTATATTGGTTGAGTGGAATATGATTATACATAGAAAGGGGGGGAGTGGAGAATTGTTGGAAAAGGGACGAGTTTTAAAATGTGTCTAAGAGGGGAAGGCGAGGGAGGTAGGGGGGAATTTAGTAGGGATTATGGACCAGGTTTGGAAAACCCGATGCTTCACGGGAGTACTCGAAAACAGGAAGTGGTGGGGAGTAGGAGGGGAGGGGAGCAGGGGGGGAGGGGGGAAAGGGGTAGGGTAAAGGCAGCATGGGGAGATACTACAAGGTTTGATGGTTTTACTGGGTGGGATAATGGGGGATAGAATTAAGGTGTTGAGTTGGAATATTAGAGGGTTATCAGATAGGTCTAGGAGAGCGGCAATAATTAAATATGTTCAAGACCAGAACCCGTCAGTAATATGTCTACTAGAAACGCATCTAACAAAGGAGACAACACATGTTTTAAATAGGAGATGGGTGCAGAAGGCCTATCACTCCACCTTTTCCAACTATGCAAGGGGTGTATCACTGCTGATCCATAACTCTGTGCAATAGGAAGAGATAGACGTGCATGTGGATAAAGAGGGACAGTGTGTGGCCGTCAAGTGTAAAATATTTGGCAGACTCATGTGTATAGCTGCAATATATATACCACCTCCATATAAGTGCACCAAACTAAGGGAGATAAGGGAGTTCTCTGAGAAGGGGGGAGTAATCCCTTTTTTACTGGTGGGGGACTTCAATAATGTGATAGATCTGTACTGGGATAGGAGTAGTAGACCTCCAGGTATCCAGGATAGTTGTATGACTTCATTTGGCACTCTTATTGGGGAACTTGGAATGGTGGATGCCTGGCGAGTGAGGAATGGGAGGGTATCCTGCTTCTCTTGTTATTCGGCTTCGCATAACACTCTGTCCCGTATTGACATGGCTCTAGCTAGTGATCTGATGGATGCAATGATAAGCGACGTGCAATATCTGACAAGAGTGATTTCAGATCATAGCCCGATTCTAGTGTCCATATGACGGGGGACCCTGACAGGGGGAAGGAGAGGAGAGTGAAAGCTTCATCCAGCATGGATCCGTCATATTAATATGGGGAATATAGAACGGGATCTTGGGGATTTCTTTATCCACAACGAGGGTAGCACTGGTCCGCTGGTGGTATGGGATGCGATGAAGGCATACCTCAGGGGGCTCCTGTTCAGGGATATCTGTAAACGTAAAACACAGACGAGGCAGGATGAGAAAGATAGCCTGGAGGCCTTAGATAAGGCAGAGCTGGAAGCAATCCGGAGTACTACTACGGACGCGAAGCAAAATCTTAGGCAGGCGCATGAACAGGTTAATAAGATGCTTTTGGAGAAGGCGGTAAGGAAGCAGGCATTCCAAAAATTGCATTTTTATGAGGAAGGGGAAAAAGTTGGTCATCTATTATCGGTCATAGCTGCAGCTCAAAGGAGTAGTTCATTTGTGCATGGTATGGACACGGTGGAGGGGACACAGGTCACTGAGGTTGAGGAGATCCTTGGGGTCTTTAAAGATTTCTATCGCACGCGATATTCTTCTAGCGGAGAGATGAGGATGGAAGAGGTGGACTCGTTTCTTGAGCGAGGTGAGCTTCCGGTGTTGTCTGTGGCGGATAGAGATAAACTGGAGTCACCTATTACTATTGATGAACTGGAGGGCGCTCTGCATGGCATGAGCAATGACAAGGCACCGGGAGCAGACGGGCTACCAGTTGAAATTTATAAACAGTTAGAAGAAATCCTATTACCCAAACTATTGAAAGTCTTTGAGGTGGCGGAGGGGGAAGGTGTATTGCCTGAATCTATGAGAGAAGCAATAATAGTAGTAATTCCTAAGGAGGATAAAAATCCGAGGCTTCCAGACTCATATAGACCCATCTCGTTATTAACAGCGGACGTGAAGCTTCTGGCTAAGGTGTTGTCAAACCGGCTGACTGGAGTTATATCTAACCTAATCCATATGGACCAATCAGGGTTCATGGCCAATAGGTCGACAGCTGCTAATATCAGGAGATTGTACCTTAATCTACAGTTGCCGCCTGACAACCCTGGCCGGAGGGTGATCGCTTCGCTAGATGCCCAGAAAGCGTTCGATAGTGTTGAGTGGGGGTATCTGTGGAAAGTGTTGCAGCATATGGGTTTTGGCCCACGGTTTGTAAAGTGGGTGCAGCTGTTGTATAATAGGCCTACTGCTAAAGTTAGAGTTAACGGTATGACCTCCTCAGCGTTTGAGTTGCACCGGGGAACGAGGCAGGGCTGCCCACTATCGCCGCTCCTATTTGCTATTGCAATAGAGCCTCTGGCGGCGGCCATTAGGAAATCAAAGGAGATCCATGGATTTAAGTATGGGCATTTAGAGGAGAAAATAGCTCTTTATGCTGACGATTTATTACTTTTCTTGGGGGATCCATCAGCCTCATTGGATCATGCCATGCAGATAATAGAGAAATTTGGAGAAGTTTCGGGACTGACCATTAATTGGTCTAAATCGAGCCTCTTTAAAGTGGATGGGGAAATAGCCTGGACAAATGAGGATACTGGGGCTAACAAATTGAAGAATGTGGACGAATTTAAATATCTAGGTATCCAGATATCTCTGCCAGTAGAAAAATACATACAGGTGAACTTATGGCCTCTCCTTAAAAAATTGAGAGCCAAGGTGGATGCCTGGAACAAGCTACATTTGTCAGTTGTTGGAAGGGTTAATTTGCTAAAGATGGTAGTAATGCCTAAACTCCTATACATACTGCACAATGCCCCTGTTTGTATTTCAAGGAAAAGATTTAAAGGGATAAACTCGCTGTTTAGGGACCTGGTGTGGGGTAAAAAGCAGCCTAGGGTGCGATTAGAGACTTTACAAAGGCCGAAGGATGAGGGGGGTCTAGCAATCCCAAATCCGGAATTGTATTATATAGCGGCGCAATGTCAACACCTCAGGGGTTGGTCTGATCGAGAGAAAGATGGGGGCATTAAAGAAGTACTGGAATACATAGTGGGTAGAAGTCCATTGGTAATGGGACTAGAGGATGGTGCGGTGGGGCTCCTGGGTAGAACATCTCCTACAATGGCACTTATAAATAAGACCTGGGATAGGCTGAAAAGGGTGAGAGGGGTGACCCGGTTAACCAAGTTTACACCTATCTGGGATAACAGTAATCTCCCGGAGATTTAGAAAATGGGGAATATTGAGGAGTGGAGACGCAAGGGTGTGATATACATGCATCAGATATTGGACGGGGGAATTGTGAAATCGTTCCCACAGTTACAGAGTGAGTTTCAGTTACCGGCGTCCGGCTGGCTCCACTACAGACAATTAAAACATGCGATTGCAGCCCAAGCGGCTAAACAAAGTGTGGCCATACAGACTGACCTGGTACTGGAGTATGTGTGTAAGGGCGGAGGAAGCACTAAAGGGATCATTTCTGGCACATATAAAGATATACTACATACCTTTCTTTTAGACTACCCAATTAAAGCTAAATCTAAATGGGAGGAGGAAGTTGGGCCGATAACGGAGGAGGTGTGGGAGAGTATCCTGGAGTATGTCCCTAAACTTTCCATGAGCGAACCAGCCAGACTGTCTCACCTATACGTGATTCACCGGGTATATAGGTCTCCTTTACTGATGTTTAAAATGGGGTTGAAAAGGAATTCGGAGTGTCCAAGGTGTCAGGGATCTGACGCAGGTATTTTTCACATGATGTGGTCTTGTCCGAGACTGGTCTCCTTTTGGACTAAGGTTATCCACAAGATAGGAAGAACATATGGGTGTGTCCTCCCCAGGGAACCAGTGATATGCCTATTGGGATATGTTGAGGAGCTTGGGGTGGAAAATACTATGAAAATTGTCATTGCTAGGCTGCTGTATGCGGCAAGAAAGCTAATCGCCAGGTCCTGGATTAAAAAAGACCCCCCGACCAGGGGAGAGTACATTAAAAGGGTGAAATGTATTCTTCAGCTGGAACGGGGAGTGTATGAAAGAAGGGGGAATGTTAAAATGTTTGAGAAGCTATGGTCTCCTTGACTGCAATGCGAATAAGACGAGTGATGGACCAATAAACTGGTCTGGGACCGGGATAGCCGTCTGAGACTTCTGATGTGTGTGTTTTGTTTTATTTGTGTTACTAGTTGTTCCTCCTGCACAACGGGATGGTTGCTATACTACAGTTGAAGGGCGTCCTAAGTGTGTACTAAATGGGATGTAGTATCGGGGAGAAATGTTACTGCCGGGGTGGGGGAGGGGGCGGGATGGGGAGTTAAAGGGGTAATAGATGTGATAAATTTAATTTGGATGCCGATTTGTTATTCTGTTGTATGTATTCTGTTTTAATAAAAAAGTATCTGATTTTAAAAAAAAATGCCTGCCTGCTGCTGCTGGCAGCGATCGCTACACATATCAGCTGATTTGAACAGCTGACATGTGCAGCTATCAAGCACGAGTGGATTTGCTACCCACTCACGCCTGTTAACCCTTTTTACCGCGCTGTAAAAATGTTACAGCGCTATGTAATAGCGGGCCTATCGTAAGTTACGGGATGTGATCACGTGGATCCCATGGTTGTCATGGAAGCACAGGGTCATGTGAGGACTCCTGTAGCTATCAGGAGTCACTTCTTCTAAGTCCTAAGCCACACGGCGAGAAAAAACAGTGCGACTGGAGTGCGATAAAACATCGCATTCCCCTCGGACCAATTCTAGCCTGTGTGTCAGCACACATGAGCAATTATTTTCTCAGCCCTAATCGGACCGAGAAAACAATCGCAGCATGCTGCGATTGTAAGCTGAGTCTCTTTCTCTCGCACCCATTCAAGTGAATGGGGCGAAAGAAAAATCGCACTGCACTCGCGGTACACCGGTGTACTGCCAGTGCAGTGCGAGAATGGCAATAGCCGGCTACGCAGGAGAGAGGGAGAGAAATCCCTCCCCTCCTGAGTGCCGGCCCACCCCCCGCAGCTGAGGTCTGCTCGCACGAACGGACCTCAGTTGCAAGGACACACGCATGACACTCGGCTCTGCTGTACTGCCAGCACGAGCCGAGTGTCATGCAAGTGCATTGCAGTAGTCCCCGTGTGGCCCCAGCCTTACACCCGGCAGAGGGACGTTTGTAATAGGAGAGTTCCTTTTCTGCATATCTCAGCTGTGTAGCTAGGGGTACTGGTAAAAAAAAAGTTTTAAAAATTAAAAAAAAAAAGAATTTTGTTTACTTACCGTAAATTCTTTTTCTTAAAGTTCCGTCTTGGGAGACCCAGACCTTGGGTGTATAGCTTCTGCCTCCGGAGGACACACAAAGTACTACACCTAAAAGGTGTAGCTCCTCCCTCTGAGCCTATACACCCCCTGGTGAACCAGTCACAACCAGTTTAGTGCAAAAGCTGAAGGAGAATAGCCACCCACAAGTAGAACAGAGCAAGAGCCGGAACAACCGGAGACTCTGTTCACGACAACAGCATGTGAAAACACACGGAACAAGGAAATTGCCAACAGGCAACAGGGAGGGAGCTGGGTCTCCCAAGATGGAACTATAAGAAAAAGAATTTACGGTAAGTAAACAAAATTCTCTTTTTCTTTATCGTTCCTTTGGGAGACCCAGACCTTGGGACGTTCCAAAGCAGTCCCTGGGTGGGAAATAAACAGAAAAAACTAAGAAGTAGGCAGAACCTAACTTCACAAATGGGCGACCGCCGCCTGAAGGATGCGTCTGCCCAAGCTCGCACCTGCTGAAGCATGAGCATGCACTTGGTAGTGCTTCGAAAATGTATGCAGGCTAGTCCAAGTGGCAGCCTGACAGACTTGTTGAGCCGTAGCCTGGTGCCTAAAAGCCCAAGAGGCACCGACAGCTCTGGTCGAGTGTGCTTTGATCCCCGGCGGGGGAGGCGCCTGCGTACTCTGATAGGCGTCCGAAATGGTCGACCTAATCCAACGGGCTAAGGTCGGCTTAGAAGCTGGGAGGCCCTTGCGCCGACCTGTGGTTAGCACAAAAAGAGAGGTGCACCGCCTAAGCGCAGCGGTGCGAGACACATAGATCCGGAGAGCACGCACCAGATCTAGAGTATGCAGAGCTTTTTCAAAGCGATGAACAGGGGCCGGACAGAAGGAAGGTAAGGTAATGTCCTGGTTAAGGTGGAAGGGAGAGACCACCTTAGGAAGAAAGTCCGGAGTCGGACGGAGAACCACCTTGTCTTGATGAAAGACTAAAAAAGGTGACTCCTAGGAGAGCGCAGCCAAATCAGAGACTCTCCTGAGAGAAGTTATGGCAACCAGAAAGGCCACTTTCTGTGAAAGATGATACAAAGAAACCTCCCTAAGAGGCTCAAAGGGGGGTTCTGCAAGACCGTGAGAACCAAGTTAAGGTCCCAGGGGTCCAAGGGCCGCCGGTAAGGCGGAATGATGTGAGACGCGCCCTGCATGAAGGTGCGGACCTGAGCCAGCCGAGCGAGACGCCACTGGAACAGAACTGACAGAGCCGAAACTTGTCCCTTGAGAGAGTTGAGATCTTAGCGGAGGAAGACTTGCGGGCCCGAGTCATAGTGGAGATGACTTCAGGGGGAATACCAGAAGCCGTCAAAATCCAGGACTCAAGAGCCACGCCGTCAATTTGAGGGCCGCAGAATTCGGGCGGAAAAACGGACCTTGCGAGAGTAGGTCTGGACGGTCCGGGAGATGCCACGGCATCTCTACGGACAGTTGGAGCAGGCCCGGATACCAAGCTCGCCTGGGCCAGTCCGGTGCAATGAGGATGACTCGACGACCATCCATTCTGATCTTGCGCAGGACTCTGGGCAAAAGAGCTAGAGGGGGAAACACGTAGGACAGACGAAACTGGGACCAGTCCTGAACCAGAGCGTCCGCGGCGAAGGCCTGAGGATCGTGGGAGTGAGCCACGTAAACAGGAACCTTGTTGTTGTGACGGTTTGCCATTAGGTCCACGTCCGGAGTGCCCCATTTGCGGCAGATCGACTGAAACACTGCCGGGTGCAGGGACCACTCGCCACCGTCCACGCTTTGACGGCTGAGATAATCTGCCTCCCAGTTGTCCACGCCTGGGATGTGGACTGCGGATATGGTGGACCTGGAGTCCTCCGCCCATTGAAGAATGCGTTGTACCTCCATCATTGCCAGGCGGCTGCGTGTCTAGCCTTGATGGTTGATGTAGGCAACCGCTGTCGCGTTGTGTGACTGGACTCTAATGTGCCTGCCCGCCAGCGGATGGTGAAATGCTAGGAGAGCTAGAAGTACGGCTCTGATTTCCAGCACATTGATTGAAAGGGCTGACTCGGACGGAGTCCAAGTGCCCTGTGCTCTGTGGTGGAGACATACCGCTCCCCAGCCGGATAGACTGGCATCCGTGGTGAGAATCACCCAGGACGGGGCCAGGAAGGACCGCCCTTGGGACAGGGAGAGGGGCCGAAGCCACCACTGAAGAGAGCTCTTGGTCCGTGGCGACAGAGCCACTAACTTGTGTAAGGAGGAAGGCAGCTTGTCCCAACAGCGGAGAATGTCCAGCTGCAGGGGGCGCAGCTGGAACTGGGTAAAGGGAACAGCCTCCATGGACACCACCATTTGACCCAGCACCTGCATCAGACGCCTGAGGGTATAACGGCGGGGCCTCAGGAGAGAGCGCACCGCCAACTGGAGTGACAGCTGTTTGTCTAAGGGCAACTTCACAAGTGGCGGCAGAGTCTCGAACTGCATCCCTAGGTACGTGAGACTCTGGGTCGGAGTCAGAGTGGATTTGGGAAGATTGACAAGCCACCCGAATTGGGCTAGGGTGGCGAGAGTGAGCGAGACACTCCGCTGACAGTCTGCGCTGGATGGCGCTTTGACTAGAAGGTCGTCCAGGTAGGGGAGCACTGCCAACCCCTGAAGGTGCAGAATCGCAATCACGGCTGCCATGACCTTGGTGAAAACCCGAGGGGCCGTGGCTAACCCGAATGGGAGAGCCACGAATTGGAAATGATCGTCTCCTATTGCAAAGCGTAGCCAACGCTGGTGTGAAACCGCAATGGGCACATGCAGATAGGCATCTCTGATGTCGATGGACGCCAGGCAATCCCCTTGGGTCATTGAGGCAATGACTGATCGCAGGGACTCCATGCGAAAGTGCCGCACCCGAACATGCTTGTTGAGAAGCTTGAGATCCAGGATGGGCCTGAAGGTACCGTTCTTTTTGGGAACTAGGAAGACGTTTGAGTAGAAACCTCTGAATCGTTCCCGGGCGGGAACTGGTACAATTACTCCGTTGGCCTGCAAGGCTGCCACGGCCTGTGAAAAGGCGGCGGCCCTGGAGCAGGGGGGAGTTGAGAGAAAAAAAATCTGTTTGGCGGGCTGGAAGAGAATTCTATCCTGTAGCCGTGAGAGATGATATCTCTCACCCACTGATCGGAGACTTGTTGAAACCAAGCGTCGCCAAAGTGGGAGAGCCTGCCACGACTAAGGACGTGGCTGGATCGGACAGAGAGTCACGAGGAGGCTGCCTTAGTGGCAGGACCTCCTGCGGTCTTCTGCGGACGCGCTCTGGAGCGCCAGTTGGATTTTTGGTCCTTGGCTGAGTTAGCGGACGAGGCGGAGGGCTTAGAGGACGACCAGTTGGAGGAACGAAAGGAGCGAAACCTCGACTGAATCCTACCCTGGGCAGGTTTCCTGGTTTTGGTTTGTGGCATGGAAGTACTCTTCCCGCCAGTAGCCTCTTTAATAATTTCATCCAGCTGTTCACCGAACAGCCGGGAACCAGCAAAAGGGAGCCCAGCAAGGTACTTCTTTGAAGAAGCATCTGCCTTCCACTCTCGAAGCCACAAGGTCCTGCGGATAACGAGGGAATTAGCCGAAGCCACCGCAGCGCGGTGAGAAGCCTCCAGCATGGCAGACATGGCATAAGAAGAAAAAGCTGAAGCTTGCGAAGTCAAGGCAACCATCTCGGGCATAGATTCCCTGGTGAGGGAATGCATCTCCTCCAGACTATCAGAGATGGCTTTGAGGGCCCACACTGCTGCAAAAGTTGGAGAAAACGCGGCCCCCACCGCTTCATACACGGATTTGGCCAGAAGGTCAATCTGACGGTCAGTGGCATCCTTAAGGGAAGTGCCATCAGCCACCGACACAACGGTCCGGGCTGAGAGCCTAGACACCGGAGGGTCTACCTTTGGGGAGTGAGCCCACTCCTTGACCACCTCAGGTGGAAAGGGAAAACTGTCATCAGAACCACGCTTTGGGAAGCGTTTGTCAGGACAGGCCCTGGGTTTGGTCACAGCAGCCTGAAAACTGGAGTGGTTAAAGAACACACTCTTTACTCTCTTAGGCGAGGTAAACTGGTGCTTTTCTGCCAGAGAGGGTTGCTCCTCTGATACTGGCGGATTGAGATCCAGTACAGAATTAATGGAAGCAATCAAGTCACTAAATTCTGAGTCACCCTCGGAAGGAGCAATGGGGCACATGGAGTTAGCCTCCGAGCCCCCTGTATAGGCATCCTCCTCATCCTGCGAGTCCTCAGCCCTTGAATCAGAGCCACGGGATGAGGAGGGAGAGGGAACCCTGCGGAGCCTCTTAGACGGACGGGGTCCGTGCCCTGATGATGAATCCTCTGTGAGCTCCAGACCTAAAGGCCCCTTAGCAAGAGCATTAGAGGCACCCTGTGAAGGGGGCTGATGCATATTCATCAAAGTCCTGGACAGAAGTCCCATGGACTCAGCAAATGACTGTGAGATAGACCTAGAAAAGGACTCTACCCAGGCCGGGGGTTCAGCCACATGTGCAGGAGCAGCCTGAGAGACCACTGGGGCCGAGACCCCAGGCCGTGGCACCTCCAAGTTAGAGCAGACCTCACAATGTGGATAGGTGCTCGCTTCAGGCAGCGGAAGCTTACATGCAGCGCATACAGTATAAAGCTTTGGAGCCTTGCTCCTTGTGTGAGACATGCTGCTTGAGTGGGGGGAAACAGCTTCTATAAAGGGAATGAATCCCAGGGAGAATATAGCAGAGGTCCACAACCGGAGACCGGCTGTGGCTTACCAGACCGCTGGAAGCGGTGTTGTGTGCCCTCCAGATCCCGAAGCCCGGACCCCCAATGCACAGCACCTCAGCAGGGATGCAGAGTGCAGGACGGGCCAGAACAGAGTGAAACCTGCCCAAGAAAATGGCCGCCGGAGCGAAGAGAGGGGGCGGAACCTTGGGCATCCCTGTAGGAAGGGCGGAATCTGGAGGGCCATAGAGGCCTGCAGCGGGGCAGTCGCACACAAGCAGTGAGGAGGGTCCCTCCCCTGTGCAGGACGGCCACCGGGAGGGGCCATGCCTGTCCCTCAGCATGAGTGACATGCGAGGGCAGGTAACAGAAACTAGGCCTCCGGCGAAGCCGGGGCCTAAATTTAAGCAGCGAGGCCGACGCGCAGGCACCATCGGCGCGGTTCTCGAGCGAAAAGCCAAAGGACCGGCCGGAAATGCTAAAAAAACACAGTAAACACACTCTCCCCCCACAATAAATGACAGGGACCCCCAACATATGAACGTCTCAAGATACTTAGCTGCTGAGACGCAGAGCCAAGTCCCTGGGGGTGAGTGCTCCGGCCCAGCAGGGTCCTCAAGGGGCTGTGGCCGGAGACCGGTCTCCTGCCAGGCATGGAGACCGTGCTGGCTCTCACTTCAATCCAGAGCCCAGGAGGGATGGTGAAGAAGCACGGCATGTAAGGCTCCAGCCTTGGAAATCAACCTTACAACACCACCGACACAGTGGGGTGAGAAGGGACATGCCGGGAGTCCAGACGTGGACCCGCATTTCTTCAATCTTCTTCCAAAAAAAGAAAAAAAAAGGAAAAAATCATATGAGAACGCATGTGTGGATGTATGCCTCCTGAACACAAAGCGAAAAAACTGGTTGTGACTGGTTCACCAGGGGGTGTATAGGCTCAGAGGGAGGAGCTACACCTTTTAGGTGTAGTACTTTGTGTGTCCTCCCGAGGCAGAAGCTATACACCCAAGGTCTGGGTCTCCCAAAGGAACAATAAAGAAATAAAAAAAAAAAAAATAAAAAAATAAAAAAGTTCAAATCACCCCCCCATTCGATAAAAAAAATAAAATAAAAAATATACACACATTTGGTATCACCACTTTCAGAAACGCCCAATCAAAGAAGGGAATTTTGTTTACTTACCGTAAATTCCTTTTCTTCTAGCTCCAATTGGGAGACCCAGACAATTGGGTGTATAGCTTCTGCCTCCGGAGGCCACACAAAGTATTACACTTAAAAGTGTAAAGCCCCTCCCCTTCTGCCTATACACCCCCCGTGCCTCACGGGCTCCTCAGTTTTGGTGCAAAAGCAAGAAGGAGGAAAAGTTATAAATTGGTTTAAAGTAAATTCAATCCGAAGAAATTTCGGAGAACTGAAACCATTCAACATGAACAACATGTGTACACAAAGAACAACAGCCCGAAGGGAACAGGGGCGGGTGCTGGGTCTCCCAATTGGAGCTAGAAGAAAAGGAATTTACGGTAAGTAAACAAAATTCCCTTCTTCTTTGTCGCTCCATTGGGAGACCCAGACAATTGGGACGTCCAAAAGCAGTCCCTGGGTGGGTAAAGTAAAACCTCGTAATAGAGCCGTAAGACGGCCCCTTCCTACAGGTGGGCAGACTACGCCCACCTAGGCTCGCCTACCTAGGCTGGCATCTGCCGAAGCATAGGTATGCACCTGATAGTGTTTCGTGAAAGTGTGCAGGCTCGACCATGTAGCTGCCTGACACACCTGCTGAGCCGTAGCCTGGTGCCGCAAGCCCAGGACGCACCCACGGTTCTGGTAGAATGGGCCCTCAGCCCTGAGGGAACCGGAAGCCCAGAAGATCGGTAAGCTTCGAGAATTGGTTCCTTGATCCACCGAGCCAGGGTTGATTTGGAAGCCTGTGACCCTTTACGCTGGCCAGCGACAAGGACAAAGAGTGCATCCGAGCGGCGCAGGGGCGCCGTACGAGAAATGTAGAGTCTGAGTGCTCTCACCAGATCTAACAAGTGCAAATCCCTTTCACATTGGTGAACTGGATGAGGACAAAAAGAGGGTAAGGAGATATCCTGATTGAGATGAAAGGGGGATACCACCTTAGGGAGAAATTCCGGAACCGGACGCAGAACCACCTTGTCCTGGTGAAACACCAGGAAAGGGGCTTTGCATGACAGCGCTGCTAGCTCAGACACTCTCCGAAGTGATGTGACTGCTACTAGGAAGGCCACTTTCTGCGAAAGGCGTAAGAGAGAAAGATCCCTCATTGGCTTGAAAGGTGGTTTCTGAAGAGCCATCAGCACCCTGTTCAGATCCCAGGGTTCTAACGGCCGCTTATAAGGAGGGACTATGTGACAAACCCCCTGCAGGAACGTGCGTACCTGTGGAAGTCTGGCTAGGCGCTTCTGAAAAAAACACAGAGAGCGCTGAGACTTGTCCCTTAAGGGAGCCGAGCGACAAACCTTTTTCCAATCCGGATTGAAGGAAGGAAAGAAAAGTGGGCAAGGCAAATGGCCAGGGAGAAAAACCCTGATCAGAGCACCAAGATAAGAATATGCTCCACGTCCTGTGGTAGATCTTGGCGGACGTTGGTTTCCTAGCCTGCCTCATAGTGGCAATGACTTCTTGAGATAACCCTGAAGACGCTAGGATCCAGGACTCAATGGCCACACAGTCAGGTTGAGGGCCGCAGAATTCAGATGGAAAAACGGCCCTTGAGACAGCAAGTCTGGTCGGTCTGGTAGTGCCCACGGTTGGCCCACCGTGAGATGCCACAGATCCGGGTACCACGACCTCCTCGGCCAGTCTGGAGCGACGAGGATGGCGCGGCGGCAGTCGGACCTGATCTTGCGTAACACTCTGGGCAACAGTGCCAGAGGCGGAAACACATAAGGGAGTTGAAACTGCGACCAATCCTGAACTAAGGCGTCTGCCGCCAGAGCTCTGTGATCTTGAGACCGTGCCATGAATGTCGGGACCTTGTTGTTGTGCCGGGACGCCATTAGGTCGACGTCCGGCATCCCCCAGCGGCAACAGATCTCCTGAAACACATCCGGGTGAAGGGACCATTCCCCTGCGTCCATGCCCTGGCGACTGAGAAAGTCTGCTTCCCAGTTTTCTACGCCCGGGATGTGAACTGCGGATATGGTGGAGGCTGTGGCTTCCACCCATAGCAGAATCCGCCGGACTTCCTGGAAGGCTTGCCGACTGCGTGTTCCGCCTTGGTGGTTGATGTATGCCACCGCTGTGGAGTTGTCCGACTGAATTCGGATCTGCTTGCCTTCCAGCCACGGCTGGAACGCCTTTAGGGCAAGATACACTGCCCTTATCTCCAGAACATTGATCTGAAGGGAGGACTCTGGCTGAGTCCAAGTACCCTGAGCCCTGTGGTGGAGAAAGACCGCTCCCCACCCTGACAGGCTCGCGTCCGTCGTGACCACAGCCCAGGATGGGGGCAGGAAGGATTTCCCCTTCGACAGAGAAGTGGGAAGAAGCCACCACTGAAGGGAAGCCTTGGCTGCCCGAGAAAGGGAGACGTTCCTGTCGAGGGACGTCGACTTCCTGTCCCATTTGCGGAGAATGTCCCATTGAAGTGGACGCAGATGAAACTGCGCAAAAGGAACTGCCTCCATTGCTGCTACCATCTTCCCTAGGAAGTGCATGAGGCGCCTCAGTGGGTGTGACTGGCCTTGAAGGAGAGATTGCACCCCTGTCTGTAGTGAACGCTGTTTGTCCAGCGGAAGCTTCACTATCGCTGAGAGAGTATGAAACTCCATGCCAAGATAGGTCAGTGATTGGGCCGGTGTCAGATTTGACTTTGGAAAATTGATGATCCACCCGAAACTCTGGAGAGTCTCCAGAGCAATGTTCAGGCTGTGTTGGCATGCCACTTGAGAGGATGCCTTGACAAGCAGATCGTCTAAGTAAGGGATCACAGAGTGTCCCTGAGAGTGCAGCACTGCTACTACTGTTGCCATGACCTTGGTGAAGACCCGTGGGGCTGTCGCCAGGCCGAAAGGCAGTGCCACGAACTGAAGGTGTTCGTCCCCTATGGCGAAACGCAGGAAGCGCTGATGCTCTGGAGCAATCGGTACGTGGAGATAAGCATCTTTGATGTCGATTGATGCTAGGAAATCTCCTTGGGACATTGAGGCGATGACGGAGCGGAGCGATTCCATCCGTAACCGCCTGGTTTTTACGTGTTTGTTGAGCAGTTTTAGGTCCAGAACAGGACGGAAGGATCCGTCCTTTTTTGGCACCACGAACAAGTTGGAGTAAAAACCGTGACCCTGTTGCTGAAAGGGAACAGGGATCACCACTCCTTCTGCCTTCAGAGTGCACACCGCCTGAAGAAGAGCATCGGCTCGCTCGGGGGGCGGAGATGTTCTGAAGAATCGAGTCGGAGGACGAGAGCTGAACTCTATCCTGTAACCGTGAGACAGAATGTCTCTCACCCAACGGTCTTTTACCTGTGGCAGCCAGGCGTCGCAAAAGCGGGAAAGCCTGCCACCGACCGAGGATGCGGTGTGAGGAGGCCGAAAGTCATGAGGAGGCCGCTTTGGGAGCGGTTCCTCCGGCGGTCTTTTTAGGACGTGACTTAGACCGCCATGACTCGGAGTTCCTCTGATCCTTCTGAGGCCTTTTGGACGAGGAGAATTGAGACCTGCCCGCGGACCGAAAGGACCGAAACCTCGATTGTACTTTCCGTGGTTGAGGTCTGTTTGGTTTGGACTGGGGTAAGGATGAGTCCTTTCCCTTGGATTGTTTAATGATTTCATCCAATCGCTCACCAAAACAGGCGGTCGCCAGAAAATGGCAAACCGGTTAAGAACTTTTTGGAAGCAGAGTCTGCCTTCCATTCACGTAGCCACATGGCCCTGCGGACTGCCACCGAATTGGCGGATGCTACCGCCGTACGGCTCACAGAGTCCAGGACAGCATTAATGGCGTAGGACGCAAACGCCGACGCCTGAGAGGTTAAGGACACCACTTGCGGAGCAGACGTACGTGTGACTGCATTAATCTGCGCATGACAAGCTGAGATAGCTTGGAGTGCCCATACGGCTGCGAATGCTGGAGCAAAAGACGCGCCGATAGCTTCATAGATGGATTTCAACCAGAGCTCCATCTGTCTGTCAGTGGCATCTTTGAGTGAAGCCCCATCTTCCACTGCAACTATGGATCTAGCCGCCAGTCTGGAGACTGGAGGATCCACCTTGGGACACTGAGCCCAGCCCTTGACAACGTCAGGGGGGAAGGGATAACGTGTATCCTTAAGGCGCTTGGAAAAACGCTTATCTGGACAAGCTCGGTGTTTCTGGACTGCCTCTCTGAAGTCGGAGTGATCCAGAAACGTACTCAATGTACGCTTGGGAAACCTGAAACGGAATTTCTCCTGCTGAGAAGCTGACTCCTCAATTGGAGGAGCTGGGGGAGAAATATCCAACACCTGATTGATGGTCGCTATAAGGTCATTCACTATGGCGTCACCTTCAGGTGTATCTAGGTTGAGAGCGGCCTCAGGATCAGAATCCTGATCTGCTACCTCCGCTTCATCATCCAGAGAGTCCTCCTGCTGAGACCCTGAACAGTGTGATGAAGTCGAGGGAATTTCCCAGCGAGCCCGCTTAGGTGGCCTGGGACTGCGGTCCGTGTCAGAGACCTCACCCTGGGACCTATGAGTCACCCCAGGAGCACTTTGCTGCTCCAACTGAGGGGGGCCTGGGGTCAATGATTCAACAGTGCCCGGGGCCTGAGTCACCGGTCTGGACTGTAAGGCTTCTAGTATCTTAGCAGACCATTTATCCATACTCTCAGACAGTTTGTCAGCAAATACTGCAAACTCCGTCCCTGTCACCTGGACAGTGGTAGCAGGTGGTTCCACCTGGGCCACCAGTAGCAGAGGCTCCGGCTGAGTAAGTGTCACAGGGGCCGAGCATTGCACATAATGAGGGTCGGTGGAACCTGCCGGTAGTATAGCCGCACATGAGGTACAGGTTGCAAAGTAAGCCTGTGCTTTGGCACCCTTGCTTTTTGCGGACGACATGCTGTTGTCTCCTCTGAGTACAATCCAGGAGGGTATATAGCCAAAAATCAACAGTGCGACCGTACAGTGTAAATGTATAGCATATAAGCATATATATATATGTACACTTCGGCACTCAGTGGGGCCAGCACCACAGGTGCTGCTTACCGACCGCTCAAAGCGGTTGTGTGATCACCAGATTCCCTGCCTGGGCCTCCCAGAGCCGTGTTGTCTCTCCTCTCCAGCATCAGAAGTGCTGACAGGAATGGCTGCCGGCGTTCTGTGGGGAGGAGGGGGCCGTGGGCGTGCCCTAGAAAGTGCGGGAATCTGATGCCCCACTGTGCTGAGTGAGGGGGGAGGAGGATACAAAGTATGCTCCAGCCCTCAGCGCTGACGTTCTGTGCAGCGTCCCGCCCTTCCCCTGACTGGCAGGCCTGGGGGCGGGAATATGCGATACTAGGCCGCAAAAGCCGGGGACTAAAGTTATAAGCGCGGCCGGCAAATAAGCGCGGTCGGCGCGGTAGTCCCCGGCGCACTAACACACCCAGCAGTGCTGCAGTGTGTATGGCACAAGCGCTCCATGCGCGGTCCCCCACGGGGACACAGAGTACCTCACAGTAGCAGGGCCTTGTCCCTGACGATACCCGGCTCCTGTCCAGCAGATTCCCCAGGGGCTGCGGAGGGAGCACGGTCCCAGTGCCTGGAGACCGATTAGGATCCCACTTCACCCAGAGCCCATTAAGGGATGGGGAAGGAAAACAGCATGTGGCTCCAGCCTGTGTACCCGCAATGGGTACCTCAACCTTAACAACACCGCCGACCAGAGTGGGGTGAGAAGGGAGCATGCTGGGGGCCCTGTTATGGGCCCTCTTTTCTTCCATCCGACATAGTCAGCAGCTGCTGCTGACTAAGATGTGGAGCTATGCGTGGATGTCAGCCTCCTTCGCACAAAGCATAAAAACTGAGGAGCCCGTGAGGCACGGGGGTGTATAGGCAGAAGGGGAGGGGCTTTACACTTTTAAGTGTAATACTTTGTGTGGCCTCCGGAGGCAGAAGCTATACACCCAATTGTCTGGGTCTCCCAATGGAGCAACAAAGAAATATAAAATCAATTAATCCGATCGGTACATCGCATAGCGGCAAAAAAATTTCAAACGCCAAAATTACATTTTTGGTCACTGAATTTTACCCAAAATGCGATAACAGACGATCAAAAAAGCGCCTCTGCACAAAAATGCTACCATTAAAAACGTCAGTTCAAGACGCAAAAAATAAGCCGTCACTGAGCCATAGATCATAAAAAATGAGAACGCTACGGATCACGGAAAATGGTGAAAAAAGGGTGCCATGTTTTTTGGACAAACTTCTGACATTTTTTTTTATCCCCTTAGATAAAAGTAAACCTATACATGTTTGGTGTCTATGAACTCGCACCGACCTGAGGCATCTCACCAACACATTAGTTTTATCATATAGTGAACACGGTGAATAAAAACCCAAACACAATCATGCAATCACACTTTTTTTGCACTTGGAATTTTTTTGCACTATATGGTAAAACTTATGGCTTAATTTAAAAGCAGAATTCATCCCGCAAAAAATAAAAAGCCCTCATATGGCAAGATCGACAGAAAAATAAAAAAATTGCGGCTCTCGGATTAAAAGAAAAAAAAAAAAAAAGTAAATAAAAAAAACAAAAAAAAAACCTACACCCATTTAGGGGTGTAGTGAGCATTTTGAACACACAGGTAATTTACAAAATGTTATAATGATGCAATAGGGAAAAAAAAAAGTGCTTCCACCAAAATGTTGCTTTAGCTCTAATTACAAAAAAAAAACAAACCCCAGACCATCAATTTTGTTCTGCAATGTTTCCCAAACGCAGCAAATACCCCATGTGATTGAACTACTGGATGGTCGACATGGCATGGCTTGGAAGACAATGTGTGTTATTAATCTTTTTTAGCCCAACTTTGGTTGGTATAGATTGTGGATGTCAAGTTCAATTTGTTGAACTCATGAGTTGCCAAAACAGCAGAAAATCATCCAGCCACCTAGTGTCAGAAAGCTTGAAACAAACCAGGGTGCAAGGGCCAGAACAGCCACTCCATGATCTTTCTAAAAATTAATAAAATGTATTTGTTCCTTCTTCACAACCTATAGTCCGTCTGACCTGAATGCATAAGAGTAAGGACACGTGCACACGCTTAACATTTGGTGAGTTTTTTTTCCTCAGTATTTGTAGCCAAAACGAGGAGTGGGTCAATAAGAGGAAAGAAGGGAATTTTGTTTACTTACCGTAAATTCCTTTTCTTCTAGCTCCAATTGGGAGACCCAGACAGTGGGTGTATAGCTACTGCCTCTGGAGGCCGCACAAAGAACTACACTTAAAAGTGTAAGGCCCCTCCCCTTCTGGCTATACACCCTCCCGTAGGAGTACAGATTCCTCAGTTTTAGTACCAAAGCAAGAAGGAGGAAAGCCAATAACAGTTTCAAAAACAAATTCAATCCGATAACTAGATCGGAGAACTTAAGAAACAACGAGAACAACATGTGCACCCGAAAAAACGAAACCCTAAAAACAGATAGGGCGGGTGCTGGGTCTCCCAATTGGAGCTAGAAGAAAAGGAATTTACGGTAAGTAAACAAAATTCCCTTCTTCTTTTTCGCTCCTAATTGGGAGACCCAGACAGTGGGACGTCCAAAAGCAGTCCCTGGGTGGGTAAAAAGATACCACATGAACGGGCTGTCATACAGCCTCTTCCTACAGGTGGGCCACCGCCGCCTGAAGGACCTGTCTACCTAGGCTGGCGTCTGCCGAAGCGTAGGTATGCACTTGATAGTGTTTGGTAAACGTGTGCAGACTCGACCAGGTAGCCGCCTGGCACACTTGCTGAGCCGTAGCCTGATGCCTCAACGCCCAGGACGCACCAACGGCTCTGGTAGAATGGGCCTTCAGTCCAGATGGAATCTGAAGCCCAGCAGAACGGTATGTGTGAAGAATTGGTTCCTTGATCCACCGCGCCAGGGTGGATTTGGAAGCTTGCGATCCCTTATGCTGACCAGCGACTAGGACAAAGAGCGCATCCGAACGGCGTAGAGGCGCCGTGCGAGAAATGTAAATCCTGAGTGCTCTCACCAGGTCCAACAGATGTAAACCCTTTTCAAATTGGTGAACTGGATGCGGACACAAAGATGGCAAAGTGATATCCTGATTGAGATGAAAGGAAGAAACCACCTTGGGAGAAAACTCTGGAATTGGACGCAGTACCACCTTGTCTTGGTGAAATACCAGGAAGGGAGATTTGCAAGATAACGCCGCCAGCTCGGACACTCTTCGAAGAGACGTGACCGCTACAAGAAAAACTACCTTTTGTGAAAGCCGAGAAAGGGGAACCTCTTTCAAAGGCTCGAAAGGCGGCTTTTGAAGAGCAAGGAGAACCTTGTTCAGATCCCAGGGTTCCAATGGCCGTCTGTAAGGAGGAACGATATGACAAACTCCTTGGAGAAACGTGCGTACTTTAGAAAGCTGTGCCAAGCGCTTCTGAAAGAATACGGATAACGCGGAGACTTGACCCTTAAGCGAGCTAAGGGACAAACCTTTTTCCAACCCAGACTGCAGGAAGGAAAGAAAAATTGGCAATGCAAATGGCCAGGGAGAAAACCCTTGAGCCAAGCACCACGCTAAGAATATCTTCCACGTCCTGTGATAGATCTTAGCTGAGGATGGTTTTCTAGCCTGTCTCATTGTGGCAACAACTCCCTGAGATAAACCTGAGGCCGCTAGGATCCAGGACTCAATGGCCACACAGTCAGGTTCAGGGCCGCAGAATTCAGATGGAAAAACGGCCCTTGAGACAGCAGATCTGGACGGTCTGGTAGTGCCCATGGTTGGCCTACCGTGAGATGCCACAGATCCGGGTACCACGACCTTCTTGGCCAATTTGGAGCGACGAGTATGGCTCGCTGGCAGTCGGACTTGATTTTCCGGAGAACTCTGGGTAACAATGCTAGAGGTGGGAACACATAGGGGAGTCGGAATTGCGACCAATCCTGAACCAAGGCGTCTGCCGCCAGCGCTCGGTGATCGTGAGACCGTGCCATGAAAACTGGGACCTTGTTGTTGTGCCGTGACGCCATCAGATCGACGTCCGGCGACCCCCAGCGGCAACAGATCTGTTGAAACACGTCCGGGTGAAGGGACCATTCTCCTGCGTCCATGCCCTGGCGACTGAGAAAGTCTGCTTCCCAGTTTTCCACGCCTGGGATGTGAACTGCAGATATGGTGGACGCTCTGCTTTCCACCCACGTCAAAATCCGCTGGACTTCTTGAAAAGCTTGGCGACTGCGTGTTCCCCCTTGGTGGTTGATGTACGCCACCGCCGTGGAATTGTCCGACTGAATCCGAATCTGCTTGCCTTCCAGCCATTGTTGGAAGGCTCGCAGGGCAAGGTAGATTGCTCTGATTTCCAGAACATTGATCTGCAAGGTGCACTCTTCCTGAGTCCACGTCCCCTGAGCCCTGTGGTGGAGAAACACCGCTCCCCACCCTGATAGGCTCGCATCTGTCGTGACCACTGCCCAGGACGGGGGAAGGAACGACTTTCCCTGTGACAATGAGTTGGGGAGAAGCCACCAACGTAGAGAATCCTTGGCAGTCTGAGAGAGGGAGACAGTCCTGTCGAGGGACGTCGATTTCCCATCCCATTGGCGTAGAATGTCCCATTGTAGAGGGCGCAGATGAAACTGCGCGAACGGGACTGCCTCCATTGCTGCTACCATCTTTCCTAGGAAATGCATGAGGCGCCTCAGTGAGTGCGACTGGCTCTGAAGGAGAGATTGCACTCCGGTCCGTAGCGAGCACTGCTTGTCCAGTGGAAGCCTCACTATCGCTGATAGAGTATGAAACTCCATGCCAAGATAAGTCAGAGATTGGGTCGGGGTTAGATGAGACTTTGGAAAGTTGATAATCCACCCGAAAGTCTGGAGAGTGTCTAGCGCCACCTTCAGACTGTGTTGGCATGCTTCTTGAGAGGATGCCTTTATAAGCAGGTCGTCTAGGTACGGGATGACCGAGTGACCCTGCGAGTGCAGAACAGCTACTACTGCTGCCATGACTTTGGTGAAGACCCGGGGGGCTGTTGCCAGACCGAAGGGTAACGCTACGAACTGTAGGTGCTCGTCGTGTATGACGAAACGTAGGAAACGCTGATGCTCTGGTGCAATCGGCACGTGGAGATACGCATCTTTGATGTCTATTGATGCTAGAAAATCTCCCTGAGACATTGAGGCTATGACGGAGCGTAGGGATTCCATCCGGAACCTCCTGACTTTTACGTGTCTGTTGAGCAACTTCAGATCCAGGACGGGACGATACGATCCGTCCTTTTTTGGGACCACAAACAGATTGGAGTAAAAACCGTGACCCTGTTCCTGAAGAGGGACGGAGGTCACCACTCCTTCCGCCTTTAGAGCGGCCACCGCCTGCAACAGAGCATCGGCTCGGTCTGGTGGTGGAGAAGTTCTGAAGAAACGAGTTGGCGGACGAGAACCGAACTCTATCCTGTACCCGTGAGATAGAATATCTCTCACCCAACGGTCTTTGACATTTGCTAGCCAAATGTCGCCAAAGTGGGACAGCCTCCCACCGACCGCGGGTGTGGGCATCGGAGACCGCAAGTCAGGAGGACGTCGTTTTGGCAACGGTTCCTCCGGCTGGTCTTTTTGGGCGTGACTGAGACCTCCAAGAATTTGAACGTCTCTGGTCCTTTTGAGTCTTTTTTGACGAGGCGAATTGGGACCTGCCCTGTCCTCGAAAGGACCGATAACCAGACTGACCCCTCCTCTGTTGGGGCTTGTTTTGTCTGTGTTGCGGTAAGGAAGAGTCCTTACCCTTGGAGTGTTTGATGATTTCATCCAAACGCTCTCCAAACAATCGGTCACGAGAAAAAGGCAAATTGGTTAAGCACTTCTTGGAATGAGAATCTGCTTTCCAATGTCTCAACCACAGAGCCCTACGCAAAACAACTGAGTTGGCTGACGCCACTGCCGTGCGGCTTGTAGCGTCAAGAACAGCATTAATCGCGTACGACGCGAATGCCGCCATTTGCGAGGTCAATGGTGCTACCTGCGGGGCAAATGCACGTGTGACAGAGTCGACTCGCGCAAGCCCGGCCGTGATAGCTTGGAGTGCCCATACGGCCGCAAAAGAAGGCGCTAATGACGCTCCAATCGCTTCATAGATGGATTTCAGCCAGAGCTCCATCTGCCTGTCAGTGGCATCTTTAAGTGCCGCTCCATCTTCAACAGCAACCAAGGATCTGGCTGCAAGCCTGGAAATTGGAGGATCCACTTTTGGACACTGGGTCCAACCCTTGACCACTTCAGAGGGAAAAGGGTAGCGTGTATCTTTAAGTCGTTTAGGAAAACGCCTTTCAGGATAAGCGTGGGGTTTCTGGATTGCGTCTCTGAAGTCAGCGTGGTCCAGAAAAGTGCTTAATGTACGCTTAGGGTATCTGAAATGGATTCTCTCGTGCTGCGAAGCTGACTCCTCTACAGGAGGAGCTGGTGGGGAAATATTCAACATCTTATTGATGTTAAATATAAGATCATTAACTATTGCGTCACCATCTGGTGTATCTAGATTGAGAGCGGTCCCAGGATCAGAATCCTGATCAGTTAAGTCCGCCTCATCACCCATAGATTCATCCCGCTGGGATCCAGACCATTGAGATGAATGTGAAGGCCCGTCATAACGAGCCCGCTTAGGCTGCCCGGGGCCATCGTCCGAGTCAGAGTCTTCACCCTGAGGTGTAGATGCCCGTCCCGGAGCTAGGAGCTGAGGGGGACCAGGGGGCAATACATGCACAGTGTCCGTGGTCTGAAGTACAGGCCTAGCTCGCAATGTGTCAAGAATTTGTGACATAGTGAGAGACATTCTGTCAGCAAAAGCTGCAAACTCAGTTCCTGTCACCTGGACAGCATTCACAGGTGGTACACCCTGGGACACGTCCAGCAGAGGTCCCGACTGTGCAAGCGCCGCAGGGGCCGAGCACTGCACACAATGGGGGTCCGTGGAGCCTGCCGGTAGAAAAGTCCCACATGCGGTGCAGGAAGCATACAATGTCTGTGCCTTGGCACCCTTGCGTTTTACGGGCGACATGCTGCTGGCTCTCTGCATGTGAGAGAGTCTATAGCCAAAGGGCGACCAGCGCTATGTAATACCAAGTATTTGTAGCAACAAAATACTAAGAATACTACGAGCACAAGAGGGGGTGAGCCCTGAGGGCTGCTTACCGCCCGCTGAACAGCGGGTAAGAGGCTGCTGAATGCCTTGTCTGGGTCTCCCCGGCTCCCCTCTGCAGCTCAGCGTGTCTGCAAGAATGGCTGCCGGCTACTGTGGAGAGGGGCGGTCCGTGGGAGTTCCCAAACAAAAGTGCGGGAACAGTGTCCCCTCTGTGCTGACTGTGAGGGCTGGAGTATGTAAAAACGACTCCAGCCCTCAGCGCTGATGCCCTGGCCAGCGTCCCGCCCCTCTCCTGACTGGCAGGTCTGTGGGCGGGAACGAACGCAAGCAGGCCGCAAAAGCCGGGGACTCGAGTTATCAGCGCGGCCGCCGTAAAAGCGCGGGCCGCGCTGAAGTCCCCGGCGCACCGCAAGTGCCAGCCGCGCCGCTGTTCGAGCGGCCGGCGCGACCGAGTTCTGGACGTGGGCAGCGTCCCGCCCCTCTCCTGACTGGCAGGTGTGGGGGCGGGAACGAAAGGAAGCAGGCCGCAAAAGCCGGGGACTGTAGTTATCAGCGCGGCCGCCGTAAAAGCGCAGGCCGCGCTGAAGTCCCCGGCGCACTACAAGTGCCAGCCGCGCCGCAGTCCCAGCGGCCGGCGCGTCCTATTCCCATAAATGTGCCTGCTTCAGCAAAGCTGAATGAGGCCATGGCACAGGCGCCGCAGCGCTGCTGTCCCCCGGCGCACTACAACACCCAGCATGCTGCGGTGTGAGCGCCAGATACACGGGGACACAGAGTACCTTGAGGATGCAGGGCCATGTCCCTGATGTACTCCGCTCCATCCAGCATCTTCTCCAGGGGCTGTAGATGGAGCACGGTCTCTGTGCCTGGAGACCGGTAAATCCCACTTCACCCAGAGCCCTGTAAAAAGGGATGGGGAAGGAATCAGCATGTGGGCTCCTGCCGCCGTACCCGCAATGGGTACCTCAACCTTACAAACACCTCCGACATAAGTGGGGTGAGAAGGGAGCATGCTGGGGACACTATATGTGTCCTCTTTTCTTCCATCCGACATAGTCAGCAGCTGCTGCTGACTAAAAACAATGGAGCTATGCGTGCGTGTCTGACCTCCTTGCGCACAAAGCTAAAACTGAGGAATCTGTACTCCTACGGGAGGGTGTATAGCCAGAAGGGGAGGGGCCTTACACTTTTAAGTGTAGTTCTTTGTGCGGCCTCCAGAGGCAGTAGCTATACACCCACTGTCTGGGTCTCCCAATTAGGAGCGAAAAAGAAAGTATAATAGCCACCACTTCTGTATTTATTACCCACTCCTTGTTTTGGCTACAAATACTGAGGTAAAAACTCACCAAATACTCAACGTGTGCACACAGTCTTAAAAGAAGTCTCTTGCAGAAAAAAAAAAAAAGAAATCCATCCTATCCGCAACTCTGCAGGCTTGAATCAATGCCAGCTCTCAGGTCACCTACCATATCAATGACCATTTTCCGTAAAGTTTGACGCTGTTTTTTGGTCAAATTCTGAAAAATGTCACAGTTCTCTTCCTGAAGGAGCTTAAATCCAACTGCAAGGTGATGGTTTTCCAAGACAGAAGAATCATTGTACATCAGCGCAAGCTCAGAGTCTAAAAAGGAAAAAAAAACAAAACTAAACAAGAAAAGAATGGATACAAAATAGTACACATGAATAGTACACATGAAATAATCAATACTAAAGTCTATGTGTGCTTTACGAGATGTACGTTCAGAGCATCTTTTGGCAATTTGAGGTGGGTAAACCCACTGATGTTCTGGTCTGGACAATTGTGAAGTGCGGTCCCCCGTATAATGATACAGAGTGCAGATAAAGCAGACAGCTGGAGGCTGCAGCTCCCAGCTATCTGATTAATCTTGGCTGTGTGTCAAAATATGAGAGACCCCATGCGATTTTTTTTTTTATTCAACTATTGAAATAATTAAGGAATAAAACAAAAACAAAAAAAAAAAAAGCACAACTACACAGAACAACGATGCGGTGTACCCTCAATTTTGATACCCAGCCAAGATAAAGCAGAGAGCTAGGGGCTGGTATTCTCAGACTGGGGATGACCATTGTTATTGGGCCCTCCCCAGCCTAAAAATAACAGCCCTCAGCCATCCAGAATTGGTGCATTCATTAGATGCACCAATTTTGTGGCTTTACCTGGCTCAGCCCGATTGCCCAGGAGCGGTGGCAATTGGAGTAATATAAGGGGTTAATGACAGCTGTGGTATGTAAAAAAAAAAAAAAAAAACAGCTGCCAGGAAACCCTGGATTACAAATGGGAAGGGATCTATGAGACCCCCCATTATTGTGTAAGTAAAAAGAAATAAAACACAGAAAGATTCTTTAAACAAAAAAAAAAAAAAAGAACACCCTCTTTATCAAATGTATTAACCTCACCCAAAACACCCCTTCAGTTCCGACACAATTCACACAAGACGATCCCGGCTCTGCTTCATCCTGAGGTTGCAGTGCATGGTCACATTAGAAAATGTGACCGATCATTGCGGCCTGCAGGACACACAAACAGAGCCGCAGCTGTGGGAACTGTGATGCCAGTGAGTTCACCCGAGGTCACAGCTGTCTGTTCCCACAGTACCCCGGTAGTGACCGCAGGTGAGCTCATTGTACTTACCTGAGATAACTCCGTACCGGATTATGCTATGTGCGCACATTGACTATTTGGCTGCAGAAATTTCTACAACAAATCTGCATCTCCTGGCAGAAAAACGCACAAAAAAATGCACTGGGTATCAAAATAAGAGGGACCGCACAACCTTTTTTCCAATTATCTATTTAGTTTTACACTCCATTTCAGGGACCCAGACAGCTAGTGTGAGGGAAACCAATCAAAGACGCTGTCACAGAGGGTGGGCGGGGGAAGCAGTGAATATTCCTAAGGTTTAATGAACAGACCTGGAAGCAGTGTGAGAGCTGCGTGGAAACTTGGTGAGTATAATTGTCCTGCTTTAATCGCCATTTTGCAGCCGCCTTGCCCTTTATCCGGGCTGCCGAACTCAAACTTCCCTGAAAAGTCCGTGTTCGGGGTTCGTGCAAGGACACTATATGTCCGATGCGTATCCTGAACTTTATAGTTCAGGTTCACCCATCACTGCTGACAATTTCTACTCTCTGACATTCTAACTACAGTCTTTAGCATTGCTCCATTTTAATAAATAATAATAAATCATAATAATAATAAGATCATTATTAATAGGATGAATATGCATCTTTCGCCAGTCTGTATTTAATTTAACCCCTTAACGACCGTGGGCCGTAAAATTACGTCCTAGTGGTCATAATGTTACTGCCCGCGGTCTGCCGGCGGCAGCATGCCACGATCGGCGCACATCTCAGCTGATTTTCACAGCTGATATGTGTGCCTGCTAGGCACGAGCAGAATTGTTATCTGCTCGTGCCGTTTAACCCCTTAAATGGCGCTGTCAATATGTGACAGCGCCATTATAAGCGCGATCGCGGTAAACTTTTACTTACTGCCCGATACCGGAAGTCACGTGACGCGATCACGTGACTTCCGATAGTTGTCATGGTAGCACAGGGTCATGTGATGACTCCTGTACTGCACATGAATTGCTTTCACTTTCGCTGTGCCAGCGGCACAGCAAAAGAGAAAGAGAGCGTATCTGCTGTTTACAGCTGTATAGCTGTGATCAGCAGATAGTGCAGAGCGATCGGAATGCTGATCGCAATAGCCCCCTAGGGGGACTAGTGAAATAAAAAAAAAAAGTTAAAAAAAGTTTTAAAAAATTAAAAAAAAAAAAAAAAAAAACCTAAAAAGTTCCAATCACCCCCCATTCGCCCCATTGAAAATTAAAGGGTTAAAAAAAGAAAAAATATACACACATTTGGTATCGCCGCGTTCAGAAACGCCCGATCGATCAAAATATAAAATCAATTAATCTGATCAGTATACGGCGTAGCGGCAAAAAATTCCAAATGCCAAAACAACGGTTTTTTTGTCGCCACTTTTGCGCAAAATGCTATAATAGGCGATCAGAACGTAGCATCTGCGCAAAAATGGTACCGTTAAAAACGTCAGCTCGAGACGCAAAAAATAAGCCGTCACTGAGCCATAGATCCCGAAAAATGAGAACGCTACGGGTCACGGAATATGGCGTAAAACGTGCGCCACTTTTTTCGGTCAAACGTCCGATTTTTTTTAATCCCTTATATAAAAGTAAACCTATACATGTTTGGTGTCTACGAACTCTCACTGACCTGAGGCATCACACCCACACATCAGTTTTACCATAGAGTGAACACAGTGAATAAAATATCTCAAAAACAATAGTGCTGTCGCACTTTTTTTGCAACTTTTCTGCCATTGGAATTTTTTTGCCGTTTTCCAGTACACTATATGGTAAAACTTATGGTTTCATTTAAAAGTACAGCTCGTTCCGCAAAAAATGAGCCCTCACATGACCATATTGACTGAAAAATAAAAAAGTTAAGTCTCTCAGAAAAAGAATGGCGAAAAAAAAAACGGAAAGCGAAAAATCGGCCGGTCGTGAAGGGGTTAATCCCGTTTTCTTTCATGGAGGATGCAGGTCTTATTTTCTGTAAGTGATATTTTCCTGTGTATTCTCCGATTTTACACCAGATCTACGCATCCCTAGCCTAAATAGCATTCTCCCAATATCCAACACAGTATATGTGTTTACTTTTACTTTTCATTTTGTGGTTTGGATGTTTATTGAAAAGGTAGAAGGTCTGTCACTTACTGGTATTTATTAGAAATTGATTTGATACACCTGGATGATCAACGTCATGAATGGCACTAGCAAAGATGGCAGCCATGATTTCCAAGTCAGTAAATACAGCCTGTAAATATACAAAAATATTTAACTTTACATTCAGTAATTAAAAAAAAAAACCAAAAAAAAAATACAGAAGAATTAAAGTCTAAAACTGAAGTTCCCTTTCTAAAACACTGGGTCTTTCACCATAACTGTTAGCTAATATCCAAACGGGATCATTTTGTTGCAAAGCTCTAATCCAAAAATTAAAGGGTCATTCCAGTGGAGCTTACTGCCTCAATGGGAGCTGAGTAGCACCAATGGCATGTGCACCAATCATTCTAGTGCATAGAACTCTGCATGCAACCCAGAAGGTATAAATCAAATAAGCGGCACCAGAATAACCCTTAGGCCAGAATCACACTTGCTAGTGCCTCGCGTGTAACTCTCGCGAGTCTCTCATGGTAGAACCCGGCTTGGCTGCACACTCCCCTGACAGGAGCGGGTTGGTTGCATGTATCTCTATGCAGCTCAGACGCTCCTGTATGCATAGTGTGCGGCCATGCCGGGTGATTCAATGAGACTCGCGCAAGTTACACGCGAGGCACTAGTAAGTGTGATTCTGGCCTAAAATATGGTACAGATTTCACATCCGCAGCAACAGTCCATGTATGGATTTTCTAGTAAAATATCATTCACAATGCTACTACTGTAATATGCAAGAGCTTGTGTGTGTGGTCAGAGAAGCTATGCTTTACAGTCTACGTTAATGGCATACATATCAAACACATGAAAGACCTCAGACCCTTAACCAATTTTCTCATTTTACTAAATGATAATTTTCTGTCACTGATCTATCCGATAGATTGTGCTTTATTATTAAAAGGAACTTGTAACCGGATTCATGCTGCCTAAACCACGGGCATGGGAATCAAAGCCTGAAAGTACAATTGCACCCAGGTATGGTTTACTCTGAAATGCTCCAGCGTTTCAGAGCATAAGAAAAACCTACTTTGGAGATGTGGTAGGGACCATAGTCGTGGTTGAGACTAGTCTGGCACTGCCCCTGACCGGCTTCTCCCTGCACTGCTCTAGTGTGTACATCAGGACAAACCTGTCATACAACTGCAGCAATGCGGGGAGAAACGGAACAACTATCATCTATCCCTATGGTCTCCCTCCAGATTGTCATACGTTTTCTCCAAAACGCTGGCGATATAGCCAGGACGTGCCACATCACACCACATGTGCTCCCTGGTGACTATGCATCTATGCCACAGCACCTAAGGGAAAGGGACAGTTGTAATCCGTATGTATTAATTTTATGAAAAAGGTTTTGGCACCCTGTATGGTTTGTACCTAGTAGCACCCCTTTTGGCAAGTATCACAGCTTGTAAATGCTTCTTGTTGCCAGCTAAGGCTATGTGCGCACATTGCGTAATTTCATGCGTTTACGCTGCGTATAGCACTGCAGCGTAAACGCATGCGTCCTGCGTCCCCTGCACAATCTATGAAGATTGTGCATAATCCATCCACATGTTCCTTTTAAAAGTTAAAACTTTTTATTTGAGATCTTAAAAGTGCTTTCTAAGTAGAAGCTATGCTTGTTAAAATAGTCCAATATATTCTAAATATATGAAAAATAACAGATAAATATCCCAAACTAAAACATGCAGCACAGATGTTCTACACTTTAAAAAAGCTTGTACTCTTGTACTTCACTACTGAGGCTAGAACCAAGCAATACCCTTAGGGTTTGTGCCCACGATCAGTGTTTTGGATGCAGCACATTTTTGCCTCGTCCAAAATGCTGTGTTGTATAGTAGAGAAACAGTGGATAGCATTTCTAGAAATTCCATGCCCAGTGTGCGTGTGTGGTCCGCAGCGAAAACTGACCTGCGGTGCGGTTTTCCCAGTCACAAGCAATTCTTTGCTGCAGATTAGCAAGCATGTCAATTCTCTGCAGGGAGAACACAAGAGAGAGACCACAATTGCCCAAACCCTGATCGTGGGTATGACCAGCTGTGTTGTCCTGCGAAGGAGAATTGTGGCCCCGCAGGTCATGACCCGCCACGTCCAGGAAGCAGCGGGTCCTGATCGTGGGCACATACCCCTATAGTGAGGACAGGCAAACACGCTGAAATAAGACATCACCTCTAGAGCAGGAGAGGATAGCAGTACATGGGTGGATTGTGCCACATCTGCAGCATGTATGTTGTTATGGTAGGCCACATCAGCGTGGTAATGATCCTCCAATGTCATCATATAGGTGATAAATGTGTCCACAGGAATTCGAAAAGTCTTTAACAAGTCCCTTTCCTGAAAAAAAAAAAAAATATACAAAAAAAATTAGTGCTTCCAGGTTCCATATGAACCTACAGTTGAAAGCATACGTTTACATACATCTAAAAAGACACACATGCATGTTTTCCTCACTATCTGACATGAAATCAGATAAAACCTTTCCCATTTTAGGTCAATTAGGATTACCAAATTATTGCTTCTGATAGGTTTATTGGCAACATCTGAGTTAATTAATTAGAGACACACCTGTTGATGTATTTTAATGCACACCTGAGACACTGCTTCTTTGTGTAGGATCATGGGAAAGGCAAAAGAAATCAGACAAGATCTCAGGAAGAGAATTGTGGACTTGCCGCGTTCATCTGTACAAACAATTATACGCCAGTGCAAACAAGTTGGGAATGTCCAGCCATCATACCGCTCAGGAAGGAGACAGGTTCTGTGTACCAGAAATGAATGTGCTTTGGTCAGACATGTGACTATCAACCCAAGAACAAAAGCAAAAGACCTTGTGAAGATGCTGGTGGAAGCTGGTTAGATTGTGTCATTATCCACAGTGAAAGGAGTACTGTATCAACATGGGCTGAAAAGCCACACTGCCAGGAAGAAGCAATTACTCCAAAAGAAACATTAAAAAAAAGACAGATTAAAGTTTGGAAATGCACACAGGAACAAAGACCTTAATTTTTGGAAACAAGTCCTGTTGTCTGATGAAACTAAAATTTAACTGTTTGGCCATAATGATCATTGTTACGTTTGGAGGAAAAAGGGAGAAGTTTTGAAGCCTAAGAAAATCATCCCATCTGTGAAACACGGGGTGGCAGTATTATCTTGTGGGGTTGTTTTGCTGCAGGAGGGACTGGTGCACTTCACAAAATAGATGGCATCATGAGGAAAGACGATTATGTGGCAACACTGAAGCAACATCTCAAGACATCAGCAAGGAACTTAAAGCTTTGGCGGAAATGGGTCTTCTAAATAGACAATGACCCGAAGCATACTGCTAAACTGGTTACAAAGTGGCTTAAGGATAAAGCCAAATGTACCAACTATTGTGAGAAGCTTGTGGAAGGATATCCAAAACATTTAACCCAAGTCATACAGTTTATGGGCAATGGTACCAAATACTAATAAAATGTCTGTAAAATTTTGACTTTGCAAAAAGTAATAAAAATGCCTTAAAACATTCTCTCTCTCATTATTTTGGCATTTGGGAAATAGGAACCAAAATTATTTCTAATTGACCTAAAAAGGGAAAGGTTTATTCTAATTTCATGTCAGATAGTGAGAAAAACATGCAGATGTGTCTTTTTAGATACAGTTGAAACCAGAAGTTGTATGTCCCCAAACTTCAGTAGATCATTCCAGTTGTAAAAGTGAGTGTCATCAGTATTAATCCCAGATACTGCAGAAATGAGGAGTTGGCGAATAGATTCCATTCCCTAATAGTAAAGGTCACCATAGTTAAACCTTCGCTTCTAAATTCACTGCACATGACTTTATCCAGACCCTTGCTTAGGCTACGTTCAGATAATCGTGTTTTCAGTCTGTGTGCACATGCACACCACAAGGACCGATGGGCGAGACTCTGCAGTGGAACTTAATGGGTGGGTAAAAACAAACAAGAAAATAAAACAGATTCCATACGGACAGTATCCGTATCATATTCGTTTTTAATGGATCCATTGGAAAATTCACATAGGAGAATAAATTAGAATGTAAAAAAAATGTCTTTAATACAGATGTAAGAAACTGACATATATCAATGACCATACAAACAAAAACCAGACAAACAGATGACATACAGACCTAAAAAAACCTCATGCGGATAACTACATACAAAAAAACCCACAAACAAATGGACATGCGGATGACATACAAACAAAAACAAGCTTAGAGATGACATATGGATTAAAAAAATAAAAGAAAATAAAAAAAAAAGCCCTTTACATATGCTTGACATACAGACATAAAGAAAGGGATGCACAAATGATATAGACTAAAATATAAATAATAATATACTGTAATAATAATAATAAATCTTTATTTCTATAGCGCCAACATATTCCGCAGCGCTTTACAATTCAGGAGGTTCATATACAAACAAATAACAGTAGTAGAAAATACAATAATTGGAGTATGGAAAGAAAAACCAATGAGATGGGGGGGGGGGCAAGGTAAAAGTGCTAATTTACAGTCCAGCCATCTCAAGGAAATGGGGGATAGATAATGGCTTCCTGGACCAGTTGGCCAGAACCCTGAGATGTATCTGGGTGCCATGGAGTTTGCCGTGGGGTTATATTCTGAGAAGACATGGAGGGACTATGTGAATTTAATTTGGCTAGGGAGTGTGATAGGCCACCCTAAAAGAAGGGAATTTTGTTACTTACCGTAAATTCCTTTTCTTCTAGCTCTTATTGGGAGACCCAGACGATTGATTACGATTGGGGTATAGCTACTGCCCTCCGGAGGCCACACAAAGCACTACACCAAAAGTGCAAGGCCCCTCCCCTTCTGGCTATACCCCCCCGTGGTATCACGGGTACTCCAGTTTTAGTGCCAAAGCAAGAAGGAGGAAGCCAACAACTGGTTTAAACAAATTAACTCCGATTAACATCGGAGAACTGAAAAACCGTTCAACATGAACAACATGTGTACCCGCAAACAGCAAAAACAATCCCGAAGGACAACAGGGCGGGTGCTGGGTCTCCCAATAAGAGCTAGAAGAAAAGGAATTTACGGTAAGTAACAAAATTCCCTTCTTCTTCAGCGCTCTATTGGGAGACCCAGACGATTGGGACGTCCAAAAGCTGTCCCTGGGTGGGTAACGAAATACCTCATGTTAGAGCTGCAAAACAGCCCTCCCCTACGGGGATGTCACTGCCGCCTGCAGGACTCTTCTACCTAAGCTGGCATCCGCCGAAGCATAGGTATGCACCTGATAATGCTTGGTGAAAGTGTGCAGACTCGACCAGGTAGCTGCCTGACACACCTGTTGAGCCGAAGCCTGGTGCCGTAATGCCCAGGACGCACCCACGGCTCTGGTTGAGTGGGCTCTTAGCCCTGAAGGAACCGGAAGCCCAGCAGAACGGTAGGCCTCTATAATTGGTTCTTTGATCCATCGAGCCAAGGTAGCTTTAGAAGCCTGCAACCCCTTGCGCGGACCAGCGACAAGGACAAAAAGTGCATCGGAACGGCGCATGGGCGCCGTGCGGGAAATGTAGATCCTGAGAGCTCTCACCAGATCTAGCAAACGCAAGTCCTTTTCATACCGGTGAACCGGATGAGGATAAAAGGAAGGCAAGGATATATCCTGATTAAGATGAAACGAGGATACGACCTTAGGGAGAAACTCCGGAATGGGGCGCAGCACTACTTTGTCCTGGTGGAACACCAAGAAGGGAGCCTTGGATGACAGAGCTGCCAGCTCAGACACTCGCCGAAGCGATGTGATCGCAACAAGAAACGCCACTTTCTGTGACAGGCGAGAAAAAGAAACTTCTTTGAGAGGCTCGAAAGGCGGCTTCTGGAGAGCAACTAGTACTCTGTTCAGATCCCATGGATCCAACGGCCGCTTGTACGGGGGCACAATATGACAGACCCCCTGCAGGAACGTGCGCACCTTAGGAAGACGTGCTAGACGTTTCTGAAAAAACACGGATAGTGCCGAGACTTGCCCTTTAAGGGAGCTGAGCGACAAGCCCTTTTCCAACCCTGATTGCAGGAAAGACAGAAAAGTGGGCAATGCAAATGGCCAGGGAGACACTCCCTGAGCAGAGCACCAGGTTAAGAAAATCTTCCACGTTCTGTGGTAGATCTTAGCAGAAGTTGACTTCCTAGCTTGTCTCATTGTGGCTACCACTCCCTGGGATAAGCCTGTTGACGATAGGATCCAGGACTCAATGGCCACACAGTCAGGTTCAGGGCCGCAGAATTCTGATGGAAAAACGGCCCTTGAGACAGCAGGTCTGGACGGTCTGGAAGTGACCACGGTCGGCCGACCGTGAGATGCCACAGATCCGGATACCACGATCTCCTCGGCCAGTCTGGGGCGACGAGTATGATGCGGCTGCAATCGGATCTGATCTTGCGTAATACTCTGGGCAAGAGTGCCAGAGGCGGGAATACATATGGGAGGCGGAACTGCGACCAATCTTGCACCAAGGCGTCTGCCGCCAGAGCTCTTTGATCGCGCGACCGCGCCATGAATGCCGGGACCTTGTTGTTGTGCCGAGACGCCATTAGGTCGACGTCCGGCACCCCCCAGCGGCGACAGATTTCTTGAAACACGTCCGGGTGAAGGGACCATTCCCCTGCGTCCATACCCTGGCGACTGAGGAAGTCTGCTTCCCAGTTTTCTACGCCTGGGATGTGAACCGCGGAGATGGTGGATGCTGTGTCCTCCACCCAATTCAGAATGCGCCGGACTTCCTGAAAGGCTTGCCGGCTGCGCGTCCCTCCTTGGTGGTTGATGTATGCCACCGCTGTGGAGTTGTCCGACTGGATTCGAATCTGCTTTCCTTTCAGCCACTGTTGAAAGGCTAGTAGGGCAAGATACACTGCCCTGATTTCCAGAACATTGATCTGAAGGGTGGACTCTTGCGGAGTCCACATCCCCTGAGCCCTGTGGTGTAGAAACACTGCTCCCCACCCCGACAGACTCGCATCTGTCGTGACCACTGCCCAGGATGGGGGCAGGAAGGATCTTCCCTGAGACAATGAGGTGGGAAGGAGCCACCATTGTAGAGAGTCCTTGGCCGTCTGGGAAAGAGAGACTTTCCTGTCTAGGGAAGTTGTCTTCCCGTCCCATTGGCGGAGAATGTCCCATTGAAGTGGACGCAGATGAAACTGCGCAAAGGGAACTGCTTCCATGGCTGCCACCATCTTCCCTAGGAAGTGCATGAGGCGCCGCAAGGGGTGCGACTGGCCCTGAAGGAGAGATTGCACCCCTGTCTGTAAGGACCGCTGCTTGTTTAGCGGAAGCTTCACTCTCGCTGCTCGAGTATGGAACTCCATGCCAAGATACGTTAGTGACTGTGTCGGTGACAGATTTGACTTTGGAAAGTTGATGATCCATCCAAAAGTCTGGAGAGTCTCCAGCGTAGCATGTAGACTGAGTTGGCATGCCTCTTGAGAGGGTGCCTTGACAAGTAGATCGTCTAGGTAAGGGATCACCGAGTGTCCCTGAGAGTGCAAGACTGCTACCACCGCCGCCATGACCTTGGTGAAGACCCGGGGGGCTGTCGCCAGACCGAATGGCAGAGCTACGAACTGAAGATGGTCGTCTCCTATCACAAAACGTAGAAAACGTTGATGTTCTGTAGCAATTGGCACGTGGAGATAAGCATCTTTGATGTCTATTGAGGCAAGGAAGTCTCCTTGAGACATTGAGGCAATGACAGAACGGAGGGTTTCCATCCGGAACCGTCTGGCGTGCACATGTTTGTTGAGCAGTTTTAGGTCCAGAACAGGACGGAACGAGCCGTCCTTTTTTGGCACCACAAAGAGATTGGAGTAAAACCCTCTCCCTTGTTCCTGAGACGGTACAGGAACCACTACTCCTTCCGCTCTTAGGGAGTCCACCGCCTGCCGCAGGACATCTACACGGTCTGGATGTGGGGAGGTTCTGAAGAACCGAGCTGGAGGACGAGAACTGAACTCGATTCTGTACCCGCGAGACAAAATGTCTGTCACCCACCGGTCTTTGACCTGTGACATCCAAGTGTCGTAAAAGCGGGAGAGCCTGCCCCCGACCGGAGATGCGGAGGGAGGGGACTGGAAGTCATGAGGTAGCCGCTTTGGAAGCGGTTCCTCCATTTGCTTTCTTGGGGCGTGAGTGAGCCCGCCAGGAATCTGAGTTTCTTTGCGTCCTCTGAGTCCCTTTGGACGAGGAGAATTGTGTTTTGCCCGAACCTCGAAAGGACTGAAACTTCTGCTGCCACTTTCTCTGCTGAGGTTTGCTTGATCTGGGCTGGGGTAAAGAGGAGTCTTTACCCTTGGACTGTTTAATGATGTCAGCCAATGGCTCGCCAAACAGTCTATCTCTAGATAAAGGCAAGCTGGTTAAACATTTTTTGGAACCAGCATCTGCTTTCCAGTCCTTTAACCACAATGCCCTGCGCAAAACTACCGAATTGGCAGACGCCATTGAGGTGCGGCTGGTAGATTCTAGGACCGCATTGATAGCGTAAGAGGCAAACGCAGACATCTGCGAGGTAAGGTGCGCCACTTGCGGCACCGCTGGATGTATGATAGCATCCACTTTTGCTAAACCAGCTGAAATAGCTTGGAGTGCCCATACGGCTGCGAATGCTGGAGCAAACGACGCGCCGATAGCTTCATAGACAGATTTTAACCAAAGGTCCATCTGTCTGTCATTGGCATCCTTAAGTGAAGCGCCATCCTCCACTGCAACTATGGATCTAGCTGCAAGCTTGGAAATCGGGGGGTCCACCTTTGGACACTGGGTCCAGCGCTTGACCACATCAGGTGGGAAAGGATAACGTGTATCCTTAGAACGTTTAGAGAAACGCTTTTCTGGATGAGCGTCGTGTTTCTGGATTGATTCTCTGAAGTCAGAGTGATCCAACAGAGCACTTAATTTACGCTTGGGATAGAGGAAACGAAACTTCTCCTGCTCTGCAGCTGCCTCTTCTGCTGAAGGGGCTGGGGGAGAAATATCTAACAGCCTATTGATGGCTGAGATAAGATCGTTTACCATGGCGTCCCCATCCGGGGTATCCAGATTGAGAGGGGTTCCAGGATTAGACTCCTGATCACTCTCTTCAGACACATCACATGGAGACTGATTGCGCTGAGACCCTGAGCAGTGTGATGACGTTGAGGGTCTTTCCCAGCGAGCCCGCTTGGGGTGGCTGGGGCAATCATCTGAGTCATTATACTCATCCTGAGAAGCCGGGGACCCCCTTGCAGTCTGGATTAAATCCAACTGCGGAGGATTAGAGGACATAGACCTCGCCGTGTCCATAGACTGAGCCCCAGGCATGGATTGCAAAGTTTCCAGGATTTTTGCCATAGCCACAGACATATTATCCGCAAAAACTGCAAAGTCTGTCCCTGACACCGGGGCAGGACTTACAAGCGTCTCAGCCTGGGTCACTACCTCTCCGGACTCCGGCTGGCGAAGCAGCACCGGATCTGAGCATTGCACACAATGGGGGTCATTGGAGCCTGCTGGTAGAGCAGCCCCACATGCAGCACACGCAGTGCACACAGCCCTAGCCTTGGCAGCCTTGCGTCTTGTGGATGACATGTTGCTGCCTCCTCAGAGCGATCTGGGGTATTCAGCCAGGAAGCGACCTCACAGTGCAAGAAATCAATAAATATCTATGTCCAGTGACACAGTACACTAATACACACTGAGGCACTAGAGGGGCCAGCTGAAATGCCGCTTACCGCCCGCTTAAGAGCGGGTGTGTGGTCTCCCAAAGCCCCTCAGTCTAGGTCTCCCAGAGCCTTGCGTCCTTCCTCCAGCCAGACATGCATGTAATGGCTGCCGGCGTCCTGAGAGAGGAAGGGGGGCGGGCCCTGGGCGTTCCTGACCAAGAGCGGGAAGCCTGCTTCCCTCTGTGCATAGTGAGAGGGCTGGAGCATGTAAATCAGGCTCCAGCCCTCGTCGCTGCCGTGAAACAGCGTCTCTCCCCTACCCTGATTGACAGGGTGGGGGCGGGAACGATCGGAGCTGCCGGCGTCCTAGGCCCAAAAGCCGGGGACTAGAGTTATAAACGCCCCCGCCGTAAAAGCGCGGTCGGCGTATCCCCGGCGCACCACAAGTCACAGCAGCGCCGCCGGTCCAGTGAGGGTCGGCGCTGCGTTCCCAGAACACAAAGTCCCCCAGATAACTGTAGGAACACCAGCTCAGTGTACGGTCCCCGGCGCACTACAACGCCCAGCCAGCCCGGAGTGCGTCTGTGCCTGCCGGGGACACAGAGTACCTGTATGATGCAGGGCCCGGTCCCTGATGGTACTCCTGCTCGGCATCCACCAGGTGCTATGGGTCTGTGGATGGAGCCCGGCGTCAGAGCTTTGAGGCCGGCAGGATCCCACTTCCACAGAGCCCCCAAGGGGATGTGGAAGGAAAACAGCATGTGAGGCTCCAGCCCTGTACCAGCAATAGGTACCTCAACCTTACAACACCATCCAGGGGTGAGAAGGGAGCATGCTGGGGGCCCTATATGGGCCCTCTTTTCTTCCATCCGAAATAGTCAGCAGCTACTGCTGACTAAAATCTGTGGAGCTATGCATGGAATGTCTGACCTCCTTCGCACACAAAGCTAAAACTGGAGTACCCGTGATACCACGGCGGGGTATAGCCAGAAGGGGAGGGGCCTTGCACTTTTGGTGTAGTGCTTTGTGTGGCCTCCGGAGGGCAGTAGCTATACCCCAATCGTAATCAATCGTCTGGGTCTCCCAATAGAGCGCTGAAGAAATATGCGTTTTTAGGGAGTGTCTTAAGCTGAGTAAGTTGTGATTCGTCCTAGCTTCTTGGGGTAGAGCGTTCCAGAAGATTGGGAGAAGTCTTGGATCCGGGAGTGGGAGGTTCGGATTAGTGAGGATGTTAGTCAAAAGTCATTTGCAAAGCATAGAGAACGAGTGGGGTGATAGACAGAGAGGAGGGTGGAGATGTAGGGGGGGTGCCGCACTGTGGAGAGCTTTGTGGGTGAGAACAAGCAATTTGAATTGGATCCTGTGATATATGGGCAGCCAGTGCAATGACTGGCAAAGAACGGAAGCATCTGAGTAGCCAGGTAAGCCAGGTAGGTGACCGTGGCTGCTGCATTAAGGATGGACTATAGAGGAGAGAGTCTAGTTAGGGGGGAGACCAATTAATAGAGAGTTACAGTAGTCGAGGCGGGAGTGGATCAGGGCCACGATGAGGGTTTTTGTCGTTTCCATTGTGAGAAAGGGGCGGATTCTAGAGATGTTCTTGAGGTGCAAGCAGCAGGAGCGGGCAAGAGATTGTAGGTGGGAGGTGAAGGAGAGATCAGTGTCAAGTATAACACCCAGACAGCGAGCCTGCTGCCTAGGAGTTATCATGGTGCCACACACAGAGAGGGAGATGTTGGGTTAGAAGATGGAGGGAATAGAAGTAGTTCCGTTTTGGAAAGGTTAAGTTTCAGATAGAGAGCAGACATGACATTGCAAACTGCAGTCAGGCAGTCACTGGTGTTCTGTAGTACAGCGGGGGTGAGCTCAGGGGATGAGGTGTATAGCTGTGTGTCATCAGCATAAAGATGGTACTGGAAGCCAAATCTGCTGATGTCTGTCCAATTGGGGCAGTGTAGAGGGAGAAAAGAAGAGGGCCGAGGACTGAACCTTGAGGGACCCCAACTGTGAGAGGAAGAGGAGAAGATGTGGAGCCAGCAAATGATACTCTGAATGAGCGGCCACAAAGATATGAAGAAAGCCAGGAAAGCACAGTGTCCTTTAGGCCGATAAAATGGAGCATAGAGAGAAGGAGATGGTGGTTAACAGTGTCGAAGGCTGCAGAGAGGTCAAGAAGAATAAGCAGAGAGTGGTCACAGTTACGTTTTGCTGTCAAGAGGTCATTGGTCACTTTGATGAGGGCAGAAGTCAGACTGTAAAGGATCTAGAAGAGAGTGAGAGGAGAGGTAACGGGTGAGGCGGGAATAGACCAGGCGCTCCAAGAGTTTGGAGATGAAGGGGAGATTGGAGACTGGTCTGTAGTTGCTTGTGCAGGACAGATCAAGAGAGGGTTTTTTTAATAATGGAGTAATGATAGAGTGTTTGAGGGAGCAGGGGAAGATACCAGAAGAGAGAGAGATTGAATATAACTGTAATGTGTGGATGATATTTTACCATTAGAAACACACATGACATGAAATGACATACAAGCATAAAAAGGCACACAAGAATATAAAAAAAATGCACCTGATGTTACAAAATTGTCTTTTTTTTCTGGATGAAATGCTGACGATCTTTATACACATGTCTGATCTCAGCTTTAGTACAGAAAAGGAAAGCTGAACACCATGTGACATTTTTATTATCAAACGTAAGCTGTCTTTTATAAAGAGCTGTAGGCAATAAATTAGACAGCAAGAAAGTCTAGAAAAATGATCTAAGATAGAAAGGGCCAGGTGCACAAGCGTTTTTTTACATTAAACCCTTGGACGTAATAGTTAGTGACGGCCGTGCGTGCTTGGGACTCAGTACTTGATCAAGGATGCTCGGCCGAGTTTCGTGAGTACTTAAAGGTGTCCTGTGTGAAACATCAAACACAATGCACAGGCCTGATTCAGTGAATGATGTGAGCCGGAACCCAGTGAAAGCCACTTTTGTCTCCAAGTGGCTCTCACTGGCGGGTAAAACAACGTTTTCCAATGTAGGGTGTCCAAAAAAACCCACAAAACCCTGCCCTGGAAATGGTCTCTTTCTGGATACCTGTATGTGGCAGACCTGCCCAATCATTTACTTTCATTATACTCGACTCGTTACTCAAGTTGAGCCAATCCGAGTGTCTGATCTACTCAACTCAAGTAAAAAGAGCACTCGAGCATTGTAGTGTCAACTCATCATTGAGAGTACCAAGCCCATCACTAGTAATGGTACACCCTACACTGGGTGGGGGGGGGTTAGGTGGAGCAGATTCAGAAACTGGTGATAGACAGAGGCATTTAAGGGTATGCGTACACCAGGAGCGTACATAAAAATCATGGGGCCCCATAGCAAAAGTTCTAACTGCCGACCCCCCCTACCCCCAAATAAGATTTCGGCTGGGTCACATAACATATCCCACAACTCTGCAGCCCTTATAACGGAATTTTCCTTTTATTGAAGCCCCCATATTCCCCTCTCATTGCACCCATGAAGTATGATGCCAACAAAAGTGCCCCACAAATACTGTATGATACCCCCATAGCGAATTCCTGCATAGTACTCTCCACACTCAGAGTATAACCCTACTGTACCCACCCTCCCTCAACTACCCTGGCCAAGTATGGTGACCCCCAACATAGCATGATTCCCATATGTGACCCCACACAGCCCCCTATGCAGTATAATGGTTCCCACACTTCTTTACACTGTATAATGGTGCTCAAAACAGCCCTCAAATAGCCCTACATAAACGTATAAAGGTTCCCTCATAGCCCTCCAAATATTATAATGGTACGTACATAGCCCTACAAATAGTATAATGGCCTCCATGTAGCCTTCCAAATATTATAATGGCACTGTATTTTTAATCATTGCTTTTAACTGTATTGGCATCAGTGATAAGGAGACCACTGCAAAGTTCTCAGTTTTTCTGAATTTTCTCTATATAGGTATAAATTTGACTAAAATGTAAATTGTTCTTTTATTTTCTAAACTACTGACAACATGTCTTCGAATTTCCAAGCAATAAATTAAATGGTCAAAATAGCAAAAAATGCATTGCTTTCAGACCTCGAATAATGCAAAGAAAACAAGTTCATAATAATTTAGAAACAACAATACTAATGTTTTAACTCAGGAAGAGTTCAGAAATCAATATTTTGTGGAATAACCATGATTTTTATTCACAGCTTTCATGCATCTTGGCATGCTTTCCACCAGTCTTTCACACTGCTTTTGGGTGACCTTATGCCACTACTGATGCAAAATGTAAGCAGTACTTCTTTGTTTGATGGCTTGTGACTATCCATCTTCCTCTTCATAACATTCCAGAGGTTTTCAATGGGGTTCAGATCTTGAGATTGGGCTGGCCATGACAAGGTTTTGATGAGGTGGTCCTTCATCCACACATTGATTGACCTAGCTGTGTGGCATAGTGCATTGTCCTTTTCAGCTTTGCCCAACACCTGGTCATATATTGTTTAGACGGAGACCTGGAGAGGCGTACAAGCCACAGTGTCTTACACCCACTGTGAAATTTAATAGAAGATCAGTGATAACCTGGGGATGCTTCAGCAAGGCAGGAATTGGGCAGATTAAACTTTGTGAAGGACGTATGAATCAAGCAGCATACAAGGTTAACCTAGAAAAACAGTTGCTTCCTTCCGCTCAGTCAATGTTCCCCAACTTTGAGGACTGTTTTTTCCAGCAGGACAATGTGCCATGCCACACAGCTAGGTCAATCAATATGTGGATGAAGGATCACCACATCAAAATCCTGTCATGGCCAGCCCAATCTCCAGACCTGAACCCCATTAAAAACTTCTGGAATGTAATCAAGAAAAAGATAAATAGTCACTAGCCATCAAACAAATAAGATCTGCTTACATTTTTATACCAGGAGTGGCATAAGGTCACCCAAAAGCAGTGTGAAAGACTGGTGGAAAGCATGCCAAGAGGCATGAAAGCTGTGATTAAAAATCATGGTTATTCCACAAAATATTGATTTCTGAACTCTTCCTGAGGTAAAACATTATTAGTATTGCTGTTTCTAAATGATTATGAACTTGTTTTCTTTGCATTATTTGAGGTCTGAAAGCAATGCATTTTTTAGTTATTTTGACCATTTCTCACTTTTAGAAAATAAAGACAAAATTTATTGCTTGGAAATTCGGAGACATGTTGTCAGTAGTTTATAGAATAACAGAACAATTTATATTTTACTCAAAAATATACCTATAATGAGAAAAATCTGAAAAACTGAAAATTTGGAAGTGGTCTCTTTAATTTTTACCAGAGCTGTATATATTTTGTATCTTACATGGATTAATCATATAGCATCAGATTATTACGATCTGATGGCATTTGTTAAATTGCAACATATTTGTTATTGTATAATGGAATAACTTCTGCGGTTGACAATGCAGAATAAAGAATTGTGTTTTTTAGTGAAAAATCGGAAATTTTTTTATTTCCTTGGGTGAACAAAGCAAAAAAAGGACTAAAAAGTGAATAAAAAAATAAATAAAAACAAATGGAAAAAATATATATATATATATATATATATATATATATATATATATATATATATATATATATATATATAGTGGTCATGACACACTGTTATGGGGCGAGGACCTACTGCTGACACTGTATGGGGTAATTAAAAAAAAACAAAAAAACAAACAAACAAAAAAAAACAAAACAAAAAAAACGGTGTGCGGTTCCAATTTTGATAACCAGCCAAGATAAAGTCTCACACCTGGGGGCTGGTATTTGCAGGCTGGGGAGACTCCCGTTATTGGGAGCCCCCTAAGCCTAAAAATATCAGCCAGCAACCGCCCAGAATTGCCGCATCTATTAGATGCGACAGTCCTGGGACTTTTCCCAGCTCACCCCGATTGCCCTGATGCGGTGGCAAATCGGGGTAATAAGGAGTTAATGGCAGCAGCCCATAGCTGCCACTAAGTCCTAGCTTAGTGATGGCAGGCGTCTATGAGAAACCCCCTCATCACTAAACTGTAGTGAAAGTAAATAAACACAAACACATAAAAATCCTTTATTTGAAATAAAAGACAAAAAAAACCCTCTTTCACCACTTTACTAACCCCATAAACACCCAAGTCCGATGTAATCCACACGACGCCCCACGACGCTTCCAGCTCTGCTACATCTGACACTCACAGAGAGCAGCCATAGAACACGACCGCTCTCTGTGAGGGTCAGGCCGCAAGCAAAGTGAGCCGCCGGGATCAGCAATGACTCCAGCTGTCACCGCACATCACCTGACAGAAGTCACCGCGGATCTCGCAGTCACTTCAGCCGTGGCCCGATTTGCAGTAACAGGTGGAGGACTCCTGCTGTATACTCACCTTTCCTCACTACACGCAGCATCGCTCATCTTCCTGTCTGTGCCAGTAGTAGCGCCGGGGACCTGTGTGGAGCCGTGTGTACAGTGATCACGTCATCGCTGTACTCACCGCTCTCTACACAGATCAGTGAGCCGGCAGACAGGAGGACACTGCGATGCTGCAGGGAACAGTGACCAGTGAGTATACCGTACTTATTCACTGCCCCCCGCGCTGATGATGATGCACGGGGGGCAGTGAATATAGCCGCAAATGATCACTATAGGCCAGTGATGGCAAACCTATGGCACGCGTGCCAAACTGGGCACGCAGAGCCTTTTCTGTCGGCACGCGCGCTGTCGCCACATTCAGCCACTTTGAACTGCCAGTGTGATCGCGCCGGCAGTTCAAAGTTGTGTTGGAGCAGAGGAGACATTTCTCCTCCCTCTGACACGCCTCCTCTCCTAGGCCGCAGGCCTGTTGCCTAGGAGATGGACGAGCATCAGAAAGCGGCGCCAGCGTCTTGTGGACGCGCGGGAACTGACTGAGGACCCAGCGGCACGCAGTGGTGGAGCGGGTGCTGGAAGGTGAGTTTTATTCAGTTTTTTTTTTGTTAAACTGTGTGCGGCTGTGCCAAGGTGTGGGGAAACAGTGCCAGCACGGGGCAAACCTGGAGAGCACGGAGCAAACTTGGAGAGCACGGGGCAAACCTGGAGAGCACGGGGCAAACCTGGAGAGCACGGGGCAAACCTGGAGAGCACGGGGCAAACCTGGAGAGCACGGGGCAAACCTGGAGAGCACGGGGCAAACCTGGAGAGCACGGGGCAAACCTGGAGAGCACGGGGCAAACCTGGAGAGCACGGGGCAAACCTGGAGAGCACGGGGCAAACCTGGAGAGCACGGGGCAAACCTGGAGAGCACGGGGAAAACCTGGAGAGCACGGGGAAAACCTGGAGAGCACGGGGAAAACCTGGAGAGCACGGGGAAAACATGGCTGCAAGGATGGGGAAAACATGGCTGCAAGGATGGGGGAAACATGCAAGGATTGGGGAAGCATGCAAGGATGGAGAGAAACATGGCTGCAAGGATGTGGGGAAACATGCTAGGATGGGGTACATTTAGCAGGAAGAGGAACATGCCAGGAAGGGGTACATTTACCAGGATGGGGGGATACATTTACCAGGATGGGGGGAAACATGAAAAGGATGGCGGGGAAACATGCCAGGATGGGATACATTTACAATGATGGGCTACATTTACCAGAATGGAGAACATTTACCAGGAATGGGGTACATGCCGGTATGGAGGAACATTTACCAGGATGGGGAATATGCCGGGATGGGGTACATTTACCAGGATGGGGCCATGATGGGGACAAATATACCAGAATGTAGGAAATACAGTCATATGAAAAAGTTTGGGCACCCCTATTAATGTTAACCTTTTTTCTTTATAACAATTTGGGTTATTGCAACAGCTATTTCAGTTTCATATATCTAATAACTGATGGACTGAGTAATATTTCTGGATTGAAATGAGGTTTATTGTACTAACAGAAAATGTGCAATCCGCATTTAAACAAAATTTGACCGGTGCAAAAGTATGGGCACCCTTATCAATTTCTTGATTTGACACTCCTAACTACTTTTTACTGACTTACTAAAGCACTAAATTGGTTTTGTAACCTCATTGAGCTTTGAACTTCATAGGCAGGTGTATCCAATCATGAGAAAAGGTATTTAAGGTGGCCACTTGCAAGTTGTTCTCCTATTTGAATCCCCTATGAAGAGTGGAATCATGGGCTCCTCAAAAAAACTCTCAAATGATCTGAAAACAAAGATTATTCAACATAGTTGTTCAGGGGAAGGATACAAAAAGTTGTGTCAGAGATTTAAACTGTCAGTTTCCACTGTGAGGAACATAGTAAGGAAATGGAAGAACACAAGTACAGTTCTTGTTAAGCCCAGAAGTGGCAGGCCAAGAAAAATATCAGAAAGGCAGAGAAGAAGAATGGTGAGAACAGTCAAGGACAATCCACAGACCACCTCCAAAGACCTGCAGCTTCATCTTGCTGCAGATGGTGTCAATGTGCATCGGTCAACAATACAGCGCACGTTGGACAAAGAGAAGCTGTATGGGAGAGTGATGCGAAAGAAGCCATTTCTGCAAGCACGCCACAAACAGAGTCGCCTGAGGTATGCAAAAGCACATTTGGACAAGCCAGTTACATTTCGGAAGAAGGTCCTGTGGACTGATGAAACAAAGATTGAGTTGTTTGGTCATACAAAAAGGCGTTATGCATTGAGGCAAAAAAACACGGCATTCCAAGAAAAGCACTTGCTACCCACAGTAAAATTTGGTGGAGGTTCCATCATGTTTTGGGGCTGTGTGGCCAATGCCGGCACTGGGAATCTTGTTAAAATTGAGGGTCGCATGGATTCAACTCAGTATCAGCAGATTCTTGACAATAATGTGCAAGAATCAGTGACGAAGTAGAAGTTACGCAGAGGATGGATATTTCAGCAAGACAATGATCCAAAGCACCGCTCCAAATCTACTCAGCCATTCATGCAGAGGAACAATTACAATGTTCCGGAATGGCCATCCCAGTCCCCAGACCTGAATATCATTGAAAATCTGTGGGATGATTTGAAGCGTTCTGTCCATGCTCAGCGACCATCAAACTCAACTGAAGTGGAATTGTTTTGTAAACAGGAATGGTCAAATATACCTTCATCCAGAATCCAGGAACTCATTAAAAGCTACAGGAAGCGACTAGAGGCTGTTACTTTTGCAAAAGGAGGATCTACAAAATATTAATGTCACTTTTATGTTCAGGTGCCCATACTTTTGCACCGGTCAAATTTTGTTTAAATGCGGATTGCACATTTTGCAATGTGGATGGGGGACATGTTTATCAAAAAGTGGCCCAGGAAAGGGGACATAACTACACACTGAAAAAGGAGGGTAGCAACTCGTACGTCTTTATGAGTTTTCAGGATATTCAGACTTTGAAATGTAGATGTGGATTACAGGGTGAAATCTGATTGCATTCCATGCTAAACTCTGTCTAATATGCTGCAATTTTTTCCATAAAGATCAATCCAACTGCTGTGTCTGGAAAGGGCAGTGGCTCAGCTTCAATATGTGGTAAGCATGCATGAGCGTGATGCCCCCTGCTGGAGAGAAGAGAAGACGGCAAAGGTAAGATTACAATCAATTATTTACATAATAGGATTGGTTGGCACTTCGGAAAAAAAAATGGGTTTAGGGCTACAGTTTGGGCACTCGGCCTGTGAAAGATTCGCCATGACTGCTCTAGGCTGTAGTTGCTTGGTGTGATCACATGGGCCAGCTTTTTAGTATGCACGCATCCCCCGATGGGCGTGCATATGAAATGACCGGGCCCACGTGGTCAGGGTAGCGCTGCTACAGCCTGCTTCTGCCTCTGATGACCCGCTCCACCACCATCCGCCTTCACCCTCTCCACCGCACCGCAGCCATTGGACTATAAAAAGAACCCACTTTCCCCAAAAATTTTGGGGAAAAAAAAGTGCGTCTTATAGTCCGAAAAATACGGTATGGATATAATTTTATATTATATATAAAATTTTAATTACTCCCTTTCCCAAATTAAAAATAAATAAGTCACATAAAAAGAAATTAAAAAAGAATTGCTGGTTGGCATCACTGCATACGTAAATATATGATCCATCATATTAGAATATTAATACAAAATTAATTTAAAACACCTAAGTTGTCAACTTTCAGTATCTCGCATTATCAAAATATGTTAAAAGCAATCAAAACTGTATGCGGAATCCAAAATTGTACCAATAAAAACTACTCCTTACCAAGCAAAAGTTTGCTCAGGTAAGTGGAAAAGTAAAAATTCTGTCTGAAAATGGAAACAATTCCCCCCCCCACCCCACCACCATTTTACTGCACTTTGTATTTTTTTGCCCCCATTTTTCAATATATTTTATGGCAAAATGAATTGTACTTTACAAAACTATAAGGCTGCTTTCACACTACGTTTTTTTGCTGTAAAAGCGGATCCTGTTTTTACAAAGAAAAACGCATGCAAACTGTGTAAAAATGCATGTGTTATTTTACAGGATCCTGTCACTTGAAGTTTATGGGCGGGCATTGAAGTCAAGTGATCGGGAGTGAGGGGAACTGAACGTGACAGACTGGGAGCCGGCATCTGACAGCAACATCGGGTAACTTGCTTGGATACCCGATATTTACCTTGGTTACGAGCATCTGCAGCTGCTAGGAGCCAGGCTCCCTGCACACGTAACCAAGGTAAACATCGGGTATCCAAGCAAGTTACCCGATGTTTACCTTGGTTACGAGCCTCTGCAGCTCTCAGGCGGGGGAGAGAGAGAGAGGGGAAGGAGGGGGAGAGAGGGAGGTGGAGAGAGGGAGGTGGAGAGAGAGACTGATCACACCAGGGTGGTTTCTGGGCATGTTCAGTAGAGCAAGCAGGATCCTGTTTATCAGCATGCCAGCGTTCACATACGTTTGCGTGCAGTATAGTCAGGATCCAGCAATTTGCAGTATTTGGACGCAGCTCAAAAACGCTACAAGTAGCGTTTTTGAAAAAAGTTAAAAAAACTGGATCCTCACTATAACGCACGGAAACGCATGTGAACGCATGTTGACACGAGTCCATTGCAAATGCATTGAAATGAAAACGTATTTGCACTGGATTCGTTTTTGCGTTAATAAAAGTTCAGGACGCATGTTAAAAAAACGTAGTGTGAAAGCAGCCTAACTCATTTGACACAAAGCAAACAAAAAAAAATAAAGGAAAATCTGGTATGGTTATGTGGGCAGAGAAAAAGAAAACGGTATTATTCATAGAAGAAAGAAGGGAATTTTGTTTACTTACCGTAAATTCCTTTTCTTCTAGCGCCTATTGGGAGACCCAGACAATTGGGTGTATAGCTTCTGCCTCCGGAGGCCACACAAAGTATTACACTTTAAAAAGTGTAACCCCTCCCCTCTGCCTATACACCCTCCCGTGCATCACGGGCCCATCAGTTTTGGTGCCAAAGCAGGAAGGAGGAAACTTATAAATTGGTCTAAGGTAAATTCAATCCGAAGGATGTTCGGAGAACTGAAACCATGAACCAAAAGAACAATTCAACATGAACAACATGTGTACACAAAAGAACAACAGCCCGAAGGGAACAGGGGCGGGTGCTTGGTCTCCCAATAGGAGCTAGAAGAAAAGGAATTTACGGTAAGTAAACAAAATTTCCTTCTTCTTTGTCGCTCCATTGGGAGACCCAGACAATTGGGACGTCCAAAAGCAGTCCCTGGGTGGGTAAAAGAATACCTCGATAAAAAGAGCCGTAAAACGGCCCCCTCTTACAGGTGGGCAACCGCCGCCTGAAGGACTCACCTACCTAGGCTGGCATCTGCCGAAGCATAGGCATGCACCTGATAGTGTTTCGTGAAAGTGTGCAGACTCGACCAGGTAGCCGCCTGACACACCTGCTGAGCCGTAGCCTGGTGCCGCAATGCCCAGGACGCACCTACGGCTCTGGTAGAATGGGCTTTCAGCCCTGAAGGAATCGGGAGCCCAGACGAACGGTAGGCTTCAAGAATCGGTTCCTTGATCCACCGAGCCAAGGTTGACTTGGAAGCCTGCGACCCCTTACGCTGGCCAGCGACAAGGACAAAGAGCGCATCAGAACGGCGCAGGGGCGCCGTGCGAGAAATGTAGAGCCTGAGTGCTCTCACGAGATCTAACAAGTGCAAATCCTTTTCACATTGGTGAACTGGATGAGGGCAAAAAGAAGGTAAGGAGATATCCTGATTGAGATGAAAAGGGGATACCACCTTAGGGAGAAATTCCGGGACCGGACGCAGAACCACCTTATCCTGGTGAAACACCAGGAAGGGGGCTTTGCATGACAGCGCTGCTAGCTTAGACACTCTCCGAAGTGATGTGACTGCCACTAGGAAGACCACCTTCTGAGAAAGGCGTGATAGAGAGACATCCCGCATCGGCTCGAAAGGTGGTTTCTGAAGAGCCGTTAGCACCCTGTTAAGATCCCAGGGTTCTAGCGGACGCTTGTAAGGTGGGACTATGTGGCAAACCCCCTGCAGGAACGTGCGGACCTGTGGAAGCCTGGCTAGACGCTTTTGAAAAAACACGGAAAGCGCCGATACTTGTCCCTTGAGAGAGCCGAGAGACAAACCCTTGTCCATTCCGGATTGAAGGAAAGAAAGAAAAGTGGGCAAGGCAAACGGCCAGGGAGTAAAACCCTGATCAGAGCACCAGGATAAGAAGATCCTCCACGTCCTGTGGTAGATCTTGGCTGACGTTGGTTTCCTGGCCTGTCTCATAGTGGCAATGACCTCTTGAGATAACCCTGAGGACGCTAGGATCCAGGACTCAATGGCCACACAGTCAGGTTGAGGGCCGCAGAATTCAGATGGAAAAATGGCCCTTGAGACAGCAAGTCTGGTCGGTCTGGTAGTGCCCACGGTTGACCCACCGTGAGATGCCACAGATCCGGGTACCACGACCTCCTCGGCCAGTCTGGGGCGATGAGGATGGCGCGGCGGCAGTCGGACCTGATCTTGCGTAACACTCTGGGCAGCAGTGCCAGAGGAGGAAATACATAAGGCAGTCGAAACTGCGACCAATCCTGAACTAAGGCGTCTGCCGCCAGAGCTCTGTGATCTTGAGACCGTGCCATGAATGCCGGGACCTTGTTGTTGTGCCGGGACGCCATTAGGTCGACGTCCGGCGTTCCCCAGCGGCAACAGATCTCTTGAAACACGTCCGGGTGAAGAGACCATTCCCCTGCGTCCATGCCCTGGCGACTGAGAAAGTCTGCTTCCCAGTTTTCTACGCCCGGGATGTGAACTGCGGATATGGTGGAGGCTGTGGCTTCCACCCACAGCAGAATCCGCCGAACTTCTTGGAAGGCTTGACGACTGCGTGTGCCGCCTTGGTGGTTGATGTACGCCACCGCCGTGGCGTTGTCCGACTGTATGCGGATCTGCCTGCCCTCCAGCCACGGCTGGAACGCCTTTAGGGCTAGATACACTGCCCTTATCTCCAGAACATTGATCTGAAGGGATGACTCTGTCGGAGTCCAGGTTCCCTGAGCCCTGTGGTGGAGGAAGACCGCTCCCCACCCTGACAGACTCGTGTCCGTCGTGACCACAGCCCAGGATGGGGGCAGGAAGGATTTTCCCTTCGACAAAGAAGTGGGAAGAAGCCACCACTGAAGGGAGGCCTTGGTTGCCCGAGAAAGGGAGACGTTCCTGTCGAGGGACGCCGACCTCCTGTCCCATTTGCGGAGAATGTCCCATTGGAGTGGACGCAGATGAAACTGCGCAAATGGAACTGCCTCCATTGCTGCCACCATCTTCCCTAGGAAGTGCATGAGGCGCCTCAAGGGGTGTGACTGGGCTCGAAGGAGAGATTGCACCCCTGTCTGTAGTGAACGCTGTTTGTCCAGCGGAAGCTTCACTATCGCTGAGAGAGTATGAAATTCCATCCCGAGATAAGTTAGCGATTGTGTCGGTGTCAATTTTGACTTTGGGAAATTGATGATCCACCCGAACCTCTGGAGAGTCTCCAGAGCAGTGTTCAGGCTGTGTTGGCATGCCACCCGGGAGGGTGCCTTGACTAGGAGATCGTCTAAGTAAGGGATCACCGAGTGTCCCTGAGAGTGTAGGACTGCCACCACTGTTGCCATGACCTTGGTGAAGACCCGTGGGGCTGTCGCCAGGCCGAAAGGCAGTGCCACGAACTGAAGGTGTTCGTCTCCGATGGCGAAACGCAGGAAGCGCTGATGCTCTGGTGCAATCGGCACGTGGAGATAAGCATCCCTGATGTCGATTGAGGCTAGGAGGTCTCCTTGGGACATCGAGGCGATGACGGAGCGGAGAGATTCCATCCGGAACCGTCTGGTTTTTACGTGTCTGTTGAGCAGTTTGAGGTCCAGAACGGGACGGAATGATCCGTCCTTTTTTGGCACCACAAACAAGTTGGAGTAAAAACCGCGACCCCATTCTTGAAGGGGAACAGGGATCACCACTCCTTCTGCCTTCAGAGTGCTCACCGCCTGAAAAAGAGCATCGGCTCGCTCGGGGGGCGGAGATGTTCTGAAGAAACGAGTCGGAGGACGAGAGCTGAGCTCTATCCTGTAACCGTGAGACAGAATGTCTCTCACCCATCGGTCTTGGACATGTGGCAACCAGGCGTCGCAAAAGCGGGAGAGCCTGCCACCGACCGAGGATGCGGTTTGGGGAGGCCGAAAGTCATGAGGAGGCCGCTTTGGGGGCGGTTCCTCCGGCGGTCTTTTTAGGACGTGACTTAGACCGCCATGAATCAGAGTTCCTCTGGCCCTTCTGTGGCCTGTTGGACGTGGAGAATTGAGACCTGGCTGAGGGTCGAAAGGACCGAAACCTCGATTGTATCTTCCGTTGCTGAGGTCTGTTTGGTTTGGACTGGGGTAAGGACGAGTCCTTTCCCTTGGATTGTTTAATGATTTCATCCAATTGCTCGCCAAACAGACGATCGCCAGAAAATGGCAAACCGGTTAAGAGCTTCTTGGAGGCAGAGTCTGCCTTCCATTCGCGTAGCCACATGGCCCTGCGGACTGCCACTGAATTGGCGGATGCTACCGCTGTACGGCTCGCAGAGTCCAGGACGGCATTCATGGCGTAGGACGCAAAAGCCGACGCCTGAGAGGTTAAAGACGCAACCTGCGGAGTAGATGCACGTGTGACTGCATTAATCTCAGACTGACAAGCTGAGATAGCTTGGAGTGCCCATACGGCTGCAAATGCCGGAGCAAAAGACGCGCCTATGGCTTCATAGATGGATTTCATCAGTAGCTCTATTTGCCTGTCAGTGGCATCCTTGAGCGATGAACCATCTGCCACTGCTACTATGGATCTAGCCGCCAGTCTAGAGACTGGAGGATCCACCTTGGGACACTGAGCCCAACCCTTAACTACGTCAGTGGGGAAGGGATAACGTGTGTCATTAAGGCGCTTAGTAAAGCGCTTGTCCGGAAAAGCTCGGTGTTTCTGGACTGTATCTCTGAAGTTGGAGTGATCAAGAAACGCACTCCGTGTACGTTTGGGAAACCTAAATTGGAATTTATCCTGCTGGGCAGCTGACTCCTCAATTGGAGGAGTTGGAGGAGAAAGTTCTAACACATGATTGATGGACGCTATAAGGTCATTTACTATGGCGTCCCCTTCAGGTGTATCAAGATTGAGAGCGGCGTCAGGATCAGAGCCCTGATCTGCCACCTCCGCTTCATCCTCCAGAGAGTCCTCATGCTGAGACCCTGAGCAGTGTGATGAAGTCGAGGGAAGCTCCCAGCGAGCCCGCTTAGCCGGTCTGGGACTGCGGTCCGTGTCGGAGTCTTCACCGTGGGACCTAGGAGTCACCCCAGGAGCACTTTGCTGCGCCGACCGAGGCGGGTCTGGGGGCAATGATTCAACAGTGCCCGGGGCCTGTGTTACCGGTCTGGACTGCAAAGCTTCAAGTATCTTAGCAGACCATCTATCCATAGACTGAGCCATGGATTGAGAAAGTGACTCAGACAGTTTATCAGCCAACACTGTAAACTCTGTCCCCGTCACCTGGACAGTGGTAGCCGGTGGTTCTACCTGGGCCGAGGGTCCCACCAGTGGCTGAGGCTCCGGCTGAGTGAGTGTCACAGGGGCCGAGCATTGCACACAATGAGGGTAGGTGGAACCTGCAGGTAACATAGCCGCACAAGAGGTACAGGTTGCAAAATAAGCCTGTGCCTTGGCACCCTTGCTTTTTGCGGACGAAATGCTGTTGTCTCCTCTTAGAGCAATCAGTGAGGGTATATAGCCAAAAGCAAATAGTGCGGCCGAACAGAGAAAATGTATACAATATAAGGATATAAATATACACTTCGGCACCCAGGGGGGCCAGCACCTAGTAACAGGTGCTGCTTACCGACCGCCCTCAGCGGTTGTGTGACCACCAGATTCCCTGCCTGGGCCTCCCAGAGCTGTGGAGCTCGGTCTGAAGTTCTCCAGCGGCAGAAGTGCTGATAGCAATGGCTGCCAGCGTTCTGAGAGGAGGAGGGAGCCATGGGCGTGCCTCAGAAAGTGCGGGAATCTGGTGCCCCGCAGTGCTCAGTGAGGGGGGAGGAGGATACCTCAGTATGCTCCAGCCCTCACCGCTGACGTCCAGTCTAGCGTCCCGCCCTTATCCCTGACTGGCAGGCCCGGGGGCGGGAGTATGCGGTACTAGGCCGCAAAAGCCGGGGACTAAATTTATTAACGCGGCCAGCAAACAAGCGCGGTCGGCGCGGTAGTCCTGGCAACACAAAACACCCAGCAGCTGCTGCAGCGTCCGTTATCCCCAAGGGGACACAGAGTACCTCAGAGGAGCAGGGCCTGTCCCTGACGATACCCGGTCTCCTGTCCGTCAGATTCCCCCAGGGGCTGCGGAGGGAGCCCGGTCCCAGTGCATGGTGACCGGATAGGATCCCACTTCACCCAGAGCCCCTAAGGGATGGGGAAGGATAATCAGCATGTGGCTCCTGCCTTTGTACCCGCAATGGGTACCTCAACCTTAACAGCACCGCCGACCAGAGTGGGGTGAGAAGGGAGCATGCCGGGGGCCCTGTAAGGGGCCCTCTTTTCTTCCATCCGATAAAGTCAGCAGCTGCTGCTGACTAAAATGTGGAGCTTGCGTGAATGTGTGCCTCCTTCAACACAAAGCATAAAAACTGATGGGCCCGTGATGCACGGGAGGGTGTATAGGCAGAGGGGAGGGGTTACACTTTTTAAAGTGTAATACTTTGTGTGGCCTCCGGAGGCAGAAGCTATACACCCAATTGTCTGGGTCTCCCAATGGAGCGACAAAGAAAACTAAAATCACAAAGTCAAAAACTGCTCACTTTGGGAAGGTGTTAAAAAAAAGCTTATGTATGCAAGTTTCCTGAATAAATAAAGGCACGGTCCTTAAGATCTTCTCTGAGAGGCTAAATAGCTAAAGGTTTGTACATGTGAACAGATCTTTTTCCTTTGTAAGACTGCTCTATATGGCAGGGTCTTCTAACATGACACAGTTTGCTCTCTTACCTGAAAGATGGAGTGCATGATGACAGTCAAGGGTCGGTTTCCAGAATACTCGGCTACCTTAAAGATATCCAGTCCCCACTTATTTGCCTCTTCCATTTCCTGGAATACAATGCAGTATATACATGTGAGCCGGTGTACTCCGCAAATTGTAAAGCCTTAGTAAAAGCTATCATGCTGAACACAATACAGTAATGTACTGTAACAAGATGGACCGCATCAGAAAACAGTAACATGCAACCACCACAACCCCTGTATATAACAGGCCAATGACCTTCCCACATAGCTTTTCTTCAGTGGTGATGGGAAGAATGCTGACTCATACTCTCTCCAAGTCACAGATCACCACTTGGGCGCGTGATCCTATTCTGTCCCACATACTCCCCAACCTCACCACTATGCTTACCCCAACCCTAACCCATACTTTCAACATATCATTAAAGCGGAACTGTTTTAATTTTTATTTCATAAATCAATAGTGCACATGAAAATAAGCAACTTGTCTGCCAGAATTGATCAGTCATTATCAACATTTTCAGTTCTGGGGTAAAATCTGTATTCAGTGAAGACTTTCCCATTACTGAGATAGGAGATGGCAGCGGTTACTAAAGATATTCTGTGTAGAGGGAGGCGCTAAAGAAAGAGGGATGAGCTAGAGACAGAGCTCCGCCCCCTCCTTTCTACATAGTGTCTCATGAGTAACATCTGCCATCTCTTCTCTCAATCATGGGAAAGTCTTCACTGAATACAGATTTTACCCCAGAATTGAGACTTTTGATGATGACTGATCAATTCTGGCAGAGAAAGAAGTAAATCTGTCTGATAAGATTATTACAAAGTTGCTTATTTTCATGTGTACTACTGAGTTATCATCAACTGACAAAATAGAAGTGGACTCCCGCGCTGTCGTAAGGAGGCAGTCAGCAGTGATGGTTAATTCCTGATAACCTCCTCGTGGTGCCTGCTGCAGCCGTAACTTATATGCCTTCAATAGCAGTTGTGACTATTTCACAACTGTATCAGGTGAGCACATCTGATGTTTTCTGTAACGTTCTCCCAACGTTAGTACCCTATTAGCGCCTTTTGTCTTTTCAGTTTCTTTATATTACTATTGATTTATGAAATAAAAGTTAAAACAACGGTAACAATTTAACCGCTTCAGGATTGCCGACTGTAAATATACTTTGGTGGTTGCTGGACTCTGCTGTATTTTTACGATCGGCGGTTAGGAGGGGATCATGAACCCCTGCATGCTGCCATCACCGGGGAAAAGACAAAGAGAAAGAGAGAGAGAGAGAAAAAAAAAAAAAAACCCGAATCCGGATCGTGCACCCGAAATCCCGCGTCCGGATCTGCCATCTACAGTGGCCTGTCAGACTCAACCTGCAGCAGGGTCTGATAGGCGATCTGCAGCCTGACGCTGCCTGTAGAATCCATTGCTATGCTGCATGGCAATGCATTATACCAACGATCAGACTAAGAAAAGTGAAAGTACAAAGTAGTGACTAGGTAAAAGTAAAAAAAAAACAAAAAAAACACCACACAAAACAAACTTGCAAAGTGTATCACAAAAAAATTACACCCAAAATACATTTATGTAAAATAAAAACAAAAAACAGTATACGTATTTGGTATCCCACGTCTAGCCCGACCTGATCAATAAAACTGTCCCACCATTTAATCCCTTCAGTGAACAGTTTATATATATATATATATATATATATATAAAGAATAACATATGCTTTTTCATCATACTGCCGAAAAAAAGTGGAATTAAACACAATCAAAAAGTTGGGCATAAAAAAAAAATGGTATTACTGAAAAACTACATCTTATCATGCAAAAAAAACCAACATAGCTGAGAACATATAAAAGCCTCTAAAAATATTTTTTCAAAAAAAAAGTTGTTTTTTGGTGTAAAAGTGGCAAAACATAAAGTTATATAAATGTAGTATCACCATATCTGTACTGACCCAAACAATAAATGTGTTGTTACTTTTACCAAACAGTGAATGGCATAAAAAAAAATTGCAAAAACACAACTGCTGAATTGCAGTTTCATATTAATTCTACCTACTAAAAAATGAGAATAAAATAGGATTCTATTCCAGACAATTGTACCCTCTAAAATTCAAATAACGTGCCTTCATTTTCATTTATGTATTTTTTCATTTTCACAGGTCAACGTTATCAAATTCTGTAGAGCCCCCAGGGGTTCAAGGTGCTCACCAAACATCTAGATATATTCCTCGAGGGGTCTAGTTTCCAAAATGGGGTCACTTGCGCGACATGGTGTACGCTAATGATTCCAGCTAATTTTGCAGTCAAATGGCACTCCTTCCCTTCTGAGCTTTGCCGTGCGCCCAAACAGCTGATTTCCACCACATATGAGGTATCAGAATACTCAGGAGAAATTGTACAATAAATATTATGATGCATTTTTTCCTGATACCCTTGTGGAAAAAATTCTACCTGGTTAAAGTAACAATTTTGTGGTAAAAATGTATTTTTTCATTTTCACAGCTCAATGTTGTAAAATTCTGTGAAGCTCCTGGGGGCTCAAGGTCATCACCAAACATCTAGATATATTCCTAAAGGGGTCTAGTTTCCAAAATGGGGTAACTTGCAGGGGAGCTCCACTGTTTAGCCAGGGGGTCTCCAAACGCGACATGGCGTCTGCTAATGTTTCCGGCTAATTTTGCTTTCAAAATTCAAATAGCAAGCTTTCCCTTTCGATCCCGTCCGTACACCCAAACAGTAGCTTTACACCACTTAAGAGGTATCAGCGTACTCATGAGAAATTGCAGAACAAATTGTACTGTGCATTTTTTCCTGGTTTCCTTGTGAAAATGCAAAATTTGAGGCTAAAGTAACATTTTTGTGGGAAAAGTAATATTTTAATGTTTTCCTTCAACATTGCTTTGGTTCCTGTGAAGAACCTAAAGGGTTAATAAACTTTTTGGATGTGTTTTTTGAGCAGAGTGAGGGGTGCAGATTTTAGAATGGTGTTACTTTTTGGTATTTACTGTCACCTAGGCCTCTCAAAGTCCTTTCAAATGTGATGTGGTCCCTAAAAAATGGTTTTGTAAATGTTGTTGGAAAAATGAGAAATTGTTGATGAACTTTGAACCCTTCTAACTTCCTATAAAAAAATGTTTCAAAAATTATGATCATGTAAAGTAGACATGTGGGAAACTATATGTATTAACTATTTTGTGTGACATAACTTTCTGGATTAAGGGTATAAAAATTAAAAGTTTGAAAATTGCAAAATTTTCAAAAGTGTCACCAAATTTCCAATATTTTCACAAATAAACGCAAAAGATATAGTCTTAATTTTACCCCTATCTTGAAGTACAATACGTCACAAAAAACAGTTTCAGAATCACTGGATCTATTGAAGTGTTCCAAAGTTATTACCTGTCAAAGTGACACTGGTCAGAAATGAAAAAATTGGCCTGGTCACAAAGGCAAAAACAGGCTCTGGCACGAAAAGGTTAACCTTTCTCCTTTCAAACAAGTAACCAAGTTTTTCCTGAGGAAGCCTTCCCGTGAGCTAAACTTCACCTTCAGCTATTGCCCCATATCACTACTCCACTTAGCCTCATAACTCCTTGTGAAGCATGTCCACATTGAATTTTCTTGCTACCTCTCATCCAACTTAGGGGGGGGGGCTTTACACGTTGCGACATCGCTTCCAAAATATCGTCGGGGTCACGTCGTTAGTGACGCACATCCGGCGCCGATAACGACATCGCAACATGTAAATCCTAGGTGCGCCGATAAACGATCGCAAAAGCGTCGAAAATCGGTGATCTGTGTAGCGTCGTTAAATTTCATAATGTCGGGTCGACCGCAGGTATGATATTTGTCGCTCCTGCAGCTTCACACATCGCTGTGTGTAAACCCACAGGAGTGACAAACATCTCCTTACCTACGTCCCGACGGCAATGCGGAAGGGAGAAGGTGGGCGGGATGTTATATCCCGCTCATCTCCGCCCCTCCGCTTCTATTGGCCGGCCGTTTAGTGACGTCGCGGTGACGCCGAACGCACCTCCCCCTTGAAGGAGGGATAGTTCAGCAGTCACAGCGACGTCGCCGAGCAGGTATGTGCGTGTGAAGCTGCTGTAGCGATAATGTTCGCTACGGCAGCTATCACCACATATCGCATGTGCGACGGGGGGCGGGTGCTATCGTGCTGGACATCGCTAGCCGATGCTAGCGATGTCGCAGCGTGTAAAGCTCGCCTTAGTCTTAGACAACCTACAATCCGGCTTCCGTTCCCATCACTCCACTGAAACTGACCTAAACAAAATTACAAACAAGTTACTAATGTCAAAGCAAACAGGCAATTCTCTATATTCCTCCTTCTAGATATGTCCTCTGCCTTCAAAAGAGTTGATCACTCCCTCCTACTACAGATCCGCTCTTCCCTTGGTGTCAAATGTATCTCCCGTTCCCTTGCTTGCCTACTCATCTCTCGCTCTCATCCACCCTCTCTCTCTGGTGGTGCCCCTCACAGCTCTGTCTTCGGACCCCTTCTCTTTCAATCTATACCTTTGGCCTGGGACAACTCAAAGTCCCAAGGCTTCCAGTACCACCAATACACTGAAAACACTCAAATCCACCTTTCTGACCCAGATGTCACTTTTCTGGTGTCCAGAATGTCAGAGTTTCTATCAACCATATCCTTCTCATACTTTCTAAAAACAAAAAAAAAAAAAACAAAAAAAAACCTCAGGTAGACAAAAGTGAATTCATAATCTTTCCTTCACCTCACTCAACCACCCCCCCACCCTAACACAATAAATGACATCAATCTTTCTAGTGTATTACAAGTCCACTGCCTTGGTGTAACCCATAACTCTACCCTGTCCCTCACGCCACACATCCAAGCCATTATTGACTCGTTCCACCTCCAACTGAAAAATATGTTCAGAATTCTGAAATCTCAAATCCACATTTTTTAGAACATGCCCTCATTATCTCCTGCCTAGACTATTGCAATATTCCCCTCTGTGGCCTTCCAACCAGCATTCTCACATCCTTTACTCTGCTGCTTGAATTATCAACCTATGCCCTGCTTCGCCTCTGCAAATTTCTTCACTGGTTTCCAGTTTCTCAGTTAAACTGACAATAACTTACAAGGCTGATAATCTGTCTCCTCCACGGATCTCTAAACAAACTTCCAGATACCTTCTTACATGTAATCTCCAGTCCTCCTTCTGTCCTTAACTCCATGCGTTCCTTCACCAACCATCAAGATTTTTCCCAAACATTCCCTATACTCTGGAAACCGGTGTATTAACATCTCCGATTGTCTCAGAATAAAATCCTTTAGGCAACCTGAAAACTCATCTCTTCAGGAAGTTTTATAATTTGCAATGACTCCACTCTCACCCATCACTACAGCTGCTTCAATATCTCCTACTACATTATCCTGTAGATTGTAAGCCCATGACGGCAGTGTTCATTCAGTTACTGTACTTCTATTTTATACTAGCTGTAGTACTCAGCATTGCACGGGATAGTAACTAAGTGTCTCTCTCCCACTTTCCCTCTCTTTCTCTCCCTCTGTCTCTGTGTGTTTCTGAGCGTCTGTGTCTATGTGTGTCTGTCGGTCTCTACCGATATCATATTACCTCATATATAAGCTGTTTTATACTAAGAATGTCCTTTGTTGCCTATAGCAACCAATCAGAGCTCTTATTAATGACTTGTGGCTCCCAGCACCATTGACTTTAATGTAAGCAGGTTTTTTGGCGAATAACTGTAAAGCATGGAGTTAAATTTTACCCTCACAACATAGTCTATGACGTTCCCTGAGTCACATGAGGTGTGTGCAAAATTTTGTGATTGTAAATGTGACGGTGCAGATTCCTTTAGCGGACATACACATACACACACACACACACACACACACACACACACACACACACACACACACACACACACACTTTATATATTAGATAGGTCATTTGTATGTTAGCCGAATTTACACGTACAGCACGATGGAATCAATGTCTACATTAACAATAACCTTTGCCAGCAGTGCTTCCTGGTCGGTCTTCACTCCAAAACGTGGAATATTGCAGGTAGTGAAGCTTGAGCTGTGTGTCAGTTTCTTAACTCCGCTAATTTGGGACATGGGTCTTTTCTTCTTTTCCTTCTCCTTGGAAATTGGGGAGGGTATTTCAACTTCATGCTGCTTGTCTGAAAACACATTTTTAAGAATTGTTCATCATTAGATTGCAGACAGAACACAAGACTGAATGCACGACCACAGCATCTTAAGGGGGTGTTACACGCTGGTGAAAGCACCCGCCCCCGTCGTTTGTGCGTCACGGGCAAATCGCTGCCTGTGGCGCACAATATCGTTCGGAGCCGTCACACGGACTTACCTGCCTAGCGACGTCGCTGTTGCCAGCGAACCGCCTCCTTTCTAAGGGGGCAGTTTGTGCGGCATCACAAAGCGGCCGACCAATAGAAGCGGAGGGGCGGAGATGAGCGGGACATAACATCCCACCCACCTCCTTCCTTCCGCATTGCCGGCGGCCGCAGGTAAGCTGTAGTTCGTCGTTCCCGAGGTGTCACGCGTAGCGATGTGTGCTGCCTCAGGAACGACGAACAACCTACGAGCGCAACAATCAACGATTTTTTGAAAAGGAACGACGTGTCAACAATGGATGATTTGGTGAGTATTTTCCATCGTTAACAGTCGTTACTTGCGGTCACACGCAACGACGTCGCTAACGATGCCGGATGTTCGTCATGGGATCCGTGACCCCGGCGATATATCGTTAGATATACGTCGTTGCGTGTAACGGGGCCTTTAGATTTGGATTTCACCTGGTTTCCATGTGGGCACTGAACAAATACTTTTCATTATATATCCATTTACCATTATGCGCTCTATATTTGGTTAGCATTGTACTGATCCAACAATCTTTTCACTATTGTTTGTATTACTTTTAACATAATAAAACATGATCTTTTCAGGCTGCAAATTCCCCTATCGCCCTTTTACCAGTTTTAAATATGCACCAGATGGATTTTGATGGTCTATTTATACAGCATAGTACATGAAGAGGCTGAATTATATGGCAGAAGACTTAATCCAAACATGATCACTTATCCTCTAAAGAAATATTAGATCGGAGGATCCACTTCTTGAGAATCCAACCTATAACCTGGCGACCTGTTCGCCAGATCATAAAGACGGCTAGCTTGCGTGGATTGGTAGTACATTATGCATCCTGACGCTTCAAACAGGTTCAGGGCATTCTCACTCTCGATCAGTCTCTTTTCATTTTCAGAGTATATGTCTCTTAATGGGCCACGAAGGGTCTTTGATGCCCTTCACCAACAGGGTTGAGGGAAACTGCACTTACCATTTCTTCTGCCAACGACATAACTTGCAGCCGCCACAATCAGAACGGTCTTATTTTATCACAGGTATCAATTTCTCAGTGCTGGGAAAATACAGTTGTGGCCACAAGTTTTGAGACCGACACAAATTTTGCTGCTTCAGTGTTTTTCGATCTTTTAGTTAGATGTTTCTCTGGTTACTGACGTACAATTGGAAGCATTTCAAAAGTTTTTACACCTTTAGTGACAAGTACATCTATTTTATGCAAATGTACACACAAAAAAAGTAAAGCGGCTCCAAACTAAAGATATTACAGTCTTGGGAAGTATCGGATTACTCAGGATTAAGACCAACCTTCCAGCGGCAATCACATGTGGTGCTCAACTTGCAAATCAATATGTGCAACCTTACAGATAGATAAATAAATAAAAATCAAAAACAAGTGGCACTCATCGATGGGCTAAAACTCTTCTTTATTCTTTAATAGATATAATCATGAAAGGCACAAGGTAGAGATGCACGGGACGTCCTTGGTGACAGCAGTTTTGTGCAGGACCTGAAGAAGTGCATTCCGGCATGAAACAGCTGTCCGGCACAATGAAGACTTTAGCACATCGGTGAGTGCTAGTTGATTTTTTTCTCTTCGGTATGAAGGACAGATCTATTTTATGAAAAGACTCAATATGTACAGGGTTGTTGTCCCTCATTTTTCATGACTTCTGCCATTCGTTCTGACATGCTGGATATCGGCTTCTGGGACAAATCCTGACTGATGACAAAAAAATTGTTTAAAAGAACAGAGTCCTCAGTGGTTGATACCTTTTAATGGCTAACTGAAAAGATGGTAATAATTGCAAGCTTTCGACTGATGACAACACATTTGTACCTAATCAGTGCTTGGAGTTTATCACAATTTCTGTGCTTGTGCACCTGCTTTTTCAGGATCGATCACAGGTTCACAAAGGGATTTAGTGCTGATGAGTTTCCTGGCTAATCCCCCTAAAATTGAATGTTTTGTGCACCAAGCCACTTACCCAGTTTCCCCTGCAAATAAGACCTAGTAGAGGTTTTGCTGAATTGCTAAATATAAGGCCTCCCCTGAAAGTAAGACCTAGCAATGTTTTTGTTTGGAAGTATGCCCGCCAAACAGAAAACCAGTGCAAGTTGTACATGGAAATAATGGTAGTAACAAAACGTTCTTGATAGGATTCACAGTTTGTCTGTTTATGCTGGGTTGAGACGATCACTACTGTGCAGTATATAATAAATGTTCTTTTTTTTTTTGTTCAGCAATAAATGTGAAATCTTCTTCATGGAAAAATAAGACATCCCCTGAAAATAAGATCTAGTGCATCTTTGGGAGCAAAAAATAATATAAGACACTGTCTACAGGGTAGTTATCACTTTGACCTTGTGTCATGGTCTCCATCAGGGTGGAAAAACCATTGTTCATCACCAAATTGCTCCTCGAACATTGGATGACATTGCTCTTGGAGGAAGTTTAGATGCCATTCATTATTCAGTCGAATGTTCTAAAGGGGGCTTTACACGCTACGACATTGCTAATGCGGAGTCGTTGGGGTCACGGAATTGGTGACGCACATCCGGCCGCATTAGCGATGCCGTTGCGTGTGACACCGATAAGCGATTTTGCATCGTTGCAAAAACGTGCAAAATCGCTAATCGGCGACATGGGGGTCCATTCTTAAAAATCGTTACTGCAGCAGTAACGAAGTTGTTCCTCGTTCCTGCGGCAGCACACATCGCTGCGTGTGACGCCGCAGGAACGAGGAAGCTCCCCTTACCTGCCTCCCGGCTGCTATGCAGAAGGAAGGAGATGGGCGGGATGTTACGTCCCGCTCATCTCCGCCCCTCCGCTGCTATTGGGCGGCGGTTCAGTGACGTTTCAGTGACGTCGCTGTGACGCCGCACGGACCGCCCCCTTAGAAAGGAGGTGGTTCGCCGGTCACAGCGACGTCGCCGGACAGGTAAGTATGTGTGACGGCTCTGGGCGATGTTGTGCGGCACGGGCAGCGACATGCCCGTGTCGCGCAACAGATGGGGGCGGGTACCCACACTAGCGATATCGGGACCGATATCGCAGTGTGTAAAGTAGCCTTTAGTCAACATTATGAGTAATTTCACTCCATGGATGTAAAGAAACAACACACATGATTGGTCTCGGGAAGCTTTACTGTTGGCATGACACAGGACTCATGGTAGTGCTCATATATGTCCCAAACAGTCTAAAGGGGCTTCATCAGAGAAAAGATGATCAGGGATTGGACTATAGAGGACTGCAGTATAGTTATTAGGCCGGAGTCACACTTGCGCGTATCTCGTGCGAGTCTCGCATCGCATCACTCGGCTCGGCCTGATACTCTCCGGACAGGAGCGTCTCAGCTGCATAGAAATACATGCAGGCGATCCACTCCTGTCAAGAGAGTGTGGCCATGCCAGGAGATGCGATGTGAGACTCGCACGAGATACGCGCAAGTGTGACTCCGGCCTTAGATGTGCAATCTTCCAAGAAGAGTCTGCACGATATACTGGTACTGAAAATCTTGTGCCTGTTATAGGGGTTTTTAGAGTTAAAGGGAACCTGTCAGATGTAATATGCACCCAGAACAACGAGCAGATCTGGGTGCATATTTCTTCCTCTAGTAGCATACATAAAGGGATATTTAGAAAAAGTATTTCTAAAGATCCTTTATGATATGCTAACGAGTGCAGGGACTAGTTGCAAGGGCATTATTTCCCGAAATTAGCCACCCTCTTAGCATGTTAAGCACACCCACAGGAGTGTGCTAACATACTATTCAAAAAGCAAGCAGGGGAATGATCCAGCTCAGACTCTAAAGATTTGAATAAAAGGCATTTCTTTTTTTTCCAAGTTTGTTAAAAAGAATATATCCAAAAAGGTATAATAACACCGGCTGATAATACTGACAGATGGTAGATGATGAAAAAAACTGCGCGTTTCAGCGGTACGCCTTCATCAGGTCCGGATGAAGGCGTACTGCCGAAATGCGTATTTTTTTCATCATCTACCATCTGTCAGTGTTATCAGCCGGTGTTATTATACCTTTTAATGCCTTTTATTCAAATCCTTGGAGTCTGAGCTGGATTCTTCCCCTGCTTGCTTCTTGTCTATATACAGCTGGCTGCCGTGCTGGGACCGAGGATACTTATCTGGAGGAACTAATCAGGCTGACTTCCACTGTGATGAGCGGTTCAAGTGTTCTGTGTCTACAACATACTATTCAATGTCAATTGCCCAGTGTCATTGGCGGAGACACGTGTACCTGTGTCCGTTGTCACCGCTTCAGAACACCGGGTTTAGGGTCTGTACACATGATCAGAAGTTACTGGAATGGTGGGAAGTAAGTGGGCGAGTAGCTGTTCTGTACTTATTTCAGCAATATTGGTTTGTGCCAACTAATAAAGGGTTTTTTAAGAAAGTGGACCTCAAACTCTACAGTAAAAACCTCACAAATCAATCAGGGCAGGCTCTCACCCTCCCAGGGTGCTTTGACTCCAGTTGTCACATCTGTCCTGCAGGCAATAACTGAGCTCGGTGGCTCGGCCTGGATAGACAGCACAAGCTTCTGGTCCTGGCAATTGGCTACAGCGGTGATGAGCTGTCAATGTGACGTGACAACTGCAGACAAAACACTGACCCTGAAGCAGCAGCAGAGAGCGGAGGTGGGCTAGAGAGCAGATACCCGCTCTGCTTGTGGTGTTAGATATTTCACAGCGTTTGGGGTTCCCTTTCCTGAAAATGGAAAACCCCTTTAACTTAAATTAAACTAATTTAAAGTGACAATAACAAAAAAAGCTTAAGGTGTTGTTGTGTGTGCAGTATCCCCCTGGTTACATGAGACTGCTCAGAAAGTGTTGGGAGACGCTCCGGGCTTACCTAAGAAGGTGTTGGATATATATTCGGACACTTGGTTTCCAGAGCGGCTTGTTTCAGACAAATGTGTAAGTTCTCTATTCAACATTCTTTTAAACTGGAGAGAAAGAGAAAAGGAAGAGCTGATTACATGATGGAGACCACAGCGGAGCATCTGTACACTGGATCCCCCCTCCTCTGCTCCCGGGCCTTACACATGAGGACGGTACGATGGCTGCCAGGACGGCGGGCTATAACGGGGTGGTCACAGGTGCCGGCTACCCCGGGTGCCATGTACACAACGCTTGACATTGCCAGGACGTCAATGACATGAGTGAACAGTGTGCGGACCATGAGGAGCAGGCAGCAATGATGGTGGAATGCCCAGTGTGCCAGGGAAGGCCATGCCAGGATGGTGCCCATGGTAGGGGTTAACCCTTTCATCCCTCTGTGATCACTACTCATCCACCGCTCACACACCCCTCCCCTCTGCATCACTACACTCACACACTGCTCACCTTAGCCCACAGAGAGCAGCCCATCCTCCTATACCCAGCACCCACCAGAGTGCTAGGGGATCCCCCATGTACAGGGCCCGGAGCCACTAAACGCCCCCCTGGGAGTCCATGGAGGCGCCCGGGGAAGCCCGGGGGACATGCTGGGCTCCGGGAATCCCTGCACCGCTGCCCCAACAACAACACAGCGAACAGCGATAGAGAGCCAATCACCGTGCACCAAACGAACCAATCATGGGCCAGCCGTGGAGACACACTGAGGAGGTGCGACCAATGGCAAGACGAGACATCAGCCAATGGCAAAGCCGGTTCACAGGAGAGGGACTGGCCAGCGCTGCTGCAGCGAGAGGACACAAGAACCCGGAAATAGGGGCGGGGCTAGCGCAGGCGATGGATTTGGCGGGAAGGAGGCAGCGCGGTTCCTCTCCTGCAGCCGTGGAGTCCTCCGGTGCGGGACACGAGTGAGGTCACCTGTAGTGTACCGTGTGTGCACGTACTTATACCACAGTGTGAGGAGAGCCCCTGTACACACGTGGCGTTAACCCATGTTAGCCGGGTCTTTTACAGTTCCCTGGAAGTGAACCTTTCCGTCTGTGAGATTACATTGGTATGTCTCATTACTGCCAGGCTGATGTTACCCATCACAGTAATGTCTGCAGAGCTCACAGTCGTATAGGGGAGCCAATAATCGGTTCCTCCAGTAGCCAGTCTAGACAGGCTGAAGACCAGGGCTATGAGCAATCTCATCGGTTATATGCGATGATTTACTTATCGGCAGCACATTGCCCGTGTGATCAGGCGATGCGCTGCCGATAATGTGATGCTCCATGTGCACATTACTTCCTTGGCTAGTACATAGCCTATCAGCAGCTATATATGGCCCACCTAAAAGAGCCATTAGTCACAGTGATGAGCGAGCACTACCATGCCCGCTTCCCGTAATGAGCAGTTAATGCTCGGATGGGTGCAGTGTATCCCGAGTATAATGGGAATCCATGGGAAACATTCCATAAAGATGCCTAAATCTCCCATTGAATCCATTATATTCGGATACTTGAATTGCACCCATCCATCTGCTGTTTACGAGTACCGAGCATGGTCGTGGTCACTCATCACTAGTCACCATAAATGTTGGCCAACTGCAGATTACTTAACACCAGAAACACCAAAGGCCTTTTGTAGCCACCAAAGGCACCCAAGATGCACCCGGACGCAGGGCCAGGCCAGTGTGAATCTCATTGCTCACCCTAGTATGGCAGTGGCACACTCCACCAACTGATAATTTAGGGAGAGAAGGATCAGGCAAGTTGGATGACAGCAGCTAAGGCCCGTTTGACACATCTGGAATTTCGCCGGATCTGGCACACTCCAGTACCGTAATACAGTACAATGGCATCGCAGCAACCTCTAGTCACATGCTGTCATGTGACCGGAGCTTGCCGCGATGCCGTTGTACAGTATTACACTGTACTGGAGTGTGCCAAATCCGGCAGAATGCCAGATGTGTCAAACGGGCCTAAAGCGGAGCTCACAGCTAAGCACAGAGCAGATTCCATCACACTCACCAGAAATGCAGTAATATTTTCTCAGGTAAACCCCTTTATGGCTCATGAGGTCGAGTCAATTTTAGAAAACTGGAAAAACCAACGGACATGTCACAGCTACCTTGGCCGTATGGTCAGATTAAATGGTCTGTATATTCACTACAATGTACAAACTAACCAGGGCTTCACGACTGAAAATTGCCGCATTATTTGGGACGTTACGTTCGGGTCAGGATACCCATAATCAGTTGGGACTTTGTGGTCTGGAAATGCCTCGTAAAATACACCCATCTGAACTTGGCCTAATTAATATAGAGGCAGTGCAATGAGGTCCCTAGTTGGAATAATGAGGGAATGAAGACTAGAGCATGCTGGATTTCAACCTCTATATCCATGAATGATGTTTGGAGAGAGCAGTCAGCTGAATGCTCTTAGCTCAAGTCTGTGCCCAAAACACATCCTCAAAGTACGGTATCAATAACACTACATAAACAGTACTTACACACCCACAGCATTACAGGGGTACTTAGTGGTTGGCCCCCATCACTCAGTAAATTATCCTATAGATATGGAGTAACCTTTTGTGGAGTGTTGTGGCACATGGCTACACATGTTTTTAACCTTGAGGTGCTGGTATTTTATCAACCTTTCAGTTTCATTACCACTACCTCATAGTCCAGTAGCTTCTGTGCACCGGATACTAGCATTATTACTCAGTTATACAAGTATAGCACAAAAGTGAAATACACCCCTAACATTGTAAATGTTTTATTATCTTTTCATGGGACAACAGAGATGGTGTGAAACTTTGATACAATATAAAGTAGTCAGTGTACAACAGTGTAAATTTGGTGTGCCCTCTAAACCACTGGCAACAAAAGTGAATACCCCCTAAGTGACAATGGCCAAATTGTACACAGTGTCTAAATTTTGTGTGGCCACTATTATTTTCAAACAGTGCCGTCATTCTCTTGGGCCTGGAGTTCACTAGAGTCACAGGAGCCACTGGAGTCCTCTTCCACTCCTCTATGACAACATCACAGAGATAGTGGATGTCAGAGACCTTGAGTTCCTCTACCTTCCGTTTGAGGATGCCCCACAGATGCTCAAAAGGGTTTATATCTGAAGACATGCTTGGCCAGTCCAGCACCTTTCCCCTCAGTTTCTTTAGCCACTGAGAAGTTGTCTTGGAGGTGTGTTTGGGGTCATTATGTTGGAATACTGTCCTGCGTCCCAATTTCTGAAGGGAGGGGATCGTGCCCTACTTCATTATGACACAGTACATGTTGGCATTCATTGTTCCCTCAATGAACCGTAGCCCCCTCACAGTCGGCAGCACTCATGTAGCCCCAAACCATGACACTCCCAACATTATGCTTGACTAGGCAAGACACACTTGGCTTTGTACTCCTCACCTGGTTTCTGCTATACATGCTTGACACCATCTGAATTGCGTTTATTGTGGTCTCATCAGATCAAAGGAAATGCATGGTTCCAATAGTCCAGGTCCTTAGTCTGCTTCTCTTCAGCAAATTGTGATTTTTCATGTGCACTATTTTAGAACAGGCTTTCTTCTGAGATGACAGTCATTCTGACCAATCTGAAACCCCACCCTTCAACCACTGCAGCACCTGTCTTCTAAAAACACTGTTTTTGACCACCATGTTACAGCCCAGTTTCAGGGTTTTGGCAATCGTCTTATAGCCTAGGCCACTGATTCCAAACTACAGTCCTCACGGCCCCCAACAAGTCATATTTTCAGGATTTCCTTAGCATTGCACAGGTGATGGAAGCATTATCATGGCACCACCTGTGCAAAGCTAAGGAAATCCTGAAACCATGACCTGTTGGGGGCCGTGAGGACTGGAGTTTAGAATCACTGGCCTAGGCCATCTTTATGAAGAGCAACATTTTTTTTCCTTCACATCATTAGAGAATTCTTTGCTGTGAGGTAGTGGGGGGACTCCTATGTGAAGGATGGTATGTATCCCCCAGAATGCACACAGAAACATATTAGAGTACTGGACAGTGGTCAGTCCACTCCCTCTGGGCCAGGTTTTGGATACGGCTCATGACCACTGATTTCATTTAAAAGTTCCTGCAAAGGTTTGGGAGGGGCAGAGTTTGTTTTGTTAGTTGCAGAGCAGGGAGCGTTGTGTATGCCAGCCTTGTGTGGATTCTGCTGTCGCATCGTATAGCGACCTGGCGAGGCTGTCTCCTATGGTAACCGGTACCTTCTGTCTGCTTATATTCATACTGTGTGGAACCCCGGCTGCGACCTGGAGGACATCTATGGTTACTGGTTATCTTCAAGTGCTGAATAAAAGCTGTGTGAGTTGGACTGTACTGGGTCACTGCCTCTTTGTCGCCCTGTGCGAACCCCGCAACGTTACAGGTGCCATGTTGAACTGCCAGTGACCAGTATGAGAGAGTGTGTGAACAATAGCACCAGATTCATTACACCTGCTCTCCATTCACACATGAGATCTTGTAACAATGAGTCGTATTCCTCTGGGGAGGGAAAATGGATAAGTGGGTATTATATGGCCATTTTCACTTAGGGGTGTGTGTTTGTGTGTTATTTTGAGGGCACAGCAAATTTACACTTATACAAGAGTACACTGACTACTTTAGACTACTTTATATTGTATCAAAGTGTCATATCTTCAGTGTTGTCCCATGAAAAGATAATGAAATATTTACAAAAATGTGAGGGGTGCACTCCGTTTTGTGGTATACTGTAGATTGGAGAATCAATCTAAAGGATTCCGGTCCATCAGCCAGGTGAGTAATCTGTTAAACTGGACGGGAGGCCTGCTGCATTCCCAGCTCTTCTTTTGATTAGATGGACTGGCATGATATAGTGTGTGTGTGTGTGTGTGTGTGTGTGTGTGTGTGTGTGTGTAACGATGCAATGATGACATCGTGTCAGCCCGACTGATCAAAAAAAAAAAAAAAAAAAAAAGCCGGGAATGTCAAGAGGCAGGGAGATGCGCAGTCGAGTGGTTACTAGTGATGAGCGAGCATGCTTGTCACTACTCGGTACTCGCACGAGTATCACTGTACTCGGGCTGCTCGGCGGGGACCGAGTAATCTCGCGATACTCGTGCTTTACTCGTGGTCTTCATTTCTGCATGTTGGCGCTCTTTTGAGAGCCAGCCCTCATGCAGGGATTGGCTGGCAGACCACTGCAATGCCACAGCCCTGTTAGTTGTGGAATTGCAGTGATTGGCCGGCCTGCACAGCGTCACCGAGCCTTTATATCGGCCGGCGCGCTGTGCTCTGCTCACAGCTATTCTGACAGTGAGTGTAGGGAGAGTGTCGCTGATTCAGGGAAAGCTTTGCGGCCCTTTATAGCTTTTTCAGTTGCAGGGCTGCAAACAGTGTGACCAAAAGTCCTTCTCAGGACTATTCTAGTTGTATACAGGCAGGCAGGGTATAGCCAGGTCGGAGTACAGTAGCAGAGTCCTTCTCAGGACTATTGTTGCTATATACAGGCAGGGTATAGCCAGGTCTGAATACAGGCTAGTGACCAAAAGAGTCCTTGTCAGGACTATTGTAGCAGTATACAGGCAGGCAGGCAGGCAGGGTAGTGGTGACCGTATACCAGCCTTCATATCTGGGGCTGGTGTACACAGTGTAAAACAGTCCAGATAGTGTCTGACTTGTCTGTACTGTAATTGTCGCTCCCCAAAAAAACCTGTTAGTAGGTTATTATTGCGTCCGTGCTTGGTTTTTAAAACCGCACGTGTGTGCCTGTTGGTGGCAGCGTACAGGTGCACTGGTGTGCGTTTACCAAACTATTATATAACGCACAAGTGTAGTGTATAATACACGTCAGTCAGCAGTGGCTGATAGTGTCAGAGTTCTTAATTTTTGCTCCTAAAACCTGTGTTAGGTTATTATTGCGTCCGTGCTTGGTTTTTAAAACCGCACGTGTGTGCCTGTTGGTGGCAGCGTACAGGTGCACTGGTGTGCGTTTACCAAACTATTATATAACGCACAAGTGTAGTGTATAATACACGTCAGTCAGCAGTGGCTGATAGTGTCAGAGTTCTTAATTTTTGCTCCTAAAACCTGTGTTAGGTTATTATTGCGTCCGTGCTTGGTTTTTAAAACCGCACGTGTGTGCCTGTTGGTGGCAGCGTACAGGTGCACTGGTGTGCGTTTACCAAACTATTATATAACGCACAAGTGTAGTGTATAATACACGTCAGTCAGCAGTGGCTGATAGTGTCAGAGTTCTTAATTTTTGCTCCTAAAACCTGTGTTAGGTTATTATTGCGTCCGTGCTTGGTTTTTAAAACCGCACGTGTGTGCCTGTTGGTGGCAGCGTACAGGTGCACTGGTGTGCGTTTACCAAACTATTATATAACGCACAAGTGTAGTGTATAATACACGTCAGTCAGCAGTGGCTGATAGTGTCAGAGTTCTTAATTTTTGCTCCTAAAACCTGTGTTAGGTTATTATTGCGTCCGTGCTTGGTTTTTAAAACCGCACGTGTGTGCCTGTTGGTGGCAGCGTACAGGTGCACTGGTGTGCGTTTACCAAACTATTATATAACGCACAAGTGTAGTGTATAATACACGTCAGTCAGCAGTGGCTGATAGTGTCAGAGTTCTTAATTTTTGCTCCTAAAACCTGTGTTAGGTTATTATTGCGTCCGTGCTTGGTTTTTAAAACCGCACGTGTGTGCCTGTTGGTGGCAGCGTACAGGTGCACTGGTGTGCAATTTCCAGAAACTTTGATATAACGCACAAGTAGTGAATATACACGTCAGCAGTGCACAGCATTGCAAAATGCGCAAGGGCATTGGCAAGGAACAAGGAAGTGGACGTGATGGTGGTGCAGGCAGAGGCCGAGGTCGTGGGCAAGCTCTAATTTCGCCACAACAAAGGGCCACATCTAGTCGCTCGCACGTCCTGTCCCAAATTCTTGGGGACCGCAGCAGTACACCGCTCTTGAACCAAGACCAGTGTCAACAGGTTGTTAGTTGGATAGCGGATAATGCTTCCAGTCAGATTGGCACCACCACAAACACTCTGTCTTCCACACGGTCAAGTGTCAGTAGCCGTGATACTGCACCGCACATTTCTGAACCTGATCCTCCTTCCTACCACCAGGCTGAGTACACGTCCTCCTCGGACATTAATGATCCCACACTTGGACACTCGGAAGAGCTGTTCACGTTTCCATTCACACATTCTGGCCTCTCGCCAGCTCATATTGAAGTGGGTCATGAGGAGATCGTCTGTACAGATAGCCAAATATTTGAGCAGCCACGTTCTCACGAAGTTGGCAACGTGTCTCAACAAGTGGTGGACGATGATGAGACACAATTGTCAGCAAGTCAGGAGGAGGAGCAGGGTGCGGAAGAGGAAGACGACGTGGTGGATGATCCAGTAACTGACCCAACCTGGCAGGAGGATATGCAGAGCGAGGACAGCAGTGCACAGGGGGAGGGAGGCGTAGCATCACAACAGGCAGTAAGAAGCAGGGTGGTGGTCCCAGGCAGAAGTCAGGCAACCGTTCCCCGTAACAACACGACGACACAAGGTGCCTGTACAAATGTTAGGTCTTCACGAGTCTGGCAGTTTTTTAAGTTGGATCCAGATGATTCAAAAAAGGCCATTTGCAACACCTGCCGTGCCAGCATCAGCAGGGGTACCAAAACTAGCAGCCTGACCACCACCAGCATGATCAGGCACATGTCAGCCAAGCACCCGACTTTGTGGGAAGTACAACAGAGTCGAGGAGCAGTGCTTGCTGATGTCACTGCTACGTCTTCGCTGGTTGTGCATGCGAGCCAATCCTCTGTCCATGCTGCCTGCGAACAAGCCTCCTCCACTCCTGCACCTGCAGTTGCCTACGCAGAAAGAACACCATCATCAAGCACGTCCTTGTCCCAGCGCAGCGTTCAGTTATCCATTCAGCAAACCTTTGAACGCAGGCGCAAATACACTGCCAACACCCCACATGCCACAGTTCTAAATGCTAACATTTCGCGACTGCTTGCGCTGGAAATGTTGCCTTTTAGGCTGGTGGAGACAGAAGCATTCCGTGACCTGATGGCGGCAGCTGTCCCACGTTACTCGGTCCCCAGCCGCCACTATTTCTCCCGGTGTGCCGTCCCCGCGTTGCATAACCACGTGTCACAAAACATCACACGTGCCCTGAACAACGCTGTTTCACCCAAAGTCCACCTAACCACAGACACGTGGACAAGTGCTTGTGGGCAAGGCCGCTACATCTCGTTGACGGCACACTGGGTTAATATTGTGGAAGCTGGGACCCAGTCTGAGCGAGGGACGGAACACGTCCTTCCCACACCAAGGTTTGCAGGCCCTACCTCAGTCAGTGTTTCACCCACACTCTACAGCTCCGGAATGTCATGCTCTTCAGCCTCCTCCTCCTCCTGCGCATCCTCATCCACTGTGCCCTCCACACCAGTCACAAGCTGGAAGCACTGCAGCACTGCCTCGGCGAAGCGGCAACAGGCTGTGCTGAAGCTAATCTGCATAGGTGACAAACCCCACAATGCAGAAGAGCTGTGGACAGCTCTGAAACAGCAGGCAGATCACTGGCTCACACCTCTGAACCTAAAGCCAGGAAAGGTCGTTTGTGACAATGGCCGGAACCTGGTGGCGGCTTTGAGGCGAGGCCAGCTGACACATGTTCCATGCGTGGCCCATGTGCTCAACCTCGTGGTTCAGCGGTTTATAAAGTCATACCCAGAGCTGTCTGATCTGCTGGTAAAAGTTCGCCGCCTGTCTGCACATTTTCGAAAGTCACCTACTGCTTCAGCCGGCCTTGCCGGCTTTCAGCGCCGTTTGCATCTTCCGGCTCACAGACTGGTGTGTGATGTCCCCACGCGTTGGAATTCAACTCTGCACATGTTGGTCAGGATATGTGAGCAGAAGAGGGCAGTTGTTGAGTACCTGCATCACCTAAGCCGTCGGGAAATGGGTCAAACTCCACACATAACACCTGAGGAGTGGAGATGGATGTCAGACCTATGTACCATCCTCCAAAACTTTGAGGACTCCACCAAGATGGTGAGTGGTGATGACGCCATTATTAGCGTCACCATACCGCTACTCTGCCTTCTAAAACGGTCCCTTTTGAAAAACAAACATGATGCATTGCAGGCGGAGCGCGATGAGTTGCAGCAAGAAACAGTAGTGGGTGTGGGTGATAACACACAGCCCAGCCTCGTCTCATCACAACGTGCAGTGGAGGACTATGACGAGGAGGAGGATGAAGACATGGAGCAACTCTCCGGCCAAATTGAGGATATGACATGCACACCAGTCATATCCTCGATTCAGCGTGGCTGGCCAGAGGACAGGGTAGATGAGGAGGAGGAGGAGGAGGAGGAGGAGGAGGACAGCATGTTCAGTCATCTTGTTGGTCAGGCTACTGAAGTCCTGGCTGTTAAGAGTCTGGCGCACATGGCTGACTTTATGGTAAGCTGCCTGTCTCGTGACCCTCGCGTTAAGAACATCTTGGCCGACAATCATTACTGGTTGGTAACACTGTTAGACCCACGCTACAAGGAGAACTTTTTGTCTCTTATTCCCGTGGATGAGAGGTCAACCAAAATGCAGCAGTTTCGGAAGGCCATACTCACGGAAGTAGGCAAAGCATTCCCCTCACAAAACGCTAGCGGCATAGGTCAGGAATCAGTGGACAACCGAGGCGTACAGCCGAGAGAGGCACAAGTCCAATCCGCCAGAGGTAGGGGAACAGTCTTTAAGATGTGGGACAGTTTTCTCAGCCCCTCACGTACCACAGCCCCTGAGGTGCGGGGTAGTGCCACAAGAAATCCTAAGTTTGCCCAGATGCTGAAGGAGTACCTTGCAGATCGAACAACTGTACTCCGACATTCCTCTGTGCCTTACAATTATTGGGTATCCAAGCTGGACACGTGGCATGAATTGGCTCTCTACGCCTTGGAAGTCCTGGCCTGCCCTGCTGCTAGCGTTTTGTCAGAGCGTGTTTTTAGTGCCGCAGGTGGAATCATTACAGATAAACGCACCCGCCTGTCAACTGAAAATGCTGACAGGCTGACTCTGATAAAGATGAACAAGGGTTGGATTGGGCCAGACTTCACCACACCACCAGCAAATGAGAGCGGAATTTAAAGTTTGCCATGTACCTCCACTCACCCATGGGTACACTTCTCGACTTTGGATAATCGCTGGACTGCTCCTCCTTCTCCTCATGCGCCATCATGATGACCGTTACAATAGTTAGGTCTTTGTTTCAGGTATACCCCCAGTGGTAAATTTTTTCGCCCATTCTTTGCAGAATGGACATTACAACGACAGGAGACCCGCTCCTTTGCAATGGGAACAATGTTTTGAGGCCCTCATGCACGTCTCTACCCAGGGACAACGTGTAGCCTCCCAATTTTTGGCTGCCCTGCCTAAGGGCTATACTGAAATACACCCACTTCCTTAAAATGGACACTTAATGTTTTGAGGCCCTCATGCACGTCTCTACCCAGGGACAATGTGGAGCCTCCCAATTTTTGGCTGCCCTGGCAAAGGGCTATACTGAAATAGACCCACTTCCTTACAATGGGCACTTCAGGTTTAAAGGCCATCATGCACGTCTCTACCCAGGGACAATGTGGAGCCTCCCAATTTTTGGCTGCCCTGCCTAAGGGCTATACTATAATACACCCACTTCCTGACAATGGACACTTAATGTTTTGAGGCCCTCATGCACGTCTCTACCCAGGGACAATGTGGAGCCTCCCAATTTTTGGCTGCCCTGGCAAAGGGCTATACTGAAATAGACCCACTTCCTTACAATGGGCACTTCAGGTTTAAAGGCCATCATGCACGTCTCTACCCAGGGACAATGTGGAGCCTCCCAATTTTTGGCTGCCCTGCCTAAGGGCTATACTGAAATACACCCACTTCCTTAAAATGGACACTTAATGTTTTGAGGCCCTCATGCACGTCTCTACCCAGGGACAACGTGTAGCCTCCCAATTTTTGGCTGCCCTGCCTAAGGGCTATACTGAAATACACCCACTTCCTTAAAATGGACACTTAATGTTTTGAGGCCCTCATGCACGTCTCTACCCAGGGACAACGTGTAGCCTCCCAATTTTTGGCTGCCCTGCCTAAGGGCTATACTGAAATACACCCACTTCCTTAAAATGGACACTTAATGTTTTGAGGCCCTCATGCACGTCTCTACCCAGGGACAACGTGTAGCCTCCCAATTTTTGGCTGCCCTGCCTAAGGGCTATACTGAAATACACCCACTTCCTTAAAATGGACACTTAATGTTTTGAGGCCCTCATGCACGTCTCTACCCAGGGACAATGTGGAGCCTCCCAATTTTTGGCTGCCCTGGCAAAGGGCTATACTGAAATAGACCCACTTCCTTACAATGGGCACTTCAGGTTTAAAGGCCATCATGCACGTCTCTATCCAGGGACAATGTGGAGCCTCCCAATTTTTGGCTGCCCTGCCTAAGGGCTATACTATAATACACCCACTTCCTGACAATGGACACTTAATGTTTTGAGGCCCTCATGCACGTCTCTACCCAGGGACAATGTGGAGCCTCCCAATTTTTGGCTGCCCTGGCAAAGGGCTATACTGAAATAGACCCACTTCCTTAAAATGGACACTTAATGTTTTGAGGCCCTCATGCACGTCTCTACCCAGGGACAATGTGGAGCCTCCCAATTTTTGGCTGCCCTGGCAAAGGGCTATACTGAAATAGACCCACTTCCTTACAATGGGCACTTCAGGTTTAAAGGCCATCATGCACGTCTCTACCCAGGGACAATGTGGAGCCTCCCAATTTTTGGCTGCCCTGCCTAAGGGCTATACTATAATACACCCACTTCCTGACAATGGACACTTAATGTTTTGAGGCCCTCATGCACGTCTGTATGCAGGGGCATTGGTGAACCTCACAATTTAGGACTGCCCTGGCAAAGGAAAATACTACAAAGACTCACTTCCTCAAAATGGGCACATTAGACTCAAGAGGCCTTCATGTACGTCTCTTCTCAGGGACATCGGAGTGCCACACAATGTTTTCACGTAAAATCTTTCATGTATTGATCTCAAAAAGTAACATACACCAGATCTATCTCACTATTGGGTATGTGCCCTTAACATTTCCGCCATGAAAAATCATTTTGGGGTCATTTTGGAAGGTTTTCTGGTGAGTCCGTAAAAATGGCGTAAAACGCGGACAAAATTGTTCACAGCTGTGACTTTTGAGTGATAAATGCTTCAAGGGGTCTTCCCCATGCTGTTGCCATGTCATTTGAGCACTCTTCTGAGACTTTTGTGACATTTTTAGGGTTTCTCCATGCTGCCGGGAGGTCATTTCACAAAAATACTCGGGTCTCCCATAGGATAACATTGGGCTCGTTGCTCGGGCCGAGTACACGAGTATCTTGGGAGGCTCGGCCCGAGCTTCGAGCACCCGAGCTTTTTAGTACTCGCTCATCACTAGTGGTTACAAATGACTAACCTGTCTGATGGACTGGAGTGCTGCAAATCAACTCTCCTATCTCCACTCTAGACCCTCCAATGCAAAAGCTGGTTGTTGAGTGGCATTCCCCCTTTCCTTCATTACAGGCAGTTTATGGTCAGCTTTTTTTTTTTTTTTTGACATATTTAGAAATGTCATTTGGCTGGTTTCATAAATCCATGAAACTGTCCATGCTAACATCATATACTACCTGAGTTGCTTGCGTTTGCTAGTTCAGGACAGAATACTCGGAAGTCCAGCTAGTCATTGTGTTCAGGTACGCTCAGGAGCATATGAATCGGACAAGTGCAATGCGAGAATTTCTCATTGCACCCGGACCAATGTTAGCCAATGAGGCAGAGCAGTTGATCAGCTTTTTTCTCATCCAGATTCTGGGTGAGAGAAAAGTCACAACATGCTGCGATTTGCTGCGGAAATTGTCCGTGACTCACCAATATACGTCAGTAAGTGTGAGGGGAAAAAAACTGATGTCACATGGACCATCCTCGTTACATCCGTTTTTTTTTTTTTATACAGTCCTATCATGTAGCAGAAAACACTGAATGATACTGTAAATCACTATTAGCTGCTGAAAAAAAAAAAAAACTGATTGCACACGGATGACAAGTGAGAAAAAATCGTCATACTCTCCTGGATGAGAATGGGACAGTTTTTCATACGTTCATGTGAGTCCAGCCTTAGGAGCAATGATCTAGGTTTCACAGCTGTCAATCTGACCTAAGTTAGTGCTGGTTATTAGTTTCTTACATATAAAAGGCAGCAACACTAAGCGGATATATCCTCGCATTGTAGTCCTTCAATAAAAACATTTTAAGTTTACTGTACATTATGTGGTGCAAATTTTCTGTATGGATTTACATGTAGAAAATCTAAAGCGTAATAAAGTATATTTTAATAGTCTTATCTAATCATTGAGGACATTTTCTGCACAAACTGACCTGTTTTGCTTATTTTAAAGGGACCCTGTCACCACTTTTTCGGCCTACAAGCTACGGCCACCACCAGTGGGCTCTTATATACAGCATTCTAACATGCTGTATATAAGAGCCCAGGCCGTTGTGAGAACCTAAAAAGCACTTTATAATATTTACCTAATGGTCGCGCTGCGGTGGAGTTGGGCCATATGTGCGTCTCCGTTGTCCGGTGCCGCTTCTTTTGGCCAATTTTGTCTTCCGTCTTCTATAGCCGGTGTGCATGACGCGTCTAAGTCACTCACACTCGCCGGCATTGAGGTCCTGCTGCGGCGCACTTTGATCTGCCCTGCCAGGTGCAATGCCTGCACCACTTCTGGAAGTTTTACCCCATAAATGCTGCGATCAATAGTGATCAAAGCATTAAGGAGGCAGGGAGAGGATCGGACTTCTTTGCCGAGTATTCGGGTCCCTGTAATACAACCATAGGGACCCAATCGCTGCCATAGTAACTGTGGGTCATCACCATGAGAACCCTTGGGTTACCCAGCAACAGAAAGCCCCACACACCATGTCAGATGCATGGCGTGCAAGCGAAAGGGTCCATGCTGCAAGTGCAGCACTGACATATAATCCACTGCAATGATCGAGCATTGTAGTGGATTATATCAGCCATCAGAGCTCTAAAATTTAGTGTAACTAAGTGGCATTAACTTGGTGTTTTAATAAAAAAAAAAAAAAAAAAAAAGCACACACATTTGGTATCGCTGCGTCCGTAACAACCTGATCTATCCCGTTCAGTGAACACAGTAAAAAAAAAAAATAAAGTAGCAAAAACTCTCCCTTCATCATATAGCTGCCCAATAAAGTGTAATTAAACACAATCAAAAACTCATATATATGGTATCGCTGAAAATATCATCGTGTCCCGCAAAAACAAGCTGCCACATAGCTCTGTCAGTGAAAAAAAATTAAAAAGTTATAGCTCTCAGAATACAGCAATGTAAACGTTAGTTTTTATGGTGTAAAAGTGGCATAACATAAAAAAACCTATATAAATGTGGTATTCTGTAATAATAAATAAAATTACTTTTTCTAAAGATCTCTTCATCTATGCTACTAGATGCTGGGACGGTTGGGCAGGGATTAGCAATATGCACCCAGAACTGCTCGTGCATATTGCACCTGACAGGTTTTCTTTAAAGACATAAAAATTGCAGGTTTGAAAATTTGTGAAATTTAAAAAATCTTCACTAAATTTCCGATATTTTAAAAAATAAATGCATAAAATATCGTCTTAAATTTACCACTATCTTGAAGTACAATAGTCACACAAACAAAAAAAGTCTCAGAATCACCGGGATCCGTTGAAGTGTTCCAGAGTTATGACCTGAGAAATTGACACTGGTCAGAAATGAAAAATGGCCTGGTCATGAAGGTGAAAACCAGGCTCTGAGGTAAAGGGGCTAATGACCTTGTGGTAGGGATTAAGGCCTTGTGCACACCCTGCATTTCTTTAGTGCAGTTTGTTGCCCAAAACTGCATGTCTACCCTTATGCCAGCAAAGTCCATGAGAATTCTGAAGGGCCGTGCGCATGTTGCTTCTTTTTTCTTTGGGTGCAGAAAAAAGTAGCAGCATGTCATTTGTTAATGCCTTTTTTTTTTTTTTTTCCCCTGCGTTTTTTAGCCTTTCCAGCCAATGATTTCACTCTAAAAAAATGTATGTGGCATAAAAAATGCATGCATTTTTTGGTGCATTTTTCTGCCACGAGATGCAGATTTTGGTGCACTATTTCTGCAACAAAAAAAGTCTGCATGCACACATAGCCAGAGTAAAGTGTCAGTCTTTGCTCACGACTAGTGATGAGCGAGTACTAAAATGCTCGGGAGCTCGAGGCTCGGGCCGAGCATCTCAAAATACTCGTGTACTCGGCCCGAGCACCGAGCCCAATGTTATCCTATGGGAGACCCGAGTATTATTCTGAAATGACCCCCGGCAGCATGTAGAAACCATAAAACTGTAAATTAAAAAAAAAAACGTGTGTGTGTGTGTAAGCGTGCATATATATATATATATACACGCGGAGTGGAGTGCGGGAGGGGCCGTAGCCGAGCGGGGAAGTGTCGGGCTAAAGGCACGGTCATGCTGTGCGGGCCGGCCAATCACTGCAATTCCACAAGTAACAGGGCTGTGGCATTGCAGTGGTCTGCCAGCCAATCCCTGCATAAGGGATGGCTGTAAAAAGAGCGCCAACATGAAGACCACGAGTACAGCACGAGTATCGCGAGATTACTCGGTCCCCGCCGAGTAGCCCGAGTACATTGATACTCGTGCGAGTACCGAGTAGTAACAAGCATACTTGCTCATCACTACTCACGACACCAAATTACGTAGGATATGAACACCTTCACAACCGGGCGATTTTATATATTTTTTTTTTTTTTGTTCCATTTTTCGTTTGTTTTTGCTCCTTCTGAGAGCCAAACTTTTTTTATTTTTCCTTCAATCTTGCCATATGAGTGCTTGTTTTTTTGCGGGACAAGTTGTACTTTTAAATCAAACCATTAGTTTTAACATATAGAGTTGCGGAAAAATTGCAAAAAAAAAAAGTGTGATTGCACAAATGTTTTGGGGGTATGTTCACTATATGGTAAAACTGATATGTCGGTGGGATCCCTCAGGTTGGTATGAGTTCGTAGACAGGAAACGTATAGGTTTACTTTTATTTCTGGGGTTTAAAAAAAAATACAAAAGTTTGTAAAAAAAAAAACAACTGCATTTTCCGCGACCCGTCGTTGTGTTCTCATTTTTCTGATCACTCATTCACTCTTTCTTTTTTCCTATCAGAGCAGCATCACTCTGATCAGGAGAAATGCTGCATTCTTGTTACAGCTGCTGCTCTGCCAGCTGTTACAGGTACTACGTTATGATAGCGACAGGAGTCATCACATGACCCTGGGCTACCATGGAACTATCGGCTCCCTGTGATCGTGTCATGTGGCCTCCGATGGCGGAGGTGAAAGGCGCATTCCCACTGTGGAGCTTTAATTTGTGCTCTCACATTTTGACAGTGCAATTTAAGGGGTTAACAGTCGCAGGTCCACCTGCACTTGATAGCCTCACATGTCTGCTGAACAAATCAGTAGACATCTGCAGGGATCACCACTCGCTCACTGCAGCAGCTGGTGGTGATCACCCCTTCATAATTTAGCACGTACAGTTACATCTTAGGTCGTGAAGGGGTTAAAAACTGATCTTGATAGTTTTGTAATATTGTAAGATCTAGATAAGATGTTGGAATGGACAAACACTTGGCAAATGAGATTTAATGTTGATAAATGTAGAGTAATGCACCTAGGACAGAGTAATCCTATAGATGCGTATGCATTAAATGGAATTAAACTTGGGACCACAGAATAGGAGATTTTAGGGTGTATGAAAAGAGATTAAATCCTGTGATCCCAATGTATTGTTACCATTCTATAAATAACTGGTAAGGTCATATCTGGAATATGGGATCTAGTTTTGTGCGCCACATTTTAGAAAGAATATTCAGAAGTTAGTCAGTTCAAAGGTGGGCAACTAGATTATTTCAAGGGATGGAAGGCCTCCCATATGATGAGAAGGTTAAAAAGTTGGGTTTGTTTAGTTTAGAAACAATCTCAGATGAGATCGTATGTATAGATACATGTATAGTCAATATAAAGGACTGGCACTTGACTTATTCCTTTCAGAGACATTACTAAGGACCAGGGGGTACTCACTGTGAGTGGAAGAAAAGTGATTCCAACCGCCAGTTGCTAAATATGAAACGGTTCTTTACAGTTAGAGTAGTCCGACTGTAGACTGCCCTACCACAAGAGGTAGTAATGGCAAACACTATAACAACTTTAAAAAAAAAAAGCTGGATGATTTCCACCCAACATTGTGGGTTAGGCTGGTTTCACACTACGTCTTTTTAACATCCGTTGAAAACGTTATTTTAGCGGAAGTACGGATCCAGTGCAAATGCGTTTTCATTTCAATGCATTTGCAATGGACTCGCGTCCACCTGCGTTCACCTGCGTTTGCGTGCGTTATAGTGCGGATCCGGTGACTTGCAGTTTTTTAACATGTTTCAAAAACGCTACTTGTAGCGTTTTTGAGCTGCGTCAAAATACTGCAAGTCACCGGATCCGCACTATAACGCACGCGAACGCAGGTGAACGCTGGCGTGCTGATAGACAGGATCCTGCTTTTGTACTGAGCATGCCCAGAAAGTACTGAGCATGCCCAGAACCAGTCTCGCGTGATCTGTCTCTCTCTCCTCCTCCCTCCCTCACCCTCTCTCCTCCATCTCTCTCTGTCTTTCCCCCTTCCTCCCTCCCTCCCTCTCCCCCACCTGATAGCTGCGGACACTCGTAACCAAGGTAAATATCGCGTAACCACTTCTCTTAGTTACCCGATGTTTACGTTGGTTACGCGTGCAGGCAGCCCTGCTCCTAGCAGCTGCAGACACTCGTAACCAAGATAAATATCGGGTATCCAAGGCCGATGTTTACCTTGGTTACCAGCGTCTGCAGCTGTCAGAAGCCTCCTCCCAGTCTAGTTCCCCTCACTCCCGATCACATGACTCCAATGCCCGCCCCTAAACATCCAGTGCAGGATCCTGCAAAATAACATATGCGTTTGCATACGTTATTTGCTGTAAAAGCAGGATCCGTACTTCCGCTAAAAAAACGTTTTCAACGGATGTTAAAAAGACGTAGTGTGAAACCAGCCTTATAGATAATTTAGTGACAAAAATGTTTAATTGAGGAAGGTTGAGCTAGATGGAGGTCTTTTTTTCAACCTATGTAACTATGTCCTAAATCTTAACGGTATGTTGACGGAAAAATAGAAAAAGTTACGGAAACAGTTGAAACAAAAGTGAAACACTACAACTAGGTTTTAAATGGGTGCAGCTCCCCTGACGTGTGTATTGGTAAAAAATGTGTTCCACGTGAGGTAACAGTTCTGTATCACATTTCTTAGATGTCTGCATTCTGCCATTTCTCTGTTTAGGCATTTGCCAGCCATTCTCCCTGGTAATGTGGTTTTATAGTGTAAGACTATGTAAGGGTCACTATTTTCACAATATATATTCATACATTTCTAGGAGCATTAATAGAGGAAGAGAACAAGAGAAGATCCTGAAAAATTCCTATTATTTTTTCATGGGGATTCACCATAGCTACCAAAACAGGATGCCATGTTTACTTTTTATCTTACTTTGTATCTTTCGCACAGCCTACACTATTCTTTCTGCCTGAAATTACAGAAACCCAATGGAATCGAAGGTGACTAAAGCTATTTACCATCACAACATCCAAAAGAGGGGCGAAGGTAAAACCTTTCTTCTGTAAAGTAGTGAAATTGAATATGATGTGTACTTCCTATTCTTACCGATAGTGTGACTCTTTATATGTTAGAGTACCAATGCTACCTGGTGAAGAACCTCTGGAAAATGTTTTCCCAACTTCTGAAGCTGGGTCCTGCTCTTTTGTTTCTGGAGACACATTGCACTATGTTTAGAGACAATAAGCTTACTATAGGTCTTACCTTGTTTGAGGCCATCTCACTGACTGAGTGTCTGGTCTGCAGAGTCTCCAGTTGGTCCAGACACCAATCCAACTCCTCCAGAGTCTCGATGGCCAGTTTCTGCACGGCATCCTCTACAGATGGAAGAAATCGATGCATTTAGACTGACTGTTACGAAGACTTTGATTCTTTTTAAAACCAAGTCCAAGTTCCTAGCACTTTCAGTTGTTTAATACCAAACGCAATATGACAAAGTGGAGTTTGTGGGGCACACAACCTTCTGTCTTTTTGAAAAAAAAGCTGCAGTGTAACAATACTCAAAAATAATCTTTTTTTTTTTTGTTCACATATCAGACATGAACCAGAAGAACACTGCTTACCCACTGCCAGTGTTGGCACCTAATGTTTTAAACACCAAAGAAAGTTTTTTATTTTCTCCCAAATAATCTCTTCTCTATTCCGCAAACATGTTAATGGACAAACACCGTTTATTTGCCGTATCCATATACAGCTGTTCGGGCTGACTGTCGCAGATTTGTAGAGTAGCTGCAATCCACGTGTAAATCATTCTAGATTCCTTACATCATTGCAAGGAAAAGGGAATCATTAGTAATGATGAGCTGGACATAAACAAGGATGCTAGAAGGCATCAGGTGTAAATATTTGGTATGCTAGCAGCCATCAGTGTTTCCATACTGATGCAGGCTATGTGCTGTGGAAGGAAGATCACTTCTTATCTCCCATTTGGTTTTCATGTGATCAGCCTGCAGGACAGGTAGATAAGTTTTCATACAATGTGGATCTGCCTGTGCTCAAGTACAATGTGAGACTGAGGGAGCTGCTGAATCCTGCAGGGAAAAGCAGAGCTACTACACGCAGGGTTTCCCTCTGTTCTCACGTTGTCCATTATCCGGTCAAGTTTTGGTGGTCGCAGCTAACCATGTAGAGATAGAGTAAGCAAATAGGTGGGAGGAAAAAGGAGAGGACAAAATGAGGGAGACCAGGCCTAAAATCACCATGACAACCAACCTGCACACTCACTGTAGCCCACTTTAACCCCTCAACTTCCTGCAATGTCTACCATTTATACTGTTAAGTACATATCTTAATTAGATTTTTAATGATTTACATCACTTACAGCTGCCAGCTGAACAATAGCCACAGTAATGAGAAACCCATTCATACTACACTTCATATTAAAACAAGCTCATTCAACTATCATATTTGTTTTTAAGCTTCATATGTGATGTGACTTTATATAAAAAAATATCAGATTATCAATAGGGATGTCCCCTTTCAGAAAATATTGCTCACCATGGGTAGTTTGTTACACCTCCCCCCCCCCATGATGTACTTAAAGTTCCTGGGTCCAGTGCTGAGTTTCTGCTGCTGCTCCTGGTTTCTGGTATTGGCTACAGAGCTGATGTTACGTCAACAGTGCGTTTATCAATCAGGGACCTCACCGATTCTAGGGCATTCTACTACATGGGCAGGACCTCTGAGCGCACAGATTAGCTACCACTTTGTTGATGTAATATTAGCATCGCAACCAGTACCAGATACCTGACGCAGCGATAGAAACCAAGTAATCGATCCAGGGACGTTGAGTAAGGAGCAATTTGTTTTGTTTTTTTTTATAACTGAGATTTTCTAAAAGGAAAATACTGCTTTAAGCAGTATATGTGTTATGTTTGACCAATGTCTTCAGTTAGCTGCAGTTTTTAGGTTTTTGTTTCCTAAAAGGAATTCCCTTCAGTATTTCTTTGTATATCACAGCAGGCAAATAAAATTTTTTTTAGCTTTTCAGTACATTGTGGTAAAATAAATTGTTCCATTAATAGCTACAAATAATCCTGCAAAAAAACGGAAAAAATAAAAAAAAGTATTAGATATTGAAAGATGATTTGCTTAAAAAAGTTGTCCGTCCATAACTCCAACATTTTTATTAAGCTAATGCAGAGGAGGCGTATCCGGGGGGGGTTGCTGGCCGGGCATCTGCCCCGGGCGCAACTGTGAGGGGGGCGCTGTCGGGCTGCCTGATGCAGCGCTGTGAAAGTCTCCCCGGGGGCTGCGGTTGCCACTCTGCAGTGGGAGCCGCTATTCTCTGAGCCAGAGCGACGGCTGTCATGTGCTCAGGTCAGCTGATTACACTGCTGACCCGGAAGTCAGGGCCACAGCGCAGAGGTGGCAGAGAGCGCTGATAAGTGCTCCACTGTGGAGCTGAAGACACAGACGGAGGAACATTATGGGGTGAGGGGGGAGATATCTATGCACACGGAATGGGGGGACAGAGGGTGGGGAGAGGAAACTATCAGTGGACACATTATGAGGGGATAGAGGTTGGTGAGGGAGCAGTATCTAAAGACAATATGGAGGAGAGAGGATGGGAAGGGAGCAGTATCTATAGACACAGTAGGGGTGAGGGGGAACAATCTTTTGACAGTATGGTGGGAAGAGAGGTTGGGGAGGTGGAAGCATCTTTGGGCACAGTATGGGGAGAGAAATGATGAAGGATGGTGTATGTTTTGAAAAATGATGAGGGATGATGTATGGGGAGAGAAATGATGAGGGGTAATGTATGGGGATGTATGGGGAGATGGAGGGGTGACGTATACAGACATGGTATGGGGAGCAAATGGGAAAGAAATTTTGAGGATACAGAGTAAAGAGTGACATGGTATGAGGAGCAAGTGGACAGGATGGGGAGTGAGGTGGAAAACTATATGTACACGCAGGAGGTAGTGAGGAAGACAGTAAGGGATGAGAAAAATGTGAGGGCACAGTATAAAGACTGGGCAGTATAGGGTGATACAGTGAGAGCAGTGTGAAGAGTAGTATGGAAAGGAGAGGGAGTGTGTGGGGCATGTAAGATAAGAGGGGCAGTGTGTGGGGTCATATTTCGTGCAGAGAACACAGTGAGCGGTCATTATTTATTCTGGGACACAGTGTAGGGCAGATATTTTTAAATAAAGTATAATTATTCTGCTATTTTAGGGGCATCGTGATGGGATGTGCTGCAGAAGACCGGAAAAGATGAAAATCTGCAGAGATGAGATGTGAATGTGAAAAGTCACCATGGCGTCAGGACAAGGTGAATAGAAAGAAACGACTCAGAGGCAACATAATCTATAAGGTACCTGAATGTAAATGTTTATTTGTGATACTGACTATGTCCCATCATTAGGCCTTGAATAAGAATATACGACACTGCGTTATGTCGAAACGCGTTGGATGAACTGTGCCTTGTGGATGCTGTCTATCCATTTTTAAAGCGATGAAAATAAAGGAAAGTTTTTAATTCATCTGCCTGTGATCCGCTGGATTTTCGTTACTTTGTATCTGCTATTATCCCCTTGTGCCTGGGATTTCCGTGCAGGATCAGCTGGTCTTCTCCTCAGACTTATACACCAGAGCGGTGAGCTGGAACACATTTCTCTTTTATCATTAGGCCTTGGTCCCACTTGCGCATTGCTTCTGATGTGAGCGCAATGGGACCCCCACTGATCAGCTGTTATTGGTGCAGGTGGCCGGAAATGCTTATTTCTGGATCTGCTTCGTCCTTTGATAGTGTCCGCGGCCGGGTACTGCATGTCCACCTCATTGATTTTAATAGGAACCTGCTGCCACTATCTGAAGACGGAGCAGATCCAGAACTGAGCACTTCCGGCCACCTGCCACCACCGGCACGGCACCTAGAACAGGTGATTGGCGGGGGTGTCAGGTGCCGGATCCTGAACAATCAGACATTGGGGATCTATCCTAAGGAAAGGCCTTCAGTGTTAAAGTAGTGGACAATCTCTTTAATAAAGTCTTGTGCCGTCTGACAAGTTAAGGGTTACTATGTTTTTATTTATTTTGTTAGGAGCATTAAAGGGGTTGTCCAAGTTTGTGATGAGTCTGCAGTCACTATGTGTCACTCTATGTGACTGCAGACTTCTGAATTCTCACAGTGCACACACTGCCCGCTGTCGGTATTCTCCGATGTCGGCAGTGACAGTGGGAGCTTACGAAGCTGAAAGTATGCGATTTACATAGATGTGGTCACGTGCTGAACAGACATGCTCAATGAAAATGAATTGACTGAGGCTGGACACATCAAACCAGAATGTGGCCAGAAGCATACAAATCTCATACTTGTCTCACATGATCGTCCATTATCGTCACTGGCACCGGAGAATCCTAAAAGTGTGCAGAGCAGAATTCAGAAGCCTGAAGTCACGAATAGATTCACTGCAGACTTTCATCTCTAATCTGGACAATCCCTTTAATTACAAAATTAAGTAGTGTAGTATCCTCAGTTCTAACTGCGTGTAATATACCGACTGTCACAATTCAGCTCTGCTCGCTGGTCACCACATGGCCACTCCACTCATATGTGATTTTCATACTTGCATGTGACAATTAGCTTTTCTTCATACGTTTCTCATTGAACAATGAGAGAATTATTAAGAGAAGCTCGTTACCACATGACTGTAAGTGTGCAAATCACATATGAGTGACTGGTCACATGATGACCACCCAAATTGCTTGGGGGGGGGGGCAAACTGAATTCTTGCCCCGGGTGCTGGAAAGCCTAGATACACCTCTAGCTAATGTATGCTGTATTGTCATCTAAAACACCCCTACATATTTATTTATTTTTTTTGGTTTCTAGATTTTGATCCTGTTGAATTATCACTTTATTCTCTGCACCCACTTTATTTACCTGCAGCTCAAGCAAACTTGACATCTTCCTGGGCTTGATTTCTGAACTTCACAGTCAGAGCTGGCACCGCTCTGCCTTACTCTCCAGCACTGCCCTTTGCCCGCCCTCTGCACACTTAATGGCTGTTAGTATTCTGCCCAGCACTGACCTCTCATCTCTGCAGCATCTATATATATAATTGCCTTAGTCTGTCTGTCTGTCTTGCTCCAAAATTGTGTCCTTACCGTGACACATGTCCTTACGGTGACACACAGCGGATTGGTTGCTGGGCTCGCCATGGCCCCGCCCCCCGCACGGATTGGCCGCTCGCCATGGCCCCGCCCTCCGCGTGATTTGGCCGCTCGCCCCGGCCCTCCGCACGCATCGCCAGACATAACCTTGCGCTGCTGGGATCGTGACGGAGCCGGTGAACGCTGGTAACCATTATACACATCGGGTAACTAAGGTCCCTTAGTTACCCGATGTGTATCATAGTTACCAGTGTACACCGGCTCCGTCACGATCCCAGCAGCGCCAGACATAACCTTGCGCTGCTGGGATCGTGGCGGAGCCGGTGAACGCTGGTAACCATTATACACATCGGGTAACTAAGGTCCCTTAGTTACCCGATGTGTATCATAGTTACCAGCGTACACCGGGTCCTGGTACACATGTGCAGGGAGCCGGCATTATACTCCTCTCCCCCCAGGACTACTCCTCTTATTATAGTCCTCCTATTATACTCCTCTCTGAGTATAATAGGATAACTATTATAGCATGGGGGATGGAGCACATGGGGGTGCGCAGCATGGGGGATGTAGCACGATGGGGAGTGCGCAGCATGGTGGATGTAGCACGATGGGGAGTGCGCAGCATGGGGGATGGAGCACGATGGGGGGTGCACAGCATGGGGGATGGAGCACGATGTGGGGTGCGCAGCATGGGGGATGGAGCACGATGGGGAGTGCGCGGCATGGAGGATGGAGCACGATGGGGAGTGCGCAGCATGGGGGATGGAGCACGATGGGGAGTGCGCAGCATGGGGGATGGAGCACGATGGGGGGTGCGCAGCATGGGGGATGGAGCACGATGGGGAGTGCGCAGCATGGGGGATGGAGCACGATGGGGGGTGCGCAGCATGGGGGATGGAGCACGATGGGGGGTGCGCAGCATGGGGGATGGAGCACGATGGGGGGGTGCACAGCATGGAAGATGGAGCACGATGGGGGGGTGCGCAGCATGGGGGATGGAGCACGATGGGGAGTGCACAGCATGGGGGATGGAGCACGATGGGGAGTACGCAGCATGGGGATGGAGCACGATGGGGAGTGCGCAGCATGGGGGATGGAGCACGATTGGGAGTGCGCAGCATGGGGGATGGAGCACGATGGGGAGTGCGCAGCATGGGGGATGGAGCACGATGGGGAGTGCGCAGCATGGGGGATGGAGCACGATGGGGAGTGCGCAGCATGGGGGATGGAGCACGATGGGGGATGCAGCACAATGGGGGGAGCGCAGCATGGGGGATGGAGCACGATGTGGGGTGCGCAGCATGGGGTATGGAGCACGATGGGAGGTGCACAATTCCCCCCAAAACACACACACACACACAGCCACACACGCACTGCACACCACACCACACACACACTGGGAACCACAAACACCGCCCTACACAGACATCCACACACACAGACAACGCCGCACACACACAACACTCAACACACAAACACCGCGGCACACACAAATATATACGCACATGCCGCACAACACACACATTGCACAAAACATACCTCCCACCAAAACACACACGCACACACACCCCACACCCACACAAACCGTGCAACACACACACAACGCTACAGACACACAGCGCTCCACAAACAACGCAACACACACAACGCAACACACAAACAACACCACTCTCACCCCCGCCACACCCAGAACATGTACAGCGCCCTACACAAACACTTGGTAACTACACACAACAACATCTATATATATATATATATATATATATATATATATATAACAAAAATCTATGTAAATTCTAGAATACCCGATGCGTAGAATCGGGCCACCTTCTAGTTAGAAATAACAGGGCATCTCATCTGTGACAGCACAATCACCTCACATCACATCCACAATGGTGACAGCTGTTACATGTTCCTCACCCCATATTGATAAATGTATACTGTGTAATGAAGACTACTGTACATACAGCACCTAATGTGAGCCTATAGGAGATATAGATGTGTGACGCCCTGGCGCCGCCAGGTGGTCACAGAGGAACAATTGACCCGACAACACCATCTCAGATCAGGTACCATCTGCCACAAAATCCTAGCCACCCCCCTTAGGTTAAGAAGGACACACCAGTGGGCGGGACCAGGTGGATTGGGAGCGCCCACCTAGGGGTCTTGAGGATCTGGGGGCGGGAACACAGGAGGAAGTTCAGATTTTGAATAGTAACGAGTGGAGTTCAAGTGCAGAGTGGTGAAGGAGAAGTGAGGAAGAGAGTGAAAGCTGAGCCTAGTGAAGGGTAGCCAGGGTAGTGGCCCTGGTCTACTGGCTAGGTGGCAAGCAGTGGACAGTGTCCAAAGGCGACGGGAGTCCGGTTGCGGGAAATCCAAAGTGGGCCAGGACAGGGTTGGAGCCCGCCGGTACCGACAGCGGAGATCCGGTCTGGAAACCGTGCACAGGCGGGGTACCTGGACCCTAGTTAGAAGACGGTTGCAAGCCCCTTCTCTAATTAACCAGGCCGGGAGGAAGGTTCCAGACGTTGTTCCAAAGTGTGAGCCCAGATAGAGCGAAACGGCAGCCCACCGCAGGGGATAGGGTATCCGCAAACACTCACTGAGATCCCAAGGGCCAGTTTTCGCAGGCACGACTCCCAACCACAACAGCACCGGGAGCGGACTTCCCCGTTCCATACGAGGTTGTCCAGAAATCAAAAAGTTACAGAGTGCCGGAGGAAGGGATATCGATACACCAGCCGGGTGTGGGACCCGAGTACACCCGGACGCGGCAGCAGGCCACTGAGACCTTGGTTTACCAGCAGACTTGTGTGCAATTATTCAACAGTGAGAACACCAACATCCCCCGGTCCGGCCCGGCGCGCCACCTCCGGCCTACATCATTCACTGTGTCCTGGACACTGAGCCTCGGGGCATCCACCCCTACCCACGTAGGGGTCCAACATCTAGCTGCCACTCCACTGCCCCGGGTGCTCTGCAATAGCAGCGATGGTACTCCATCTTACCACACACCGTGGGTGGCGTCACAAAGAATCTACAACAAATCTTCCGCACATATTACACCCCTTTTTATTTGAGTGTCCGCACGACCTCTGGGTCCAGAGACCCCTCGAGCCACTGCGGATCCGGACCCGAGCAGCTCGGCTGCTGGTACGGGGGCGGCACATATGTATATTCACTACGGTTCAAGAGTTTGGGGTCACCCAGACAATTTTGTCTTTTCTATGAAAAATCATACTTTTATTTATCAAATGAGTTGTATAATGAATAGAAAATATAGTCCAGACATGGACTAGGTTAGAAATTATGATTTTTACGTGAAAAAATAATTTTCTCCTTCAAACTTTGCTTTCGTCACAGAATGCTATTTTGCAGCAATTACAGCTTTGCAGACCTTTGGCATTCTAGCTGTTGAGTTGCTGTGGTAATCTGGAGATATTTCACCCCATGCCTCCAGAAGCCCCTCCCACAAGTTGGATTGGCTTGATGGGCACTTTTTGCGTACCATACGGTCAAGCTGCTCCCACAACAGCTCAATAGGGTTGAGAACTGGTGAGTGGGCTTGCCACTCCATTACAGATAGAATGCCAGCTGCCTGCTTCTTTCTTAAATAGTTCATACATAATTTGGAGGTGTGCTTTGGGTCATTGTCCTGTTGTAGGATGAAATTGGCTCCAATCAAGCGCTGTCCACAGGGTATGGCATGGCATTGCAAAATGGAGTGCTAGTCTTCCTTATTCAAAATCCATTTTACCTCCCACTTTACCAGCACCAAAGCAACCCCAGACCATCACATTACCTCCACCATGCTTGACAGATGGCATCAGGCATTCTTCCAGCATCGTTTCAGTGGTTCTGCATCTTACAAATGTTCTTCTGTGTGATCCAAACACCTCAAACTTCCTTTCGTCTGTCCATAACACTTTTTTTTCCCAATCTTACTCTGTCCAATGTCTGTGTTCTTTTTCCCATATTCATCTTTTCCTTTTATTAGCCAGTCTCTGATATGGCTTTTTCTTTGCCACTCTGCCCTGAAGGACAGCATTCCGGAGTCGCCTCTGCACTATAGACGTTGACACTGGCGTTTTGTGGGTACTATTTAAAGAAGCTGTCAATTGAGGATCTGTGAGGCATCACTTTCTCAAACTAGAGACTCTAATGTACTTGTCTTGTTGCTCAGTTGTGCAGCGGAGCCTCCCACTTCTCTTTCTACTCTGGTTAGAGCCTGTTTGTCCTCTCATTTGAAGGGAGTAGTACACACCGTTGTAGGAAATCTTCAGTTTCTTGTCAATTTCTCGCATGGAATATCCTTCTTTTCTAAGAACAAGAATAGACTGTTGAGTTTCACATGAAAGTTCTCTTTTTCTGGCCATTTTGAGAGTTGAATAGAACCAACAAATGTAATGCTCCAGATTCTCAACTAGCTCAAAAGAAGGTCCGTTTCATAGCTTCTCAAATCAGCAAAACTGTTTTCAGCTGTGCTAACATACTTGCACAAGAGTTTTCAAGGGATTTCTAAACAGCCATTAGACTTCTAACACAGCAAAACACAATGTACCAGTAGAACACTGGAGTGGTGGTTGTTGGAAATAGGCCTCCATACACCTATGTAGATATTGCATTAAAAACCAGACGTTTGAAGCTAGAATAGTTATTTACCACATTTTATTTTCTGTTTAATTGAATGTTAGCTTCATTGAAAAAAAATGTGCTTTCCTTTCAAAAATAAGGAAATATCTAAGTGACCCTAAACTTTTGAACTGTAGTGTGTGTGTGTGTGTGTATATATATATATATACATACACACACACACACAAAATTCCCCCCTTGGCTTATACTCAAGTGAGGGTCCCACAAAAAATTATTCTCACCTGTCCTCTGTTCCGACGCTGTCCTCTCACCTGCTTCTTGCGTACTGCAGGCACATACTGTAGATCCCTCAGTGATCACGGCCAGTGCAGGGGCCACCTTTGTTGTCGTCGTCATCATTCAATCCTGGCAGGAGGAATAGGCAGACTAGAGACCTGAAAAAGGGAGGTCAGAGCTGGAAGGAGGGACCAGAAAAAAGCAATCCAGAATGGACAGTGTTTTTTCCAGGTCCTTTAGAAAACAATGATGCCAAGACCCAGGTCGGTGGGAGGCTGTTAAGGTTCCTCCCTGTCTGGGAGAAGATTTTGGAGAGCTGTTGGATTCTGGAAATGGTAGCTGAGGGGTTGAAGCGCAAATTTACCATCACAGCCCCAGACAGGTTCATGCTCACAAATACCCAAACTTTAAGGGGGGTCAGCAGGCCTTGGAGGACGAAGTGAGGCCCTTGTTACGGACAGGCGTGCTCACCCTGGTTCCGCAAGGAGAAGAGATGATTTTTTTTCTTAGTAAAAAGCCAAGCCAGATTCATCCTTCAGGACCATAATAATTTTAAAGGTCTAAATCAATTTATAGTACAGAAACAGTTCAGGACTGAGACAGTAGCCACTGCAGTAAGACGTCTATACCAAGATTGTTTCATGGCAATTATAAACCTCAAAGATGCCTATTTTCATGTACCTATTTTTCAAGGACATCAAAGGTTTCTCAGGGTAGCAATACTTATTCAGGGTCAGCTTACCCACCTGCAGCTTCGAAACCTACCATTTGGTCTCTCAAAGGCCACCAGAATATTTACAAGGCTGGTGGAAGAAATGTCAGCACACATCAGGGAGGATATTTTCATACCCTATCTCGACGACATCTTAGTAGTTAGGAGATCTCAATCAAGCTGCAGGGAAGTGATAGGTCAGGTCTCGGAATATTTTAGCAGATCTCAGCTGGCTTATAAATACAAAAAAAATCAAAAATCGATCCCAAACAAATACAGATCTTCGTAGGCATTATCTTGGATTTCAGATGCCAGAAGTCACTCCAGAAGAAAAAATAGGGAGACATGTGGAATTGGTACAGAACCTGATAATTGAGCCAGTTACCACTCTTAAGAGCGATGTCAGCCCTCGGATCCCTAACATCCTGCATACCTGCGGTTACCTGGGCCAGAAACCATTTTCGGAAGGACCAATGAGAAATCTTAAGGTAAATGGAAGTCAGCGAAAGGCTGGATAGAAATATTTCCATCTCCCAGTCCAGCAGGGACTCGCTACGTTGGTGGCTGAAAAAAGACAACCAGTGCAGAGGCGTGCCATAGCAGATAAAGAACCCCAATATTATAACGACAGATGCAAGCCTCTGGGTTTGGGAGGCTCACACTAGAAGGAAGGTCCTTCAGGGCATATGGTCATAAGAATTAAAGAAGGACTCATCAAACCTGAGAGAGCCATCAGCCATAAAAAGGGCACTTGAAGGAGCGGTAACCTACGTAAACAAGCAGGGGGGCACGAGGTCCAGGAAGCTCATGGCAGTAGCAGAGGAGATATTGATCCTGGCCAAACCAAACTTTGCTATTGTCCGCAAATTTTCTGAAAGGCAGAGAAAACTCGAGAGCAGACTTCCAGAGCCATCACCAGCTGAGTCAGGACGATTGGTCTCTAGATGCAGAGATATTCAACAGGATCACTCTCAGGTGTGGAAGGCCAATTATAGATCTGTTTGCTGATCGTAAAATATATTATGTATATCCTGTCCCTGTGATATCACTCTGACCGCTTTCCTCCTTGAGGCTACTTCTGTCTGTGGGAGTGATGCGTCCCTCTGCCCCTTCCCAGAGACAGTCTTTAAGAGTGATATCACACCGGACTTTAGTATCCACCCCCTTATGATTATCATGTGACTCACCCTGCTATGACGCTAACGCTGCAAAGCCACACCTCTACAAGCAGCATCCTCTGATTTTTCTATTACAGTGATGCGCGTGATGTAATTGGCCACATGATCACTCACAGGTCCTTTTATAAGGTCCTGCAATGCTATGGAGACTAGTACATGCCTCTGAGAAGAAGCGGGCAGTCCGCTTGTGAAACGGCTGTCAGGCTCCTCACTCTGGTCTATGTTCCCTGCTAACTTCTCTGTGATCTATTTGATAAGACAAACGTTGCAGATATTGAATTATTAGTATTTCACTTTGTGACTTGTTCCACATGAACGCTACTCTTATGGTTGGTAAATGTGATTAGCTTTTGGTATGCAGGTGACCTCTTGTGGAATTTCAATATACTTGCACTTTATATGCACAACTGTACCTTATGTCAGCACCCCCCCCTTCCTTCTTACCTTAATTTATTATGTATTGATATATCCCTGAGCACTTTACTTCAATAAATATTTACTAATACTTTGCTCGTTTGGGTATGTTCTTGTTATTTAGCAAAACTAAAGACTCCAATTCTTGCCTTACTTATGTCTTTATCTAATTGGATTAATGGTTATATTCACTTGATATAATTATTTATAATTATTTATAATATTTTTTATTGGCTTAGCAGTGCCACAGTGTCCATTTTCCGTTCTATATCTAATCTTGTATTTTTAACACATTTTCTGTATTTTGCTAATAAAGATGCTAGAATTATATACTTTTAAAATCTCCACTGTTTTTCTGTTTTGTACTCCATTTTGGAGAGTGTATCTCCCCAGGTGCATATCTCATCATTTTTGGCAGCCTGATCACCCAAGGGTTGGTGAGTTTAAAACCATGGCTTTTATATATATATATATATATACATATATATATATATATATATATATATATATATATATATATATATAATATATATAATATATATCTCTATATATATAATATATATCTCTATATATATATATATATATATATATATATATATATAATATATATCTCTATCTATATCTATCTATCTATAATATATATCTCTATCTATATCTATCTATCTATCTATCTATATATATATATATATATATATATATATATATATATATGTGTGGAGCCCCGCATTACCTTCTGGTGCAGGTCGCCGCAGGGTCTCCACAGGCTTGGAGTCTTCCGGTCACAGGTGGGTTAACTTCAATGAGATTCGTGACACCACTCTCAGTATTGCGGTCAGGGCGACCGCCACTGCAGTTTAGGGAACACCTGGGGCTGATGGTAGGTGCAGTTAGATGTTTTGGTCTCCTGAGAGTGAGGCTGGCCCTAGGGCCCGGTGTAAGTCTGTAGGACCACAGGTCGCAGAAGAACTCACACACAAGCAGCAATGTCTTTTCAGGGTTTTTACTCACTTTCAGATGGCAGGGGTGAGTTAACCCCGGGCGCTGCTATGGTGAACCAGGTGGAACCAGGTATCCCTTCGGCTGATGTAGGAGTGACTGCTGACTCGCCTTCCTAGCCCTTCTTGTTTTGAGGTGACCCCGACTTGAAGTCTTGCTGGGATCACCCAGGGAAGTCGCATACGCCGTTCTCCCCTTTCTGGCCCGTTTGTGGGCAGCGTGGACCAAATAATTCTGGCTGCTTGCCTTCTGTCACTTATGGGCTCCTCGTTGCTGCTGTAGCTGCGGACTCTGTGTAGGTTGGTGAGGCGCATAAAGTGCCCTCACCAGCAGGTTTGGCAGGCCAACTGAATGGGCCCCTGCTCTGGGGACCTGTAACCCCGTGCGGGCTCGGTCTACCTGTGGTCCCCTTACTCTGCCACCTCTTGCTACTGACTAGGTGGATTTCAGGCGGCACCACAAGGTAGCCGTTCTCCCCCGCCAGCAGCCACTGACTGGTACAGTGTCATCCTAGCTTCTCTGCACTCTACTTCCTTTCTCTCTCAGCTCCACTAGCCCACTGGCTCACCACTACCTCCCCTCTGTGCCTGCCTCTGCACACTCCTCGTCTCCAGTCTCGCCACCCACCACTAGCTGGGAGGCGAAGGCCACACCCCCCTCCCTGAGTCTAGCTGTGTGTGTGTTCCTGGTTACTGCTGTCTGTGTTTTGTCCACACCCTGGTCAGCCTCTGGTATTACCTGTGTTGTACTGACCCAGTATGGGTGCAGTACTCAGTGGTGCCTGACCAGGTCAGGGGCGCCACACTAATATAACCAGGAGATTTTTTTTTCTCTAAACCTGGGGGACTGTCCCTCACAGGATAGATGCCCTGCTCCAAAAATGGTCCAGAGGTCTAGTCTATGCCTTTCCACCCATCTCGCTAATCCCGGTTGTCCGAAGGAAGATTTGGATGGACCGAACGGAAGCTGTCTCATTACCCCTTTACTTTTATGGTAGGGTCTGGAGAAACTTTTTAGATTTCTCAGGAATCAATCCATTAGAGGGAAAGCGAGAACCTTGGCCTGCTATCCTGGAGCTCCTACAGAAGGGGTAAGAAATAGGGTTGAGTTTGAGTACACTTAAGGTCCACATCTCTGCGTTGGGGTTGCTTTTTGACTGTAAGATTGCAGATCACCCCTGGATGGTAAAGTTTGGAAAGGCAGTGGGTCGATCTATGTTAATACCCCAACCCTGTTTACCCCATGGGATCTAAATTTAGTTTTCAAAGCTTAACAAGGTCCCCCTTTGACCCCCTGGCAGAATACAGTCAGGACTCTAACCATCAAGACCACACTTTTGGTAGCTCTTACATCAGCGAGGAGGATAGGGGAGCTGCAGGCTATCTCGATAAACCAACCCTTTACAGAGATACTTTCAGATAAGGTAATCTTTAGACCAGATCCAACCTTTTTACCAAAGGTAGTTTCTAGGTTTCACTGGTTCCAACCGATAGTGCTTACTTTTGTAATAACCCCAGGAATGAGAAGTAGAAGGAGTTTCACACCCTGGATGTTAGGAGATGTTTGTTATAATACCTAGAGGTGACCAAAAAATTTTTTAAAAGAACTGAAGTCCTCAGTGGTTGATACCTTTTAATGGCTAACAGAAAAGATGGTAATAATTGCAAGCTTTCGAGACTACTCAGGTCTCTTCATCAGGCATGGTATAACACAAAATCTGAAGAGTCACATATTTATACACAACAGGACATAGAATGGTGCAGTAAAAAAAAAACAAAAAAAAACAACAACCAAGTTATATAAAACAGAACTATCACTATTGCAGGGGGGCAAACTGTTGTGGCCATAAATTTTGCTGCAGTTCAGTGTGAAAGTTTTATTGTCCTTTGATAAGGGTCTGGTCCGGGCTGTGACACGCTCGGATGGTCTGAGGAGCACATCTTTTAACTGATGTAAAAAGACATGAATCCATGAGACACATTCATTCCTGCTCTGAATGTGTCAAAGGTCATCATAAGTTTGTACTCCCATAGTCTCCTATCTCTCTGGGACTTGAAATTTCCTTTCAATACCAGCAATTTCATGTCCATGATGCTGTGGTCTGAGTTACAAAAATGTTTGGCCACAGGTAGATCCATCCTTTTTTCTCTAATTGTGTGGCGGTGAGAATTCATCCTTGTCCTGAGCTGTTGTCCGGTCTCCCCTACATACAGACCCCCAGTTGGACATTTGGTACATATAATTAAGTACACCACATTGGTTGTGGTGCAGCTGAATGTACCTGGGATCTTGTAGTCCTGATGTGATCTGGGAATCTTTATCTTGTCCGTTGTCAATATTAATGGACAGGTCTTACATTTTTTCTGGTTGCAGGGAAATGTTCCTGTTGGTGTTGGAGAGGACAGGGAGCTTCTGACAATGATGCTTCTTAGATTTGGGGGCTGTCTAAAACACAGAAGTGGGGGGGTCTGTAAAAATAGATTTTAACCGGGCATCTTTTTGTAGTAATGGTTGTAGTTTCCGTGCAGCTCCTCTAAACACCTCCAGATGTGGATTGTAGGTGACTACAAGAGGGACCCGGTTATTTTCTTCTTTAGTTTTATAATGTAGGAGATGGTTTCTTGATATTCTGGTGGCTCTTGTAATCTGGTTTTCAATTGTTCTTGGGTGGTAGCCTTGATTCAGAAAGGTCTTTCTGAGGCCCTCACGGTGATTGTCTCTATCTGTACTGTTGGAACATATCCGATTGTACCTGATAGCCTGGCTGAATACAATAGAGTTTTTTATGTGTTTTGGATGAAAACTGTCCCATTTCAGGTATGTTGGACGGTCAATTGGCTTCTTGTACAGGGATGTCTCTATTTCATTGTTCCGTAGTTTAATGATGGTGTCCAAGAAGTTGATTTCAGTGCAGGAGTAGTTGAGTGTTAGGTTGATGGTGGGATGAAACTGCCTTTCAGCTGCTGCTCAGACTCTGTCCAGATGATTAAAATATCGTCAATGTAACGGTAGTAGGCCAGAGGCCTGATAGGACAAGAGGATAAAAAGTCACTCTCAAGCTTGGCCATGAAAAGATTTGCATATTGTGGTGACATTTTGCTTCCCATTGCAGTCCCAGTCTCCTGTAGATATATGTCATTGTCAAATGCAAAGTAATTATGGGTGAGGATGAATTTTGTAAGCTTCACTACAGAATCGGCATCAGTTAAAAGATGTGCTCCTCAGACCATCCGAGCGTGTCACAGCCCGGACCAGACCCTTATCAAAGGACAATAAGACTTTCACACTGAACTGCAGCAAAATTTATGGCCACAACAGTTTGCCCCCCTGCCATAGTGATAGTTCTGTTTTATATAACTTGGTTGTTGTTTTTTTTTTTTTTTACTGCCCCATTCTATGTCCTGTTGTGTATAAATATGTGACTCTTCAGATTTTGTGTTATACCATGCCTGATGAAGAGACCTGAGTAGTCTCGAAAGCTTGCAATTATTACCATCTTTTCAGTTAGCCATTAAAAGGTATCAACCACTGAGGACTTCAGTTCTTTTAAACAATTTTTTTTTTATCTCTACTGGCTAACACGGTACAAAGATATATTTTACTTGTATCAAAATAGAGGTGACCAAAAATTTCAGAACAGCTACCACCCTTTTTGTTCTTTTTCAAGGTCCCGGTAGAGGCCAGCCGGCATGAAAAGGGTCCCTAGCTGCATCTTCCATGACATCAACTTGCAGGAAGATGGGGGAGAAAGGAGGCAGGGAACCCTCCCTCATAGTCCACACAGTACTGCTGATGACAAAGAAATGTGTACTCAGACACTGGTTAGAAAAACTAATGACACGGGTAGTGGAGCTACTAAAGAGATTGATGATTTTTGTTTTATAAAATTGAGACTGAGAAACATAAAGAAAAGAACAGAAATTCTTGAAAAAATGGAGAACATTTAGTGAACAAAGTTTTACTCAACGGAAATTACTTGTTTAGTAAAGGTGTTTAAAATTAAAAATTTAACTTGGTATAGTATTGAAGACGTGAGATGAAATTTAGGGAAGTTGCTAGTTACTTAGAGGGAATAAGATCTGTAGGGAAGTTACACTCTTACAGATTTTAAAAAATAATAATGAACCATAAATGTTGTAGCAATAAAAAAATAAAATGGATGATGAGGAGGTTTTGTATTACAAAAATGCAGTCGAACAACCAAAATTTGCTATGTAAGTTTGAATGTATGTAAATACCCTTTATCATCAAATAAAGCGTGTTATATAAAAAAAAAAAAAAAAAAGGGTCTCTAGCCAGATAGGTCAAAGCGGGGATCGCTCTGGCATACAGAGCAGGGGAATCCTCCCTTGGGCTTAAGAGCTCACTCCACCAGGGCCATTTCCACCACTTGGGCTGAAAAAGCTAATGCCTCTCTGGAGCAGATCTGTAAAGCTGCCAAATGGTCATCACCATCTACCTTTTTCAAGCACTATAGGTTGGATCTTGGTGATAGTTATCTTTCATTTGGGAGGAAGGTGTTACAGGCGGTAGTCCCTCCATAGGGGATTCCTTTATAATCTCTCCTGGGTGCTGTCGTGGAGAAGGGAAAAATCGGTTTTACTTACCGGTAATTAGACTTTCCAGAAACACAACAGCACCCTCTATTTTTCCCTCCCTTATTTCTGTTCTTACCAATTTTCGGTGTTGGTCTTTTGTGACTAGTGTGGATGTTTATTCCTTTTGTCCATGGGTGTCAACAACAAAAAAAACCAAACTAGTAGATATGGGAGTTGCATATTTGTCTGATGTGCATATGTCAGAAGTAATGTTGTCATTTCTTAAATGTGTACTAATGTGTGTCATACTAACTAAATGGAGTCCTCTCATGCTCCGTAAACCATTGAGGCGTAGAGGCTCCACCCTCATGACTGCCTGCTGTGACTGCAGACAGAGACTGAGCAGCTATCAGCGATGACGTCACTCAAGTGATTTGCGGTCACAGGTGGGAATGTCCAACTGTGACTGCAAATCACCTGAGTGACGTCACGCTGATAGCGTAGTTCAGTCATTCTCTGTCAGCAATAACAGTGGGCAGTCATGGCCACTCGCTGTGACTTACATGTAGCAGAGCTGAATCGTAGTGGGACCTTGTGTGGATTATGTTAGGACGTGCAAAGGTGTTTTAGGGTTAAAGTGGTGAACGAGGGTGTTTCTTGTAGTTTTTTTATTCCAAATAAAGGATTTTTTTTCAGTGTTTGTGTTTATTTATTTTCACTTACAGATTAGTGATGGGGTGTCTGATAGACGCCTGCTATTACTAATCTAGGACTTAGTGGCAGCTGTGGGCTGCCATTAACTTCCTCATTACCCAAATGCCACTGCACCAGGACAAATCGGGAAGAGCCGGATAAAGCACCGAGTTTGTTACATCTAATAGATTCAACAATCTTGGGCGGCTGCAGGTTGCTATTTTTAGGCTGGGGGGGGCAGTCCAATAAGCATGGAGCTCCCCAGTCTGAGAATACCAGCCCCCAGATGTCAGGCTTTATCTTGGCTGGGTGTCAAAATTATTGAGGGGGGAAACAGTAACCGCACGTTATTTTTTTAAATTTATTTAAATACTTAAAAATAAATAAAACAACGCATGCGGTTGCTCTTGTTTTGATACACAGCCAAGATAAGTGCAGGGCTGGAGGCTACAGCCTGAAGCCATGGGCTTTATCTGTGCTGGGTGTCATAATACGGGGGACCATACGCCAATTGTTTATTTTTATACCACGATACTGACCAGCAAACAGCGTCTGTGAGTGGTTACAGTCAGACTCTGTCACACAGCCTGGGGGGGCGTCTGACTGCAACTAATTACTGACGCCAGGTGGGCAGGGAAAGCAGTGCAAATGAGATGAGCCTAATGCGCGGCACTGGAAGTGAATGTGCGACCTGGAAGCAGTGTGCCGCCATGACTGAGCCTTGGTAAGTATGAAGTGCTTGCTTCATTCTTATTTTCTTTCATTTTTTCTTTTTTTTTTTTTTTTAATTTCTCAAGTGCCGGATCAAAGACTCTGAATCCAGGGCCCAGGGCCAGCACCCTGGTACTTTTGACACGTGGATCCAGACTTTTACAGTCCAGGTCCGCTCATCACTAGCCATAATTGCTGTTGACCACAGCAAATCATTCGTATTGCAGATATATTTTGCAAAATCCGCATGGGAAATTTCTAAGCACTGTAAAACTCAGTGGAAAATCCATTTCATTTTTGCATTTTGAGAACTTGGCCTTGTACAGCTGCCACCTACCATCTCTGGGTCTAGCTGAGCTTCCTTATCTGTTGCATGCACATGCATACCCATTTCATCTTATTCTTATTCTTTATAAGGTGGATGTAGTGAAGTGGTTAAAGTGGATTCTTCACCAGATATCACCTTACAAATACAGTGGAATCTCGGTTTACGTTGTAGCTATATGAGCAAAGCTTGCAGTAAATTTGTAACTCAGTTTACGAGCAAACTTTGCCGTACGAGCAAATACTCACTGCACACACTTCCGGTTCCGTACTTTAACCGCGCTCTGACCCGCTCTTGCAGTCCGCACAAACATGCACGCACACACACGCATTATGCTCACTTTACTGTCCGTTCCATCGCCGGCCTCACGGTTCTTGTAGTTTGCCCGTACAGGATGTGTGTGTGTTTGTGCATGTGTGGAATGGCACAATAAGGGACCAGGATGGGATACTGAACAAGTTGTGGAACAAATTGTCTGATCTTCCATTATTTCCCATGGGAAATTTTGCTTTGCTAGACGAGTAACTTGGTTTACAAGCACACTCCCAAAATGGAGGATTATTCTCGTAAACCAAGGATCCACTGTAGCTTATATTTTTATATCATTTATCAGGCTCAAATTCTTTACTTTGAAAAACCACATCACAATGGTTGGATAATCCTTTTGAAATGTTTTCTCACCTAATATAGAACTGGTCATTGAAATGCACGAGCTGCTAGCCTCAACTGGAAGTGAGAATGTGAGAGCTGCGTCTGCCACTCACTTCCTGTTGCTTACTTATGTTTGAATGCGGGGAGAAGGAAGTCAGTGCTGCTTGGGCGCAGGGCTCACATGACATAATAATCTTGAGAGCGTGCGTGCAGATACCTCTAGAAGGGGTCAGCACAGGAGGGGAGTATAAGTTTTTTTAATTTTTTTTTATTTTAATGGAAGCAACCATGGGGAATAAGAAGGGGTTATTCAATTAGTGGATAACTCCTTTAATCCAATTATGGACTGTACATTACTTTTTCTGATCATCAACGTGACTACATAGGGTGCATGACTATTTGTTGTTATTATTTTTAGAGCATATTGATTCCATGGTGCTGTACACGTGAGAAGGGATTATATACATTTTATAATGAACAGAATAACAGGGACAGACTAGTACTGGTTGCCATAAATGTCACTGCTCACACAGATTTCTGGCATTTCATCTCAAACTGCTTTTACATTCAGCTATTCTGGGTAGATTTAGTTTAAAAAATATTCTCATGTGAAAATTATTTCTTATCCTCTGAATAGGGAATATATTTTCAGCTCCTGCCATTGCGGTCCAACTGCCATGGGCAGCAGCAATACCTAGAACCGGAGCTCTTGGAGCTGCTGAAAATTGAGCAGAAGTCACTTATGCCACTGCTGCCAATGGATTCTGGTGACAATTTAATAGATAACTGCTCTCTATGCGGTATCATAAAATATTAGTGTACGTTGACAAAGACTATATGGTGATGCTCAGCTAATGTTGTTGGCTGCTGAGAGGTGGTGCTTTAACCCCTTAGTGACGGAGCTAATTTTCACCTTAAAGACCAGGCCATTCTTTGCAATTCTGACCAGTGTCACTTTCAGAGGTTTTAACTCTGGAACGCTGTAACAGATCCCGGTGATTCTGAGAGAGTTTTTTTCGTGACATATTGTAGTTCAGGTAAAATTAGGATGATATTTTTTGCTTTTATTTGTGAATTTTTATGCCCTTAAACCAGAGAGTTCTGTCACACAAAATAGTTAATAAATAACATTTCCCACTTGTCTACTTTACATCAGCGCAATTTTTGAAACAACATTTCTGGGGTTAGGAAGTTAGAAGGGTTTCCAACACCATTTTTTTAGGGACCACATCACATTTCAAGTGACTTTGAGAGGCCGAAGTGACAGAAAATACCCAAAGTGACACCTTTCTAAAAACTGCACCCCTCAAGGTACTCAAAATGACATCCAAGAAGTTTATTAACCCTTCAGGTGCTTCACAGGAACTAAAGGAATATGGAATGGAAAAAAGCAAAGAATAAAATTGTACCAAAAATGTTGCTCTACCCCAAATTTATTCACTTTTAGAAGAAATAACACAACAAAATGGACCCCAAAACTTGTTACCCACTTATGAGCACGCTGATACCCCACATGTGGTAAGAAACCTCTGTTTGGACAAATGGGAGGGCTCGGAACAGAAGGAGCAATATTTGGATTTTGGAAAGCAAATTTGGCTGAAATAGATTGCGGGCACCATGTTGCATTTAGATGTCCGCTAAGGTACCTAAACAGCAGAAATCCCTCACAAGTGACCCAATTTTGGAAACTAGACCCCTCAAGGCTTCTATCTAGGGGTATAGTGAGAATTTTGGAGCCACAGGTACTTCACAGATTTTGATAACGTTATGTTGTCATATTGAAAATTTTATTTTTATTTCAAAAATGTTGCTTTAGCATGAATTTTCTCACTTTTTCAAGAGATGATTCCATTGGAAACAATGTTTGTTACCCACTTACTTATGAGCACGGTGATACCTCACGTGGTCAGAAACCTTTGGACAAATAGGAGGGCTTGGAACGGAAGGAGCAATATTTTGAATTTTGGAAAGCAAATTTAGCTGAAAAGATTGTGGGTACCATGTTGCATTTGCAGGGCCCCTAAGGTACGTAAACAGCAGAAACACCCCAGAAGTGACCCCATTTTGGAAAATAGGTCCCTTAAAAAATGTATCTAGATGTTTGATCTAGAGTACCCTGAACTCCCAGGTGCTTCACAGAATTTTATGACGTTGTGCCGTGAAAATAAAAAATTAAATTTTACCACAAAAGTGTTACTTCAACCAGGTAGCTTTTTTTTCATAAGGGTAACAGGAAAAAATTCACCATGAAATCTATTATGCAATTTCTCCTGAGTTTGGCGATACCTTATATGTGGTGGAAATCAACTGTTTGGGCACACGGCAGGGCTTAGAAGGGAAGGAGTGCCATTTGACTGCAAAATTGGCTGGAATCAATAGCGGACACCATGTTGCGTTTGGAGAGCCCCTGAGGTGCCTACACAGTGAAGCTACCCAACATGTGGCCATATTTTGGAAACTAGACACCTCAAGGATTTTATCTAGGGGTGTATAGTGAGCATTTTGAACCCACAGGTACTTCATAGAATTTGATAACCTTAAGTAGTCATATTGAAAATTTTAATTTTTTTCAGAAAAATGTTGCTTTAGCACCAAATTCCTCACTTTTTCAAGAGGAAATACCAAAAATGGACCACAGATTGTTATCCAATTTCTTATGAGCGCAGTGATACCCGATATGTTGCAAAAAACCCCTCTGTTTGAACAAACAGTAGCGCTTGGAACGGAAGGAGCATTATTTGAGTTTTGTAAAAGTTGAAATAAATTGCGGACATCATGTTGCCCCTAGGGAACCTATATAGCAGAACCCTCCCCCCACCACCACCACAAGTGACCCCATTTTAGAAACGAGACCCTTCAAGCACTTTATTCAGGGGTATAGTGAGAATTTTGAATCTACAGGTACTTGACAAAAATGTTGCTGTAGCGCCAAATGTATCACTTTTAGGCTATGTGCCGACAATCCGGCGAAACTGTGCCTAGGATGCAGTGCCAGCCCTCCTGCAGAGACGTAAGTGTTATCCACGGGAGAACGCAGCTGCCTGTGCATACAATCCAGGTTCGGGGCCGTTGCGGACTTTATTCTCCCTCCAAAGAACACTTTAGTCTCCGCAGCATAAATTGACATGGTGCTGCTCAGGAAGCCGCGCCGTAGAGAAAAGAAGTGACGTGGGCAGGAGATTCTAAAAATCCTTCCACTGTGCTTGTACTGCACAACACAGCGTTATGGCAGCAGTCAAAAAGCTCTGCATCCAAAACACTGCAAACCCTGATTGTGGGCACATAACCTAAAAAGCTACAATGGATGGATGGATAGATGTCTAACACATATAATGTCTCACACCCTGTATATTTTAACCTGGCACCTGTTAGTGACATTCATTGCTTAGCCTTGTATTTAGCCCAATTATAAAATAAATAAAAAAAAAAACAGCTGGGGTAAAGCAGACAGCTGTAGCCTGTAGACCACAGCTGGCAGCTTCACCTTGGCTGGTGATCCACTTTGGAGGTCACCCCAAGCTGTTATTTTTTTTATAATTATTTATAAATAATTAAAAAGAAAAAAATGTGGGGTCCCCCTCAAATTGGTTCACCAGCCAAGGTAAAGCAGAGAGCTGTGGTTTGGTATTATCAGGTGCATCCTGGTATGCACGTCACTGTTTGTTGTTATTTACTGCGCATGCGCCGGGATATAAATGGAATGTGTTTCCGGGACGCCAGCGCGGCATTTTCAGAACGATACACTATGACACACGCTGTGTGCGGTGAGTTTCCCATATATGGGGCATATAGATAGGCCTTGCCAATATACTGCTCTGGGCTTATTGTATATATTTGTCTTATCTTTTAGCGTCTTGGGCATGAGATTACTGCGCCATTGGAAATATTTGAAGCAGTACCCAAGGCTCTTTCACCTATACTCCCCTGATGATTGATCCCCATGAAACGCGTTGGGAGTGAGTGTTTCTGTTATTTATACGGAGTTTACTATCGTGGCATTCCTGTGGGATTTAAAGAGCTGATTGACAGCTCCCCTAGGAGACCTGAATAGTTTGGTTGAGTCGCCCTGCCACCTCTTCAGGATCTGGTAAGAACGTTCCCTATAGGGGATTAAATGAGAATTACGTTTCCTTGATCCTTAAGAAGCAGTTTTGGGACATAATTGCTCTCCACTGTGGCCTTTAGTTATTGGCACTAAGGAGGTATGTGTCACCAATATTTGTCTTATTAACCTTTGGTTACTTCATAGGAGGCTCCTCGGTTCCTGAGGATTGTCACCTTGTGTTGCTTGTTATCAAGGGTGATCTGACTTGGGCTTTCTGATTTATGCCCTATTATAGCACCATTTTTTGGCTGTTTATCGGCCCTTGTTTTTACTCACCTTGTGAGCCTTTGGCTCTTTTATATTTATATTCAATAAACGTTATATTTTAGGTCTTGTTTATCCTGTTGACCGTTTCTCCTCTTGGATTCAGCTATCAATTACTGTTGTTACTGTGGATCCTCAGGGCATTTTTGCTATTTATGTTGGTATTATCAGGGTGGGAAGGGCCATGGTTATTTAGCCCTTCCCAGCCTAAAAATAGTAGGCCGCAGCCACCCCAGAAGTGGCGCATCCATTAGATGCGCCAATTCTGGTCCTTCGCGCAAGCTCATTCCGATGCCCTGGTGTGGTGTTAATATAAGGGGTTGATACCAGCTGTAATGTCACCTGGCATCAAGCCCAGCGGTTAGTGATGTCACGGCGTCTATCAGATACCCGAAATTACTAACTGTCAGTAATAAAAAAAAAAATAATAAAAAACAAAGACAAGAAATTTTTATTTGGGGAAAAAAACGCTCCCCAACACATTCCATCGTTCACCAATTTATTATAGAAGAAAAAAAAAATCTGGTCCGCAGTAATCCATTTTGGAGGTCCCATGACGATTCTGCACCTTCCACAATATGGGGTGCACGCTTAGGGAACGTACACCCTATTTCCTAAAAGTGTAGACCCTCCATGTGAGGAGAGTGGCTGCTGTGACATAAGACTGCACTCACCCTCCCCGTGTCTACACCAGGGCTGTGTGAGCGGCAGTAACTTTAGTGTCGCTGGAGCTGGCGCTGAGAGAAGCCCTCTGCACATGCGGCTGGCATGTTACTGAAGAGGAGGAGTGATCGCGGAGATCATCGCTGCAAGAAGGTAAGGAAGACCGGGGAACGACTGGGACAGACCGGGGTGGGACCTGGGGACGACATTTCTGTTGCATCTGAGATGTCACATGCAACAGAAATCAGACGGAGGAGGAGGGTGAATGCAGCGTGTGCCGCCAGTCGCGCCCGCCATTTTGGCTGACCAGGAGGGGGTTGGGGCCCAGGGGATCCCAGATTAGGTGGGAGAGACCTAGAACAGCGGTGAGGACTGGAGGAGGCCTCAGGGGGAGGACATTTCTCTTCGATCTGAAATGTTTGATCATTTCAGATTGGAGGGAAATGACTGCAGAGGCGGCAGCAGTTTTCGGTGCGCTCCAGCGCCATTTTAGATGTTTCGGAGGGAGGGGTGGTGGTGGGGGGGATTTCTCTGGTAACGGGGGCACTAGGGGCTTATATTTCTTGCTCATCTGACAAATTTGATCACGTCTGATGAGAAAGAAATCAGTTTTACCTGCCATTTCTTTTTTGTTAATGTGATCGGCGGTCACATTATCGGGGTCCAAAAAAATCACCCCAATTTATAATCTGGGGGGGATCTCAGCTACCTCCGGTAGCTGAAACCCTGAGATGTTCCATCGCTGGGGGGGTGCTACAAGCTTTTTTTTGGCGGGACGTCTCAACACGTCGGTACAGAACAAATACCCTGCTTTTCCGACGTTTTGAGACGTTAGGCCGTCGTTATGGGGTTAAAACAGCAATTTTACAAAAGCTTTTACCTTTCAAGTACAAACTAGACTTTTTGGAAACACCCTTTTGATCTTTCAGTCTCAGAACTGTGACACAAAGGTAAGAAAAAAAGAATCCGACAAATTGCAAACGTCATTATTTTAATGTAAGTTTCCATTATTGCAGCAGATTGTCCAGCTTCACCAGGGCTCAAGTGGAGTTACACCAAGTGGAGTTACTTAATGGACAATCATTAATCTATATGAAATAGATGGGTTAAATAAGTTACATTTTCCATTTTTATAGGGCTGTATGAAGGAAGTGAAAGGTTTGTGGGGCCTCTTGGGACTGGAACCATCCCCTGGATACAAGTCCTCTGGTATTTATAAAGGAATGTCTGACGTCAATTGTTTCCTCTCTTGTGTAAAGTAGGGTCATTCTCCCGGCTGAACCAGGCAATATAATGTAAACTATTATGTATCACATTGTGTGCTTTATGTACAACAGGAAAAGAATATATGCACCTGTTAAAATGGAAGACTTGTTTTTCAGTGTACAAATGTCAAAAATTACCACTAAATCCATATTTCCCAGACAATAATTCAGACTTTATGCAAATTTTCTATAAAAATCTTATTTATATTTGCATCATTCAGAATGTTTTACACCCTCCAATCCTGCAATACCTATGCTTGAGCAGGAGAAGTGTTACTCACTGGCTCACTTTAAGAGTTGATAGTTACTTTTGCGTACGTAATAATTTAATTAATTTTAATTCCTTACCAGATAAGTTTGGTTTGCTCGCTGTTGGTGGATTGTTGCCAGATGATCTCCTGGCCAAAAAAAAAGAAAAGTTAAAACAGCAGCCAGTGTTGAAAGGTGCTGGGGTTGTAATGGACTGTTAGGTATACAAATTGCATTATGTAGTGATTAATCGGTGACAAATTAAAGCTATGTACATGTTTAGACACAAACATAACTTTCAAAATAAATACTTATATTTTCAAATACAACTACAGTGGGGGAAATAAGTATTTGAACCTTTGCTGATTTTGTAAGTTTGCCCACTGACAAAGAAATGAACAGTTTATAATTTATGGGTAGGTTATGGGTATTATTTAAATTTATTTGTATTTTGCAGAGAGAAAGAAGTATTTGATCCCTTACCAACCATTAAGAGTTCTGGCTCCTACAGACCACTTAGATGCTCCTAATCAACTCGTTACCTGCATTAAAGGCAGCTGTCTTAAATTGTCACCTGTATAAAAGACTCCTATCCACAATCAGTCAAATTCTAACCTCTACAGCATGGGCAAGACCAAAGAGCTTTCTAAGAATGTCAGGGAAAAGATTACAGACCTGTACAAGGCTGGAATGGGCTACAAACCATAAGTAAGTCGCTGGGTGAGAAGGAGACAGCTGTTGGTGCAATAGTAAGTAAATGGAAGAAATACAAAATGACTGTCAATTGACATCGATATAGGGCTCTATGCAAAATCTCACCTCATGGGGTATCCAGGATCATGAGGAAGGTGAGAGATCAGCCTAAGGGCTCAAGCACACGTAACTGCTGAATATTTTGCAGCGATTTGACAGCACATGTGCGCTTCAAATCGCTTCAGAAACACTGCATTATGGATGCAGTTTTTTTTTTTTTTGTAGAAAAAAGCCGATTTCATGCACTATGGCTGCTGCCCCCACCATAGACAGAGTGGGAGCTGCGTCCAGAACGCACACATAATTGACATGCTGCTTGTATGAACACACGGATTTGGGTCAAAATTTTAGCACCAGGCCTCGGAGGGCTCAAACCCCAATGCAGATTCGTTAAGCACACATATTATGGTATTACCAAAAACAGGGAAAGATCCAACACAATGCGCCAGTTATCGGCCGATATCCCTGCTGAATGTGGACACAAAATTATTTGCCAAGATCTTAGCGAACAAGTTGGCTCCTTTTCTTTCTTCAATAATTCATCCAGACCAGGCGGGCTTCATGGCGGGCCGTGAGGCACGGGATAATACTGTTAAGGCCATTAATCTGATACGTAAAGCTAAAATGGGGGGGTCTACCATCTATGCTTCTGTCAACAGATGCCGAAAAGGCTTTCGATAGAGTAGACTGGACCTTTATGGAAGCCACGCTCGGTTGTCTTGGGTTGGGACGCGGCATGATGAATTGGATCATGTCTTTATACTCGGTACCCTCGGCAAGAGTCCAGGTAAATGGGATTCTATCCGACCCATTTAAAATATCTAACAGCACCCGGCAAAGATGCCCGTTGTCTCCGCTAATCTTCATCCTGACGCTAGAACCCTTCCTCAGACACGTACGAGCCAATTCTGATATTACAGGGATTGGGGTTGGCCAGGCAACGCATAAAGTAGCTGCATATGCGGATGATCTTCTGTTTTTTGTTTCGGCACCAAGGATTTCACTCCCAAACTTAATGAGGGAGTTTCAGAAATTCTCCAGCCTATCAAACTTTAAGATAAATTTCACAAAATCTGAGGCTCTCAACATAAATCTTACTTTTAAAGAAGTGGAAGAGTTGAAAACATCGTTTAGTTTTCGATGGGCAGCCCAATCCCTAAATTACCTGGGGGTACGTCTGACCAGTGACTTGGGTCTACTTTACTCACCGAACTTCCCATCTCTGTTATCTAGTATCAGGAAAGACTGTGACAGATGGGGGAAATTATTATTCTCCTGGTTTGGCAGATGCCAGATATATAAAATGAATGTCCTACCCAGAATTCTTTACCTATTACAGGCGCTCCCAGTCAAAATACCGCCGGGATTCTTCAAGTCTCTGGAATCCATTCGGTCTTCGTATATTTGGGGAGGTAAATCGGCACGCATAAAAAGAGCTATCTTACACAGGACCAAGGGGGGTGGGGCGATTGGGTTGCCAGATATAAGAAGATATCACTTAGCTGGGCATCTTACTAGAATGATTGACTGGTGCAGGAACGGGTCTCAGAAGGCGTGGATACAGATAGAGCAGTCCTTTTCCCCAAAACCCCTCAACAAATTACCATGGGTACTCCCTGAGGTCCCTGCAAGATTGAAAGCACATCCAACTATCGGACCAACTGTGACATACTGCAATACTGGGAAGGTGCAATCGGAGTTGATACCCAGACACTCGAGCCTGACACCGATCTTGAGCCATCCTGCTTTTGAACCAGGTAGAGCAGACCCGGTATTTCAGGCATGGGTTCGGGGCGGGGTGGACCGGGTTGAATACTTTGGGATTCGGGACACCTGGCCGCAGGTGGAGGGTTTGGGGGTTAGACAGGATCCCATTCCACTGGGCCTATGGAGATGCTTACAACTGACGTATTTTTTCAGTAGTCTCCCAGCTAGGACCCACTTTCAACGTCCTAAGACACAGTTTGAAAAATTGTGTATGGCTTCAGGCACAATACGACATTCATTTTCAGTGGTTTATTCACTTTTGTCTTCGTCCCCTGACCAACAACTTCCCCCGTTTGCTTCACAATGGGAACGTGATTTGGGTATCCAGCTGACACCAATACAGTGGGAACGGATCTTCAGATTGGCACACACATCTTCCATCAGCTCCAGGTTCCAGGAGGCTAGCTATAAACTGTTATCCAGATGGTACAGCGTACCCTCCAGGTTACATGTCATGTTTCCAATGGTAGACCCCACATGTTGGAGATGTGGCACAGCAGAGGGTAACATCTTACATGTGTTTTGGGGGTGTGAGGCAATCCGGCCCTTCTGGAAGGGAGTGTCCGACACCATTCGCCGGGTTACTGGCAATGACGAGGAGCTGGGACCTGCTGCTGCCCTATTGCATCACTGCGGGGGTCCCTGAAAAAACCTACAAGAATTCTTTGACGAAATTCCTTATTATGGCTGCGAGAGTATGCATACCTGAAAGATGGAGGAGCACGACCCCTCCCACGTTGGTCGAATGGATCAATAAGGTCAATGACCTCATGTAGATGGAGGATTTAACCTCTTCGCTGCATGATACATATCAGAAATTCTGGTCCACTTGGCGGGAATGGTTGGACTTCCAACATTCAGAGGAATATAGCGTCCTGGTGGGGGGCGATGTGGCTGCCGATCGAACCGCAGTCCGCAAGACTTAGGGGTACTTCACACACAGCGAGATCGCTACTGAGATCACTGCTGAGTCACGTTTTGTGTGCCGCAGCAGTGACCTCATTAACGATCTCGCTGTGTGTGAAACTGAGCAGCGATCTGGCCCCTGCTGTGAGATCGCTGCTCGTTACACACAGCCCTGGTTCGTTTTTTTTATTGTTGCTCTCCCGCTGATAAGCACACATTGCTGTGTGTGACAGCGAGAGAGCAACAATCCTGAATGTGCAGGGAGCAGGAGCCGGCGTCTGACAGCCTGCGGTAAGCTGTAACCAAGGTAAACATCGGGTAACCAAGGTGGTTACCCTATATTTACCTTCGTTACCAGCCTCCGCAGCTCTCACGCTGCCAGTGCCGGCTCCTGCTCCCTGCACACGCTATGCTAAGCGGTGTGCGCTGGTAATTAAGGTAAACATCGGGTAACCATACCCGATGTTTACCTTAGTTACCAGTGTCCGCAGCTTCCAGACGCCGGTTCCGTGCAAGCGCAGCGTCGCTTGTATGTCGCTGCTGGCTGGGGGCTGGTCGCTGGTGAGATCTGCCTGTTTGACAGCTCACCAGCGACCATGTAGCGACGCAGCAGCGATCCTGACCAGGTCAGATCGCTGGTGGGATCGCTGCTGCGTCGCTAAAGTGTGACGGTACCCTTAGCTGAATTCCCCTCCCTATCCCCCCTCTTCCCTTCCTCTCTTCCCCTCCCGCTCCCATCTTTCTTCCTACTTTTCTATTTTTCTCACACTCTGATTGCCTAATAACTTCTCTTTCTTCTCTAGCCTCTCTATCTTTCTTGTTTTACATGTATTTGTGAGTCACATTCGTTATCTGTTTTAATGTGAATCTGTATTAAAGAAAAAGTGTGGTGGAACCTAGACTTATCAGGAACCCGGGAGGAGATATATGAAGGAACGTTATCCAGCAAGATACAAATATATATTTCCCGTTTGGCATCTTGTTAATGATGTATGTATTATAACGCAAATTGGCCTGATTGGTCTTAAGAACTGTATTATGTTGTGTTGAAGGTTTTCACTTAAAAATCTAAAAAAAAATGTTAGCACCCAAATCGCTGTGTTCAAAAAAGCAACGTTCGCACGTGTCATGCACAATCTACATAGATTGTGGAGGGAACGCAGGACACATGCATTTACGCTGCAGTGCAATACGCAGCGTAAATGCAGGCAATTACGCAAAGTGCGCATGAGCCCTAAAACTATACAGGAGAACTTATTATTAATCTCAAAGCAGCTGGGACCACTGTCACCAAGAAAACCATTGGTAGCACATTACGCCGTAATGGATTAAAATTGTGCAGTGCCCGCAAAGTCCCACTGCTCAAGAAGGCACATGTGAAGGCCCGTCTGAAGTTTGTCAATGAACACCTGGATGATTGTGAGAGTGTTTGGGAGAAGGTGCTGTCGTCAGATGAGACAAAAATGTAGCTCTTTGGCATTAACTCAAGTCGCCGTGTTTGGAGTAAGAGAAATGCTGACTATTACCCAAAGAACACCATTCCCACTGTCAAGCGTGGAGGTGGAAACATTATGTTTTGGGGGTGTTTCTCTGCTAAGGGCATAGGACTACTTCACCACATCACAGGGACAATGGATGGAGCCATGTACCATAAAATCCTGAGTGACAACCTCCTTCCCTCCGCCAGGTCCAGCACGACAATGACCCAAAACGTACAACCAAGGAGTGGCTCAAAAAGAAGCACATTAAGGTCATGGAGTGGCCTAGCCAGTCTCCAGACCTTAATCTCATAGAAAACCTATGGAGGGAGCTGAAGCCAAAGGGAGTTGCCAAACGACAGCCTCAAAATCTTAATGTTTTAGAGATGATCTGCAAAGAGGAGTGGACCAAAATTCCTCCTGACATGTGTGGAAAACTCAACTACAAAAAATGTCTGACTGCTGTGCTTGCCAACAAGGGTTTTGCCACCAAGTATTAAGTCTTGTTTGCCAGAGGCATCAAATACTTATTTCTCTCTGTTAAAAGTAAATACATTTAGACAATGTGATTTTCTGGTTCTTTTTTTGCATATTCTATCTATCACTGTTAAAATGAACCTACCCTTAAAAGTATAGACTGTTCATGTTTTTGTCAGTGTGCAAAGTTACAAAATCATCAAGGGATCAAAAACTTATTTCCCCCAGTGTATGGCCATAATGAGTTCAATCTTAAAGGGAACCAACCAGCAGGATTTTCATATATAAAATAAAACCAGTGCCATACTGGTGCTAGGGTGCTGAATCTGAGCATACCTTTTGTTCAGAGATTGGATGTTTTTTTTCAGAAATATGTGTAAGTAAAGTTCCAGCAATGCACAGCTATTTGATTGACTGGTGTAACAGGAAGGAAATATGTGGGTAAGGTCTTGCTATCTGTTCCAGCCTCTGGCTCACCCCTGTTGTACCCGTCAATCAAAGTGCAGTGCATTTCTGCAACTTTGATTAAAGATATTTCATCAACCAAGCATACAATCATTGTATAACAGGTATCCCTGGATTCAGCATGTTAGTGCCAATACAGCACTGCTTTTACCTCATATAGAAAAATCCTTTTGGTTTGTTCTCTGTAAACAAAAATAAAAAAAAACCAACGTATCAGACCTTGACAAGACAGGCATCTCTGAATTCTGTTTTAACCCTTGCAGCATGCTGTCTTCAGATTACATGGCAAAAACCTGCTGACAGATTCCCTTCAAACTAAATAGTCATTCGTAGCGGTAGTAGCTATGTAGAATACATGAAAATAATCTCTTACTTGTTAGATACTCTGTCCTGAAGATGAGTTAGCATTGCAAAGTTGCTCCGCACAGTTCTCAGGCTGGCCAGAACCTAAAACAAATGCAAAATGTATGCAAATACTGAGTCAATTGCTACCCAACACAAAAGTAAATTCATTATAGCTTTATAAGGTACTGAAACCCATCATAATAGATGACAGGGCTGTACAGATCTTCTTGCCCTAATTATAAATTAAACGAAAAACATGAAAAATATATGAAAGGAGTGTTCGAGTACACAAAAAGTTTTACTATGGCAAGATCTAGGTTTGGGTCCATTTCACATAACTGTAGTAAAGGTTAAGTCCATAGGGTATACTAGTCCCCCAGCAAGGAATACTTACAACAGGAGCCAATGCCTGGACTATTTGGCCTAATGCGCGGAAACTCTTTGCTACTGTATGCCAAAAACAAATGGTAAGACCCAACCTCTTTTGAGTACCTGTGATACTGTACCTACTCTGCATTGTTTTCTGGCCCCATAGGCGACAGCCTTCCATTATTGTGGTTGACTTCCCAGATAATCTATTGGGTACAGCCGATACAAATACTGGGTGGGCAACTGTTGTAGACAGTAATTTGGAAGCATACTACTATATGTTAATGAAACCTCAGAGAAAAGTAAGAGGAGCGGCACTCACCGCTGGCAATTTCAGTAAAATGCACTTTATTTCGGTCACAGGATTGCAGACAGAGAACTCAGTAAAATGAGCAACAGCTGTTTCATGTGAGTACACGCTTCCCGCTCATACATACTTCAGTCTTGCATACTAGCAGTCACATGATCGCCATTCTCAGCCAATCCTCACAGCACACAGTGCGTGTAATGTGAGGATTCACAAGTCTGCAGTCACATAGATTGTCTTGTGGATTTAAACTGGACAACCCCTTTAACAAGTGCTGTAATGACTATTTTGGCACCAAATGTGTATTCAAAGAATTAAAGATGTTGTTCACTACTTTAACAATGTCTGATTGTCCAGAATCTGACACCCTGCACACCTGCCAATCAGCTGTTCTCGGTGCAGGCGGCAGTAGCAGGCGGCCGGAAATGCTCAGTTCTGAAGCTGCCCTGCCTTCTGATAGTGGTCGGGTACTGCACGTTCGCCTCCTATTGATTTGAATGGAAGGTGGATGTGCAGCACACGGCCCCTATTAGAAGACAGGGCAGCTTTGAAACTGAGCCTCCAGCTACCGCCACCGCCACCAAAAGTAGCTGATTGGCGGGTGTGCCAGGTGTCAGATCGCGGCTGATGAGACATTTTCTGCGTATCCTTAGGATAGGTCATCAATGTAAAAGTAGTGGATAACCTCTTTAATGGGCGGCAGATGGCAAAAAGTGAAAATTTCAATGATCTTTCCCCATTTAGGGTTCATTTTTTTTCGATGTTGGCTGTGTGGTATAAGTGATATAATAACGTTATTCTGTGGGTTCATATGATTGACAAGATACCAAATGTATTTAGTTTTATGTCTTCCATATGTCTGCCCTTGAAAAATACTTTGTAAAAAATGAAAATATTTATGTGCCTCCAAATTCTGGGAGACATAACTTTACTTTTCTGTTGATACACATTTATGAAGACTTTTTTTGCCCATTTTTTTTTCTTCTTTTTGATGCATACGTAACCTTTTTGATCACTTTTTATTCCTTCTTTTGTGAGACAAGGTTACATAAAAATTGCAAATCTGGGATTTTGTTTTTCTTTTTTCATCATAATGTTCACTGGGAGAGATATTTAGCAGGCTCATTGTGTAGTTTGTGTCGTCACAGACATGTGATACCAAAAATATGTCTCATTTATATTTTATTATAATAAAAATAAATTAAGAAAATTGATGCTTTTATGTCTTGCCATATTTTAAAAGCAAAATAACTTTTTTACTTTTTCATCTGCAGGGCTATGCGAGGGCTTATTTTTTACGTGACAAATGGTGGTACATTTTGGGTATTATGAGTCTTTTTTGATAACTTTTTATTCAATTTTATTTTTTTAAGTACGGTAAATTGCAATTTTAGCTTTGTTTTTTTTTATTTATATTTTTAATGGTGTCAGGTGAATTATTTTTTTACAGGAGAATTATTTTTTTACAGGACAAACTAATTTTAGTTGGTAAAATTGTTCTGCTCATGACTTCTTGAATTGGTTTTTACTCAATCTTTTGGGGCAAAATATACAAAAAAATATAAATTCTGACTTTTTTATGGCATTCACCATGAGTGATAAGCTAATTTGATTGTTTGGGTCATTACAGATGCTACATTGCCAAATATAACTTTGTAGGTGTGGTTCATTAAACCAACCTAGTGTTTCACACTGACAGGAGCAAATCACACATCATCTCTTTCTAGTCTCTGCTACTTGTTCCCACAGCTTTCCCCGCAAGACCTCCTTTTCCTTCTTCACACTGGCTGAAATCAATGGGTGTCGGGAGATTTTTACAGGCTGTATCTCTGCTTGGATTGCAGATACAGCAGCGATTTAGAGCTTATTTTAAAGTTGAGGTTCACAAAAACCATTGTTGGGCTACGTGCGCACGTGTGCGCTCTGCACCGCACACAAAAAGTCCGCTTCAGACCGCAGCTGAAAAGCTCAGTTCTGAAGCGCCTGGTGCCTGCAGAATTCGTGCGCTCTGCATGCTGCCTCTCCCTATAGACAGCATGCAAAGCGCACGAAAGAAGTGACATGTCACTTCTTAGAACGCACGCTTCGGGCATCAGCCGAATCGCTGCATTCTAATACGCCACGTGCGCACCTCTCATGCACAATCTTCATAGATTGTGCTGGGGATGCAGGACGCATGCAGTTACGCTGCAGTGCAGAGTGCAGCGTAACTGCATGCAATATGCACACGTGCGCACATAGCCTTATAGTCATAACCCAGCCTGCGATAATGTGGGTGGGCGCGAGAAAAAAGTTGGATGCGATACAGAGCCATTGTATAACATCCGATTTTTACGGATACATTACTATTTTTTAACGTAGGAAGCTGTAAATGAGTAATAGCTGCTAAGTGAAAAAATGGATTGTGCACGGACAGCACATGGATGACTAGTGAGAAAAAAATCATCCCACTTTTCTGGATGAGAATGAGCAGTTTTTCGGGTTTTATTTTAGACGCTCGTGTGACTGTAGCCTAAAGCTATAGCTGTGATCCAGACTGATAAATTACAATTAATAGCCAGGGTGTATCAAGTTTGTCTATGACTCCTGAGATGCCACCCTGACTTATGAGATTTTCTTGGCAGGTAAAATATATCTTTGTACCGTGTTAGCCAGTAGATAGAAAAAAAAATTGTTTAAAAGAACTGAGAGTCCTCAGTGGTTGATACCTTTTAATGGTTAACTGAAAAAAAGAGAATTTTGTTACTTACCGTAAATTCTTTTTCTTATAGTTCCGTATTGGGAGACCCAGACCATGGGTGTTTAGCTTCTGCCTCCGGAGGACACGCAAAGTACTACACTTAAAAGTGTAGCTCCTCCCTCTGAGCTTATACACCACCTGGTAGCCAGTCCTAGCCAGTTTAGTGCAAAAGCTGACGGAGAATAGCCACCCACAAGTAGAACCGAGTAAGAACCGGAACAACCGGAGACTCTGTCCACTACAACAGCCGGTGATAACACACGGAACAAGAAAATTGCCAACAGGCAACAGGGAGGGTGCTGGGTCTCCCAATACGGAACTATAAGAAAAAGAATTTACGGTAAGTAACAAAATTCTCTTTTTCTTTATCGTTCCTTTGGGAGTCCCAGACCATGGGACATTCCAAAGCTGTCCCTGGGTGGGAATAAACAGAAAAAACTAAGAAGCAGGCGGAGCCTAACTTCCCAAGTGGGAGACAGCCGCCTGAAGGATGCGTCTGCCCAAGCTCGCATCTGCCGAAGCATGAGCATGCACTTGGTAGTGCTTCGAAAAGGTATGCAGGCTAGTCCAAGTGGCAGCCTGACAGACTTGTTGAGCCGTAGTCTGGTGCCTAAAAGCCCAAGAGGCACCGACAGCTCTGGTCGAGTGTGCTTTGATCCCCGGCGGGGAAGGCACCTGAGTACTCTGGTAGGCGTCCGAAATGGTCGATCTAATCCAACGGGCCAAGGTCGGCTTAGAAACAGAGAGACCCTTGCGCCGCCCTGTGGTTAGCACAAAAAGAGAGGTGCACCGCCTAAGCGCAGCGGTGCGAGCCACATAAATCCGGAAAGCACGCACCGGATCTAGAGTATGCAGCGCTTTCTCAAAGCGATGAACAGGGGCCGGACAGAAGGAAGGCAAGGAAATATCCTGGTTAAGGTGGAAGGGAGAGACCACCTTAGGAAGAAAGTCCGGGGTCGCACGGAGAACTACCTTGTCTTGGTGAAAAACCAAAAAAGGTGACTCCGAGGAGAGCGCAGCCAAATCAGAGATTCTCCTGAGAGAAGTTATGGCAACTAGAAAGGCCACCTTTTGAGAAAGACGATACAAAGAAACCTCCCTAAGAGGCTCAAAGGGGGGTTTCTGCAATACCGTGAGGACCAAGTTAAGGTCCCAGGGATCCAAGGGCCGCCGATAAGGCGGAATGATGTGAGACGCACCTTGCATGAAGGTGCGGATTTGAGCCACCTGGGCGATACGCCGCTGGAACAGCACTGATAGAGCTGAGACTTGTCCCTTGAGAGAGTTAAGGGACAGTCCTAGCTGCAGACCGGACTCTAAAAAAGACAGAAGGGTCGGCAACGAGAATGGCCAAGGAGAATGGCCGGAAGAGCGACACCAGGACAGGAAAATTTTCCAAGTCCTGTGATAGATCTTGACGGAGGAAGACTTACGGGCCCGAGTCATAGTGGAGATGACTTCAGGAGGAATACCAGAAGCCGTCAAAAGCCAGGACTCAAGAGCCACGCCATCAAATTGAGTGCCGCAGAATTCGGGCGGAAAAACGGACCTTGCGAGAGCAGGTCTGGACGGTCCGGAAGATGCCACGGCATCTCCACGGACAGTTGGAGCAGGTCCGGATACCAAGCTCGCCTGGGCCAGTCCGGTGCAATGAGGATGACTTGACGGCCCTCCATTCTGATCTTGCGCAGGACTCTGGGCAAGAGAGCTAGAGGGAGAAACACGTAGGACAGACGAAACTGGGACCAGTCTTGAACCAGAGCGTCCGCGGCGAAGGCCTGAGGATCGTGGGAGCGAGCCACGTAAACCGGAACCTTGTTGTTCTGACTGGATGCCATTAGGTCCACGTCCGGAGTGCCCCATTTGCGGCAGATTGACTGAAACACTGCCGGATCCAGGGACCACTCGCCACCGTCCACGGATTGACGGCTGAGCTAATCTGCTTCCCAGTTTTCTACGCCAGGGATGTGGACTGCGGATATGGTGGACTTGGAGTCCTCCGCTCATTGAAGGATGCGTTGGACCTCCAACATTGCCAGGCGGCTGCGTGTCCCACCTTGGTGATTGATGTAGGCAACCGCTGTCACGTTGTCTGACTGGACTCGAATGTGCCTGCCCGCCAACAGGTGGTGAAAGGCTAGGAGAGCTAGAAGCACAGCTCTGGTTTCCAGCACATTGATTGAAAGGGCTGACTCGGACGGAGTCCAAGTGCCCTGAGCTCTGTGGTGGAGATGTACCGCTCCCCAGCCGGATAGGCTGGCATCCGTGGTGAGAATCACCCAGGACGGAGCCAGGAAGGAGCGCCCTTGGGACAGGGAGATGGGTCGAAGCCACCACTGAAGAGAGCTCCTGGTCCGTGGCGACAGAGCCACTAACCTCTGCAAGGAGGAAGGCCGCTTGTCCCAACAGCGGAGGATGTCCAGCTGCAGAGGACGCAGATGGAACTGGGCAAAGGGAACCGCCTCCATGGAAGCCACCATTTGACCCAGCACCTGCATCAGGCGCCTGAGGGAATAACGGCGGGGCCTCAGGAGAGAGCGCACCGCTAGCCGGAGAGACTGCTGTTTGATTAAGGGCAACTTCACAAGTGCCGGAAAAGTCTCGAACTGCATCCCTAGGTACGTGAGACTCTGAGTCGGAGTCAGAGTGGATTTGGGAAAATTGACAATCCACCCGAATTGGGCTAGGGTGGCGAGAGTGAGCGAAACACTCCGCTGACAGTCTGCGCTGGATGGACCCTTGACCAGAAGGTCGTCCAGGTAAGGGAGCACTGCCAACCCCTGGAGGTGCAGGACCGCAATCACTGCCGCCATGACCTTGGTGAATACCCGAGGGGCCGTGGCTAACCCGAAGGGGAGAGCCACGAATTGGAAATGATCCTCTCCTATCGCAAAACGTAACCAACGCTGATGTGACACTGCGATTGGCACATGTAGATAGGCATCTCTGATGTCGATGGACGCCAGGAACTCCCCTTGGGTCATAGAGGCAATGACTGATCGCAGGGACTCCATGCGAAAATGCCGCACCCGAACATGCTTGTTGAGAAGCTTGAGATCCAGGATGGGCCGGAAGGTACCGTCCTTTTAGGAACTAGGAAGAGATTTGAGTAAAAACCTCTGAACCGTTCCTGAGCGGGAACTGGGACAATCACTCCGTTTGCCTGCAAGGACGCCACGGCCTGCGAGAAGGCGGCGGCCTTGGAGCAGGGGGGAGTTGAGAGAAAAAATCTGTTTGGAGGGCTGGAAGAGAATTCTATCCTGTAGCCGTGAGATATGATGTCTCTCACCCACTGATCGGAGACTTGTTTTAACCAAGCGTCGCCAAAGTGGGAGAGCCTGCCACCGACTAAGGATATAGTTGGAGCGGGCCGAGAGTCATGAGGAAGCTGCCTTAGTGGCAGAACCTCCTACGGTCTTCTGCGGACGCGCTTTTGGGCGCCAGTTGGATTTCTGATCCTTGGCCGAGTTAGCGGACGAGGCGGAAGGCTTAGAGGATGACCAGTTGGAGGAACGAAAGGAACGAAACCTCGATTGATTCTTACCCTGGGCGGGTTTCCTGGTCTTGGTTTGTGGCATGGAAGTACTCTTCCCGCCAGTAGCTTCTTTAATGATTTCATCCAGTTGTTCACCAAACAGCCGTGAACCAGCAAAAGGGAGCCCAGCAAGAAACTTCTTGGAAGAAGCATCTGCCTTCCACTCTCGAAGCCACAAAATCCTGCGGATAACAAGAGAATTAGCTGAAGCCACCGCAGTGCGGTGAGCAGCCTCTAGCATGGCAGACATGGCATAAGATGAAAAAGCTGAAGCCTGAGCAGTTAAGGTAACCATCTCAGGCATAGATTCCCTGGTGAGGGAATGCATCTCCTCTAGAGAAGCAGAGATGGCTTTGAGAGCCCACACTGCTGCAAAAGTCGGGGGAAACGCGGCCCCCGCAGCTTCATACACAGATTTGGCCAGAAGGTCAATCTGACGGTCAGTGGAATCCTTAAGTGAGGTGCCGTCAGCCACCGACACAACGGTCCGGGCTGAGAGCCTAGACACCGGGGGGTCTACCTTTGGGGAGTGAGACCACACCTTGACCACCTCAGGTGGAAATGGAAACCGGTCATCAGAACCACGCTTTGGAAAGCGTTTGTCAGGGCAGGCCCTGGGTTTGGTCACAGCGGTCTGAAAACTGGAGTGGTTAAAGAACACACTCTTCACTCTCTTAGGCGAGGTAAACTGATGTTTTTCTGCCAAAGAGAGTTGCTCCTCTGATACTGGCGGATTGAGATCCAGCACAGAATTAATAGAAGCAATCAAATCACTAAGGTCCGAGTCACCCTCAGAGAAATCGAAGGGATACATAGCCTCCGAGCCCCCAGTGAGGGCATCCTCCTCAGCTAGAGAGTCAGCTCTTGAGACAGAGCCGTGGGATGGGGAGGGGGAGGAAACCCTGCGCCTTCTCTTAGAAGGACGGGGTCTGGGATCAGATGATGAATCCTCCGTGAGCTCTGATGGACGGAGTTCAGAGGATAGGAGTCCTCTGTCAAGAGTATTAGAGGCACCCTGTGAGGGGGGCTGATGCATATTCATCAAAGTCCTGGACAAAAGTCCCATGGACTCAGCAAATGACTGGGATATGGACCTAGAAAAAGACTTTACCCAGGCCGGGGGTTCAGTCACAGGTGCAGAGGCAGCCGGAGAGACCACTGGGGGTGAGACTCCAGGCTGTGGCACCGCCAGTTAGAGCAACCATCACAGTGTGGATAAATGCTCAGCTCAGGCAGCAGGAGCTTACATGCAGTGCATGCAGCATAAAGCTTTGGAGCCTTGCTCCTTGTGTGAGACATGCTGCTGGAGTGGGGGCTTTGCAGAGAATGAACCCCAGGGAGAATATACAGAGGTCCACAATCGGAGACCGGCTGTGGCTTACCAGACCGCTGAGCGCGGTGTTGTGTGCCCTCCAGATCCCGAAGCCCGGTCCCCCAGTGCACAGCACCTCAGCAGAGATGCAGAATGCAGGATGTCCCAGAGCAGAGTGAACTCTGCCTCAGAAATGGGGCGTTCCTATAAAAGAGCGGGAACTGGAGGGCTGTGTAGAACGGCCGCCGGGAGGAGCCGAACCTGTCCCTCTGCATGAGTGACATGCGAGGGCAGGAAAACAAAACTAGGCCTCCGGCGAAGCCGGGGCCTAAATTTAATCGGCGAGGCCGACAAGCAGGCACCATCGGCGCGGTTCTCTGGCAAAAGCTGGAGAACCCGCCGGAAAAGTTAAAAACAATCACATACAGCATACTCTCATACAATAAAGAACCGGGGCCCCCAACATAAACGTCTCAGGTACTTAGCTGCTGAGACGCAGGGCCATGTCCCTGGGGATGAGTGCTCCGGTCCAACAGAATCCTCAAGGGGCTGTGGATGGAGACCGGACTCCTGCCAGGCATGGAGACCGTGCTGGCTCCCACTTCAAGCCAGAGCCCAGAAGGGATGGCGAAGGAGCGCGGCATGTAAGGCTTCAGCCTTGTAAATCAACCTTAACAACACCGCCGACACAGTGGGGTGAGAAGGGACATGCCGGGAGTCCAGACATGGACCCGCTTTTCTTCAAACTCTTTCCAAAAGTCAAACAAATCAGATGAGAATGCATGTGTGGATGTATGACCTCCTGAACACAAAGCGATAAACTGGCTAGGACTGGCTACCAGGGGGTGTATAAGGTCAGAGGGAGGAGCTACACTTTTAAGTGTAGTACTTTGTGTGTCCTCCGGAGGCAGAAGCTAAACACCCATGGTCTGGGTCTCCCAATGGAACGATAAAGAAATGGTAATAATAGCAAGCTTTCGAGACTACGCAGATCTCTTCATTAGGCTCAGTATAACACAAAATCTGAGAAGTCACATATTTATACACAACAGGACATAGACAAAGGATAAGATGAACATTCCCAGCTGACATTAGGACTACAAGATCCCAGACACCAATGTCGTGTACTTAATTATATGTACCAAATGTCCAACTCGGGGTCTGTATGTAGGGGAGACCAGACAAAAGCTCAGAATAAGGATGAATCCTCATCGCCAAACAATTAGAGAAAAAAAGATAGATCTACCTGTGGCCATACAGTTTTGTAACCCTGGACACAGCATCACGGATATGAAATTACTGTTATTGAAAGGAATGTTCAAATGCCAGAGAGACAAAGGAGTCTGGGAGTACCAAAATATGATGACCTTTGACACATTTAGAGCAGGAATGAATGTGTCACATGGATTTGTGTTTTTTTACATCACTTACGAAATGTGCTCTTCAGAGCATCTGGAGGCATCACAACTCTGGACCAGACCCCAATCTGAAGACAGTAAAACTTTCACACTCCTTATCTGTGTCGCCCCCGTGCCAGCAGCCGACGCCGCTGGGATCCGGGGCCTACGGTACGGCTCGAGGAGTTCCCCGGACCCGGGGGTCGCGCGGACACTCCAAATAAAAGGGGGGACGTATTTGTACGGGATTGATTGTAGATTGTCTGTGACGCCACCCACGTTGTGTGGTGAGGTGGGACATCACCGCTGCTGTTGTGGGATATCCGGGGGAGATGTGATGGCAGCCGGATGTTAACCTCTCCGTGGGTAGGGATGGTTGCCCCGGGGTCCAGTGTCTCTGTGCAGGGTTTGGCGATGGTAGGGGCTTGCACGCCCGGATGGACCAAGGGATAGTTGGTTACTCACTATTGAATGAATCACACGAGTCTTTTGGTAAACCAAGGTGCTGCTGGCCGGCCGCCGCGGCCGGTTGTACTCTGGTCCGCTCACCCGGGCTGGTGGTCGTGGTCCTTTCCTCTACACTGTTTTGTGTATTGTGGACTGCCTGGTGTGGAACTCAGGAGTTTGCTCCCGGCTGTTTGTGTGCCTAAGGAGCCGTGCCCATCTGACACTGACCCGTGGGATCTGTGGGCCCTGGCGGTTGCCCTATTCCTCTCTGTGGGTGGTTGTCTACTTTTCGGGACTTAGGTTGGGACAGGACCTATAATCCTGCCCTCAATCGGTTAATTAGCTAGGCCGCTGGTTTCGGTCCTGGCTTCAGGGTCCGAATACCCCCTCTGTGCGTTGTTTCCGGTTGGGTCTTCGGTGTCGGTACCGGTGTGACCCTTCTCCGGTCCTCCGGATCTGCCGAGCTGTCTTCCTGTCTCCCGCTGATGGAGACCACCGTCTGACACATAGCCAAGGCACCAGGGCTCCGACCCTGGCACCGCTCAACTTGAACTTCCTCTGCTGGAGCTACACCTAGCTCTAGCCCACACTCCTCTCAACTTGAACTACCAACTTCACTCTGCTTGCTTTCCCACCCCGGGCTGTCTAGACCCCTAGGTGGGCGTTTCCTAACCACCTGGTCCCGCTCACTGGTGTGCCTGTCTTGCCCTGAGGGGTGTGACTAGGGTTTCAGGTCGGCTGTATGTTACCTAGGTGAGGGAAGGTGTTATGCGGGGGCCTATGTGTGACTACCTGGCTTAACCAGGGCGTCACATATCTATGAACTGCTTCAATATTTACTGCCACAACTGTTTGTCCCATTCCCATACTGATTGTTCTACTTCACATAACGTGTCTTATTTGCTGCACTATTCTATGTTCTGTTGTCTATAAATATGTGACTCTTCAGATGTTGTGTTATACTGAGCCTGATGAAGAGACCTGCGTAGTCTCGAAAACTTGCTATTTATTACCATCTTTCTAGTTCGCCATTAAAAGACATCAAAAACTGAGGACTCTCAGTTCTTTTAAACAGTTTTTTGTCCTTGGCAAGGAAAGAACTAACCCATTATTTCTTCCATTTATACGCACAACTCGTGCCTGCACCCTTTTATGCTACATGGTAAGAATACATCCTTGGTAGGGAAAGCGTTAAAAAAATGTACATGTCTTTGCTATGGAAAGGGCTAAAAAAAAATGTTTTGTTTCTATCCTTTGTTCCCACTAATTGAAATTGTACTGAATAAATTTATGTGGACCATACTGCTACTGTTTTTTATTATATACCGCTTTCAAGTGCATGTCATTTAGATTGTACCATCTTACAAATAAGCTAGGATTCAGGCAGTTGGACATAATACATTTTTTGTTTCTCATTCAATGTATGATTAGAGATATATATATATATATATTGCTCACCTGTGCGAAAGGGGTCACTATCATGTCTTCTCCATGCCTAAATAATCAACAATGAACAATAGATAAGAATGGGATCATTTATCCTGTATCATTTTTAGTATAAAGCTTAGCGATGTTATACATTTTTGCACTGTAAATGTTTTATTTCATATTTTACTCTGAAAAGTAATCCGAATTCTGAAGCTGCTAAGTAATGGTGAAAATGCTGATACTCACAAGTCGCTGGCAATAGACGAATTCCTTGACATGGCTTTTGGAGAGAGGTCATAGTCGCTGTCAGAACGATACAGAAAAGACTCTCTTCTCTGGCTGTGGGGAAAGTTGCCCTGCAAAACCAGACCTGAGCCTGGACTTGCTTGGGGGTCCAAGGGGCTTCTTCCTGCTGATAAGCCATTTTCAACATCAAAGCTGAAATAAAGGTGAAAAAAAATATTTAGACAAAATACACCATTTTTTAAGTTCCTAACAGCCTTTTTTTTTTTTCTTCCATAATTTTTATTTTTCATGGTTTGCTCAGAATCATGACATTCTGGCTCCTAGGCTGTATGCATTAACAGTACTTGTCTGTTCTCCTATGCATAAATGTATTCATAGACAAGGTACTTTTATTAAACCAAGGGGGTGCAGACATATCGGTTGTGACTTTTCAATTATCTTTTAGAAACTGACAACAAACTATCAGAATCTACCTATGTAGAGACGGGATGTTTAATTTGAAAAATTAACACAACAATGGATTTTAGGACACAAAGATAGTTTGGTGTGCACAAATAGACTTTTGTACATAAAAGTGGAAGATATTAGATTTGTTAAAAAGAATCTGTCAGCCTTTTTTTTTTTATATGGAATCTGAGAAGTGCATGATATAAAGGTATAAAGCCTGATTACAAGGATATATCACTTACTAGCCTGCTTAGTGCAGTTTTGCTGGAGTTCTTTTTTAAACATGTAGCAGTGCTCAAAATGCTGAGCTGTGTATAACCCCTCTCACACCCCTGACTGGTACTGTCCTGTACACTGTGCATTGTCAGTTTGCTACCAAACAGTGATGAGGGAGGGGTTATAAAGATTAGCCTGACTTCCTTGCATGGAACAGCTAGTCCTCTAGTAATTTCCTACTGATAGTTGTTTTTCTTAAGGTTGAAGGTCTATTTCAACCTATAGCATAACATGTTGATCTAGAGGAAGGCAAAACCAAATGGCGCAGATGCTAATTGTCCCATATTCGGGGGGGAAAATTGCTTTCCAACTTCACATAGTCCAATTAGACTAGTTCTGTAGATTAAGTTTCCAGGGAACAAATACTGAATGTATTGAAACTATAGCAAGCTACTGAACAAGGGACACACACTTGGAATCAGACCTTTTGCCTCTACATCGCGCTGCTCTCAGATTACATCACAAAAGCCTCCTGACAGTTGTCCTTTAAGAAGAGGGGCTTCAAAGGCCCCATGCTCATTAAATGGCTGTCAGCTGATTGTTTGACTGATGGTTATTTCCTCCAAATATCCCATACATCGCAACGCTCAACTGTGTTCTCTATGAGAGCTACACTAGACTCATCTGACAGCAACTTATCTCTAGATAGGAATTCCAATGACCGATTCTATTCAAATCAAATCAAATCAAATAAGCTTTATTGGCAGGACCAAATACAAATTAGTTTTGCCAAAGCAAGTGTACATTAGGGACTGGGGCTGTGGGGATGGTGGGTGGGGACTGTAGGAAGGATGGATGGGGCACATCCAGGGTGGGGACTGTGGGGGCACTTCTAGGATGGGGGCTATGGAAGTCCATGGCTTATGATGGGGCATATCCAGGGTGGGGACTGTAGTAACGGTGGTTGGGGCATATCCAGGGTGGGGATTGGGGGGCCACATCTGGGATGGGGGGCTATGGAAGTCCATGACTTATCATAGTTCTCTTTCTCGAAGTCTATGACATTCGCTCACATACTGCGCTGCTATCTCCACTGCGCTCTCTTCTTCCCCCAGCAGGATATATATTTTCTTTTCCTCCTTCATGGAGCTGAAATCCGGGAAGAGATGTGATAGTCTCCTGAAGTGAGTGTCCCTCACTGCTGAGTACTTGGTGCAGTGTAGCAGGAAGTGGGTTTCATCCTCCAGGGCCTCCAGGTCACAGTGTTGGCACAGTCTGTCCTCCCTGGGCTTGTAGCTCTGCTTGTGTCGACCGGATTCGATGGCTAGACTGTGGGCACTGAGTCTATATCGGCTCAGGGTCCTGCGGTCTCTGGGATCCGGGAGTTTTTCCAGATATGGGGCCAGTCTGTAGTCTCTCTGTAGACTCTGGTACGTAGTCAGTTTCTGTGAGGTGTTGATGTCGGTCCTCCAGTCATTGACATACCTCTCCTGGCCCTCGTCTACCATCTTCCTGATTCTGGTTCTTGTCAGGCTGCTGTGATTGGTTATTTTGTCCAGTTGGGTTTGGGAGAGCTGTGCCAGGGGTCCTGGTTCATCTGGCCCACGTATATATATCAGAGCTTTGTGGTGATGGGAGCTTGGATTGCTACTCTGTAGGTGAGCCTGAAATGATAGTGACCTCTTCAGAGCTGCTAGGTGTAGAGGGAATCTGCCCAGCTCAGCTCGACAGGCACTGTTGGAGGTGCTTCGATGGACCTGGAGAAGGTGCTTACAGAATTCCAGGTGGAATATTTCTGTTGGGCTGGAATCCCACCTTGACCAATCTGGGTAAGTGTGAGGGCCCCAAACTTCACTGCCGTACAGGAGGATTGGGGCAATGATGGAATCGAAGATTTTTAGCCAGACCCTCACTGGTGGCTTCAGATGATACAATTTCCTTCGGATGGCATAAAAGGTTTGCAGGCCTTGTTTTTCAGGGTCTCTATGGCTTGTTTGAAGCTCCCTGACTGGTGAATTTCCAGGCCCAAGTAGGTGTATTTGTCTGTTCCTGTTAGAGTGCAGCCGTTTACGACAAATGAAGGATGCTGGTCAAATCTTCTTTTTCTCTTCTGGAACACCATGATGTTGGTTTTCTTTAGATTGATCGGTAGTGCCCATGTGGAGCTGAATTTCTCCAAAATTTGTAGGTTGTCTTGGAGACCTTTCTCGGTTGGTGACACCGGCAGCAGTAGGTCATCTGCATAGAGCAAGAATTTCACCTGGGCGTCATGGAGTGTGAAACCTGGAGCAGGTGAAGATTCTAGAGGAGTAGCCAGCTCATTGATGTAAATATTGAAGAGCGTTGGACTTAGGCTGCAGCCCTGTCTGACTCCTCAGCTCTGCTGGAAATAGGCCGTTCTTCTACCGTTCACACTCACGCTGCAGAGGTTCTCAGTGTAGGAGCTTTTGATGACATCGTAGGTCTTTCCTCCTATTCCGCTTTCCAGCATTTTTAAGAACAAGCCCGGGTGCCACACTGAGTCAAAGGCCTTTTTAAAGTCTACAAAGCAGGCGTATATCTTCCCATGCTTTGTATTGTGGACGTGGCTCTGAATGAGACTGTGCTGGGTGTAGATGTGGTCCGTGGTGCGGTGGTTTGGCACGAACCCTGCTTGGCTTTTGCTCAGGACATTGTGCTCGGTAAGGAAGCTGATGATCCTTTTGTTTAGGATGCTGTTGAACAGTTTTCCCAAGTTACTGCTGACACATATGCCTCTGTAGTTGGCAGGGTCATACCTGTCCCCACTCTTGTGGATCGGTGTCATGAGTCCTTGGTTCCAGGTACGAGGGAAGTAGCCAGCACTCAGCACAATGTTGAACAGTTTAACCATTGCAGCTTGAATTTCTGGTGGGCTGTACTTCAACATCTCTGGGGGGATTCCATCCAGACCACTAGATTTTTTACACTTTATGGAAGTGATTTTCTCGGCAACTTCCTGTAATGTAATTGGTGTGTCCAGTGGGTTTTGGAAGTTTTTGATTTTCTCTTCCATTGCCTTTAGTTTTGACGTTATGTTTTCCTGCTCTTGGCTTAGTCCTTCTTTTGGGATGTCTTTGTAGAGGTCTCTGAAGTACTGGAGCCAGATGTTGCCATTTTGGATATGGGTGTCATTCTTTTTCTTGCTCTTTGTGTCCATGTGGTTCCATATTTCCCAGAAGGACTTGTCTTGGAGGGCGTCTTGGAGTTGGCTAAGTTTGGTAGAGATGTAGCTCTGCTTCTTCCTCCTGAGGATGGTTTTGTACTGCTTTTGTATGGTGTCATAGGCTTCCCTCAGGTCTGGGTTGTTGGGGTCTCTGTGTTTATTGTTTGAGGCTGTTCTCAGGGTCTTTTGAACGGCTTTACACTCTTTGTCAAACCAACCATTGATCTGCTTTTCTTTTGGCCTCTTGTAGTTGACTTGTTTGAGGTCAGACAATTTGGCCATGGTGTGGAATATTTTGTTGAGGTCTTTTGCAGCTTGATTCACTCCTTCTGGGTTTGACTTGTACTTGTAGCTGTAGAAGTTGTGGAGCATCTCCTGTAATTCCGGTCTGTTGGGAGCCTCTTTATATTTTATTTCTGACGTCTTGGACCATTTATAGGATGGAGGTCGGTTGTAGAGGCTGCTCTGCTGTGGCTTTTGTGTGGATGGTTTCTCTGTAGATTTTATGTACAGGAGAAGTTGGCTGTGGTCTGACAGGTGCATTTGTGGGGTGACTATGAAGGCGCTAATATTTGCCGGGTCCATATCTGTAATGGCGTAGTCTACTACACTCCTTCCTACATGGGAGTTTAGTGTATATCTTCCCAGTGAGTCTCCCTTTGTACGTCCATTAAGAATATGAAGACCTAAACTTTTACATAAGTTCAGGAGCTTTTCGCCACTTTTGTTGACTGTACTGTCATAGCTGTTTCTCTCTGAGTGTTCTGAGTCGTGACTGTCGTTCTCTGCCCCAAATATGTAGATGTTTCCATCTGTGGTCAGAAAGTCTTTTTCTCTCCCTGTTCTTGCATTGAGGTCTCCAAAGATGAGAACTTTGCCCAGGACCTGATAATGGGTGGCTTCTTCTTGTAAGATCTCAAAGCTGTCTGGATTGAAGTAGGGGGACTCTGGCGGTGGTATATAGGTGGTGCAGAGGTAGACATCGGACTGAGAGGTGAGGATGGAGCTGCTGATTCTGATCCATATGTGGCTGCCTCCTCTCTTCACTGGTTTGATGTACTTGTGGAGCTCTTCTTTATACCAGATCAATATTCCTCCTGAGCAGCGGCCCTGTTTGGTGTTTTTATTTTTAAGGGCAGGGACAGAGATTTCCCTGTATCCGATTGGCACCAGAGATTCGTTTTCAGCTCTGGTCCATGTTTCCAGGAGGATCTGAATGTCTATATTCTTCAGTCTTTGATATTCTATGTGGTGGTTTTTCTCTCCCCAACATCATCTGTTGGAGGAGAATCTCAAAGTGCTATAAATTAGACTGTAATGATCCCGCCAATATTGATGGGTTTAGTCAACTTTAGTCTAATGTGTAAGGGACCCTTAACTTACAAAATGTATGCATTAGCATTAAATGATAGACTAAAATATTTTTATTGTTAAACAACTTGTAAAATATATGAAGAAGTAAAGACACAGTGATTGAATTTACATTTACGGACTGACATTTATATATCGCTATCCTATTAAAAATGAGTAATTAGCAGAATAACCAAAATGTTCATGCCCTGAGACATACTGGATTCAGATAGTGTGAGAATGTGTAAAACCCTCAAAAGAATCAAGAGTAGGCTGTCCTTACAACTGTGTTCTGTGTAAGATTATATTATATATTAGGAAGATTATAGCTAGGTTTTGGCTGTCACAGAGCCCTTTAATTGACATTGAAACCATCAAACTCCAAGAAGAATAATAGTCGATGTGGCCACTATAAGCCTCCAGAAACAGCTGAGCGCAGCTGTGATACACTGACCCGATAACTCTCATAGAAATACAGTAAATAGGAATTATAGGAACAGTGTAGCTCAGTTGGTTCTGTAGCCTCAATCTATGCTTGGATGCTGTTATTTCAATCTCGGCCATGAACAGCTAAGATAGGAATAACGTTTAGCTTTTGTTGGATTATGGTTTCGGCCTCATTCAGACATCTGATTTTTCCACGTATGAGAAAATGGACTGATTATTTTGATCAGAGTGTGGTCCAAGTGTTATCAGTTTTTCTCGTACATGGAGAAAACAAAAAAAGTTTCTCTACCTTGTCCTTTCTGACACTCTGAAAATCAGATCGCACTTGAATGTCATCTGAGCACGGTCCCAATTTTTTTCACCAACCCATAGACTTGCATTGCCAATTTTTTTTTTTTTAACAGATTAAAATTGGACATATCTCTGCGAAAACCTACGGACTTGAATAACTATATCACAGATACTAGACCTATCTGTGAAAATTACTGATAGCACTCATACACAAAAATTAGATGTCTGAATAAGGCCTTGCAAAGTTATTAGCATGGTTTTCTGTTTAGGCAGCCACTTTTTGTAAAATGACCATGGTTTTGTAGCTTTATTAATGTTGCAATCAATACGACTGCTCTTCCTGTTAACAATAATGCTAATTTCTGTGAAGGATCTGATTTAAGACCTAACACCTTTTTACAAAATGTTCTCATTTCTGTATGTGTTGAAACGAGCAAAGAACGAACATGCTGTATTAGACCATGAGAATGATCAGAGCAGTACAGCATATTTTAGGACATGTTCGTGCTGATCTTGTGGAACGTAGTGACCTACCTACTCGTGATTAGTAAGGATAGGATATCATGGGCTGTGTCTTCATGAGAACAGAAAAATAACTGGTGGGAAGTGGGATATACAATAGGATTCTCCAATAAACCTGGAGATGTAACTAGAGTATATGCTGATATTCTCTGCAGCACACATGGATTTTAGGCCACACAAAGAAGGGGGCAGCTAATGTCTGTATTTATTCGATGAGACAAATATTTTTAAAAGGGGAGTTTTTCATTTACAAAAACATCTTCGATAGCTTATATAAAACTTTACAGATCAAGCAGTGAGTAATACTTAAGCATATACAAGTCCAACATCTTGACAACCACTGCATGCTCTGAAAATATCCAGCTGAGTTCTTTAACCCCTTCACGACCATGGACGGATATATCCGTCATGGAGCGTGTCCCGTTAAGCCCCGCCCCCTGCCGCGGGGATCGGCGCGCATATCAGCTGTTATCAACAGCTGACATGTGTGACTACATGTTCCGAGTGGAATCGCATTCCACCCGGAACATTAACCCCTTACATCTCGCTGCCAAGTCTGACAGCGAGATGTATATGCGCGCGGCCATGTTTTTTACTTACCGCCGCCCCCACCAGAAGTCATGTGAGTGATCACGTGACTTTCGGGGGTTTCCATCGTAGCACAGGGTCATGTGATGACGCCTGCAGCTATGACGTTTTACGTTCGTTTTCACCCGGCCGGGAGCAGGGTGAAAACAAAAGTGACTGAATCTGCTGTTTACAGCTGTATAGCTGTGATCAGCAGATAGATAATAGCGATTGGATTGCTGATCGCTATAGCCCCCTAGGGGGACTAGTAAAATAAAAATAAAAAAAAGTTAAAAAAAAGTTTTAAAAAATAAAAAAAAAAACAAACCTAAAAGTTCAAATCACCCCCCTTTTCCCCCCATTGAAAATTAAAGGGTTAAAAAAATAAATAAATATACACATATTTGGTATCGCCGCGTTCAGAAATGCCCGATCTATCAAAATATAAAATCAATTAATCTGACTGGTAAACGGCGTAGTGGCAAAAAAATTCCAAACGCCAATATTACGTTTTTTAGTCGCCGCAAGTTTTACGCAAAATGCAATAACAGGCGATCAAAACGTAGCATCTGCGCAAAAATGGTACCATTAGAAACGTCAGCTCGAGACGTAAAAAATAAGTTGTCACTGAGCCATAGATCCCAAAAAATGAGAACGCTACGTGTTTTGGAAAATGGCGCAAAACGTGCGCCACTTTTATTGGACAAACTTCTGAATTTTTTTTAACCCCTTAGATACAAGTAAACCTATACATATTTGGTGTCTACAAACTCACACCGACCTCAGGCATCATACCCACACATCAGTTTTACCATATAGTGAACACTGTGAATAAAACATCCCAAAAACTATTGTGCCATCACACTTTTTTTGCAGTTTTTCCCCACTTGGAATTTTTTTGCTGTTTTCCAGTACACCATATGGTAAAACTTATGGTTTCATTTAAAAGTACAACTTGTCCCGCAAAAAACAAGCCTTCATATGGCAAGATTGACAGAAAAATAAAAAAGTTAAGGCTCTCGGAAGAAGGGGAGCAAAAAACAAAAATGCAAAAACGGAAAGTGCCCCGGGGCTGAAGGGGTTAAAGGGAGCCTGTCAGCAGATTTGGGCCCTATAAGCTACGGCAACCACCACTGAGCTCTTATATACAGCATTCTAACATGCTGTATGTAAGAGCCCAGGCCGCTGTGCAGAACGTAAAAATGACTTTATAATACTCACCTAAACAATCGCTGCAGTGGAGTTGGGTCACATGGGTGTGTCTGTTCTCCGGTGCCGGCGCCTCCTCTTTTGGCTATCTTCGTCCTCCTTTTCCTGTGTGCATGACGTGTCCTACGTCATCCACACTCGCCGGTCCTGCGTATGACCTCAATGTTGGCGAGTGTGGATTACGTACGACACATCATGCACCCCGGCTTCAGAAGAAGGACGACAAAGATGGCCGAAAGAGGAGGCGCCAGCACCGGAGAACAGAGACGCTCATATTATTATTATTATTATTATTATTTATTTATAGAGCACCATTAATTCCATGGTGCTGTACATGAGAAGGGGGGTAACATACAAAATACGTATACAAGTTACAGTAGACAGACTAGTACAGAGGGAAGAGGGCCCTACCCTTGCGGGCTTACATTCTATAGGATTATGGGGAGGAGACAATAGGTGGGGTGTAGGTCAGGCGGCGGCTCCGCACGGTAGTCGGGCGGCAGCTCGGGCGCTCATATGACCCAACTCCACCGCAGCGACCATTTAGGTAAGTATTATAAAGTCATTTTTATGTTCTACACAGCGGCCTGTGCTCTTATATACAGCATGTTAGAATGCTGTATATAAGAGCCCAGTGGTGGTTGCCATAGCTTAAAGGCCCCAAATCTGTTGACAGGTTCCCTTTAATCCAGAGGGTAAAACATAAGCTGGAATTATAATGTCGAAGAATCACTTATCTTTCCCCTCACTTCTCTTGATAAAAAAAACCCTGCATTATCACCCCAATGCATAGTGTTAAATGGCCGCTGACTGGCAACATGCCTTGTTCTCGGTAGCAGTGCAGCACAAAAGATCATTTCACCCAACGAACTAGCCTTCTGCTCATTCATAGTGTGATCGTGAAACAAGCATTTCTAGAAGCAAGTGAACTATGGCCACCATAACAATACAGAAAAACATCAGTAATGTAAAACAAACTTAATTATTGACCTTTCACTATCACTGTAACATATAATTTACTGGTATATGACTTTGATTAAAAATCTCTATTGATCTCATGAAGATCTGTAAAAAGATCAGGAATAAGGGAGTATTATGATGTTAAAGCAAGAAAACACAAGGTCAAAAGACTATATTTATATCTCATAGGACAGACAGATGAGATACATAGGTATTTATAGCACAAAATGACTATACAAGACAGACTATGTTAAGATGCATTGCAATACATATCTTCCTCGGTCACACTTGTGTGACTTACAGTCTTCTTCCAACTAGGTATTAAATGTCAGTAAGGATCCCTTAGACCTTATTACCAATCCCTCATGGGATGAAGAGAAAACTTATTTTTCTCTTTCTAACACATGCTTGACAAATCTCATGGGCAGGGAGCTATTTCAACTGCCTCTGCATCCTCAGGATGTGGAGCAGGGGGCTATATACCGCTGCATGTTTGGAATCTCTCTGGAGGCACTTGTTAAAAGTTTCCAAGTATGTATTCCCTATTACACAGTGGAAAAACAGATTTTCTCATTTTATTAAAATTTTGATATCATGGGATAACAATGTTGATTAGCCTCATGTACATCAGAACCATATGTATGGAGCCTGCAGATAGGTTAATGGAGTCCCTGTCACTCTATGGCACCATATTATGAAGGGATGTTTCCCTAGAAGGAATGCTACAATGGGACAATGCACATTTTATCTGCTAAATTCATGAATAATCCAACAGAATCAGCTGAGTAACTTGCGGAGTGGGCGCCCACTTATGAGAGGAACTACTACTGCAGCAGATGCTAAGGGATTCATCCTGGTTCACTAGGCAAATACTACTGTGTCTGCTTTCTCTGGATACAGATACATGTAAATACTACGGTGGAACAGTATGTATATTGGCTAACAATGAGGCAGCATTGGTGTACGTTCCCACAATCAGTGTTGGCATCATATTGGACGCAGAGTGTTTTCCCTGTGTCCAAAATGCTTCATTGTACAGTAGAAGCAGAGTGGATGGAATTTATAGAAATCTCCTGCCACTGTGCTTCTTTTTCCCACAGTGTAAATTGACGCGCGGCTCAGCTTTTCGAGCTGCAGCATGTCAATTTACGCCTGCGGAGTGTTGTCCTTAGGAAGAATACAGTGAACATCCGCTGCGCACAGAACCCTTATCAGGCGCACGGATGCTGCGTTCTGCTGCGGAGAGCACTCGCATGTCCGCAAGATTAGACACGTTGCATCTAGAACATAGCATGTCCAGATTGTGGACACTTACCCATTACTGTGTGCGGTAGTAGGGACACTAAGGAAGAAACTATTAAGGCTTGATCACAAGCTGTGTTTATTCCAAGAAAAAAAGCCTCAGCATTATTCGGTACCAGCAAAGTAAACGAGATTTGTGAAATTTCATGTACAAGCTGCTTACTTTTTTTCAGATTTGAACCATCAAGGTGCTTTTCTTTTTTACCTGCAGCATGTCAATTTTTTTCAGCATTTTTGCAACATTTTCAACCATTCAAAATGGGAAAAATGCATGAAAAATGTGGCAGAATTTGTCAATATTATGCAGTCGGTTTCTTGCCAACACTCTTGTTTTGCTGCAGAAAAATCGCTGAAAATGCTCGCCATGTTCACATACCCTTACCGTGTGGGGAAGCATGTCACAGGGGACTGTTTTTGTGTAGAATACAAAAGTAAGCATTATTCTTGTCTGGGGCTAAATGGAGAATACACAAAAGAAACGAAGTCTAAATAATCTTTCAGTGTATCACTCCATTACCAGATAATGTGTGTGCTTGATGTACAACAGGGGCAGAAGGAGCAGGCCCATGATTAGCTCTTTGTACAATAGGGTCAGAAGGAAGCAGGCCCAAATTTGGTTCTTTGTACAACAGGGGCAGAAGGAGCAGGCCCATGATTAGCTCTTTGTACAACAGGGTCAGAAGGAAACTGGCCCAAATTTGGTTCTTTGTACAACAGGGGCAGAAGGAGCAGGCCCATGATTAGCTCTTTGTACAACAGGGTCAGAAGGAAACAGGCCCAAGTTTGGTTCTTTGTACAACAGGGGCAGAAGGAAGCAGGCCCATGATTGGTTCTTTGTATAACAGGGATACAAGGAAGCAGGCTCATGATTAGTTCTTTGTACAACAGGGCAAGAAGAAGCAGGCCCATGATTTTGTTCTTTGTACAACAGGGGCAGAAGTAGGAGGCCCATGATTAGTTCTTTGTACAACAGAGGCAGAAGAAGTAGGCCTACAATCTTTTCTTTTCACATCACAGATGCAATTTCGCACAATGGTGGAGGGGTTAAGTGTAGATGAGTCAAACCTGAGTTAGTCCAGGCTCAATTGACTGTAGATTCTTTCATCTGAGAAAATCCGGTCAATGACACCCTGATCAAACTGATCAGCGTTTGATCAGAGTGTTAGCAAAGTGTGAGAGAATCTGTGAGGAGAAGATGGAGAATAACATTTCTCCATCTTTTCTATTGTGTGAGTGAGTGGAAATCCGACTGCACTCTGATATAATCCGAGTGCAGTCTCATGCTTTCCACGCACCCATATGCTTGAATAGGTGAGTCTCGTCTGATTTCAGAGTAAAATCACAGTATTCTGTGATTATTTTACTCATGCCGAATTAGTATGAGAAAAAAAGCATTGGCTCCGAGTGCCATCAGATAAAAAAAAATCAGATAGCACTTGTCTGATTTATACTTTCGTGATCCTAGCCTTAGTTGCTTGTCGGTTGTACATCACGGGCAACATCGCTGCCCGTGGCGCACAACATCGCTTACACCCGTCACACATACTTACCTGCCTAGCGACGTCACTGTGGCCGGCGAACCGCCTCCTTTCTAAGGGAGCGGTTCGTTCGGCGTCACAACGGCGTCACTAAGCGGCCACCCAATAGAAGCGGAGGGGCGGAGATGAGCGGCCGTAACATCCCGCCCACCTCCTTCCTTCCTCATTGGCGGCGGCTGCAGGTACGATGTCGTTCCTAATTCCTGCGGTGCCACACACAGCGGTGTGTGCTGCCGCAGGAACGACGAACAACCTGCGTCCTGCAGCAGCAATGATAATTGGGATAGGAACGACTGGACAACGATCAACGATTTGGTAAGTAATTTTGATCGTTAACAGGTCGTTTCTGCATTTCACACGCAACGACGTCGCTAACGAGGCCGGATGTGTGTCACGAATTCCGTGACCCCAACGACATCTCGTTAGCAATGTCGTTGTGTGTAAAGCCCGCCTTAGAGCCGCACTCAGATGTGTTTCACCTCCATCTTCCCATGCTGAACCCCCAAGCCACTGAGGAAAACCCCCAGATAAAACTAAAGACCTATAGAAGTCTAATGGATGCCATTTACTGATTGATTGATGACAATATTACAACGACCCTCTAAAATCTTTTTAGTATGTATGTCCATCTTTGGCTCCTTCCTGACACATGATGTAAATGTACTCCTGGAAGTACTTATTGCAAAGGGGTCAGGAACAATCACCATAGGAGAGTGGTTATGACTTGACAGACAGAACGATTCAAGATATCTCCTATTTGGCCCTTTAACGCCTTAAATGTTGCAATCAGTGCTTACCATCTACGTGGTTACCAAGGGTGGGGAGGTAGCCTTCATCACCCCTCCCCCATTACACAAATTACAAGGTTCCATTGGCTGCAATGGTAGCTAGTGACATAAGAATGATTGTCAGATCTGCCATCTTAGTCCACCTTTATGCCCCACCTGAGGCATAATAAGGCATAATAGGATGCCTATCAGCATTCCCTTCACAGCCATAATACACCGCAGTACTGAGGCAGCGAGTGTCTATTATTCAGGCAATTGCATTTTAAAATTCCTCAATGGAGCGAGAAAAAAAATGTTAAAAATAAACAACCCACATATTTAGTATCCTGTTGTTCGTAACAAGTTAAAATACAATGTTATGTTAATTAATAGGGATGATCGAATACCTCAAATATTCGGCTTCGCGAATATTTTCCGAATAGGTTGCCGCTATGCGAATATTCGATGCACAATGTAAGTCTATGGGAAGCCCGAATAGTTCCGAATAGTTGTTATTCGGGTTTCTCATAGACTTACATTGTGCATCGAATATTTGCGAATAGTCGAATAGCGGGGACCTATTCGGAAAATATTCGCAAAGCCGAATATTTGAGGTATTCGATCATCCCTATTAATTAATCTTTCCCATGAACACAGTAAGAACAAAAAATGACTGAATTGTTTTTTGGGGGGTTTTCGTTCATTTACTGACCTGCAGAGTGAAATTAACATATCATTTATACCATGCAATGAATGCAAATGCAAGCATTAAAAAACAATCCAAATGCCATATATACCAATTAAATATTACAGCTCATGCTGGAAAAAAAACCCACCCACAACTCTATCTCACAATAAGTAAAAAGTTACAGCTCTTAGAATATGACCACAACAAAAAAAAACCCTAATTATTTTTGTTAATTGTTTTTATTGTGTACACATAGTAAAACATTTAATCGACCTGAAGAATATAGTACTTTGTAGAAAAAAACAACTTTGCAATCTACAATTTCTTAAAGAGATTTTTTGAGAAAGAAGGGATTTTTTATTTGACATGTACAGCTCGTTGCCTAGATTCCCGGCCTTTCTGCAGTTTGAGTGGCTGGTTACCTAGATGAGGAGTGTGCGCCGCTAGCAGGTCCCAAACCTTAAAGGGAACCCGACAGCTGATAAATGCTGCCCAAACCACACGGTTATCTCAGCCAGGCTTCTACCTGCCCACTGACAGTCACTTGCCTCTTCCTAAAAAGTCTGCCTCCTTGCACGTATAGGCAGAGACCTGTCAGCTCAGGGCAGCGTGCAGTGAGGCCATCATGTACAGTACAACAAGTGCACAGTGATGCCCTGTCCCCAGCAGCTATTAAGTGTTTTTGTATGAAATGCCGCAGTGTCAAACATACCTGGCTGAGATAATACAGCCAGTGCCTTATACATGCCACCCACGGTTTGGCAGCATGTTTCAGCTGTCAGAATCCCTTTAAAGCTTGTAAGTGCTGCTTTGAAGTTGGACAGAGCACTGAATCCGACCATCCTCTGTCTCCCTGCACTTCTCACATTGGTGAGGAAATATGGAAGAGTACACAGTTCGGCCACAGCGACGTCGCTAGGCAGGTAAGTACGTGTGACGGCTCCTAACGATTTTGTGCGCCACAGGCAGCAATTTGCCCGTGACGCACAAACGACGGGGGGGGGGGGTTTCACCAGCAATATGGCTGCGTGTAAAGCCCACTTTAGAGGTGTGTGCCTTTTAATGAATCAGGAGCATCCCAATCCAGCACACCATCTCATCTAGACTGAAGTGAAAATTGCCAGTATTGATGAATCGGGGTCAATGTATATAGTGAAGATTATGTTCATTATATGGCTTTATGAATAAATATTGATAAGAAATGTAAAAAAAAAAAATTAGTATGTCTCAGTATGAAAGCAGATACATACAAATGTACAGTATACCCTCATAGCTGTCTATAAGTCTGGTATTAATGTGCTATTATGGAATCGTAAAACACCCCTATGCACAAGCAGGTATGCTACTATTCAGTGTACAAAACAATATTAAGACCAGATGTGGTTTCCCGCTATAATGTAACTAAATTTCTGACTTCAATTATAGTAAATACAGTTAGGTCCAGAAATATTTGGACAGTGACACAATTTTCGCGAGTTGGGCTCTGCATGCCACCACATTGGATTTGAAATGAAACCTCTACAACAGAATTCAAGTGCAGATTGTAACGTTTAATTTGAAGGTTTGAACAAAAATATCTGATAGAAATTGTAGGAATTGTACACATTTCTTTACAAACACTCCACATTTTAGGAGGTCAAAAGTAATTGGACAAATAAACCAAACCCAAAAAAAAATATTTTATTTTCAATATTTTGTTGCGAATCCTTTGGAGGCAATCACTGCCTTAAGTCTGGAACCCATGGACATCACCAAACGCTGTGTTTCCTCCTTCTTAATGCTTTGCCAGGCCTTTACAGCCGCAGCCTTCAGGTCTTGCTTGTTTGTGGGTCTTTCCGTCTTAAGTCTGGATTTGAGCAAGTGAAATGCATGCTCAATTGGGTTAAGATCTGGTGATTGACTTGGCCATTTCAGAATGTTCCACTTTTTTGCACTCATGAACTCCTGGGTAGATTTGGCTGTATGCTTGGGGTCATTGTCCATCTGTACTATGAAGCGCCGTCCGATCAACTTTGCGGCATTTGGCTGAATCTGGGCTGAAAGTATATCCCGGTACACTTCAGAATTCATCCGGCTACTCTTGTCTGCTGTTATGTCATCAATAAACACAAGTGACCCAGTGCCATTGAAAGCCATGCATGCCCATGCCATCACGTTGCCTCCACCATGTTTTACAGAGGATGTGGTGTGTCTTGGATCATGTGCCGTTCCCTTTCTTCTCCAAACTTTTTTCTTCCCATCATTCTGGTACAGCTTGATCTTGGTCTCATCTGTCCATAGAATACTTTTCCAGAACTGAGCTGGCTTCATGAGGTGTTTTTCAGCAAATTTAACTCTGGCCTGTCTATTTTTGGAATTGATGAATGGTTTGCATCTAGATGTGAACCCTTTGTATTTACTTTCATGGAGTCTTCTCTTTACTGTTGACTTAGAGACAGATACACCTAGTTCACTGAGAGTGTTCTGGACTTCAGTTGATGTTGTGAACGGGTTCTTCTTCACCAAAGAAAGTATGCAGCGATCATCCACCACTGTTGTCATCCGTGGACGCCCAGGCCTTTTTGAGTTCCCAAGCTCACCAGTCAATTCATTTTTTCTCAGAATGTACCCGACTGTTGATTTTGCTACTCCAAGCATGTCTGCTATCTCTCTGATGGATTTTTTCTTTTTTTTCAGCCTCAGGATGTTCTGCTTCACCTCAATTGAGAGTTCCTTAGACCGCATGTTGTCTGGTCACAGCAACAGCTTCCAAATGCAAAACCACACACCTGTAATCAACCTCAGACCTTTTAACTACTTTATTGATTACAGGTTAACGAGGGAGACGCCTTCAGAGTTAATTGCAGCCCTTAGAGTCCCTTGTCCAATTACTTTTGGTCCCTTGAAAAAGAGGAGGCTATGCATTACAGAGCTATGATTCCTAAACCCTTTCTCCGATTTGGATGTGAAAACTCTCATATTGCAGCTGGGAGTGTGCACTTTCAGCCCATATTATATACATAATTGTATTTCTGAACATGTTTTTGTAAACAGCTAAAATAACAAAACTTGTGTCACTGTCCAAATATTTCTGGACCTAACTGTATGTTGGATGACCGTTGCCTACACTCTCGCCTGCTCAACCATTCCCCCTTTTCTCACCACTTTTAGTGGGGCAAAAAAATTGCACCTTTTAGCGCAGACATGTGCCACAGTTTGCTACTTTTTTTTGCCAAAATACTGTTGTTAAAGGGGTATTCTCATCTCCAAGATCCTATCCCAATATGTAGGGTGTACTAATAATAATATTATTCACAAATAATGCATATATGAACCCTTTGAGCTAATAGCCAGGAAATCCATCTCTATGAAGAAGTATTTTCTTCACTAAAAACATTGCTTATTCGTAACAAGGCAAGCAATGGAAAACATGTATTACACCAGCATGAAATAAAACACTACTACTGTGCTGTACATTAAAATCATTAATGTACACTCCCTGTGACACCACCATTTATAGGAGAAGGAACACAAGGAATGGATTTCATTCATGGAAAGTGTATGTTTTATTTCCAGCTCTTCAGTGACTTGTCATCGCTGTCAATGATCACATGATTTTTAACATGAAGATTATTTAACATGAAGAATCATTTCAGTCAATTTTGTGCTTCTGCATTTTGTCAAATTTACACATCTGGTTTGCATTTTAACTCTCTCTGCTGTTCATACAAGACCAGAACTTTAGTAATTTTCCAGAACATTTCCGGACCTCAACATGACACATCGGAAACAATGCAAGCCAATTTGTCTTGGCATAGATTCCACTGTGTCCTACATGAATATTGATGCATGCGGACAAAATTGCTTCTTGCATTTGTACACATTTGATGGGGGTACTTGACAGGTCCTGTGCAGCCCAGTCTTCCATCTTGCAGAGATTATCTTTTAATGTGTTTGTCTCATCAAAAGACATTTATAGCAAAGCCATCAGACCCACAGCAAGGGTGTTTGGCTGTATTTAGTCCCAGCTCAGGGGCTGTGTAGCCTGTGGATATGCCATAAACGTCAGTCATGAAACAACTGCTTTAAAGGGGTTTTAAAAGTACTGTGATATTTACTACCCATTCTCAAGATGTCATGAATATCAGGTTGGTGGGTGTCCAACACTCAGCATTGCCACCAATCATCTGTTACTAGCTTGGCAGTGCCCGGATATAAACAGATACATCTGAGGGTTTTTTGGCTAAGGCTTAAAGAAGTGGTTCATCCATATTTATTATTGGCCACAATGATATTATGTTGAGAAACCACGTTTCTCTCAAATACTTTGTGTTGCAATAGTGTGGTGAGTGCTTGATTTAAGAATACTGAATGGGGGTAATATGGGCACTCCCGGATCTAAGTATTCTGCCTATAAGGAACAGGGGCACAAGGTCACAATGTGCTTTTTGCGAAGAAGCAGTGGTTGTCTTTACACTAGCTTCTCAGTGTCTCTACTCTGGTGGAGGGGGACGCTGAAAGTGGCTTGCAACCATTTCTCAGAGCTAAATGTGATGCTCAATTGCAAGAAAGGTTATGGACTACTGGTTTAGATCAAAACATTTTCATGTATGTGAAGGGCTTAGTCACTGTGCAAACCTAAATCCCATTGAGAGAATATGACAAGACTTGAAAATTGTTGTTCAAAGACGCCTCCATCCAATCTTACTGAGCTATTTTGTAAAGAAGAATGAGCAAAAATGTCATCCTGTAGTCATGGAAAGCTAGTAGAGACATACACCCAAAAGACTTGCAGACGTAATTGCAGCAAAAGGTGGTCTTACAAAGTATTGACTCAGTGGGCCTGAATACAAATGCAAGTCACAATTTTCAGATTTAGATTTTTAAACTATTTACATAACTATCATTTATTTTACACTTCACATATACTTGCTATTTTGTGTTGGTGTATAACATAGAATCTCAATAAAATACATTTAAGTTTGGGAGTGTAATAATGTGAAAAAGTGGAGTATGAACACTCTTCCAAGGCACTGTAGATAGGCCCTATAGATTTTTTTGTACTATTTTTTTTCTTTTTGTTAAAGAGATTATCCATTATCTTGACTCAGTGGTTTTGCCACAAATTAAGGCTAACGCTTTGCTTCCTGTGCCCTGGAACTAGCTCTGTTGTCGTAGCCATCACTTTCTTTTCAGAATTCTTAACTGTCTTTTGACTACATTTCCAATCATTGTACTGGACTGCAAGCTAGAAGTGAGCACAGACCTGTAACTCCGCCTTAAACCTTCCAACTCCACCCACAGAGTCACACACAGGATCAGCATCACAATGTCCTGCATAGGACAGTGTTACAGGGAATAGAAATAATGCACAAAGCACTAGCCCTATAATAGGATGAAATTAGGAGCTGACGACTTCAGCTGGACAGCACACACACCAACTCTGTCAGACTGGAAAGTACTGCAAGTCCCAGTCTCTTTAACCTTAGTGGGATCTGGCTCTGACATCTCCTTTATCACCAGCACCGCCCACAGTGTGAATACGGCGACGCCTGACGACAGAAGCAGACGAAGAAGGAGCAGGTTCTGGTGGAGATGTGACAGCCAGAGTGTAGGGCAAGAATTAGTTAAGTGTTGGGACTAGCCCACGATGGGAGGGGTTAACTCATATGGAAAGAGATGGTTCCCTTCTAGAAAGTTAGTTAAAAACCAGTATGTGACAGATACAAATGTAAAGTCTGTAGATCATCAAGTCTTTATGCAGTGAGTGATTTGTGGCAAAAGAAAGAGAGAGGAAAGTGTTGACTGAGACAAAGAATGCAAGACAACGCTGAGGCTAGAGACCAACCTTCCAACGATGTGGAAGCAACATACTTTACAGTACTTTAGCAACACGCCCTCAAGCCCAAAAGGTTACTGGCCGAGATGACCTGGTTTGTGAATTCAGTTGTCTTTTCCAGGTGGAGTCTTCCCAAGCATCTGAGAGTGCATGGCTCTACTCTGGCGCTAGCGGCTACCCGTTCCCCCCTCTTCTATGAGAAGATGAGACGTGGATTCTGAAATATCTGGGAGCACACGGCTCTACTCTGGCCATGGTGACAAAACCCCCTACCCCCTCCTCTATGAGGAGAACAGACGTGCAGCTGCGGAATGGGAAAGTGACAATCGCAAATTGGACTGTTGCGCTAGGCTGGGTTTTGCTGGCACTCACAGGACCAGTAAGAACGGAAACAATCTGGATGGAAGTGCAAATGTGTCTGAATATGCTTTGCCAACTGAAACCTAGAAGATAGGTGCCTGCTATTATTGCGCCCAGGAATATGGGGTACTCAGTCCCGGGCAGTAACAAATGGGAATGTCACTCTGGTGGCTGTTGCTCGGTTCCGTGCCCTGGGCCCCTTTTGTTAATGGGGGATATTTACAGGGGAGATAAGAGTTTTTGTCATGTGATGCCACCTGCAGGTTGAGGTTAAGGATAGAGAACCGCCGCTGCTGAATGAGGGTACTCCCAGGGCTGGTGGTAGTGGCAGCTGCGATAATTGGCCCTCCGCAGGTAGGGCTGGGCCTGGGAGATGTAACGGGGGCAATAACGGAGACCACACCAGATTGTCTTTAACAGTCTCTACTCACTGTGGACCCAGGGGTTTCTGGTTCAGGTCCCTTGGGGGACAAGTCCAATGTAGTGACCCAGGTTGCTCTGTCCTCGGCACTTTCAGTTGATTGGGTCCCCGTAGCGTGGAGCGTTTGGGAGCCCCAACTGTCCCTTTTGGGGTACAGTCTCAGTGCAGACCCTGTGGGGAGGTAAGTGTCCAAACCCCGATTCTAGTTTACTGCTGATGCCCCCAGATTATTTGGTTCGGTGAAGTCCGTGAAGGTGTCCTCACTGGGCAGGTATTTGCCAAACAGTCTAAAACTTGTGCTTGACCTAGTGCCCTGTGCCCTATGTGTGCTCCGGTCCCAGCGGTATCTTCGGTACCAGTCCTGGCGACCTCTCTCCTGTGCCTCCGGGGTCACAATTACATGGACCCAGGTCAGGCACGTCCACACACCTCTCCTGTGTGCTACTCGACTCTCTCCTCACTACCGACTCACTAATCCCTCACACCAGGCTGACTATACCCAGGGACTCGTTCCCATGGTGACCATCCCCTTACATGGTTAACCCTCTATGCCCAGTGTGGAGTGGAAATCTAGGATTTTGGCCATGTTTTGGTGGAATCTGCACTGGTACCCCAGGTCCCAGGGGGCAGGTCCTGCATCCCCAAGAGGATGCATTTCCCTGTAGTGCCCTGAGGATCTCAGGGGCGCTACACTATCTCATGTGTAAAGCTGTTATTGAAGAACCGATAAGTAAAGCGTTATTGTTGAAACTAAACTGTTCGTCTCTTGGTGGAAGTGATAGTTAGGTAAATCCCAAGCACTCAAAGGACAAAAGTAATTTGAATGCAAAAGTGTTTTTATTGACAGACTATCTGCAAAAAAGGAAAAACAAACGCCTCAACCAGAAATAGTGCAAAAGCTATAGTCTCCTTTCCTTTAAGCACCTCCCACTATATAGCAGTAGAGCCCGGCCCTATCCTTTTATCTTAGTGGAAGTGAGTCATCATCTGGTCCTGGCCAGCCAAAGCCAACGGTAACAATAAGCCTCCACCGCCATACAGCCCACACGACACAAGTCCACACACCCAGCCAGGACAATGTCTTTCATGTAGTGTGCCAGGGTGTCTGGAGTAAACCCCTCGCCCTTGACTACCACCCAGCGCCACTCTATATTTACATCTGGGATACCGAATAACATCCTCCTAGTAAAAAAGCACTTCCCAAAGCAGACATAATGGCGTTTGCGTGCAGCGCTGAAACACAGTTTACTTATTAAATTAAACACATTCCCTCTAAGGTAAATCAACCCGGAAACATTTTCCATTAAGCTGCCCTTAGTAACACTGATCTCTGCAATGCTTAGTGCAACTTGTCAAAAAAAAATATAGTCCACGAAAGTGTAGTGTGTACACTAGTAATGGCAATTAGCGAACACCAGAGGGCGATGTTGGCATATTTAAATTACTGTTTGGAAACTTTTTTTAAATTATGAGTCTAGCCACATTATATCTACAAACAAATTGTACAAAATATTGTGAAAAATCTAAATTTTGCATAGATATATTATCAATGATGCACAAAGAGATGTCTGTTAGTGCCAAAACAATTGTGCATAGAATTATTCAAGTCTTAGAAGTGTTTTTCAACTGGGTTACCACTGAAATCAGAACGGCTGCCCTTACACTCTGGCTAAAAATGGTAAAGGCATAGGGCACTAGGTAGAAAGCCGCACTTTATTTCCTGCCATGTCACACTGACTTATTCAATGGCCTTTTTAAAACACAAACAAATATTTGGCTGTCTAGCAGCCTCACACCTTTTCTAAGCTATGTGCAATTATGTCATTGTGTGCCGCCCCGGCGCAGACCGGGGTGCTCGGATCCGGGGTGGTCGTGGCTTGTGGGGTCCGGACCCGGGCTCGGCAAACACTCCGATCCTTGAAAGGGGATTATTTACAGGGGAGAAGTTTGTGACACCACCTGCGGGTTGCGGGAATGGGAGTACCGCCGCTGCGGGAAGGAGTACAGGGCAGATGGTGTGGAGCAGCAAGGTGTCGGTCCCTCCGCAGGTAGGGATGGCCCCGGCCTCTGGGGTTTTGGTGGATATTTGGGAACGCAGGTTGCAGGGGACCAGGATACTCACTGTGGGGAGTTGTTGCGCTGGATGAGGGTTATAAAGTAGACACTCACACCGAAGGTAAACCAAAGTCTCTGTGCCTCACTGTCACTACGGGGAGCCTGTCCAGGTGTCCGCTCCCACCGGTGTCACTTAGTAATCTGGAGCCCACCTCCGTGCAAAATTTAGTTGTCTGTTGTGGCCCCTTGGCTTGAAGCTGTTGGGGCCCCGCTCACTATGTATAGTGTAGCTGTGCTATATGGCTTGCACTTGGGATTTCAGTGGGCTGCTTTACTGGAAAACCCTATCCCCCCGCGGTGTGCGGTCACCTTCAATCTCTGAGCTCTTAGGGAAGTTCGTGAAGATACTCTCCCTCCCAAGTTAATTATCAGGATGTTGAATCGGTTCCTGACCTAGGGTCCTGTACCCCGTCGTTCTTGGGACCAGTCAGTTCTTTTGGGTTTCTGATGCCGACAGTCCTCCTAGACTATGTCCGTCGCACCCTTTTCCAATGTCACTGCCTCTGGTCCCGGACAACCGTCTGCGACCCAACCTCGGTCTAGCTCCCTGGGAGCTACTACTCCAGCTCCTCACTCCTTGAGGGCTCTCACTACTCTGCTCTCTTCCTCCCTCCCAGCAGTCTGCCTGACCCCTAGGTGGGTGGCCCTATTCCCGCTTGACCAACCCACTGGTGTGTCTGACAGGTCATGATATGAGGTGTGATTGGGATTTGTGGTGCTGATGGTAGTGACACCGGTTTCTTAGGAACCTGGAACCATGGGGGGCAGGCCCTGCACCCTGGGTGACAGGATGCAGTTCCCTGTGGCACCCTGATATACTCAGGGGTGCCACAATTGTACCATCAGTGTCTTCAGGGGCTGTATGAGAGCCACCAGTATGAAGTCATTATTCATATATTAACCCCTTCATCATACAGTCTGCTTTCACCTTCCTGACCAGGGCACTATTTGAGAACAGATTTGGCGGGAAGAGACTACTGCAGATGCCATGTCGCATTTGAAGAACCGCTATGGTGCAAAGGAGCAGAAACCACCCAGATATGACTCCATGTTGGAAAGCTCACCTCTTGAGGAATTCGTCTAGGTGTGTATTGAGCATTTTAAAGCCACAGATAATTCACAGAATTTTTTAACATTGGCTGTGGAATTGAAAACTTTATTATTTTTCTTTAAAATGTTGTTTTAGCCCCAAGCTTTTAATGATCTAAAAAGCTACTAGGAAGAAATGGACCACATAATTTGTTACTCAATTTCTCCTGAGTTCGCCAATACCCTATATGTGATTAGAAGTTACTTTTCAGCCACAGTGCAAAGCTCGGAAGGGAAGGAGAACCACATTGAAATGCAGATTTTACTGGAATGTGTCATGTCTCATTGTCAGAGCCCCTGGGGTGCCAGAACATCAGAACCCTTTATATGAGACCCCATTTTACAAACTGCACCCCTCAGTGAATACTTTTAGGGATGCAGTGAGGATATTGACCCCCCAGGTGTGTCAAATCCATACCATTCTGTGGTGAAGATCTAATAATTGCATTTTTATCACTATAATACTGTTTTAGTCCAAGATTTTTATATTCACAAGTAGAGATGAGCGAACCGGTCGCGGTTCGGCTCGAGGTCGGTTCGCCGAACGGAGGTCCCGTTCGAGTTCGGTTCATCGAACGTTTGACGAACCGAACTCGAACTGCATAGGAAACAATGGCAGGCAATCACAAACACATAAAAACACCTAGAAAACACCCTCAAAGGTGTCCAAAAGGTGATAAACAACTCACAACACAACACAAACACATGGGAAAGTGACAAGGACATATACTCATGCGAAAACAAAAGAGCTGGACAAGGAAAAAGAGAAGGAGACACATATATGAGTATATGCAAGGAAACATCGATGCCATTACTGTGCAACTTAAGACCTGCTCATTTTAGGCTTCCAATCTGGATAAATTGCCAGAGCTTGCCACGTACGCCTTGGGGATCTTGTCGTGTCCTGCAGCCAGCGTTCTCTCGGAACCTGTCTTCAGTGCTGCTGGGGGTCTGCTGGCAGATAAGCACACGTGTCTGTCCACTGACAATGTGGACATGGCTCTCAGAGGACTTTTCTTCCCCTGGGTCATCCAGGGGACGGGAAAGGCACGCGTATTTTTGAGAGGGCTTCATGCAAAGCATCTTTTTCTTTTTCAAAAGGGGGGTCAACTGATGCCAGTCAAGTGGGGTGTGTGTGGCCCAATTAGTGGCAACGAGGGAGACTGTGGTTGGAGTCCCCTCGCTGTGTTTCTAAAAGAACCAAGATGAACAAGTCATGGCTCTCAGAGGACTTTTCTTCCCCTGGGTCATCCAGGGGACGGGAAAGGCACGCGTATTTTTGAGAGTGCTTCATGCAAAGCATCTTTTTCTTTTTCAAAAGGGGGGTCAACTGATGCCAGTCAAGTGGGGTGTGTGTGGCCCAATTAGTGGCAACGAGGGAGACTGTGGTTGGAGTCCCCTCACTGTGTTTCTAAAAGAACCAAGATGAACAAGTCATGGCTCTCAGAGGACTTTTCTTCTCCTGGGTCAGCCAGGGGACGGGAAAGGCACGCGTATTTTTGAGAGTGCTTCATGCAAAGCATCTTTTTCTTTTTCAAAAGGGGGGTCAACTGATGCCAGTCAAGTGGGGTGTGTGTGGCCCAATTAGTGGAAACGAGGGAGACTGTGGTTGGAGTCCCCTCGCTGTGTTTTACATGATTTTCGAAGGGCATGACATGCCTAAGAGGTTGAGTTTCATCATCTGCAACTTGTTGGCAACAGAAAGGCTGCCTTTACACCCTTTTGAGACCGAGGATTTTCGAGACCTTATGCCCATTGCAGTGCCCCAAGAGCCGATGGCCAGTCGTCACTCCTTCTCCAAGAAAGGCGTGCCCGCGCTACCACAGCAGGTAGCACACAACCTCACCGATTCCTTGAGAAACTCTGTGTGTGACAGGGTGCATTTCACCACAGATACTTGGACCAGTAAGCATGGACAGGAGAGTTACATGTTGCTGACTGGGCACTGGGTAACTATGGTGAGAGATGGAGAAGTGTTTGCTTTACAAGTCTTGCCGTCCCCACAACTTGTGTGTCAATCCTTCCTCTGTATGTACAAGTTCCTCCACTGCTTCTGCCTCCTTAACCTCGTGTGGGTCCTCCACCTCGGCCCAAACCCTGTGTGGTCAGGCCACCCTTCCTTGTAACTGCGCCCAAGGAATCCCACACACCTCCTTACTATGCTGGCAGCAGAGCTCAAGGCCATCAGGCGGTCAAATGTTTACTTTGAAATGTAGGGGAAATGTGAGACACTGCTGAGGAATTGTGGACGGTTAGCTCTGGAGAGTGAGACCGAGTTTCATCAATGGTTGTCTACACTCAACCAGCAATCAGGGAAGGTCGGGTGCGACAATGATGCAAACCTGTGTGCGGCCCTTCGTTAGGGCAATGTGACACACGTGCCTTGTATGGCTCACGTGTTGAATCTGATTCTCCAGCAATTTTTAAAATACCATCCCGGCCTACATGGCCTTGTGCAGCGGGCACGTTGCTATGTGCTCACTTTCCCAGCAGCTCAACAACTTTCATCGCTCCTGAAGTCTTAGGGTCTGGAGGTTAAACGCCTGAAATGCGATGTTCCGACACGCAGGAATTTGAATCTGCACATGTTTCAGCGTCTGTGGCAGCACCGCAGAGCCCTGCTGAAATACGGTATGACGTATACCCTGGGCTAACTTGATCCAGAGGTGGTGCAGATCACGCTGCTGGAGTGGTGTCAGATCAAGGACCTATGCACCCTTCTACACAGTTTACAAATATCGACGAAAATCTTTAGCACTGGCGATGCCATTCTCAGCGTGACAATTCTGGTCATCTACAAGATGGAGCACACTGTATGCATTATTCGGAGTCAGGTGTTGGTCCAAGAGGAAGGGGAGGAAGTACAGGAGGAGTCATATGCAGAAGGGATAATAAGATCTACAAGGTCCAGACGGTGAGCGGCACCTAGGCGGAAGTCATGATGGGGGAGAGGGATTAACAAGGGCGCATAGTATCAGCAAAAATTGTTGAGGAAGGTGCAGGAGCCCATGAAGAAATGGAGGACAAACTGGTGATGGGCATGGAAGACTCAGCAGATGAGTGAGAGCTTGCTCACATTTCGGTTGTGCGAGGTTGGGGGGAGAGGGCAGAGGAAGGAGGCATGATTCTCACCTCTCTGCCACCAACACACCAAGGACTTGGTCCTCCTGGATGCACAAGACACATGAGCGCCTTCTTGCTGCACTACCTACAACATGACCCTCGGATTGTACGAATTCGAAGTAATGCTAACTACTGGGTTGCCACACTGTTAGATCCCCGGTACAAGACAAAATTTGGCGAAATAATTCCTGCCATAGGAAGGGACGCACGTATACAGGAGTATCTGCAGAAGGTGGTACGGATTCTTAGATCTGCTTTTCCAGTAAACACCAGTGCTGCACAGAGTGAATCTCAACGCTTTGTCATGGATAGGAGGAAATGTTCTTTTACTTGTCCACATCTGAGGGACCGAGGGCTGGCTGCTGTGCTGAGATGGCATTGAGTACGGTGTCCCTGCAGAGTTGCACTTTTGGTCATATACCAAATGAGTTGAAAAAGGACAAATGCTGGTGGAAAGGGGAACAGGTGTGTTGGAAAGGGGAAAAAAGTTTTTGTCCATGGGTTTTTTGGTTAAGCAAAAGTAACATTTGATGAAGAAACACCATCTGTTACGGTGGGACTGGCAGATTTGGATAAGGTGGTATATACTATGTTACCGCTATATAACGAAAATTAATAAGAAAAGAAAGAGAAAGGTATATATCCCCATCAGCAGTCAATGTCCACCGTGCTCCCAGATGGAAAAGGAGAGGTTGGCAACTGGAAGGTTAGGTGGAGGATACAGATCTGTGTGGCTATGAAACTAATAGTTGCCTGAACCGAGTTAGACGCCACTCGGATCTTGAGACTGGGAGCCCTGTTAGCGTCACAGGGTCCACACGCCCACCCAGCCCAGGAACTCCCTGTTAACATCACAGGGGCCATTCAGTACGCTGACCGTGTGCATTGGGGCCACACCTGTGGACAGCAGGCGCATCAGCAGCAGCAGGCCTGTTAATGCCACTGGGCTGCACAAGCAGGACTTGTAGGACAGGAGCTGGTCTTAACCGTTCTGCGTTACCAACTGTGGTGGCGGCGGCCTGCATCGACGCCCTATCCCTGTCTACCTCTGGCCTAAAGCCGCAATGGGTTCAACACATGGAGGTGTGCTCTTTCGGAGCATAATAGAAGACTGCGCACCTCCTTGTTGGCTCCAGCCCGTTTTATAACCTGGGTCCGCCCCCAAACCAGGGTGGACCACAATGCACCTCCTGGAGACAAAAGCAGAGTGACACGTCATGAGTGGCATAACTAGCGTCCTATTTGGAACCGCAACTTCAATAATGACCTCATGGCTGCAACGACACAAACACCTCACCAGTCATCGTCTGACCATCAATAATGAGGTGACAAGTCATAGGGGCGGGCCTCTGCAAGCCATTTGGGAGTGGCCTGGCCACATCGTCAGGACACCTGATGCCCTGTGGTCTATATGGGCCCCCCCACATCAGGGGCAGGGCCAAAGAGTTCATTACCGGACCTAGTTTCTGATGCAGTAAGTGCCTGAGCATGGTCAGTTGCATGAAATAGAGTCTCTGAAAAAAGACTATCAGCTTTAGCATGGTGTCTCGGCACAAAACAGGACTTAGACCCGGCACGGAATGCAAGTACCTGTGCAAAGAGGCTTTTCACACTAAGTGTGGGAGCATGCGCTGTATCCCGAAATGAAGACTTAGCGTCAGGAATGGCACAGTCAGGCTGAGCATACTCACTAGGCGAAACACTGTAGTTAGGCTGCAGCTGGGGTAAATCGGCACACGCATGCGCACTAGCTGCCTCTCCACACTTGCACGTGGAGGAGAAATTGCTCTTCGGGTGTGGACTTGGAGATGCTGTCTATGAACAGAAGGAAAAGCTAAAGGAAGCCTCACTTTCTATCCCTCCAAATTATCAAATGCAGCAATGAATTCCCTGAGTTTGCTATAACATTAGCATAGCAAAACGTGCATGAGGGTGTCATGCAGAGGTGCTAGAAATAGATTTGCACCAGTGGGACAATAATGGAATACAACATCCAGTTCTATGATGCCACTAAATGGCAGTATTTTTTGCTATAATTATAGCTTATTAAAAACCGAGCAGGAGGGTGTCCTGCACAGGTGCTAGAAATAGCTTGGCACCAGTGGGACAATAATGAAATACAACATCCAGTTCTATGATGCCACTAAATGGCAGTATTTTTTGCTATCATTATAGCTTATTAAAAACAGGGCAGGTGGGTGTCATGCAGAGGTGCTGCACATAGATTTGCACCAGTGGGGCACTAATGGAGTACAACAGCCACTTCTTGTATGCCACTAAGTTCACTCAGTGTTTGCTAGTATAATGGCTTAGTAACAATGAGTTTGAGTGTGCAATGCAGGCAGACGTGCTGCAAATATGTTTGCACTTGTGGGACGATACAGAAGTCCAACAGCCACGTTTAGTATGCCACTAAGTTCACTCAGTTTTGCTAGTATAATGGCTTAGTAACAATGAGTTTGAGTGTGCAATGCAGGCAGACGTGCTGCAAATATCTTTGCACTACTGGGGCAATACAGCAGTCCAACAGCCACGTTTAGGATGCCACTAAGTTCACTCAGTGTTTGCTAGTATAATGGCTTAGTAACAATGAGTTGGAGTGTGCAAAGGGCAGGAGGGTACAGTGGCAGGGTTGTGGGTCTCTGGGTAGAGGAAAGGAAGCCTGCCTTTATATCCCTCCTAATGGGGAAATGCAGCGAGGAAATCCCTGACCTTAGCTACACAGACGCTGTCATCTTGTGTAGCTGTTAAACTCTGTTTTCACGGACCTGTCACCTATGGCTCTGACCCTGCCGGTATGAGCCCTTAAAAGGACTGATAGAAAGTGCTATCCCTAAGCTGTCCAGCGCGGTGTATGGAGCGTATACAGCGGTATCGGCGATAGGAGCTGCGCCAGTGATGTCTGACACCAAGGACGCAGAAGGCAGATAATGGCGTGCTGGAGGAAAATGTCCGGTTTTATAATGCAGGGACATGTGACATGGACATCCTATCACACATGCCGTTGCTTCTCTGGCTAAAAGTCCACTTAGCTGTGTGTGTGTCTGGGATTGGCTGACATGCTGGCCCGCCCCACAACACGCGCGCGCTTAGGGAAGGAAGACAAGGAAAAAAAAAAATTATACATTTTACATATACATTATACATACAGCAGTGATCTGAATGCGCTGTTCCCGCACACTATACACTGAAATTTCATAATAGTGTGAGTCACAGAGTGACTTACACTATTACAGCGGAAAGCCAGCTAGGAATTAGCTGTTTTTTTTGCTGCTAGAACCATTCTCGAACGTATCTAGCACTATCGAGCTTTAGCAAAAAGCTCGAGTTCTAGTTCGATCTAGAACAGCCCCCAAAATCACTCGAGCCGCGAACTGGAGAACCTCAAACCACGAACCGCGCTCAACTCTATTCACAAGGGTAAATAGCTAAAAAAAGACCACTTTATTTCTTATATAATTTCAGTTTAACATGGCAATACCTCACATGTAACTGTACAGTACTGTTTGGCCACACAGCAGGGTTCGAGAGGGAAGGAGCGCTATTTGACTTTTGTGGCGCAGATTTTTCTAGAATAGTTTGCAGACGCCATGTGCAGAGCCTCAAATGTGCCTAAACAGTGGAAACCCACTCAAGTGACCCCATAGGATTTACACCCTTCTTGGAATTCATCTATGGGTGTAGTGACTATTTTTGCGCTATGGGCGTTTTCCAAAAACAAATACGCATTGGAAGTTGCAGAGCTAAAATTGCAAATATGCCATTGTAGTGCTCAATACATTGTAGCGCCCAATAAATTGTACCCAGGCTTGTGCTTCTGGAGCCATGCACCAGTAAAATCACTGGTCTCCCCTCACTACCTTAATATCAAACATGTGGATGCTAACTGTGGTTTAGGTACATTGTGGGGCTCAGAAGGGAGGTGGGTATTTGGATGTAAGAGTGCAGATTTCACTAGATTTCGTTCAAGGGGATCCATATCGCTTTCCAGAGCCTTTGTGCTACCAGTAACTTGGACACCCCTATATTTCTCTTAACAGATGACAGACCTGAGTGGGGATTGGTTTTTTTGTGGGTTGAGTTAAAGCTTTTATTGGTGACATTTTGGGATACAGAACATCAATTGTACCGGGTCACATGTCTCAACTACTCTATGCTGAGCACTTACATCAGAGTTTCCATCTAAATATCTTAAACACCTGATTCAGATGAAATCTTTACGTATCCATTCACTAATGAAGCAGGTGGACTTACGCCAGACTACCTTTGAACTCTGTGTAGTGGTGTCCAGCTTTGCAGAGGTACACAAACCTGTTGCCAACTGCGCTTTTGTGCATGCCTAAAAAGAGGGACCCTGTGGACTCTGGGCTATGATCCAGCAATAACTCTCTCTGCCTCATTATAGGCAATGTAGAATAAGAGGTCTTATCTGAATCACGTATTTTAGAAATTTACAAACCCCTGGTGTAAGCGCTCACCATAGAGCACAGGAAAAATGTGAGCTGAGCCTTGCTACGTTCTTTGGGAGGAAGAATGACCAAATCAGCAGCAGGTCAAGAAGTGGTTTTATTTATTTTTTTACTCCGTTCACCATGCGGCATAAATGATTAGACAGCTTTATTCTTCTGGTCAGTGGAGATTATAGTGATTTCAGATTTATTCCATTTTTTATTTTTGGGTGCTATCATACACGAAGAAGCGCTTTTTTCCAAAAAAAAAAGATTTTGCATTGCCATATTTTGAGAGCTTTAATTTTTCTATATTTTTGGCGAAAGAGTTATATGAGGTGTTTTTTTTTTGTGGAATGAGTTGATGTTTTTATTGGTACCATTTTCTGCAATATACCATTTTTTGATCGCTTTCTTTTCTGATTTTTAGTAGGCAGAATGAACAAAAACCAGCAATTCAGGAATTGTTTTTGTTTTTGTGCTGCTGTTCTGCGTGTGGTAAAGTGATAAGACATCTTTATTCTTCATAACAACAAAGTAATAAAGGACAGTTCCTCCAGGGTGTTTTGGTGAAAATTTTTTTTCTTTAATCCATGTGCAACATTTCGACCAGGAGGTCTTTTTCAAGCAAAAAGACCTCATGGTCAAAACATTTTTTCACCAAAACACCCTGGAGGAGCTGTTCTTTACCACTTTGTTGTTACAAGTTTCCTTGGTCTGGACATTTCTTCTATATAGGTGCTGTGAGTAATACTGCTTTGTATTATCTTTATTCTTCATGTCAGTATGATTACAGCAATACCACATTCATATTGACTTTTGTTGTGCTGGTCTTGCAAAATAAAAGCTGTTTGGTAGGAAAAAAAATGTTTTTTCATTGCTATACTCTGAGAGCTATAACTTTTCTATTTTTCTGCTGATGGAGCTGTTTGGTGGATTCTTTTTTTTTACAGGACAAGATGACGTTTCCAGTGAAATAATTTTTATTTAGATTGGTCTCTTTCATTTTTATTCCACTTTTTGTTGAGTGGTTTATGAAAAAGTATAGGTTTTTATACAACATGTTTTTATTTTTATTTTTTACAGTGTTCAGTGGTTAAATAATGTGACAGTTTTATAGATTGGGTTGTGCGGATGTGGTGATACCAAATCTGTTTTCATTTTTTACATATAATGCTCTTATCTGAACCATCCTTAAATTTGTATTGGCCTTTTAAAATAATAAAAAGTATATTTTAAATGACAATTACCACACAGTCTTATTACAGTACTTTTGGTTCCTTGAAGAAGAAGTTATATTAAAGAGCTGTAATTCCTAAACCCTTACTCCAATTAGGATGTGACTACCCTGAAATGAAAGCTGAGGATATGCACTTAAAATGCATATTGATTACATAATTGTGTATTGCATATATTTTGGTAAACAGGTAAAATGCCAAAATTTGGGTCACTGTCTAAATATTTCTGTACATAACTCTATATTAAAGTGGGAATTGTTTATTAGTAGACTCAAACCTGAGACACATGTATTACTTTTATTCTGCACTCACACATCTGTGTGTCACAATCAATGTTTCACATGCAAGTTGTGGTCTCCTGACCCAAACTCTACAACCTCAAAGGCACATATGAGGGGGTCAAGTTCAGATCAGAATACCCACTCAGCCAGTTTGTGCATCAAGTTAATGAAACCTGCTGTAAAGGTGTTTTCACCAATTTACCAAATAGAGAGATAGGGTGTAGGCACGAGGTGTATGTAATGGTATGGAAAAAATAAATGATTACTGGACTTGGGGAGGAATCAATCAAGGATAAGGTGCTAAATACTTGTAATGAGAATAGAGACACTGAATAACTGCATTTATAAGAGGGGTTAGGGTCTAAGAGGGAATGTCTCTCCTTGTGGAGAGTGACATGGTTGACATACCAGTATAAGGAGACTTATAGGTCATGCAATGCTTCTCAATGCTTAAAAATACAAATTACATCTTTAGAGAGGAAGAGGATTTGAACTTCAGTGCCCCCTCCTGGAAGTAGCAATTTTTAAAGTCGATATTGATCCTTTAATAAGCCTTATCACATGTCTTAGCATGATAGGGGATAATGTTGTACACATCAAAACCTGTGTAGTTAGGGTAGGGAAAGATGCCTCAGTGTTCTTATCCCTCTAGGCCACACGTTCCTTCTTTCTCCAAATTTCCATATGGCTTCCTGTGTGAAAGTCTACGTACCCTCCACTAGTCACAGTGGTGCCCATTTATCATGTACAGCTTCATGGAAATGCCCAGGCCCTATAGAGTCGTGCTGGCTGTACTGCACTGGAGGTGTCCTTGTTCATGAATTTCAATGCAATGTCAAAGGCAGATTTTCCCCCGATGGAAGCAATATACAGTCATATGAAAAAGTTTGGGCACCCCTATTAATGTTAACCTTTTTTCTTCATAACAATTTGGGTTTTTGCAACAGCTATTTCAGTTTCAATCCAGAAATATTACTGAGTCCATCAGTTATTAGATATATGAAACTGAAATAGCTGTTGCAAAAACCCAAATTGTTATGAAGAAAAAAGGTTAACATTAATAGGGGTGCCCAAACTTTTTCATATGACTGTATATAAGACTTTGAAAACTCAATTGATTTGCATTGGAGAAGGCTCCTTTTGTGAACCTAGCATTATTTTTCCATCTGCTACCAATGGCACCAAAGCCAGCAGGATAAACAATGATAAAATATACAGTATGTGATGTGTAATATATGGTCTGAGTTGCCCGCATGCATGTCACATGATAACTTCAAGCAATGATGGCAAGACGAAAATCTGGCATGTTCAGTACAGTTTATAGTCTAGTGCCATTTTAGACAAGCCAATAATTGGCAAATAAGCATTTGTAGCAATTCTCATTCCCGATTTTCTGTAAACATGCCATCAATCATTTGACTAACAACCAAAACCCTCCTTCATCACGTGTTTTAATTTTATGACATCATAAAACTAATCATCTTTTACAGCACATCACTCAGTGTAAACAGTGTATGTGCTGCCGATAACATGAATCCTACATGTGGACAGAACAGTCGTATTAGTGATCAGTTCATTCTGCCATGTTCACCTGCTTGTTTAATTGACTTGAATGTAGCCTATCTGTACTCGTTACTGATCCAAAATGGGCTATGTAAAACGTCGTCATAAACCTAGAAATGCTACCATGCCCCCAAAAGACAGGTAGATAAACAGAAGCTCAGGCATTGTGAATGGTCACTACTTCATTTCCACCTATTTAATTATCTGAAATATTTTAATTATTTTTGGATACAGAGTGGAGGCTGAAACAGGAGCCGTGTGGGAGTCATATCAGCCCATGTACAAGGCAGGGAATATGCTTACTGTAAATTTAGACATAATGATGGTGATACAAATACTGATAACCAGATGGCGGTTCAGAATGAATCATAAACTATTCACATTTCAGGAGCACAGCCGTGCTGTTGATTTCAGTGGGTTTGCAACGCATTTCATTGTCAGTCTCCAATACTAATGGACACATTGGGCTAGGGAAAAATATTAATAGCAATGCGTAGAAAAAGTATAAAAAAAGGTTAGCAATTAAGGATGAGCAAGTTTCGAAATAATTGGATTTGTGATACTCGTAACGAGTACTGTCTAATACTCGCGTATGCATTCCGAATAGTGTGTACAATGCAAGTCAATGGGGAATACTCGCAGTGTAACGAGTAACCTGAATCCCGTACTATTCGATACTCGCACAAATAGTACAGCATACGGGTTACTAGTTAGTTTGCGAGTTTTTCCCCATTAACTTGCATTGCATACTATTCGGAATGCATATGCGAGTATTAGGCCCTGTGCGCACTTACCGGATTTTGCTGCGGATTTTTTGCGGTTTTGCTGCATGTTTTGCTGCAGAAAATGTTCATAACATCTCTGCAGTGAATCACCAGCAAAACCTATGGGAAAAAAAAATCCTGTGCGCACTAGGCGGAATTTTACAGCTGTATGTTTTGCTGCGGGATTCCCGCAGCAAAAACAATTGCATGTCACTTCTTTCCGCACGTCGTTGTGGGATTTCACTCCATTGACTGCCATGTAAGCGTGAAATCCCGCAAGGAATAACGCAGGCAGCAAATTCTGTGCGGTTCACTGCGTTTTCCTGCGTTATTCCCTGCGGTATTTCGCGGTTTACCTCCGGTAATGTACATCGCTTGCCTGCAGTTTTTCAGGGAAGTGATGTCATTACAGGAAGAGGAAGCCGTGCAGAGAGTAAACACACACATCACACTCACACACAGACATCACAGACATAGAACACAGACACAGACACATAGAACATACATAGAAATCAAACGGAAATATAGAAAAAAAAAACACGTGGGCTCCGCCGTATTTTTACCTTCCAGCCGAGGTAAGCACACCGCGGCGGCCCGGTATTCTCAGGCTGGGGAGGGAGAGGGGCAAGGTTAATGTCCCGCGCCTCACTCCCACCTCCCGCAGCCGAGAATATCAGCCGCAGCTGCCCCGGGACTGTCGCATCCATTATGCGGCAGTACCGGCGTGTCCCCGGCTCTTCCTGCAGCCGTGTAGCAGTGGCAGTCAGGGTAATACAAGGAGTTAATGGTGGCGGATCACTGCCATTAACTCCAGGCTTGATCATGGCAGCGTCTATTAGACAGCTGACATGATCAACCCGTAAGTAAAGTGAATAAAACAAACAGAAAAATCCTTTATTTTAAATAAAACACAAACAAGCCTCGTTCACCCTTTTATTAACCCCTCCCGAAACAAAGATCCGGCGTAATCCACAGCTCCGGCGTCTTGCGCTGCTTACATCCAGCCGCAACTGACACACAGCGCTGAATGAATGTAGCCTCGCAGCGAGACAGCAGAGGTAATTACCGGTCATTTCCCACGGCCGGTAATGTGAACTCACTACCGACCGTGGGAAAAGCAGCGATCTGTCCTCTATCTATCTGTCTATCTATCTATCCCTCTATCTATTCTTCTGTCTCTTTATCTATCTAAAAGAAGGAAATGATTTTTTTTTTCTTTTTTTTTTTTTTCAATGTGCTTTATTGCATTGAATGCAATAAAGCACATTTGCCAATCTGCACTCGGCAATACCGCGAACAATACCGCAGCAAACCGCATGCGGTTTTCGGGTGCGGTTTGCTGCGGTTTTTTACTGCGGGTGCGGTAATCTTTGAATACCTGCGGAATTTTCTTGAGAAAATTCCATTTTCCAGTCCGCACATAGCCTTAGACAGTACTCATTATGAGTATCGAGAGTCCGAGTATTTTGAAACTCGCGCATCATTATTAGCAATCAATTGATTTCTTACTTTTTAGAATACCTTTAAAAATAAAGACTTTTATTTTTGTAGAAAAAATCATGATATTATAATATTTTCATAGGACAGATCTTATTAAAGGATTTTTTTATCTAGAGCACACATCTCCCTAGTCTCTGTTTCTTGCTTTGACGTGAATAGTGTGCTCCTGAAGACTGCGTTTAGACCAATGGCATGGTCGCGTCGCTAATCCGGACTGAGTACTTCCCCAGTCTGCTACTAGCGGTACCTGCAGCATGGAAATTCAGCCCGTTACAGAGCAGAAGAAGCAGGCTCTAAATCATAGCGCCAGCTCATGCATGTGCTCACCTATAGAAGTGGCCAACATTTTTAGACTGACACAAATTTGGATTTCACAAATTTTGCTGCTCCAGTGTTTTTACATCTTTTAATCCTGTCTCTTTGATATGTGAAAGTAGTAGTAATTGTATTAATAAATACATCAAGTTTATGCAAAGTCTCAATATCTACAGTGTTGAGCCTTATTTTACAAAACATCTGCAATTCGCCCGGAGAAGGCTGGATATCGGCTTCTGGACCAAATCCTGACTGATGACAACACATTCTTGCTTAATCAGCACTTGGAGTTTATCACAATTGCTGTGTTTTTGTTACTCCACCCGCTTTTTAAGGATTGATAATAGATTCTCAATGGTATTGAACCCAATATGTATTTTTCACCAAGCCCCTTAGTACTCCATCAGGCTGGAGAAAGCATTATTCATCACCAAATTGCTCCTGGATCAGTGGAAGAAGCTGATCTTGGAGGATGTTTAGATATCATTCTTTATTTGGGGCAGTATTCCTAAGCTAAATTGTGAATGCGCTCACTCAATCATGCCAATGATTCTTCAGTGTCATCCTGCTCAGCACACTCCTGAAGCAGTAAATCAATGAAGGAGCAGTGGGAGTGGTTACAGGGCCCCCAACACCGCCCTGATGATTGGAACTGGGCAGCTGCAGGAGGAATATAACTTAATTTTCTCCCTGCAATCAAACATCACATAATTTGTTTTGAAAAATGTTTATCTGAAGAATACATACATACCACTATGGCTACATGAAAAGTACCATGTTTTCTGATGACAGGTATCCTGTAACAGAGTATCCGTTGCATACATGTGAAGAAGGTAATTTCTGCATCACGTATATGAACTACTGCAAGCCCCATGCAATTGTATAGGCAGTAGTAGTATTATACAGTAGTCTGACACACAGCAGTGTATTTAGGACATTTTTTTGAACGTCTTGATAAATCATTAAGACTTTCTCATTTTCAGAACTTCTAGGCTCGTTAATCTCATTGTTTCATGAGTAGGTTTTACTTTGTTATAGAAGTAGATACTAAATGTTTCAAAATTGTTCCTCATGTCTGTCCTTCTAGTACACTTTAATCGGACAAAACACTTACGGTACATTTTTGTTTAGTATACATAGGAGCCAATGCCATGTTTTATTAACACTTCAGGGCAGCTTCAATAAGCTGAACTGATTTACAACACAGAAAGCATTCATTTTATCAATTAAGCCCCTCTCGGAGCCATCTGCTCTTGTTCTGACAGAATAAATAATTGCGCTTTCGCAAATCTGATTTCAACTTGGCTGTCGAAGGAAGGCTAAACATTTTATGCTGACGCTAACAGGCATTGTTTTGTGACCTTTCTGAGAAAATATAAATGTGTAAGTCTGAATGTAAAATGTATGTAACAGTATATTGATACAGACTTGGAGTAGCACTGGCGAACATGATAATTCCACAGTTGGCCCCCACCATCCTACATGAGCAGTAGTAGTCAGAATATACTTGATCTACTATGTACAGACAAAGGAAGTAAATCATTCATTTAAAGGGAACCATGAGCAGTTCTGGATGCATACTGCTAATCCCTGTCTAACAGTCCCAACATCTAGTAGCAAACATAAAGGCATCTTTAAAAAAAGTATTTCTAAAGATTCCATATGATATGCTAATGAGGCCAGGGACTAGTCTCAAGGGCATGATTTCCCCTCGCTAGTTGGCCCCTTAGCATGTTAATATTCCCCTGTGGGCATGCTAACATGCTAATGAATGCGCAGTGTAAGAGGATAGTTGCGCTCACCTCTTTGCTGCTATCGCATCCGAGTCCTGGATTTCGGCTCAGTGCACATGATCCCGGACTTTCAGTCATGCACACTACATGGGTTTAAAGCCAAGACTTGTTCACTTGGCAGTCATTAGCACTATGAAGCAAGGTGTACGCGTCCTGACTTCAAACCCATGTAGTGCGCATGACCGGAAGTCCGGGATCATGCGCACTGAGCCGAAATCCAGGACTCAGATGCGATGGCAGCCGGAGAGGTGAGTGAAATCATCCTCTGACACTGCGCGTTCATTAGCATGTTCGTATATTTTTTTTACCACAAAATACTCCTGAAGCTGAGATATTGTCATGCTTGCCGGGTGTAGCAAGCGTGGTGAGGTGCGTTCTGACTTACGTTCATTTGAAGCACAACAAAAACAGAAGAAAAGGGGACACCAGGGATTCAAAAACAACAGCAATCCCTGGAACTAGTGAGAGGGGTAGGTGGGCACCTCCTAACCGCACCTGCAACTGTCCCTTCTCTCTTTACTAATCCCTATTCAGTCTCCGCAACTGTTACCGAACAGGAACCTGGGACCCTAAAAAAGGTTCTATACTAACCCTGACTAGAGCAGGTGCGGTTCACTAGACCTCACTGCTGCACTAACAACACACCATTGTAATAAAGACAAACAGGGGGAAAATAACAACCAAAAGGATATAGCCTAAGCACAGGAACTAGACTTGCAGAAGCTTCTTCACAGGCGGCCGGGACACAAATGACTTTGTATCTTCAGCTGGGAATGCTGGGATACACCACTATTAAAGTTGAAGGGCGTGACTACTGAGTGAATGCAGCTGATCATTCAGCAAGAAAGTGCTTTGGAAAAACAGCAGTAGCAAAACTGGAACTTAACCACTTAAGTGCCAAAAGAAATGAAACCCATTTAAATAAGAAGAGCCAGATGAGAGGCTCCAGTCCAAAGGCTGTCATTGGTCTCAACATACAGGGAGACGATCGTGACAGATATATGGGCAAAATGTGAAAGGAAGTGTCCAGTCAAGATACATTGGTGCCCTTTCTATAGATAATGCCCTTTGAGTGGCAACTACACATTAAATTAAGCTGTGGCATGCAGTTTCATTCCATATGTTTACATTTGACCACTGCTAAAGATTGTAAAGTTGATGCTTGTGGGTGCCGGGTTCGTGGACTTCCACTAATCTTATATTGATGACCTAGCCTATGGATTAGTCATCAATACATCCTGACTGGAACACCCCTTTAATTGGGGTGAGTTTGTATTGAATTGTTTTAATGACAAATTGCTTTTGTTTTCAAATTAACTTCTATTCATAGGGTATAACTTCTTGGTCTACGGGGGTTCTAATCGTTGGGACCCCCAATCATTCCCGAAAACCACTTGAGTGTCGCGGTCGTTGACCTTGCGCATTGCATGGGAGTGCCGAAGATTAGCCCAACGCAGTATACATAATCAACCACCTCTCCATACACAGAACTCGGATTCGCTGCATTGGTTGGGGTCTCAGCATTCGGACATTCAGTTATACCTTATCCTTTGAATTGTTACCTTCCACACTTGATAATACATCTGATGCAAATAAAAATGTAATATTTGACACAAGTAAATGCATTTCATTTTAGTTGGTAAATAAGTTATTTTCTTTTGTCGACATAGGGTTAATAGACAGTATTTGGTTGTGTCATGAGTGTTCTTTTTCTATCAACATATGATACCAAATATTTTGTGTTGGATGACGTCAGATCCTGGCCTGTGACTTGCAGCCTGAGGGAGAAGCATCTATTGGGTTGGTCACACAATACAGGAATGCTTAAGCAACCCTATTATAGGCCCGAGTATATACAAAGTACACAGCTCCGCAGGCTGCATTCTCTGCTGTAAGTCACAGACATTCTCAATTACTTATATCCACATAGGCTATACATGTGATACTTAATTTATTGAAATCAGAATAGTTATCCCAATATAAAATGCCATGTCCAGTCAATATATGAATGTACCAAACTGTGGGAATTAACACCATAGACCTATGAATGTCAACCCACCGTAAAGGCCGCTTTACACGCAGCGACATCGCTAGCAATGTCGCTAGCGATTGCACCCGCCCCCGTCGTTCGTGCGTCACGGGCAAATCGCTGCCCGTGGCGAACAATTTCGCTGGTATGCATCACACGCACATACTTTCCTAACGACGTCGCTGTGGCCGACGAACAAACTCTTTTTTAAGGGGGCGGTTCGTGCAGCATCACAGCGACGTCACACAGCGCGCCACGAATATAAGTGGAGGGGCGGAGAGCAGCCGCATTAACGTCACTCCCACCTCATTGCCGGAGGACGCAGGAACGCTGTTGTTCATCGTTCCCGCGGTGTCACACGTAGCGATGTGTGCTGCCTCAGGAACAACGACAACCTGCGTCCTAAACGAGCAATGATATTTGGGAAAGGAATGACGTGTCAACAATCAACGATTTCTGCCGCTTTTCGGATCGTTAGCGGTTGCTCATAGGTGTCACACGCAACGACGTCGCTAACGATGTCGGAAGTGCGTCATGAATTCCGTAACCCCAGCGATATTTCGTTAGCGAAGTCGTTGCGTGTAACGGGGCCTTAACACTATCTGGTTGCACAATAAAAAGCGAGTCAAGTTAACATAATTTCACCTCTGTGACAGCAGAGCTCTCTTGGTTTCAGGATACAGAGTGTGTGTGGGGGGTTCCAGTTTCTGCATTTACTGTGACCTACCCTGACAATAAGCCCTAGCAGGATTTTTCTGGCTTTTTGCAGTATGCTTAAAATATAAGCCCTACTTCAAAAATAAGGTCTAGTTGTGGTTCATCATACTAATAGCATCCTGAAAAGGGACTTGGGCAGCCCCTTTCATGATATGCAACTGTTACTGCTGTATGTTGCCCCGTTATGTTGCTGTAAGCCCTGGAAAATGTATAGTCATGCTCCGAGTAGTTTAACCTTTGTTAATGCAAAATTAATATTCATCCATTCCCCGCCCACCCCTTTGCGTCAGTGATTTGGTGCAGTCGTCAGACTGCTATGTTACGCGCGAGATGAGAGATATTAACTGTGGGTAGAGATACAGCTAAACAGACTGCAGGGAGCGAGACGGCTTACTAGCTAGTCCTCTTAGGAGGAGGACTGCAGCTGGCCACAGGTAACCTGAGTGGCGGCACAGCTGATCGCGCGGCTCACTTCAGTCATTCAGGGGATTTGCAGTCACCAGTGAGTCCTTCACCGGTGACCGCAAATCAGGCCGCGGCACACAGACAGAGTTGCGCGATGACAATGAAGTCGGGTGAAGTTTATCTGAGTTCATTTTGATCGCGCGGCTCTGTCTCGCAGCCAGCCATGCTCTATGGGGATGTAGCAGAGCAGAGTGGGAATGCACTGTCAAAAATGCATCCAAAATGCATCCAAAATGCATTCAAAACGCATTCAAAATGCATCCAAAATGCATACGTTTTGGATGCATTTTTTTGTCAAACGCAGTGTTTACAGTTGTCCAGTCTGCCAGAGGGTGCATTTTTTTCTGCACTTGACAGAACACAGCGTGCACTCATAGCCTTACCCTGCTGGAAGTCACTTGTAATCTTTAGGAAAAACTAATAGTAGGTGTCCATTTACATGAACGGATTGATGGCTCTAAATGACCTCTGATCGGTAAACATTTACTGATCGGCGGTCGTTTAATAGCCAGTTTACACAGCCAGACCACAGTAAACAATGTAATGCGTCACGGTGTGAATCTTGTTTGCAATGGATGATGCGCTGCAGAGAACAAGGATTTTTTTTCCCTGGAGAAAAACAATTTCTCCCAGTGAACAAGTGTTTTGCTCGTTCATCGGGTAATCAGCGGCCTGCTTACACTGACAGTTTATTGTGAAACAAGTGTTCAATAGATGGACTTTTATAATAATCTTTCAGAGTAAATGAAGCTTAAAGGGGTTTTCCCAGGAACAAAGTACATGATCATCAATAGGTTTTGTAATAATAATAATAAGAAATGCTATGATTAGAGCGTGTAAAACTAACAAGGCTGCAGACGTGAAGCGATACCTCATGGAGACCTTCCTACAAGTGGATTGGGTATGGTGGCTGCGTAGAATGGCCTCCACGCTCACCTGACCTGACCCCATTGGACTTCTTTCTGTGAAGTCACATCAAACAGCAGGTGTATGTGACCCCTCCACCAACATTGCAGGACCTACGACGACGTATCACAGATACTTGTGCAAACGTGTCACCTACCATATTGCACAACGTGCAGCAAGATACAGTATGCTGTCCAGAGTCCAGATGTGCATTGCAGCTGATGGTGGCCACTCTGAGCATCAAAGTTAAATGATCGCCATTGCGTGATCAGCATTCAATATTTGGGGGGGGGTCATGGGTGTCATATCATAGCATTTCTGTATGCAAGGTGTCGATTCGTATTGAATTGATGATGCCCTACAACTTTGTAATTCACTTTTTTTCTCTATCTCGTTCCGTTTTCAAGATAAAAATGCTAACTCCGTTGTTTTCCACCAGGTGGCACTATAGGTGGTTTCATTGCGTAGCGCATGGCTACTTTACTATACCTAGACACCACTTCTATGCCTATAGTTGCCGCCGTTCTCAAGTTAATGGCGGTGGACAGGATATGGGTGGACACACTGTTTAACCCACACAGAGATGTACTCATTAAAGCAGTGTAGGTAATAAAAGTATATCAGCAAAGTGACTGTTAAGAGTTGTTGTCCTTTAAAAGGTGGTGAAATTGTAGTGAAAAACCCCTTTAACTCAAAATTCCTTAGCAATGAACGTGCATGAATTTATTTTGCGGTCAGTGCTACATGCTATCATTGCATTAGGATCACTTTTACTTCATATGGATGAAAAGACTTTGCCGTATTAGAGCAAGATTAAAGTTATTGGTGGTGGAAACCTCAACTGTGATACCAAACAGGACTGTACTGGCCCAGCGGATTCCTGAAAAAGGAATTACCATGGTAACTGTTAAGCTTACGTATTAAACTGCAACTCTGACTGCTCCTTTCACTTGCATATAACATACATTACATTCTTGGACTCGCTGAATTGCTAGAAGAAAGTAGGACTCATGTTTAAAGTTAGTGACAGCAAACCAAATGTGATACAAAAACAGAATGTGAAAATAATGGTATGATATAAAATGATTTCCTATTACTAAACATTCATGTGCCAAATAGAACCTAACCAATACATAGCGATTGGAGAAACAATTGGGCCCTGTGCCCACGGGAGCTTGCTCGGATTTTGCCGCGGAAAACCTGCGGCTTTATCTGGATTTTCCAGATAAATCCGCAGGTTTTAGCATGTACAGACACTCCCCATGTTATCCTATGGGACATATGGAGTGTCTGTGTCCACATTGCGGAATGTGCGACTGCGGAATATGTTGCGGATATCCCGCAGCCGCACATAACTGCATGTCAATTATTCCTGCGGATTTACCTGCGGATGGTCCCATACTTACCTGCCTTGACAGCAGACACCCTGTCACTTTCCCTCGGTGCACAGGAGGCTGGAGCGCGGTGGATCCATGAGCAGGAAGGAGGAGGTGGGCGGGGCCTGCACAAGCACCTGTCATGTGACAGCCAGAGCTAGTTCAGGCCCGCCCACCTTCTCCTGCACAGTGTAGAGACGCTGACAGACGCCGGAGAGAAGTGCTGTGTGATGGAGGTAAGTATGAACTCCCCCGATCACTGCAGCACTTGTTCTGCATTGAGGATGCAGTGCCGAAGCCATGGTACTGTATCCTCAATGCAGAATGCCCGCACCATATCCGCAGGACATTCCGCAAATAAACCGCAGCATTGAAACAAAGTTGTGCTGCGGTTTTCTGGGAGCTCCTGCGGAATGCCCTGCGGATATAACCGCAGGACACTTTCCCCCGTGGGCACATAGCCTAAAGGTACATTCCCACGACCAGTGTTACTCACGTTCTGGACGTAGCGTTTTACACTTCAAGCACAGTGGATGGAATTTACAAAAAAAGTCCACTGTGCTTCTTTTTTACGCTGTGTATACTCACCTACGGTGTATTTTTCCAAACCACAGCATGTCACTTTCTCTTTCTGAGCGGATTTTCATCATAGACTTGTATTAGATGCAAAAAATGAGCCACTAAAAGACATACGTGCGTTTTTTTGTTGTGTTTACGCAAGTAATCCATATCTAATGATGTCAATACCAGGATGTTTAAAAAATAAAACCACTTCATTTAAAGGATCACACACCAAATAGAGATAAAAAATGCAGTGTCAAAAGCGTGATAAAAATGGAGCGTCAAAAACTAACACAAAAATACAAGTAAACTAAGCTGCGGAGATGGGGCAGAAATTCTGCAGCGACAAAAACTCAACTGATCCTGATTGTGGGAACGTAACCTAAGACGTTTTGCCACTGTAGAAGGAAAAGCAGTGAAGGGAATGCAGAGCCAAACCGTCTAGAAGAATTAAGTATAGGGTGTATATAAAAGCATGTGTGCATATAGAAGTAAAAAGTATGTGAGTGCATAAAGAAGTAAGAAATGTATGGGTGTATATAAACATAAGAAGTCTATGGGTGTATATAAACATAAGAAGTGTATGGGTGCATATAGAAGTAAGAAGTATATGAATGCATATAGAAGTAAGAAAAAGTGTGTGGGTGCATATAGAAGTAAGACGTGTATGGGTGTATGTGGCAGAAAGAAGTATAGGGTCCATATAGAGGTAACAAGGATGTATATGGATGTATACAGAAGAAACAAGTATATGAGTGAATATAGAAGAAAGAAGTATATGGGTGCATATAGAAATTGGAAGAAATGTATGGTAGAATACAGAAGTAAGAAGAATGAAGTATATGGGTGCATATAGAAGTGTATGGATGCATGCAGAAGTAAGAAAATGGGTATGGGTACATATAGAAGTATGAAGTATACTGTATATGTGCATATAGAAGTATGAAGGAAGCAGTACATGGGTACATATAGAAGTAGGAAAAGTATGTGGGTGTATATAGAAGTAAGAAGTGTACGGGTATATATAGAAGTAAGTAGCATATAGGTACATAAAGACGTAAGAAGAAGGAAGTATATATGTGTGCAAATTAAAGTAAGAATGAAGTATACATGTACATATAGAAGTAAGAAGGAAATATATGGTTGCATATAGAAGTAGGAAATGTGTGGGTGCTGTAGAGACTCACTCACTATGGCAGTGCTTGGGGTAGGCACAGGCACAAAGTTACTTGGTGCAAGATAGGAAGGTTTATTATGCATAAACCTTCAGCAAACAAACATCATTGTGTGTGCAGACTCCTTGTGCGTGCAGATGAACTAATATCTGCCTGCTGCCATTCCTGAGCAAGCTCTGCACTGGTGTTAAACTGATCCAGTAGCTGAATCCTCTTTAGGAAACGATCCTGGAACTTGCTGGTATTTTTGGATGCCTTGAAGGCTTCTTCATAGCAATTGAACATCTCTCTTTGAAGTTGTTAATGATCTGATAAATGGTTGATGTACAGACACTCTAACAAGTAGCAATATCTTTGTTTTTAAAAGCGTTTTGATGGATTAAAGATTTAATTGATAAAATTAAACTTCCCCCGACTCTCCCAAAATCATCTTGATAAACTCAATGCCCCATTCACTGTAGAAAAAATTAACAAAATAATAAGCGCTCTTAAAAACAAAAAATCCCTAGGGCCAGATGGGTTCACTAATGAAGAAGTGAAAGAGGGATACCAGGGCACTACTTTGCATATAGCCAGCCATTCCATCCAATGCAGAAAAAAGTCACGTATTCAGTGGCTAGAGGCCAGGGCCGGATTAAGGTTGGTGGGGGCCCCTGGGCAGAAAATCTGGTGGGGGCCCCATAACGTTAACATTTTTAGCCATAACAGTAGAGCGCGAACTGTAGCATTTAGATAGAAATCCAATGAACATTTATTCTGTTCTGCCACATTCAGATTTACAGTACTACAATACAGACACAGTCCAGGATCACTCACAGCCGTCACTTATACACGGAAAGTAGAGTTAAGGCTGCTTTACACATTTCGATCTCGTATGCGATCACACACGCCCCCATCGTATGTGCGGAACAGGCAATTTGTTGCCCGTGTCGCACAAACGATTACCCCATCACACGTATTTACCTTCCAAACGACCTCGCTGTGGGCAGCGAACATCCACTTCCTGGAGTGGGAGGGACGTTCGGCGTCACAGCAACGTCACACAGCGGCCGGCCAATAGAAGCGGAGGGGCGGAGATGAGCGGGGCGTAAACATCCCGCCCACCTCCTTCCTTCCGCATTGCCGGCAGTATGCAGGTAAGCTGCAGTTCATCGTTCCCGGGGTGTCACACGGAGCGATGTGTGCTGCCTCAAGAACAATGAACAACCAGACGTTCAATTTTTAGAAAATGAACGACGTGTCAGCGATCAACGTTTTAACGCACAATCAGGGTCGCACGTAGCTGTCACACACTACAATATCACTAACGATGCCGGATGTGCGTCACTTACGACGTGACACATCGTTATATATATTGTAGCATGTAAAACTTTACTCACATTTTTTATTGATCCCAATGTTAAGGCAGCCAGGGCCGGCTCCAGGCTTTTGTGGCCTCCGGGTGAAAGAGTCTCAGTGGACCCCATCCACACACAGACACGCACATACACACACAGACACGCACATACACACACAGACACGCACATACACACACATACACACACACAGACACGCACATACACACACACAGACACGCACATACACATACAGGCATACATACATATACATATTTGAAGACAAATTCAGAAAAATACATATAAACAGACAAATATATGCACAGTCATATACACTGACATATATGCAGATACAGACGCATTAGGGCTCGTGCGCACGTTGCGTAATTCCATGCATTTACACTGCGTATAGCACTGCAGTGTAAATGCATGCGTCCTGCGTCCCCTATACAATCTATGTAGATTGTGCATGAGACGTGCGCACGTAGCTTTTATGAACGCAGCGATTTGGGTGCTAAAATGTTGACCCAAATCCGTGCGTTCATAAAATGAGCATGTCAATTATTCCGTGCGCTATGGATGCAGCTCCCACTCTGTCTATGGTGGGGGAAGCAGCCATAGCGTATGAAATCGGATTTTCTGTACAGAAAAACTGCTTCCATTATGCAGTGTTTCTGCAGCGATTTGACGCGCACATGTGCTGTCAAATCGCTGCAGAATATTCAGCAGTTACGTGTGCATGAGCCTTTACAGGTATTAATATGGGGAAATCGCCAGCAGCCTCACTCACCTCTCCCGCTTGTTTCCGTCCAGCTCCTTCAGGACATGTGGCTGTGTTTCACGATGGCTGTCACTAACAAACATGACTGCACACTGAGAGCACTGCTGTATATACATCACAGGAGGGGCTGGGGGCTACAATATATACATTACAGGAGGGGCAGGGGGCATAGACGTTACTGGAGTGGCAAACAGCTTTGGTGGTGTACTCATTACTGCGATGGGTGACATAGCGCTCTGGGGGACCCATATAGTTCTGGGGGGGGGCCGCACAGACTGCTCTAATTCATATATACACACACAGTACTGCTTCTTACACACACAGCTCTGACACACACACACACACTACAATGCACCCCCTACACACACACACACACACACACAATGCACCCCACATCACCTCCTACACACACACAATGCACCCCACATCACCACACACTACAATGCATCCCCCCCCACACACACACACTGCACCCCACATCACCTCCTACACACACACACAATGCACCCCACATCACCTCACACACACACACACACAAAATGCACCCCACATCACCACACACACACACACACAATGCACCCCACATCACCACACACACACACACACACACAATGCACCCCACATCACCTCTCACACACACACACACACACACAATGCACCCCACATCACCTGACACACACACACACAATGCACCCCACATCACCTCACACACACACACACACAATGCACCCCACATCACCTCACACACACACACACACACACAATGCACCCCACATCACCTCACACACACACACACACACACACAATGCACCCCACATCACCTCACACACACACACACACAATGCACCCCACATCACCACACACACACACACACACACACACAATGCACCCCACATCACCTCACAAACACACACACAATGCACCCCACATCACCTCTCTCACACACACACACAGAATACAATGCACCCCCCCATTACCCCTCCCCCCACATACAATACAATGCACCCCCCCATTAACCCTCCCCCACACACAATACAATGCACCCCTCATTACCCTTCCCCACACACACGATACAATGCACCCTCCATTACCCCTCCCCCCACACACAATACAACCCTCATCACCCCCTACACACACAAATTACACTGCCCCATCACTACACATTCCTCCCTCCCTCGGAATACAGTACTCCTCCTCTGCCTGTCACAGAGCTGTGTTCCTTCACAAATGTTCACCGTTGTGTCCTCAGCCCCTCCTCACTCATCCCCATTAATTACACCTGTCTCTTCAGCTCCTTCATGGAGCGCTCGCTTCCTCTTGTCCCCTGTGTGGCGCCTGCAGCACTGTGATGACGTCAGCAAGGTGCTGATCTCATCACGTTGCTGCACGTCGGGGGCGGGGCCGGGTCCCGGCGCGCTATTCAAATGTATTTACGTCTGAAAGATGCAAATACATTTGAATAGGAACGGAAAGAGGAAGCTTCGGTCATCGGCTCTGCTGCGCTCCTCTACACTGGGTGCATGCCGAGCACAGCACACAGCAGAGCCGACAGAGCACAGCGCGCTGCCTCCTGCTAGTGTGCCTGGCATGCACACAGTGTAGAAGAGCGCAGCGGGGACAGCAGATACAGCGGCGCACTACACCGTGCCCCTGCTTCTAGGGAGGGGGAGGGGGGGCAGCTGCCCGCCCCTCGCTGGGTACGGCCGCAGCACATAGCAGGGAGCATTAGCACACCTGACCCCGGAAGTACAAGCGGCCAGTGGTACTTCCGGTGTCAATCAGTGTCCTGTGCCCGCAGTTTGTTTTTGCGTCTTAAAGACGCAGATACAAATAAGTAGCGGTGCTTCAACACCCCGCGGTGGGGGAGAGGGTTTGAAGAAAAAAAAATGCTGACAGGTGCCAAGTATGGTGGGGGCCCCCTTAGAAGCTCTTTTGGTGGGGGCCCCTGGGCTGGAGCCCCGTCTGCCCCGCCTATAATCCGGCCCTGCTAGAGGCAAACACTGGGGTGCTTATATCCATAGATAGCAAATCATGCAGTGTTCAAGTAGAAAAAATATAGCACTCACCAGATTATTTTGCTGTGCAGGATCCTGTTTATTTAAACAGCGGAGGTTACATGTGCGGAGAGGGCTGGTGGGGAGAGGGAGTGAATGCCTTGGCAGACGACGGCCGTTTCGCACCTGTCCGGTGCTTCAGCTGGTCTGATTAGGTATGACATCATATCCTTTTTATCCACGTTCAAAAAAATTTTATTTATTTTTTTTTTTTTTTTTGTTTTTTGTGGATGATGTCAAATAATTAAAACATATGTTAAAAACAAACAATACATACAGAACTTGAATTCTAGCAACAATTTGCAGCAAACATAATTATAGACACGAATGAAGCCAAATGCTTCCTAAATCAACCTAGAAACACACTAAGGTCATTTTTATCATTTAACCCAAGAGGGCCTGTTGCATTAAATCTCATAATATATTCGGCTTCCTTTCTTAATAGCATTTTATGTATATCCCCTCCCCTGGCATTAGGCTCAACCAATTCTATCCCTGCAAAGGACAATACATTACAATCAGAATTATGATATTCTTTTACATGGTTAATTAACCTAGTAGCCCCTATTCCACTATAAATGGAGTTCCTATGCTCCCGGAATCTTACAAAGAGCTGTCGTATCGTTTTCCCAATGTAAAAATATTGGCACGGACAGAAAATCACGTAAACGACCATTTTGGTCCTGCGGGTTATCAAATGCCGCACATAATGTGAATGGCCACCAATCATAAAGGAATTACCCGTCATGTGAAAACTGCAAAACGAACAGTTTCCACATCTGTAATTACCTATAGGACCTGCCTGGTGTAACCAGGTTTTAGGAGGTATATACCGTTTTCTGACTATGATGTCACCAATACTTTTACATCTTCTATGCGTTATTAGGGGTTTATTGAGGGCCATTTCCCTAAGCTCTGATACACCTTCAATTATGTGCCAATTTTTATTTATGATTGTTTTGATCATCCGATCCATCGGGCCATATTTAAAGTTAAAGTGGATCGTTTCATTTTTAACTTTAAATATGGCCCGATGGATCGGATGATCAAAACAATCATAAATAAAAATTGGCACATAATTGAAGGTGTATCAGAGCTTAGGGAAATGGCCCTCAATAAACCCCTAATAACGCATAGAAGATGTAAAAATATTGGTGACATCATAGTCAGAAAACGGTATATACCTCCTAAAACCTGGTTACACCAGGCGGGTCCTATAGGTAATTACAGATGTGGAAACTGTTCGTTTTGCAGTTTTCACATGACGGGTAATTCCTTTATGATTGGTGGCCATTCACATTATGTGCGGCATTTGATAACCTGCAGGACCAAAATGGTCGTTTACGTGATTTTCTGTCCGTGCCAATATTTTTACATTGGGAAAACGATACGACAGCTCTTTGTAAGATTCCGGGAGCATAGGAACTCCATTTATAGTGGAATAGGGGCTACTAGGTTAATTAACCATGTAAAAGAATATCATAATTCTGATTGTAATGTATTGTCCTTTGCAGGGATAGAATTGGTTGAGCCTAATGCCAGGGGAGGGGATATACATAAAATGCTATTAAGAAAGGAAGCCGAATATATTATGAGATTTAATGCAACAGGCCCTCTAGGGTTAAATGATAAAAATGACCTTAGTGTGTTTCTAGGTTGATTTAGGAAGCATTTGGCTTCATTCGTGTCTATAATTATGTTTGCTGCAAATTGTTGCTAGAATTCAAGTTCTGTATGTATTGTTTGTTTTTAACATGTTTTAATTATTTGACATCATCCACAAAAAACAAAAAAAAAAAAAAAAAAATTTTTTTTGAACGTGGATAAAAAGGATATGATGTCATACCTAATCAGACCAGCTGAAGCACCGGACAGGTGCGAAACGGCCGTCGTCTGCCAAGGCGTTCACTCGCTCTCCCCACCAGCCCTCTCCGCACATGTAACCTCCGCTGTTTAAATAAACAGGATCCTGCACAGCAAAATAATCTGGTGAGTGCTATATTTTTTCTACTTGAACACTGGGTTCACTAATGAATATTACAAATTATATTCCCATATTCTGTCACCTCACCTGGCCAAGGTTTTCAACAAAGTAGCAAAAATAGGCAAATTTTCCGACAAAATGCTCGAAGCAACGATTTCTGTCTTGCCAAAGCCCAAAGGAGATTTGGATTCTGTAAATAATTACAGACCAATCTCGCTTATAAATTCGGACGTTAAAATATACATGAAATTGATTGCCGAAAGATTAAAAACTATTTTGCCGGGAATAGAAAGCAATGACCAGGTGGGATTTATAGAAGGAAGGCAACCATCAAGGTACAAGAAAAATCTTAAATTTGATTTCTCGTATAAATGAAAAAAAGATACCACCCCTGATTATATCTCTTGATGCACAAAAAGCCTTCAACAGAATCATTTGGATGTATCTAAAATTAACCTTCTTCAAATTCGGCTTCAACCAACAAATTATTGATACCATCCTGGCCCTATACTCCAACCCCACAGCAAAAATTTACTCAAATAACTACCTTTCCAGTCCCTTCAAAATATCAAATGGAGCATGTCAGGGATGTTCCTTATCCCCTTTATTATTTATACTAGCTATTAAACCCCTGGCTGAATATATTAGATCCAACCCAGCAATAAAAGGAATCCAAACCAGAGCTCGCCACCACAAATTAGGTTTATTTGCTGATGACATAATTCTCATTCTTTCTGACCCAATAAACTCCTTAATGGAACTACAAAACACATTGGAATTATTCACCAAAAATTTATTTTATAAACAAAATGCTGAAAAATCTGAAATTCTTCCCTTTTTTCTAAACAATCGGGTCATTAGCAACATAAAAAATCAATTACCATTTAAATGGGCAGAGGGGTCCCTGAACTACTTGGGTATTAAAATTACAAATAATTTCCAATCCCTGAGAGACATAAACATGAAAGATTTAATTGATAATGTCCAAAAAGAAGCAACTAATTTATAAAAACATGAAATCACTTGGTTGGGGAGAATTAGCGCATTCAAAATGATGATCTTACCAAAGATTTTATATTATTTTAGAACCATTCCCCTCTTAATCACCTCCTATTACTTGAGCAAATTACAAACTGTCAGGCTACCACCAGGGGGAGCTGGAGCCCTGCAGGAAAAGACCCTACACAGAGCTGAATCAGCATGGAGGTGGGCACACCGTGTGTGCTGGAGCACTGCCCTGCAGAGTCAGCCAGAATACAGAGGCCACGGGGCGTGCGGGGGATGGTCAGGCAGGTCAGGTTATACACAGTACGGTAAGAAAGAAGACTAGAGGAATGAGCAAAAGCGGGGTCGAGGTCAGTACCAGAGGAAGCAACCGAGTGGGGAGGTAGGAGAAGGGGGAACGACTGGGGCTATTGTGGGAAGGAAGGAGGTGAAACGGAACACAGACAGAGCACAGGGAAAGGACAGATCAGGAAACACTTACCAGCAATCACAGGCAAAGCAGTGCTAAGCTTATAGCCGGTGCTGGTTCACCAGAGATGACAGAATTTAAAGCATCCAAGCTCCGGACGTGAGGCCCGAGAGAAGGCTCTGCCCCCTAGCCATGTGGACGGGGAGGTGGAACCATGACACAAACCATCTTGAAATGCTATGTCTGGAACTACAAGAGGCCGCGGATTGCTAGACATATGTTAATGAAACACAAAAAAAGATGAGGTTACAGTTTACCAAATATATTAAATTATTACAAAACAAATATAATTAGACAAAGCATGTACTGGATTCAGAACAACCGATCTCTCGCATGGATGGACCTGGAACTAGATTATAATAACTATTCAATTTTAGGCCACCTTATTTTACGCCATTTGCAAAATACTAACCTCCCTCTCCCTGTACACGCCACCCTGGCCTCTACAATCGCGATCTGGAAAAGCTTTAAGGGGAATAAAAATAATCTGGACACTAATAAATTTGAACAGATAAAAGAGTTCCCTCTTACATTCTTGGCCTATATTGCCAGAGAAAATATCCCCCCAAATTGGAGACAACAGGGTCCAAATAAGTAAACAGATTTATATTATGGAATGGACTTTATCCCCTTTTTGGATATCAAGATAAAATATAATATCTCAGACAATGACTTCAGAATAATAATTGCTTTACGATCCACCTTCAAAAACCTACTAGCCTTCAAACATCCAATTCCAGAAATTCTTAGCATGTTATACAGTAACATGGATAAAAAGCAAATATGGAGCACTAGGAGTATCTACAACAACCTCAACGAAGATATTAGTTTTAAAAAAATGGACTACATGATTAAATGGGTACATAGTTTAAAGCAACAATTTTCTGAAAGGGAATGGGAAAAAGCCCTAAAAGTGACTTATATCTCAAACATTTGTGCTACACTGCACGAATCCTACTATAAACTCCTGAGCCATTGGTACTACTGCCCCTCGAGTAAGCAAATTCAACAAAAACGTGTCTCCTCTCTGTTGGATGGGGTGTAACCAAATAGGCGATATACTCCATATTTTCTGGAAATGTCCAATGGTCAAATCTTTATGGTCTGAAGTTTTTAAATTGCTGAACCGAATCACAAAATCGAATATCTCCATTTCTTCACATATGGCCCTGTTGTCTCTAGGAACTGAAATGATCCATCCCATGTTCCCATCGCCATCCACCTCTTTTTACTAAAAATCTAATAGCAGCAAAATGGAAAACGAAAGAATGCTCAAATATTAACGAAATCATTAACATACAATCCACCCATTATAAGTATGAAGAAAGCCATGCAATCATAAACAATACATTTTCCTCTTACCACAAACGTTGGAGTCCATGGATCAGTGACACAATCAGCTTTTCCTGATTTAAAGGCAACCTTTCACCAAGGATATTTTAATCTAAGATTTTAATTTTAATCCCCCCCCCTTCCTCTTGCTGATTTCCCTTTCTTTCCTTTTATTCCTTTTCTGTTTTCTCTTCTTTTCATTTATAAGCCTTATAGGGTTAAGAGTTATAATTAGTGTTGAGCGGACCCGAACTGTAAAAGTCCGGATCCGCGCAGTTTCAGCGTCCGATCCGGATCCTACCTGGACCCGGGAATCCGGCCGCACGATCCGGGTTCGGGTCTTTTTTTTTTTTTCTTTCCTTTCTCTCTCCCTCTCTCTCTCTCTCTCTCTTACATTGATCCGGATCGGATCCGGACTTCTGTGACAACCTGCGACAGATCCGCCGGACCCGGATTATTAGCAATCCGCTCAACTCCAGTTATAATCTGTATTTTAAACAATTGTTTGTTAATATTAATAAGCGATCATAACAGTATTTTACACAAACTAAATAAGCAGGATTGTTTCCCCAACCTCCTTCCCTAATACCCTCTTACCTCATTTTTCCCCTGGTTTCCCCCCTTATAAAATATTCTTACCACTCCCATCTTTTTCTTTTTCCCATATAAAATAAAATTATAAACATTTATAGGATATGAGCTATATGTATTGAAAGTTTGAAGCCAGTTCATAATTCATGAATATTGTTAAATATACTTTCTTCATGTAATAAAACGTTATTGAAAATAAAAGCGTTTTGATGCAAAGCAGTGATGACTTCACATGTTTCAATGGAGGTAACCATGGTTAACAGAAGAAGACAATGATTTCAACACCAGTCCCCTTTACACAGAAAGAAACGACATAGGATGATGAAACTTTCCATTTATTCCACATACTCTCCTCTGATGTCAACACACTTCTTATATCGGGATTCCAAGTTCTGTAAGCCTAGGAAAAAGTAGGATTTCGGTTGTGCCTCAATCCATGCATCCATAGCAGCCATGGCATCAGAAATGGTGTGAAATTTGGCACCTTTTGAGGTGTTTCTTCAGGTTTGGAAACAGATGATAGTTGGAGCGATCTAGATCTGGTGAATAGGGTGGGTGGTCAACCAGCTGGAAGCCCAGGTCTGCCAGTTTTGCCATGGCCGCTTGTGCGTGCTGCGCCTTTTGGGCTTCAGAGCTGCCTTCAATTGGTCCAAAAGTTTAATGTAATACCTTGCAATGGTGGAACCCTTTTGAAGGTGGTCTACTAGCAGCACGCTCTCCTTATCCCAAAAGACAGAAGTCATCACCTTTAGTGGCTGATTTTTGCACCCTGAACTTCTTTGGACAAGGAGAACCACTGTGCCTCCACTCTTTTGATTGCTCCTTGTTTTCAGGGTCATACAAATAAATTCAGGTCTCATCCATAGTGACCAGTCGATCCAGGAAGTTCATATCAGTCCGGAAACACTGACAAATGGACCAGGAAGTTTTCACTTGCATGCTTCTCTGATCTTTTGTCAAACATTTGGGGGCCCACTTTGCAGATAGCTTCCTCATGTCCAAATGATCATGGATAATCACACAAACACATTTACGGACAATCCCCATGTTTTCTACTATTGCTTTAGCTGAAATTTGTCCATTCTCCAGTATGAGGTTGTGCACAGCACCGACGAACTCCAGAAGAACAACCACTCTCGATCATCCAGGACGTTCCTCAACATTGGTGCTGAAGTGGCCCGTTTTAAATTTGGCAACCCAGTTCTTAACTGTGGAATATGAAGGGCATTGATCCCCCAATATCTGTGACATATCACCATGAATATTTTTCTCGGACTCTCCTTGCAGAAACAAGAATTTTATCACTCCTCTGCTCACAGTTGCTGTGAACATCACATTAGACTCCGCCATTTTGTTTTTCCGCGTGCGTAGAACACTGTTGCCATAAGCAACAAACACAAAATTTTTAAAACATACTGTATATTAGACACATAAGTCTGTCATGTGATGTAACATTCATAGAAACAAAAAAAGATCACAAAGCCAAAGAATTATCAGCAGCCCCTCGTAAAGTAAGGCGTTTGCTCGTATAATTCATGAACACTTTCTCCTGCGCTAACAAGAAGTTAACTGAAATGGCATAAGCAGGACATTTTGTGATTTTGCAATTCATTTGATCTCTCTTCATAATAATTTAGAATGAATGCAAATTGTCACTATAAAAACAGAAGCAGCAAATTTTGTGAAAACCAAAATTTGTGTAAGTCAAGTCAAACTAGCAGAGAGAAATTTAAAGGTGATTTCCACTTTAACAAAATTTGTTCTCAAACTCTTTTATACATGTAAAATAACAAACACAGCAGATAATGAAGTCAGTGATGTGAGCTATAATGGGACATCACCGTTGCAGCCAAAACACAGAAACTGGAGAGGCGACAGAGAGAGAGTACCTGCTGTGTTTGCTATATTACATATATAAAAGCACTCCGAGACCAAATTTGTTTACGTGGAAAAGTTTCTAAACTTTTTTTCAACACATTATGGCCCAATTCATTTGCAGTTTTTTTAAAGTCACTTTCCTTTTTTGACTTATGATTTTAGGTGCCTTTTTTGTGCCAAATTAATCAAAATTGGGCATGTGATTCATGAAGTTGGCGCAAAGTCAAAGATGGACTCTTTCCTGTTTTTGAACTGCTTTAAAGGCACAATTTGGTGGTAAAAAAATGCAAAAAAATTGCTTGACAATCTTGAATATACCAGGATGAGGGTGGAGTGAAATTGTGCCAAGTTCTTAACCATTTTAAAAATTCATACTTAATTAATCAGGCAAAAACATCTGGAATCACCAGACACCACCCACAAAGTGGGGAAAAAACAGAAACAGGTGAGCACAAATATAATAGACTTGAAAAAAGGTGCAAGTAATAAATAACTAAAAGAGATAGCTGTCAGTCAGTGGCAGGGGCGCAGTTACAACTGACGCACTCTATGCAGTGAGCACTGACTGAAGTGGCACCATCCCCTACGCAAGGAAGAAAAAAATTAATTTCCTCTCAGCAGCGGGGCTCTAAGTGTGGGTGACGAACAGGTTCAGTACGCTATTAACCTGCAGATTAACCCCATAACAGCAGGTTAAGAGCATTTTTTCAAATGAAAAGTTCCCTTTAACAACCTTGTTTCTGAGTTGTATACTTACAGATGTCTTTGATTTCCCCACATTTTTTTAACCAGAATTTCCATAGATACTAAATGTAGAGATCAGGTCCACCAGAAGGCATATCCAACCCAATACTAGAAATCTTTATTAGGTGGTTTTGCAGTCAACAAAACTAAAGTGATGAGGACCAGCTCTGGGGTCAAAATAAAGGGAATCCGAGTAGAAATTCTGATGAATGTGAAGAATATGGAACAGTTATTAGTGAACAGTTATTAATGATTCATTCCATGATTTGTTAAAAGAGTTGTCTGAAACCAAAGGAGAATATCATAAGGAATGTCTATTTAATCTAACAGTCTAACTGTCATGTCTCCACCGGAGTCGACTTCTGCTTCAATCACCAGACGCCGCCGCGTCACCACTTTGAGCAGCGCTGGAGACGAGGGAGCAGTCAGCGGCTCTGCTGGGCGCAGGCTCTGCTCATCTATTAGGCTGGGTTTTACTAGGACCTGCAGTACCACTGGTTTACTGTGGTGGTGTGTGCCTTCCAGCTGGAGTAGCTACCTTTCAGCTGGGGCCAATGGGAAGGCACCACACCCCACTTATACTTTCTCCCTGCTGCTGGCAGGTGCCAGATATAGTTCAGTAATTCCCTGCTAGACTGGTTCCTTGCTGTTTGTTTGTATTCTCGTATATAGACCTTAGCTTGACTACCTGACCACTATGCCTGCCGTTCCTGTACTTCGCTGCTAGTTCCGGTTTTGACCCTTAGCTTGTTTACCCGACCACTCTTCTGCCGGCCGTTCCTGTACTTCGCTGATAGCTCCGGTTTTGGCCCTTAGCTTGTTTACCGGACCACTCTTCTGCCTGCCATTTCTGTACTTCACTGCTAGTACCGGTTTTGACCCTCACCTTGATATCTGACCACTCTCCCGCCTGATGATTTTTGTCCCTGTTCCACCTTCTGGATTTGACTCTGCCTGGTTACTGCTATTCTTAAGACCGTAGTCTTCTACAGGGCAGCGATCACCTGGGCTGTGTCATAATTCCAAATCCCTGTATAAGTGTTAAAGGGTTGCAGGGTTTGGGTTCCTGCTTTGTCGGCGGTTGCCTCTATTCACCTGTTTCACCAATCCTGAGTTCGTGGCTCCAGGCAGGCGTCACACTAACCAATTCTCTAATATACTTCAATTAATAATTCTCTATTGTTCCTTCCCTACTCTAACTTAGTTTATTTTTATTTTTTTCACTTCTGATAATGTTTTCTTTGAGTATCCTGGCATGCACTGGATGTCATCAAGGGCAGAGGCTACGGTCACTGCTGCAGCTGCTATCCCCCCCCCTCCCACTGGAAAAACAGCATCATTAAGGCTGGACTCACACGAGCGTATGGCATCCGATGCGAGAGCATCGGATGCGATATGCTAATGTCCTCCGGCTCAGGCTCTGCTGCGAGCGTGAGCCGGGTGTCATGCGACTGTAACCCGATCTTGCGATCGGGTCACAGCTGTGAGGCTGAGTGCAGGCGCTGCGGAGGAGAGGGAGGGGTTAATCCTCCCATCTCCTCCACTGTCAGCCTGTGCGTAGATCGCACTGCACTGGGATAACATCCGAGTGCAGTCCGATGTATCTCTCGCATCCATTCACTTGAATGGGTGCGAGAGATACGGCGGTAGCAGCAAAACGCAGCATGCTGCCGCTTTTCTTGCATCCAGAATCTGGATGCGAGAAAAGCTGACCAACAGCTCAACCTCATTACTTAACATTGGTCAGAGTGCAATGCGAGAATTTCTCGCATTGCACTCGTCCGATTTTCACGCTCGTGTGAGCGTACCCTAATTTCCATTTCAGGTGCTGGGCTAGCCCCTGCTTTACTGAGCATGCGCTGGTTGTCAATACTGATACATGCTCAGTATTCCTTTCCTATATTCCTTTCAATGTGCCCTACATTGCGTTCCCTTGCCATGTCTAAGGAGAACTGATGAGCCAGCAATAGAGCACACTGTCAGTGTGTACTGAAAAGGAGGGAACACAGCAAGCAGAGAAAACAGAAACCAGCAATGATCAGCAAGTTTCTCCCTATCTATATTTTGGTAAAGTCCCTCTAATAGGCATTGAATAAAATATCACACCTGTGTTTCCAATAGGGTTAGTGTCTGAACTTCTGAATAACTAATTTTGATGATTTCCTCAGTTTTATAAATCAAACGCGTGCAATGCGAGAAAATCTTATGCAATTTGTAACATTACTCGATTATAAGAGCATGCGTTACATTTACTGCACATTTTACTCCATTTAATACACCAATTTTAGTACCTATGCCAAAATTTTAAAATAACTAGAAATCTGGGTGTGCTTAATCTTTTGGCATGAAGGGCAACTGTGGTGCCCCAGGACCACAACAGCATTGCCCCTCCAAAGGGTTAATGCTGAGCCTGGAGGTAATTGAGGGAATCATTGGCCAGTAAGTTCAACATCCAACGCAGTTTCTCCCTCAGGCCAGCAGAGGGAGCTCTGAACCTGGAGTTCCAGGGAGCATTCCTCAAGTCTGACCTGAGGGAGGAGTTAGAGTTCAGTCTGTGTAGAGAGAGCAGAGAGTGCAGACGCAGAGTGGTGCTGTCCTGTGGACTGGGGCCTGGAGCTGGAATAGCTTGGCCCAGTGAGGCAGGATTTGCACAGAGGCACAGAAGAAACTTGGACATCGGAGTCTGTGGCCACCAGGGCCTAAAATATTCCTTGGTAGCCGAGTCCGGAGGGCAGGAGAGCTGCAAGCCCCCTGGCCCATAAGCAATCTGAAGGTACAGCTGCATCCCAAGGGCCCGGTGTGGACTCCAGCAGAGAAGTACACGAGAGGGCCTGCGCAGCCTACCATAAAGAAAAAGGGATGAACTACCGGTCTCAGCAGCAAGAGGGCCATTGCTAAATTCAGAGTGCAGGGTCCTGTAGAAGAAAAGAAAGAGCAGGGAGTAGGCCTCACACTCAACTGGCCAAAGAGATCACCCCCAGGCACTTCCAGGCCGGCCGGATCATCTTTACCACCTGTGACGGTCTCCCAGGACGAAACTGTTGCCAAGTAAAAGAGGAGAAGGTAAATAGACTACTGTTTGTGCCTGTTTCTTTCACTGCCCTGTCGGCCCTGCACCGTATTATTCACACATCACCAGAGACTTCCATCACACCATAGACTCTTACGAGCACCAACTGTTGCCCCGGGGCACCGCTCCACCTGTGGGGAGCAGGACCACCTAAGCTGCCATATCACCAGCCCCGGAGGCCTCATACAGCAGCGGCGGCTTAATAGCCGCAAACCACAGGTGGCGTCACGACAACCATAAACTTTATTCACCCCCAAGTCACCAGCCATATTTAATTGACACCCACCAGGGTCACGGAGTCGGGCCCCGCCACCACTGACGACCCCCGGACTAGTCCGGCCCGGCACCGGGTGTCCCATAGCCCTGGGGTGGGCGAGTCACAACAATATGTAGTGAGTGAAATAAGTATTTAACAAGTCATCAGTTCTCTAACTAAATTTGTTTCTAAAGGTGCTATTGACATTATTTTCTCGCCAGATCTCAGTAACAACCCATCCAATCAACACAGAAATCAAAAGGCAAAGAAATAAAACCATAGATGTCCATAAATTTAGTGATGTGTATTAATGAAAAATGACACAGGGAAGAAGTATTGAACACATGAAGAAAGAGACGTGAAAAAAGTCATGGAAAGTCATGACACCAGCTAAAATGTATCAGAAAATTGAAAGCAATCCTGCTATTTTGTGAAAAATAGCTGGTTTAACTGGTGGCCTATAAAAAGGTGTCTTGTTACCAAGGCGCCTCACAAGCAACATCTCATGATGGGGAAAACCAGTGAGCTATCTCAAGACCTTTGAAACCTTATTGTTGCAAAACATACTGATGACGTTGGTTACAGAAAAATTTCTAAACTACTGAAGGTTCCAGTAAGTGCTGTTGGGGCCATAATCTGGAAGTGGAAAGAACATAATTTCACCATGAACCGCCACAACCAGGGGCTTCTGTTTGAAATCTGGCTCCCAGCCAGATTTCAAACAGAATGTATGGTGCGCAGGTGTACATGATTGACCGTCACTCTATTCACTTGGGGCTCCTTATTGCTCCGGTTCCCAAGATCAATTGACCCCCCAGCAATCGGGAATATATTCCTGATTCAATGGAGAAGGAATAACTTCCAAATCTGAGACAACCCCTTTAAGGCTACAACAGAAATGTACATTTGTTAATACAGTAAGGGGTACTTTGCAAGCTGCGAGATCGCAAGCCGATGCTTGCGATGCCGAGCGCGATAGTCTCCGCCAGCGTCGCAGCAGCGATATCTTGTGATCACTCCCGTAGCGAACATTATCGCTACGGCAGCTTCACATGCAGCTTCACCTGCCCTGCGACGTCGCTCTGGCCGGCGATCCGCCTCCTTCCTAAGGGGGCGGGTCGTGCGCCATCACAGCGACATCACAGCGACGTCACACGGCAGGCGGCCAATAGAAGCAGAGGGGCGGAGATGAGCGGGACGTAAACATCCCTCCCACCTCCGTCCTTCCGCATAGCCGGTGTGAGCCTCGGTGATGTAGGTAGGAGATATTCCTCGCTCCTGCGGCTTCACACACAGCGATGTGTGCTGCCAGGAGCGAGGAACAACATCGTACCGTCGCTGCACAGCGGCATTATGGAAATGTCAGACCTTACACTGATGATATGATTACGACGCTTTTGCGCTCGTTAATCGTATCATAAAGGATTTACACACTACGATATCGTCTGTGACGCCGGATGTACGTCACTTTCGATTTGACCCCACCGACATTGCACCTGCGATATCGTAGTGTGCAAAGCCCGCCTCAATGCTGAAAATTGTGTTTTCCATCAGCGCAGTAGTATAGTCTACTAGGCCTGTGATCTTAAGGAACTATGATCTTAAGGAACTATGATTTGCATACAAGGCATTGAAGACCTGTGATATACGGTAAAAGAAATCATGAAAAGCGGTAAGACGTTATCAGGTAGAGTTGCTGGTTCCCTTTAAGATTGTGTTGCACTTGCGGTCATGGATAGTACAGATCTTATCACTGCCCCTGTCCTGCTATAAGCCTCTCTCCCCTGGAGTAATCATATCCTTCCTGGCTCCTGCACACACCAGCGCAGACAAAGGATGATCCCGTGTTTTATACAAATAATTACGCAGTTCCTCCATAAGACTGCTATGTCCCATAGAAAAATAACATTCCTTCTTATTAATATTCAATGCAAATATACTCACAAGGATCAAAGTGTGACAACCCTGTACTAAGGAAACGGACAATGTATTGTGCTATTTATTCATAATGCATTTTTATTTAAGTGTCACGTCATTAAGTGTGAAAAATGACCTGAAAATTGTCAGATGCCAGATTATCTTTATGCATGATTTTTATCTAACATTTCTGATTTCGAGACTAGAAGGTGTGAAATTAGCGCTATTTTACGTACTAATCTCAGATTAGCTCCTGCTATCAGGCTGACAGTGATGGCAGAATACAGAGATACATTTGCCATCAGTCATTCTAATGCAATAATTGGTTTCCAGGAACACGTAATTTAGATGGATACTTTTGCTATTTCCAGAACCCCCTGCTTCTTCCATACTAAAAGGATGGAGCCAGTAATATTTCTTCAATAGGATGCAAACCTCTTATTGCATATTGTGCAAACATCTCGATAACCCATTAGCACAGCCTGTAAATTCCCATCTTTATCTACCCTTGTGATGCATATAATTAAAGTGGCAATGCAAAAGGTCAATGAATATGTGGTTATTGGTTGCGCCCCACAGGCTGCTACAGGGCATTGTAATATTGCATATTATCCATTGAAATCAATGGACTGTTGAATTCTGCTCATGCTTACATGGTTGAGTCCCAGTTGGGAGACCCCTGCCCCAGAGTAAATTTTAATGTGCAGTAATACCCAATTTGTGCAGTAATAAACCAGATATGTACATTAATAAAACAAAAATACATTCATGAAGGCATACCTCCCAACCGTCCCGGATACAGCGGGACTATCACGCTTTGCATTGTTTGTCCCATTGCCACGGGCGGGATGGCCGTCTCCCAGGCTCCGCCCACCCACTCTCTCCCTGCCTCCCTGCTTTTCCCTCCTACCATCCTAACACGTGACGTGGCATAACAGAGAGGAGCGCGCTGCCCGAAACTAGTCTCTGTCTGCTCTGTGCTGCTGCTAAGGTATGTAAACTGAATCTCCCCAGCGCTGATTCCCCTCCCCTCCCCCCCCTGGCCGGAGCCTCCCTGTGCGGTCGGCCGGCCGCCTCTCTGTGCGGTCGGCCGGCCGCCTCTCTGTGCGGTCGGCCGGCCGCCTGTCTCTGCGGGCGGACGGTCGCCTGTCTCTGCGGGCGGACGGCCGCCTGTCTCTTTGCGGGCGGACGGCCGCCTCTCTGTGCGGGCGGCCCGCCATCTCACTGTGCGGGCGGCCGCCTCTCTGTGCGGGCGTCCCCCACCGCCTGTCTGTGCGAGCGCCCCCCGCTGCCTGTCTGTGCGGGCGCCACCCGCCGCCTGTCTGTGCGGGCGGCCGGCCGCCTGTCTGTGAAGGCGGGCGGCCGGCCGCCTGTCTGTGAAGGCGACCGGCCGCCTCTCTGTTTGGGCCACCTCTTTGTGCGGTCGGCCCGCGCCTGTCTGTGCGGGCGCCCCCCGCCGCCTGTCTGTGCGGGCGCCCCCCGCCGCCTGTCTGTGCGGGCGGCCCGCCGCCTCTCTGTGCGGGCGGACGGCCGCCTGTCTCTGCGGTGGACGGCTGCCTCTCTCTGTGCGGGCGGCTGGCCGCCTCTCTGTGCGGCGTCCCGCCGCCTGTCTGTGCGGGCGGCCCGCCGCTTGTCTGTGAAGGCTGTGGCTGCCTGCGTCTCCATGCTGGAGGCCCGCCGGCTGCCTGCGTCTCTGTGCTGGAAGCCCGCCGGCTGCCTGCGTCTCCGTGTTTGGGGCCTGCCAGCTGCCTGCCGGCTGCCTGCGTGTCCATGCTGGAGGCCCGCCGGCTGCCTGCGTGTCCATGCTGGAGGCCCGCCGGCTGCCTGCATGTCCATGCTGGAGGCCCGCCGGCTGCCTGCGTGTCCATGCTGGAGGCCCGCCGGCTGCCTGCGTGTCCATGCTGAATGGGTGTGGATGGGGAGTGGATATGGGCGTGACTGTGAAATGGGTGTGGTTAGGGGGCGTGGCCTAAAAATTTGCCGCGGCAAACTTTGTCCCTCTTTTCCTTCTTTAAAAGTTGGGAGGTATGATGAAGGTAATATGAGAACAACAGGTCCCAGAATCCACAGGCTTCTGTTATGATATTAGAGAAAATTACAGTCTGAAAATTATATTACAGGGAGATGGAAGGAATAAGAAGAAATACAATTCCCAGCATGTCCAGGCTATGTGATAGTAATATTACAGAGAGGGTATATACTAATTAGAACACAACTGTCTCCCTGCACTCCCCAGGTTCAGAGAGCACTAACCACATGAGGAGATTGTCTGTTTCACTTTCTTTCCCAGTCTCTGCACACAAGCTCCGCCCCCTCAGGTCACGAGATGCTGACATCATCCAGGTCATTCTCCGCTCATCTCCACTTCACTCCACTGAGCAATGTGACCATCTCAGTCTCAGGATGGTAGATGCTAGACTGTATGGGCTTCTTCCAGGTATGCCGTTAATTCTGTCACGTGATAGGGGATGGGTGCAGGAGGGGTGAAGCCTCCCTTTGCAAAATTATAGTGGACAAAAGGAAACATCGCCACGCCCACCAACCAAGCCAGTCACGCCCACTAACCTGGAAGGAGCCCATACATTCTAGGCTCAACCGTGCCAGGATGGAGTTTACAAGCTGCAGAGGCGCTCGTGCATGCAGCAAGAAAGGCAGCTCTGATCTGTAAGTACTAATAGCATACTTGGGGTGTACATACTTATTTTAGGAGATTCTAGCTAGAGTACAATATCCGTGGTATGACAGCCATATACTGATTTGTGCAGTGATAAAAATTGCTTAAAAAAAACCCTGCCCTGCCTATTTCATGGATAGTTATAATGAAGGGTAAAGTTTAGGGTGTAACCCATTTACACACGCATTATTGCTTTCTTACCATGGTAACAGGTGAGATTTTACTGAAACTTGTTTAGTTAATATAACTGAAAAAAATGTATATATTTGTTATGAATGATCTACAGCAATTGATTCTAATCATATCATGAGTGACCATTCAATCCAATTACCAAACGCTGCCCTTCCAACATAGCAGAATAACTTTAGCCTTCAATGTAAACTTACATCTATAAAAAGTGAAATCCATCATTTCAACTCCCTCTGCTATGTAGTGTATATACAAGCATTAATGCATGTGTTTATTTGCATAATTCATATAATCAAGCTTGGACTGGCCCATGGGGGAAAAGGTGAATCCATGGTGGGCCCCTGTGCAGGAGTCGGCTCCAACCGCTATATATGAGCAGTGATCGGCACAATACACGATTCACTATTTATGCGCAATAAAGGACAAATGTAATTGGTCAAACACCAAAGAGCATCAAATCATATATAAATAAAGTGCAGAAAAAGACCATAGAATAATAAAAATCGATTTCTATAAATGTAATTTCAAGTGGCTTTATTGGAAATCTATTTATAAACCATCTCAGACACTAACAAATTAAAATTTATGAAACTGAAGATCATTATTTGCTTATATTCTTCACTCTTAATAATACTGAGTCATGACTACTTTCGCAATTTTTCATAATTGAGCTTGCATGTGTAATTTCAAAAGCAACAGCTATGTTCACATTTGCGTTCTATGTTAAGAGTGTCTGTGAACGATTCGGTCATATCTACACTATTTTTCCCGGTGAAACAGACTATTCAGTGGAATCCAACAGACCTCATTGTAACTCAACAGGGTCATTTGTGACTTTTCTTTATGCCCAAAATCACAATGCAGATTTGAACAGATCCTATACCTACTATCTCATGGATCAACATTATTCTAGAGTTTTTCCAGTTTTAACCACTGATCTAACATGTGTCAAGGTACAAAAGAAAAACACAATATAAACTATCATAGCTGTTTAAAAAGGGGGAAGAAATGATTAACCCTTTTCTTATTTCTCTGTAAGAATGTGGTATTGGCCACAGGTTGTTTCCCCCAATACACTGTACAACACGGCAATGGCTCGTGAGCTGTCACTGCATTGTTTGCAGCGGGTATCAACTGTAACAATCAGCCTACACCCTACGACGATGGCCGGGATTGGAGATATCTGACTGCGACAGTTAAGCAATTTTGCAAAAGGATAAATATCCATCAATAAATCAAAAATCTCCCCTATGATTTAATTGTGGGGTGCTCATGGGTTGCCATAGTGGTCATAACAATTAACAATTGCTAACAGTCCGACAATGTACCACAGCCTTTAGGCAAAGTCTAAGACAAAGTCTGATACGCTTCCTACCAGTGAGATGCTTAGAGGCGTAATATATTACAAGACAAGAGAATGTAGTCAAATGGTTCTACTAAAAAAATGTAGAACAAAAATTGAAAATGAGTGTTTTGAATAAACTTGAAAATAAGTCTAGATAAAATCCCTAACAATAGCTGATACTTAGTAACCATGCCTAGGATTAAAATGTAGTAAATATGTACCCACAAAATGGTACCAATGAACACATTGAGGCAGATTAATCAATAGTAATGATTGCATGTGTGCCTTAACACAAAAGCATCAGAACTTTGCATGCACCATGGCACACTACAGCCTAACTCTGGTTAGCATAAGGAACGTGTTTCGTGGACCCTCCAGGGATTATCTAGCCTGTGACTCCTGTGGACTATGGGGTCAAATCGCAACTCTGATCACTGCAAGTCTTCATCTTACACCATTGCAGGTATAAGAGCAATCTAAATACATAAAACTGTCAAGCATGGTTATGTAAAAGGAACCTGTCACTATATTCATGCTGCCCAAACCATGGGTAGCATGAATCATAACCTGGTTGCAGCTTGGTACACTCTCCTTTGAAATGATCCAATCTTTTCAGAGAAAATATAGTTTAAAGAGCTGGAAGAGACATCACCAGTCCAGCTCTGCATCGACCAGCTTCTCCCTACACCGCTTTAGTTAATTGACAGATTTCTCAGATGAGTGTCAATCAACTGACGCAGAGCGGGCAGAAGCTGGCTGGTGGTGGCGCCGGACTAGTCACATCTCTCCAAATAGTCCCCGTCCCGCTATTCTAACTATATTTTTTCTGAACTGCCGGCGTGTTTTCTGATTGTAGTAGTTCAGCCAGGCTCTGATTCATGCTACCCATGGGCAGCATCATTCTAGTGACGGTTTCCCTTTAATACGTTTTCACTGAAAAACAATGCAGTTAAGCTTATGAAGATTTATTATAAAGACCAGAAGTGGATGAAATAGGAAACACCAATGTTGGTTAATCTGTAATTGGGAGTTATTCACTACAACCGACATTTATCAAGCATGCCAAACTGTTGAATTAACATGCTTTAATTACCAGCTGCCTGCACCCTTGCAGCCATGAAGAAATTACCTCGTTACTAAGTAACGAAACGCTATGGCTATAATTAATCTCTATATTTTTGGCTTTAATTCTCTTTAAACATGACTTAATATAACTTCAGATTTCACATAGATTTCCTTGTCTTGAAAGTTTGTAAATTCAATGTTACATATTCTATGAACCATGGACTTCGTTATTTCTTGTTGTACGTGGTGCCAACATTTCCTGGAGAATGTAAAGTGATTGTCATTACTCCCTGTGCCTAATGGGGCCTCCAAGCTAATTTTCCAATCTCACTAAAGGCAATTTCACAGAAAGACAATTAACCAATCAGTATGTTGCTGAAGTGTAGGAGCAAGTCAGAGCCTGATAGATGTTGTTCCGTCTGATACTCGGTCCCTGACCACTTAGCTAACCGTATGCCCTCAGCTCCTTCCCCTTGGTTTTCTAGGGTGTAGGTCTGAGAGTACCATGTGTTTTAATGGACCAATACTACGAGCAGCAGATTTCAATAACTTGATCTGACATGTTGAATATTTCCATTACTGATCAAACATTGTAATATCTGTTATATCTACCATACAAACAACAGATTACCACCACCAATACTAGTCACCATCGTCAATAACTCCGTAATAGTCACTTGTTCTGCTCATTCCATGACTGATTGACTTTACTTGAAAATGTTTTAAAGCTAATCAGACCAATTATAACAATGAGTAGTTTTTCATGATTATGCCTCTTAAATTTGGTAATGTGTTACCATCTCATGCCACCATAATAAAGAACCCCATACAGATTAGACTAACGTTGGCCGAACCCACCAATATCGACTGGTTCAGGTAACAGTAATCTTTATGGGGGTGTCGGTCAACGGATAGTCGGGTGAGATGTCGATCACACATGTCTGATTCTGGAATGTTGATCGCATTGTTCTCTCTGAGATAAGCGACTAGCCCGCATGTCAGCCGGCAGCAATCGCAAACAAATGAACACACCTTTGAACACGCACTCCTCTGTATGGGATAGTCGGCTAAGATAGCTATCAGCTGAACAATTGGCCAGCCTAAAGGTCCCTTTACACGCAACAACATCGCTAACGAGATGTCGTTGGGGGTCACGGAATTCATGTCGCACATCCGGCCTCGTTAGCGAAGTCGTTGCGTGTGACATGTATAAATGACCGCTAACGATCACAAATACTTACTAATCATTGATCGTTGACACGTCGTTCAAATCCCAAATATCGTTGATGGTGCTGGACGCAGGTTGTTCGTCGTTCCTGAGTTCCTGAGGCAGCACACATCGCTACGTGTGACACCCCAGGAACAATGAACAACACCGTACCTGCGTCCTCCAGCAACGAGGTGGGCGTGACTTTCCTTCAGATGCTCTATGCCCCTCCGCTTCTATTGGACACCTGCCATGTGACGTCGCTGTGACGCCGCACGAACTGCCCCCTTAGAAAGGAGGCTGTTCGCCGCCCACAGCGACGTCGCTAGGAAAGTAAGTATAATGTGACGGGGACTAAAGATGTTGTGCGCCACAGGCAACAATTTGCCCGGGACGCACAAACTCCGGGGGCAGGTGCTTTCACGAGCGACATCGCTAGCGATGTCGCTGCGTGTAAAGCCCCCTTAAGATCACCATGTTTTAAACAAACTCTTTCAGCCACTGAGTCCTGCAGATAATTATCTTGTATTCTCTAATACTATAAGGTCTATGCTACATTTTGTATATACAATTTAGCTACCACAACCCCAAGCATTATAAAACAGGCTAATCAGGTTAATTGCACTCTACACAGTACAAATCTCATGAATTACTGTAAAGTGGTTGTGCATAACTCATTTTTTTAAACGGGCCCAGCATGTTCATCAAATAAGAATAATAAGAAAAAATTATATTCCTCACCTACTGATTTCTAATGATTTGCTGCACAACTCCTGCTGTTCCAGCTCAAACGGCATGTGACCACTGCAGCCAATCAGGTGATCACAAATTTGCTGGAGCAATCACGTCTGTGCTAATAAAACAGTGCAGTGGCACCAGAGGAACATAGGATAATTAGTAAGTATCTTATCCTATTTTTTTATTTTTACATGTATTTCTGCTACAGCAGGCCAGAGAAAATGCCCATTAATTTGGATTTTTCTCTATGGACTGTACTTACTGCAGCTGTCAATGCCATAGAGCCATCTGCTAAGATATATGTGGTAAGCATGCGGTTGAACATTGCTTGTAAGAGAGCATAACATTGTGACATAATACTCTGTAAATGGAAACAAGTGGCATGTCGCATGGACATGAAGGAGTCATTGCACAATCAGTGGTATAGGCGATCTTTCAGTTAGCCTGTATCTTGATAAATACACAACAGATAAAATCTTGATCTATTGTTTCCATAGAATCTGAAGAATATAGTAGAAAAATGTATTCACGTCATCATATCACATTACTTTGCCCTCCCCAGAGACGGCTGTGACTTGCCTGCATTGCTAGAATATTTGGCATTGTGAAAAATCTGTTTGCCTGCGTTACAGTAAGAGCTGATAAACAAAGCCACAACTTGTAGTTCTTGCACCCATCAAATCATATTATAAAAATATCAGCATCGTAATAATGAGAACTTATAAAAATGATTACACTGACATTCACATTCTTGAGTTTTACATTTGGATTTTAATGTATATAAGTGTGTATATATTTCTATCTTTCTAATCATACTATTAGAGTTGAGGAAAATGATTTGCAGGACCCTGGTCCGGCATCCATGCCAATACTCTGTGGCACCCGGGCTAAGACGAGTGAGAACTTTAAATGTTAGGACTCCACAACATCATGCCGGCATTCAGGGCCTCCACCAGGGGGGGGACAAACAGGACTCTAGTCCGGGGCCCCAACAGAAGGGGGGCCCCTTCACGCTTCATTTATTGGCTTGTGTGTGAGGTGTGGAGGTGGAGCAGGGATGGAGGCGTAGCTGGGGTGGAGTCTCAAGGGGGCCCCAAAATTATGCCAGTCAGGGGCCCTGAAATTCCTAGTGGCAGCCCTGCGGCATTCGAGTGGTGACCCAGTAAGTTCACACTGGTCTGGCTGCCATGGAGTACCAAGGTGGACTCCAGGGTTTGGTAAATGATTTTGTTTAATTCCCGTTAGTATGTAAAATATCTCTAGTATATAGGTATGCTAGTATTGTGACCCATGTACTGTATATGTCACAAAAAAGGAAGGCAGACAGGGTGTGCACTATCCATGCACAGTCTCTAGTGTTAAAATGAGCAATTGCTTGATCGCATCCTGTTTACACTCAACAATTAACTACTTCCACTGCACAAGTACAAATTTCCGTCATTTGCTTTGTGGCTAGAACTTCAGACTAGAAACCACTTATGAAATTTAATGAAACCATCTCTAAATATCCTTGAGATTATGTTCATGACACACAGATACAAATATAAAACACATGATTTAAATGTGGTTAGCCATGAAATTAAAAATCCCTCCCCGACAGCTCTGAACTTTTAAGGCTTCAAATCAACAAAACCTTTGATAGTGTCTGACATTAGCAGCATATTCCTTAAAGGAGTTTTCTCACATTTAGAAGTTATCCACTATCCATTAGATAGGAGATAACTTCGCTATCGCAGGGGTTTCGACTGCTGGGAGCTCTACTGATTCTAAGAACTTCTGCGCCCCACTTCAATGGTGCGGAGGTCAACCATTCGCACAGGTGTCATTATATCAAGATAACCATTGCTATCCAGTCACCTGTTTTCGTGGTTTTAATGGCACAGCGGATCAGTGAATATTGCAATATGGCACAACAAAAAGATAATGATATCAATCCATATTATATACAGTCATAAAATAGTTATTGTGGAGATTATGAAATCTTTCTAAGGATATTACTTCTACTTGGTTCTACTTCTACTCTATCTAGGGAAAAAAGGCTTAAGCTTCAGAGCCAGCAAGGTTTCATTACCATGAGAACTATTAATCTGTGGAAAAGCCTACCTAGGAAACATAGCCTCAAAAAAGGCTTAGGGGTGCTTCACACACAGCGAGCTCACTGCCGAGATCGCTGCTGAGTCACGCTTTTTGTGACGCAGCAGTGACCTCATTAGCGATCTCGCTGTGTGTGACACTGAGCAGCGATCTGGCCCCTGCTGCGAGATCGCTGCTCGTTACACACAGCCCTGGTTCGTTTTCTTCAAAGCCGCTCTCCTGCTGTGACACACAGATCGCTGTGTGTGACAGCAAGAGAGCGACAAATGAAGCGAGCAGGGAGCAGGAGCCGGCATCTGGCAGCTGAGGTAAGCTGTATCCAAGATAAACATCGGGTAACCAAGGTGGTTACCCGATATTTACCTTAGTTACCAGCCTCTGCAGCTCTCACGCTGCCTGTGCTGCCGGCTCCGGCTCTCTGCACATGTAGCTGCTGTACACATCGGGTTAATTAACCCGATGTGTACAGCAGCTAGGAGAGCAAGGAGCCAGCGCTAAGCAGTGTGCGCGGCTCCCTGCTCTCTGCACATGTAGCTGCATTACACATCGGGTTAATTAACCCGATGTGTACTGTAGCTAGGAGAGCAAGGAGCCAGCCCTCAGTGAGCGCGGCTCCCTGCTCCCTGCTCACACTGGTAACTAATGTAAACATCGGGTAACCATACCCGATGTTTACCTTAGTTACCAGTCTCCGCAGCTTCCAGACGGCGGCTCCGTGCAAGCGCAGCGTCGCTTGCACGTCGCTGCTGGCTGGGGGCTGTTCACTGGTCGCTGGTGAGATCTGCCTGTTTGACAGCTCACCAGCGACCATGTAGCGATGCAGCAGCGATCCTGACCAGGTCAGATCGCTGGTCGGATCGCTGCTGCATCGCTAAGTGTGAAGGTACCCTTAGACGATTTCTTAGAACAAAATAAGATCAAGGCTTATGCACATGTATAGAATTCTTGTTCAGGAAAAATTTCCGGACAATTTTCCCTTTCGGAACAGATTGATTCATGGATTTTTTTGCTTAGATAATTGTTTCATTCATATTTCAGGTTCCCTTCATTCATATTCTCTCCCATCTCCTGGTCCAACTTGATGGGCATATGTTTTTTTTTCTTTCCACTATGCTAATTACTGTATGTGATCTAGAGATGTTTTCTGTTTTCCTGTGTGGGAACTTCCATTTAAATAAAGATTTCTTAATGTTAAAATGAAACATTTAATAAGAATTTTACTCCTCAAACTATTCACATGGTACAAGCGCTTTGATGCTAATTAAAACCATACTTTGCAGAAATCTGTTTTGCCATTTGAGAAATCAGAAGTTGAAATGAGCTGCAAGTGTTTGTGGGTGTTACATTGCACTTGCAGCTCTCCTGCCCTCCTTCCCTATTCCTCGCTATCCACCTACCTCAAGTGTCTAACCGAAAGAAAAATGACCTGTCAAATTGATACAGGAGACAGGTTTAAGATCGGGAATAGGCAGGAAAGTCAAGAAAGCTCCAAGTGCAATTTCCAACTCTAAAGCACTTGCACTCATTTCATTGCTTAATTTCTCAGAAATAGCAACACGTATTTCTACAATCAATGTATGGATTCAATCAGCATAAAAACGCCTGACAAGTGTTATACTGGTGACTCCACGGCTTGTGGGCGCCGTCCTAACCACTACAGTCACTGCTCTGCTCCTCCCAGTGTAAGTTCCTCTCGCCAGCAGCTCCTTCCAACAAATCCAATTCTGCTACATCCTTCTGTTGCTGGAGTTTCTCCATATGTTCAGTGTGTGGAGTAGTAAGGCTCTGCAGGAGTGTAATTGTGATGCCCCTGGACTATCAGGCCATCACAGGGTATTGCACAGTCTGCCCTCCCGTGCAGTATCCACCTCCTTCTTCGTTTAGGGTCCCTAACTATATGGTTTTGCCTACATCAGCTAATCAAATCCTAGATACACCCTGCACCACACCCACCAAACACACCAGTAGACGACTTGAGTGGAACAGAGTCGCCCAGCTGGGGGGTTGGAGAGAAGAGGTCAGGAGTGTCAAGAGGAGGGAGTTGAGCTTGAGAAGTGAAAGCAAGAGGAGGTTAGGATCAGGGCTCCTGGGAAGCAATCTAGGTGGCAGACGGTGGTCTGGGCTTAGAGTAGCTGGACCCCCGATCACAGGGGATCGTGGCAAGGGGCATGGATCTGTCCAGGAGGACAGCCAGCAGCCTTGCACCATCACCAGGCTGGAAACAAGGCACGACGGGGTACGTGGACCCTAGGTCAGGGAGTAGCTTCAGGCAACCTGACAATTTACCCGAGGAGAACGGAGCCTTCAAGATCCGTTCCCACCCGCTCCAAAATTGGGGTACTAGCGCAACGAGGGGGATAGGACTTTCCACTCAAAACGGTCCAGAGAATCCCAAGCGTGAACCCTGAGAGCAAGCTACCACACTTAGCCATAGTGGGGAGCAGGACCCGGCAAGTTTCATACTACTGGGACCACCAAAGAAGTAAACTTAGTGCCAGGAAGCAGGTCACGGATCACCAGGCAGCACCATTGGGAACGCGACCCGAACTAAGCTTCCCTCAGCGACAGCGGTATCCAGAACTTTGGTTTATCAAGTGATCCCTTTGCATCCAACGGCACTCTCCTTCAATCACCGAGCCCTGGGGTATTACGCCCTACCCGTGGAGGGTCACAACACCTGGCTGCCCCGTTCCATCATCCCCGTGTACTCCCAACTGCAGCAGTGGTACTCCTAATTACCACATACCATGGGTGGCGTCACGAACTCTATAAAATCCCTTGTAATTAACCCCCTTCATTTGAGTGGCCGCACGACCCCCGGGTCCGGAGACCCTTGAGCCACTGCGAATCCGGATCCGAGCAGCTCGGCTGCTGGCACGGGGGCGGCACATAATCACCTGCGGTCTTGTTCTCTAGCCTACCACTGACTGTAGTGGGTGTATTAGACAGCTCCTCCCGCACAGTCTTTGTCAGTTCAGCTCAAGTGCACTGTATCTTAGTTGCTCTATTTAGTCTCTCCTGGTACTGACCCAGTTTGATTACCCCCTTAACCTGACCCCTCTTCTCCTGACCTTGGCTACTTATTTTGAACCTGTGCTGCCTGCCCCAACCTCGGCTGCCTGATTACATCTCTGCCTGTTCCCTCGGTACCTGGTACAATGTTTTATGATTGTTCTAAAATTATTTTTTTTTATTCCATATAATGGAGTAGTCATTCAGATGCATGCTACAATCATCGACAGACAATTTTTACACGTCAGATTCCTTTTCTAGCAGATAAGACATTTTTCAGTCAGAATAATAAGGAATTTAAACAAAACATCTGATATCTTTGCATGTTAAAGAACCATAAAATGGAAAACTTCAATCAAGTCAAGGGAAATCATAGGCCCACCATAAAGAGAGCATCCTCCTGCCTGGCACATACATAGAAGAATATATATTTGCAGCCCAAAACCTTATGAGTTATCCAAGACTGATTAGGGTATTGCACAAAAGTACCTTCCACCCAAATTTGCCCGTGTCGTGTTGGAAAGCAGAAGAAAAAGAGTATCTTGGCTGAACTTTCCACCCTACATGATGGGATTGGGTTGGTTTAAATTGTTTTTAATTTAACAGTAGGGTATAATAGATATCAAGTCTCTTGAGTATAAGTCATTTTTATACTTATATTTTAAAGACAAATGGAAGGTGAGAGGGAATGTGTAAGTAGAATCAAACCTCCTAAGCCATATATTGCATGTGGACATACAGGTTATAGAAAGTTAAATAAAATGATACCTTGATATGTGTGATCTGATGTCTTCTAGATAAATCCATGTTTTTCTTAGTATGTAAATGAGCTATTAAGATCTTTGGGCCGGACACAGATCTCCTCTAGAATTTGCCTCCAGAGCTTATTTAGGTGGCGCTACCAGTGTGAGACATGTAATGACTGACTGTCTGCTTTCCTGATCTACATGTCTCACACTAGTAACTCCCGCTTCCATATAAAATAAGCTCTGGAGGCAGAATCTTAGGGAAAACCATGTTCAGCTCATAGATCTTAACTGTTAATTTAAGAAAAATGTGGATTTCTTTGACATAAGACATCGGATTGCAGATATCAAGGTATCATTTTATTCAGCTTCCTATAACCTGAATGTTCATATATACGGCTTAGAAGAGTTGATCTTACTGACAGATTCCCTTTAAGTGGGATGATCCACAATTATGAATTTTCGTGAATCCTTATTCTTTCTATTATGCAGAAAACCAAAGAAAAACTCCTAAAATGAATATTTATTTATTAGTATTACAAATCATTAACTATAAAAGCTATGTTGCTTCTAAGTATCTACTCAAATACAAACATAAAAGAGCCACATAAGAATATTATTGGCAACAACTCAAATAACAATAGAACCCAAACAAGAGAGTCTTTAAATTTGCCAGGTAAAAGAGACACTCAAACAAGCCATAGTTATAAATGTATAAAATATTTTATTTAAATAATGCTGTAGATGTGTCAATAACTTATCGAAGTGATACAGAAAAAAGGACCAGAGGGAATAAGTGCTGAAGGGGAAAACACCCCACGTGTCCCGGAAAAGAATGGGGGAGAACAAGTCTCCAAAAGATCCAAACACCCTCCCAGGGTTGTAAATACCCAACCGGTAGATGATAGCCCAAAGGTGTAAGGTAACCTAATGAGCCAAATAATTCCAAGTATAGCCCAAAGGGCGATGCACCTACCAGGATGATGGATCACAGAAAGCCCGGGGTAGCATGTGGGGACCGAAAAATTTTGGATTGGATATGAAAGCCATTGAACCTCCCCTGATGAACCCCTAAGCAAACATATAAGGGGGAAACGCGTCGGGATATGTCACTGGATGGTCCCAGCAGATAAGTCATCCCTGCTGGGATTTGTTAATATCTCCTCTAGATTTATTGTGATTACACACATAAAGTACCTCTTTGTACGACTGTGCAGACTTAAAGGGAACCTGTCATCAGAAATTTGGCTTTCAGCCTAAATGTTTCCCCCTCTGCAGCTCGTGGGCTGCATTCTAGTAAGGTTTCTATACTTTTTGTGCCCCCTTTTAAACCAAAATAAATACTTTATAAAACTGTACCTTTTGGTTTGAAAATCTTGTAAATTATCCATAGGGGCGGGCCGTGTGGCGTCCGTTGCTGTATTTTACGCCGTCCCCCATGCTCCAAATCATCCCTCAGGACGCCGCCCACTGCGCCCAAGGTCCCGTGCACACCGGGACACCTAGTGACGTGGTCGCAGGCATGAGAGTATGGGCGGCGCTGTGATTGCATTGCAAGTGCCCGCCCATACTCTCGTGGGCGCGCTCTCACCTCTGTACGTCGCTCAGATCCTCCGCTTCTCCTGTGGTGGCCTGCTCCGCTCCTCCCATCTATTTCCTGCTGCAGGGTATGATGGGAAGGAGGTGACGTCGAGCCGGTGCAGAACGCTGGAGGCAGTGGGGAAAGGGCAGGCACGAGAGTATGGGCGGGCACTTGCGATGCAATCACAGCGCCGCCCATACTCTTGTGCCTGCGACCACGTCACTAGGTGTTCCGGCGTGCACGTGACCTCGGGCGCAGTGGGCGGCGTTCTGAGGGATGATTTGGAGCATGGGGGACGGCGTAAGATACAGCAACGGACGCCACACGGCCCGCCCCCATGGATAATTTACAAGATTTTCAAACCGAAAGGTACAGTTTTATAAAGTATTTATTTTGGTTTAAAAGGGGGCACAAAAAGTATAGAAACCTTACTAGAATGCAGCCCAGGAGCTGCAGAGGGGGAAACATTTAGGTTGAAAGCCAAATTTCTGATTACAGGTTCCCTTTAATTGCCTGTGCAGCTGGTTTATGGTTGTCATATTTGTGGCAACCTTAGGTAAATAATATCTATTGACCTGTGACAACTGGCACTATTTATCCTCTTCTGGTGGTGGGTGCTTCCTTTGGTAACTGGCGGGTTGCAGGGAGAGAATAGGGGAAGACGACGAGGAGCGGGTAGGCACCCAATACTTTATGGTGCACCTCCGCCGGCAGGTAGGCGACAGGGAGGGACAGAAAAAATCCCCCCTTCCATAATCATAGGACGACTAGTTGGTTTACCTATATTTAAGAGATTATCAACACTCTCATCTCACTAATCGTCTCCACCTTTCTCCACACCCACCTCACATGACCGATCTATACTGAGTAGATACTTAGAAGCAACATAGCTTTTATAGTTAATGATTTTTAATATTAATAAATAAATATTCATTTTAGGAGTTTTTCTTTGGTTTTCTGCTCTAATACTCCTGTGTTCATTGACTTTGGTTTCTAATCTTTCTATTATGCAATAGATAGAATGTTTATAAGTATGGGGTAAACCGTAAATGCAATGGATAAGTTTATCCTTTTTTTTTTTTAGAGAACCCCAAAAGTGAATGAAAAAAATATTGTAAATTGACTTCATTTTATGTCTCAGTTGTACATCGGGATTTAACATTTGGGTTGATCATGCAAAAACCCCCATAAAGGAATAAAATCAATTTTGCAAAAACATCCAACCACCTTAAGAAATGTGAGTGTGAGCCCAGCCTAGATTATGCATCCACAATTTGCATAAATAATACCAACTGTGCATTGAAATAACTGCTTTTAAAATTTTATTTTTTTTGTTCACACCTAATGATAGTAGCAGTATTTTTTTTAACATGTATGAAAACGTAGACCGCTGAGCTTCTAGGTATTGCAGCTTTGTGTGTAATATCAGCTTCTGATAAGAAGCCGAGATGGAGGACTGATATTAATCAGTGACGGCTTCAGCACATTGACAAGTTTCTCTCCAGTGTTCTGGATTACAGCAAAAAGGACAATGGAGCTGAATACTGATTCCGGAGCTTAGTGGCTCTACAAGTACCTACATTTACATGTGGGTATTTATAAACCATATGGACAAAAGTACTGATACACCTGCACATTACACCCAGGATTGCCAACTTGACTTTTAATTTTTTCTTTACAGTTTTTCAAAAATCACAGATAGACGATATTTTTTATGGACACATTGCAAGTGATACATGTCTACAGCCCATTATTCTGATATGAAGACACATTCACTGCAAACTATAAAATTATAATTAAAATCAAAATAATCTGTAGAAGTTTCTTCAGTTTAAAAAAATTAAGGACATCTTAAATTTTCTTTACGGTCAGGGCAAAAAAGTGTCCTATTTTTATGGACCGAATGAATTTCTGGACGATTGGCAACCCAAATTACATGTAAAGTCATTATTATGACATCCCTTTTGATCTCCAAAAACAGTAATATAAAGTTGGTCTCCCCTTTGCAGTTAAAACAGCTCCACTCTTCTGGGAAGGTTTTCTACAATATTTTAGTGTGTCTGTCAGAATTTTTACCCATTCCCCCAGTAGAGCATTTGTGAGATCTGACAGTGATGTTGGACAAGAGAGACTGGTTCACAATCACTGTTCTAGTTTTTAAAAGTGTTCAAAAGGAGGTTGAGGTAATGGCTCTGTGAGGCCTAGTCAAGTTCTTCCACATCAAATTGACCCAACCATGCCTTTATGGACCTCGCTTTTTCCACTGATGCACAGTCATGCTAGAACAGAAAAGGTCTTCTCCAAACTGTTCCCACAAAGCTGGAAGCATACAATTATCTAAATAAACCCCAGCACTCAAATGAAGACAAAAAGGGGAAGTATGCGTAAGTGCATTTATTGACTGACACACTGCAAAGGGAACCTAACCAGAGCAACAGCACCAACATTTCGGCATAGAGCCTTTCTCAAGGTTGTTGCATCACTGGTCAGAGTAAGGAAACACGGGTCTCGGAGGACAACCGGAGGTTTTGCAAATAGAGGTAAGGTTCCACACGTTTTGCAGAGTATGCTCATAGGTGGAGGGGTGACAGGATCACAATGTGAGGTGAATGGACGCCTGCAGTGGAGGTCCGGAGCTGGCACAAATGGCAGGGAGAGTGGCTGCCGCTGCAGGCGTCCATTCACCTCACATTGTAATCCTGTCACCCCTCCACCTATGAGCACACTCTGCAAAACGTGTGGAACCTTACCTCTATTTGCAAAACCTCCGGTTGTCCTTCGAGACCCGTGTTTCCTTACTCTGACCAGTGATACAAAAACCTTGAGAAAGGCTCTATGCCGAAACGTTGGTGCTGTTGCTCTGGTTAGGTTCCCTTTGCAGTGTGTCAGTCAATAAATGCACTTACGCATACTTCCCCTTTTTGTCTTTATTTGAGTGTTGGGGTTTACTTTACTATATGATTCTTTATCCTCTAAGCACCTATAGTGTGTGTGGTAGAGCCTGTAATCTCTAAGTATTTACAATTATCTAAATAACTTGGTACAATGAAGTATTAATGTTTTGTTTCAGTGGTACTAAGTGGTCTAGGCTGAACTCTGAAAAACAACCCCTCCACCAGTTGGCACACTGCAGTCAGGAAGTTAACATTCTCCTGTCATTTGCCCAACCAAACACATCCATCAAACTGCCAGATAGAGAAGCCTGATGCATCACTCCACAGAACACATTTTCACTGCCCAGAGTCCACTTGTGGCATGATTTATACCACTCCATCCGATGCTTGGCATTGTGCTTGGTGATGTAAGAGTTGTACGTAGCTTCTCAGCCATAGAAACCCACACCTGAGCACCGGGCGTACCTGAAAACAGCAATGCTTGCACGAGTGGTTTGCATACGTAAAGCACCCGAACTCAGAATCCAAACTCTGTTTTTTTTTGTAAAGTCTGTGTTTGGTACGAACACTGAATCTTGGGTTTGCTCATCTCTAATTAAGAGGTGTGTCCCAACATTTCTGTCTATATATCTATATACTTATACAATGCTGTGAACATATCCTACATCCATGAACAAGACTGATAAAAACCACTCATATAATCCTAACTACAAAATGCCCAAGACCTGGGGCCTCTGCTACAGATTTTATATTGGGGCTCATGCCATCAACCTCAATCATTCAGGTAATCTAGTCACATGCCCTTGGTTGTTAATTTCCAGGGAAAGAATAATAGTAATTTATTAATAATGTTTTGTGTTATTATCGTTTTACATATACATCCACTGGAAAGGCTGAGAAAAGAACACAGGCTCAGTTACTAATACATACACTCTGATGATTAATAGGGCAGTGCAGATGTCACTTCCATTGAAGATGACATATTACTCTATAAAAAGCACCACCAAAGTATCATCATTTCAAAACCCAAATAAAGATTAAATATATAACTAGTTACCGTCTCCTTCTTTGTACAATATCGATGGGCCTGTTGACTGCACACGGTGACCCATATACTTGTCCATTGAATATCTTGTAGCCTCCATAGTCCATAGGAGCCAGGAATCCACAGTTTGTAGGTAAACTCATATCCACGCTAATGCTTTCAGAGCTAGACAGTCCGTAAACGTCCAGAGTGTCGGAATATTATATGCCACGCAGGATTGTTAGAGTTAATTATGACCCATTCAAAACATCCTTTAACCCTTCCTTTAAAATATATTTCCATTATTAGAAGTAACAGATGATACAAGAAGCACAGTATCACAGCTGGCTTTCCTATGGAGAGTCTACACAGTAGTCCATACTATTCGATTTCCTCTTTGGGAAGATAATTTTTCTCATGGTTTCCAGAGTCTGTTTTTCGACAAACAATAAGAGGAGATTGAAATCTTATGTTTCCAAAAATACTTCGTCACCTAAGCGTCTGCCATTCAGTAACCCAATTCAGTTGAATCATACTCTCCAGAAGAAGAATACCGAGAGCAAGGCAGAATCTGCAGATCCAATGCCAGCCTGCTTGTAGATTTCAGTCTATGTCTATCTGCGTTACCTTGGTGAACAGGTTTAGGCAGATGTAAAAGTGAGCATGAATTAGAATTCCAAAAATAGTAGGAAAACTTGCCGTGTCCACTTCGCTTGTGAAAGTAAGAAGGTCTGTAGGTCCAGTGTGACAGCTGGAAAAGAGTGCAGTAAAGAAATGCCACCAGTGCAGGATGCCGAGCGATCTCTCCCTCAGCTGTGATGTCATTGTCACTGTACTCCATAAGGGGGAGGGCCAACGCCTCACTCATGCTCTGCCAGGATTTCTCTTTACAGAGCTAACCCTTTATTCAAGCACTGTGCTTCTTTGCTTTTCAATCAAGACAGAGACCAGAATTTCATGTTCAGAGTACTATTGTGTTAGATTGTGATTATTGGCTTGATTTATTTTCTTGCACTTTTTTACATCTGCAATGTTTAAAATCTATCAATTTTAAAACAATTTGTGAATTGTACATATGGAGCAAATCAGAGGTTGCAGCTAACTCATCCTGAGTAGTGATGAGCGCGCACTACCATGTTCGGATGGTTGGTACACATAACAAGTAGTGATAAGCAAGCACTACCATGCTCAGGTGCTCAGTACTTGTAACCAGTAGTGATGAGCAAGCAGTACCATGCTTATGTGCTCAGTACTCATAACCAGTAGTGATGAGGGAGAACTACTACCATGCTCGGGTGCTTGGAACAAATAACCAGGGTGCTCTGTACTGATAATCAGTAGTGATGAGCGAGCACTACAATGCCCGGGTGCTCGGTACTCATATCGAGTAGTGATGAGCGAGCACTACCATGCTTGGGTGCTCAGTACTCGTAACCAGTAGTGATGAGCAAGCAGTACCATGCTTATGTGCTCAGTACTCATAACTAGTAGTGATGAGGGAGAACTACTACCATGCTCGGGTGCTTGGAACAAATAACCAGTAGTGATGAGCGAGCATTACCATGCTTGGGTATTTGGTACTCGTAACCAGTAGTGATCAGCGAGCACTACCATGTCCGGGTTGTTGGTAGACATAACGAGTAGTGATGAGCAAGCACTACTATGCTCAGGTGCTAAGTACTCATAATGAGTAGTGATGAGTGAGCACTAACATGTTGGGTACTCGGTAGTTTTAACTAGTAGTAATGAGCGAGCACTTATGTGGCGCCCCTGAATGTATCAGGGTGCCACAGGGAACTGCATCCTTTTACCCAGGATGCAGGACCTACGGCCCCATGGTTCCAAGTTTCCAAGTTCCCGGAAACCGATGTCGCCTTCATCAGCACCACAAATCCCAATCAACGCCTCCCATCATGACCTGTCAGACACACCAGTGCATTGGTCCAGCTGGAAAAGTGCCACCCACCTAGGGGTCAGGCAGAATGGTGGGAGGGAAGTAGAGAGAGTCGAGTGAGAGCACTCAAAGAGAAAGGAGCTGGGGAGAGTGAGCTTCCGGGGAGCAAGACCGAGGTTGGGTCGCATACAGTGGTCCGGGACCAGAGGAGTCAGGGACCGGTGGCAGTGACATTGGATAAGGGTGCGACGGACATAGTCTAGGAAGACCGTCGGCACCAGCAAGCCCAGAAGAACTGACTGGTACCGAGCACGACGGGGTACAGGACCCTAGGTCAGGAGCCGATTCAACGTCCTGGCAATTAACCTGCAGAGTAAGGGGACCTTCAGGGACCTTCCCACAGAGCTCAGAGATTGAGGGCATCAGCACAACGCGGGGGACAGGGTTTTACAAACAAAGCAACCCACTGAAGTCCCAAGTACCAGCCCTCAAGAGCACGGCTACACTACACATAGTGAGCAGGGCCCCCAACAGCTTCAAGCCACGGGGACCACCAACAGACAACAAAACTGTGCATGGAGACAGGCTCCGGATCATTAAGTGACACCGGTGGGACCGGGTGCTTGGACTGGCTATCCGCAGTGGCACACAGAGAATTTGGTTTACCTGCAGTGTGTGTCTCCTTTATAATCATCATCCAGCACATCGACTATCCACAGTGAGTACCTTGGTCCCCTGCACCCTGCTCTCCCAAATAACCACCAAACACCCTGAGCCTGGGGCCTTCCCTACCTGTGGAGGGACTAATATCAGGCTGCTCAACTCCATCTGCCCCGGTACTCCTTACAGCAGTGGCGGTATTCCCATTACCGCAACCTACAGGTGGTGTCACAAACTTCTTCCCTGTAAATACCCCCTTTTACGGATCAAAGTGTTCACCAAGCCGGGTCTGGACGACCCCCTCGAGCGACTTTCCCGGATCCGAGCAACCCGACTAACACCGGGGCGGTACACTAACATGCTTGAGTGCTCAGCACTTGTAACCAGTAGAGATGAGCGAGCACTACAATGCTCGGTACTTGTAACCAGAAGTGATGAGCAAGCACTACCATGCTTGGGTGCTCGGTACTTGTAACGAGTAGTGATGAATGAGGACTAACATGTTTGGGTGCTTGGTACTTGTAACCAGTAGCGATGAGTGAGCACTACCATGTTCGAGTGCTCGGTAATCGTAACCAGTAGTGAGGAGCTAGAAACAAAATTTGGGAAAAGGTATTCGTAACCAGTAGTGATGAGCGAACACTACCATGCTGGAGTGCTCGGTACTTGTAATGAGCATTTTGATGCTTGGACAGTCTCAACTTTTTTACCAAGTATAATGATAGTTTATGGGGAACTTAAGCATTTTTCTGGAAAATGTCATCGCTAGTGCGATCACAGTTGCCTTGCGTCTATAGTACAGAGCAGGACTCAGAAGTAGAGATGAGCGGATTGATTCATAGAGAACTGACTTCAAGTCAAATTTCCTGAAATTGTAGATTGATTGGAAAACTTTTACATTCAATTTACGAGGATTGCAAAAAAAAACCAAAACCATAACTTGTCCAGCACAATTTCCCATACTGCTGAAACATCAGAGAGAAAGGTAAAGATGTTTTACAACTTTTTACCTATAATGCCTTGTAGCTATGACATAACATGCTCTATCCTATGAGGATTATCAGACCTTGTAGCCAGTACCTGGATTATCAGAGGTCTGTAGGTCCCAGTGCACAGCCAGGTGCAAGACTCACTGGGTAATGCAGATCATATAGAAATTAAATCTCTCTCTCTATCATTATGAAATCCAAGGGTGTTATATTTGTATTTTCAGAGCTATTAGAAATTACCAGTAATGTGATTTATGGCAAATTTATTAGACACAAATTGAATTTTTGGCAAAGCCCGCAAATTTGAATTTCGAAAGACCTGCTCATCTTTACCCAGGAGCCATCTATTACATGCTCTACCACTTCTCGCAGAAGACAGCAAAATTTGTGAACCGCGAGGGCCATTTTTAAGTATTTGAAGCAAAAATGGCAGCGAACACCACAAGACAAAAAATATTAATTGACTACAAATAATCATAAATGATGATGTCTTGCAAAAATATGTTCTTGAATTAGAAGTGGTTATAAAGCAGATGGCACCTGAAGACAATCCTGAATGTTTCTGAGCAGTAAATATATCTAAAATATACTTTAGGTTTAGTATCTCTTTAACTCCTTCTGTACATAAATAAGTGACCTGGACTTTAGTCCATTTTGCTCTGCAGTTTATTTTGTCCATTGAACTCTTAAAGCTAATATTTAGACATCTGTCTATGATTAAAAAGCCTTAATTATCTCCTGGCATCTTTATTATGTAACGATTCACTACTGTATGTTTATTATTAGTGATTAGCATGAAATATTTAATATAGGAAAATTAGAACAAGCATGTGGGGAACAGATTAGATTCGGGTAGCTACGCTCACTTCAATGCTACGCTGACTCTGCCGTGTATCTCGGATGAGTGCGATACGAGAAACCAACTCGGACCAATGTTATTCAATGAGGCAGTGTTGACCTGCAATTTTTTTCCCAGCTGAGGACCTCATTCTGTGTATTGCAATGTAAATAATCTGAAATTCGCCAATGCAAGTCTATGGGTGCAAGGAAAAATCGGATATCACATGGACCATCTGTATGCTATCCGATTTTTACGGATACATTATCATGCTGTAACATAGAACAATGTAAATGGTACAGTAAATGATTGTGGAATAAAAGCTGTTGAGAAAAATTGTCATGCTAGAATACGGAATGCCATATGGATTTCTCTTGCCAACATTTCTGGATGAGTATGGGACAGATTTTTTTTATATGCCAGTGTGAGAACCCTTAAAATGTATGAATATGTAAAGATACAGGTATAATATATCTTTGTACCGTGTTAGGGCTCATGCGCACGTAACTGTTGAATATTCTGCAGCGATTTGACAGCACATGTGCGCTTCAAATCGCTGCAGAAACGCTGCATAATGAATGCAGTTTTTATGTAAAAAAAGCCGATTTCCTGCACTATGGCTGCTGCCCCCACCATAGACAGAGTGGGAGCTGTATCCATAGCGCACGGAATAATTGACATGCTCATATTATGAACGCACGGATTTGGGTCAAAATTTTAGCACCCAAATCGCTGCGTTCATAAAATAATCGTGCGCATGTATCATGCACAATCTTTATAGATTGTGCAGGGGACGCAGGACGCATGCATTTACGCTGCAGTGCAATATGCAGCATAAATGCATGCAATTACGCAACGTGCGCATGAGCCCTTAGCCAGTAGAGATAAAAAAATTTGTTTAAAAGAACTGAGAGTCTTCAGTGGTTGATAACTTTTAATGGCTAACTGAAAAGATGGTAATAATAGCAAGCTTTCAAGACTACGCAGGTCTTTTCATCAGGCGCAATATAACACAAAATCTGAAGAGTCACATATTTATACACAAGAGGACATAGAATTGAGCAGTAAAAAAGACAAGTTATGTGAAGCAGAACGATCAGTATGTCAAGAAGACAAACTGTTGTGGCCATAAATATTGCAGCAGTTCATAGATAAGGAGTGTGAAAGTTTTACTGTCCTCTGATTGGGGTCTGGTCCAGGGATGTGATGCCCCCGGATGGTCTGAGGACTGGAGCACATTTCTTAATTAATGTAAAAAGACATAAATCCATGTGACACATTCATTCCTGCTCTGAATGTGTCAGAGGTCCTCATATGTTAGTATTCCCAAAGTCTCCTGTCTCTCTGGGACTTGAAATTTCCTTTCAATACCAGCAATTTCATGTCCATGATGCTGTGGTCTGGGTTACAAAAATGTTTGGCCACAGGTATTTGAATATATAAAGGGAATTTATCATTGTGTTTCCAATGTTTTTTTGGCGCAACGTGCAAATAACTTTTGAATAAAGATGCATTTACAACATTTACACCGAAAGAATACCGTGAATGAGAGTTCCTAAGAATGCTCGTATCGCAATATTTTTGAGATGTAAATAAGCTGCCAGTCACCCGATAAATGAACAAAGGGATGAAATGAGCTTTTATGCTGCACAAAACATCATTGTTCTCGATAGCGCATCGACCTGGGTAAACAGGATTTGCAAAACAAGGGCAGCCTATGCGCACTAACCGATTTATTACACGCTCTTCATTAATAATGGTCTACCTGAATGGCTATTAAACGATTGCCGATCGGTAAACATTTACCAATTGATGGTCATTTAATGTCGCAAATTGGTTAACGTAGAAGCACCTTAAAGGGGTTCCCCAAAACTGAGAGAATCATTTCTTAGATACTATATTTCCCCTTGTAAAATAAAAATACCATATTCTCAACTCTCGTACTGGCTCCAGTTCTCCCAAGGCTCGTGTGACATTGTTAGACCACATAAATCCTGCATTGATTTATTTATTTATTTATTTATTTATTTAATTTTAGCTTATTTAATATACAATATGAGAGGTGATATATGGTATTTTTATTTGAAAAGGGGGAATATAGTTTTTAAAGGGAACTTATCAGGTACAATATGTACCCAGAACCATGAGCAGTTCTGGTGCATATTGCTAAACCCTGCCTAAGGGGTGCTTCACACACAGCGAGATCACTGCTGAGATCGCTGCTGAGTCATGGTTTTTGTGACGCAGCAGTGACCTCATTAGCGATCTCGCTGTGTGTGACACTGAGCAGTGATCTGGCCCCTGCTGTGAGATCGCTGCTCATTACACACAGCCCTGGTTCGTTTTTTTATTGTTGCTCTCCCGCTGTGACGCACAGATCGCTGTGTGTGACAGCGAGAGAGTGATGAAATGAAGCGAGCAGGGAGCAGGAGCCGGCATCTGGCAGCTGCGGTAAGCTGTAACCAGGGTAAACATCGGGTAACCAAGGTGGTTACCCGATATTTACCTTCGCTACCAGCCTCCGCCGCTCTCACGCTGCCAGTGCCGGCTCCCTGCTCTCTACACATGTAGCTGCAGTACACATCGGGTTAATTAACCCGATGTGTACTGTAGCTAGGAGTGCAGGGAGCCAGCGCTAAGCAGTGTGCGCGGCTCCCTGCTCTCTGCACATGTAGCTGCAGTACACATCGGGTAATTAACCCGATGTGTACTGTAGCTAGGAGTGCAGGGAGCCAGCGCTAAGCAGTGTGCGCGGCTCCCTGCTCTCTGCACATGTAGCGACGTTATGATCGCTGCTGCGTCGCTGTATTTGACTGCTAAGCAGCGATCATAACAGCGACATACAAGGTCGCTGTTACGTCACAGAAAATGGTGACGTAACAGCGACGTCGTTGTCGCTGTCGCTGTTGCTATGTGTGAACCCAGCCTTAGTGTCCCTGTATACACCGTCATAGATAAAGAGATCTTTAGAAAAAGTATTGTAAAGATCCTTTATGATATGCTAATGAGTGGAGAGATTAGTTGCAAGGACATTAGTTCCTGCACTCATTCCGCCCTCTTTGCATGGCAGCACGCCCACAGGGGCGTACAAGCTATTCAATGCAGCATCACCAGCGGTGACGCGTGTACCTGTGTCCATTGTTATCGTTGATACGAAATCCTGGCATTTCCAGTCATGCGCAGTAGACTTCTCTGAAACCAGAACGCGTACACCCGGCTTCATACTGTTCATGACCGAAAGTGCCAAGACTTCGGTTCAGTGGTGACAGTGAACACAGGTACGTGCATCACTGCTGGTGATGCTGAACTGAATATCATGTTAGCACGCCACTATGGGCGTGCTGCCATGTAAAGAGAGCAGAATGAGTGCAGGAACTAGCGCCCTTGCGACTAGTCCCCGCGCTCATTAGCATACAATAAAAGATCTTTAGAAATATTTTTCCTAAAGATCTCTTTATTTATGCTACTAGATACAGGGACAGTTAGGCAGGGATTAGCAATATACACCCAGAACTGCTCGTGGTTCTGTGTGCATAGTGCACTTGACAGGTTCCCTTTAAGAAGGGGTTGTCTGAGTAGAGGACAACCCATTTAAGCCCTTCACCCCCAGCCTGTTTTCACCTTCATGACTGGGCCATTTGTTTTTTTCAATTCTGATCAGTGTCTTTTTATGATGTAATAACTCTGGAACGCTTCAACGGATCTCGGTGATTCTGAGATTGTTTTTTCGTGACACATTGTACTTCATGATAGTGGTAAATTTACGATGAAAATGTTACCTTTTATTTGTGAAAATAATGTACATTTGGTAAAAATATAGAAAATGTCAATTTTGAATTTTTATGCCCTTAAGCCAGAGAGTTATGTCACACAAAATAATTACTAAATAACCTTTCGTGCACGAGTACTTTACATCAGCGCATTTTTTTTGTTAAGAAGTTAGAAGGGTTAAAAGTTTATAAGGAATTTCTAATTTTTTCAACAAAATTTGCAAAACGTTTTGTTAGGGACCACATCATATTTGAAGTGACTTTGAGAGGCTTAGGTGCAAGAAAATACCCAAAAGTGACCCCATTCTAAAAATTGCACCCCTCAAACTGCTCAAACCACATCCAAGACATTTATTAACCCCTTTAGGTGCTTTACAGAAAATAAAAATGTATTTTTACCACAAATATGTTACTTTAGCCCCAAATTTTGCATTTTCACAAGAGTAACAGGAGAAAATGTACCAATTTCTCCTGTTAATGTTGACACCTCATATGTGGTGGAAAACTACTGTTTGGGCACAAAGCAGGCCTTGAAGGGGAAGGAGCGGTATTTGAATGCAAAATTGACTGGCATTATTAGCAGTTATGTCATTTTTGGAAGGTTCTGATGTGCCTAAACAGTAGAACACCCCTACAATTGACCCCATTTTGAAAATCAGACCATTAAAGGAATCTAGACATGTGGTGAGCACCTTGAACCCACATATAATTCACAGAAATCTATAACGTTGAGCATTTTTACCACAAAAATATTTTTTAACTTCAAATGTTTCATTTTCACAAGGGTAACAGGAGAAAATAGACTGTATGATTTGTTGTGCAATTTCTCCTGAGTACGCCAATACTCCATATGTGGCCAAAAAATACTTTTGAGGCACAGATCAAAGTGAAGAAAAGAAAAAGCGCTATATTGGAGTTCAGAATTTACTGGAATGGTTTGCGGGTACCTTGTTACATTGGCAGAGCGCCTAAGGTGCCAGAACAGCAGAAATGCCCCACAAGTTACCCCCCTGGAAATTACACCCCTCTGTGAGTTCATCTACATGTAAAGTGACAACTTAGTCTTTTGAAAACACCCATGGAGTCAAACGCAGTGAATATTGCAGAATGAAAAATTGCACATAAGCCCTTGCCCAGTACAGCATTGTGCCCACCTCGTGCTTCTGTAGACACACACCCCATAAATTAAATTGGCTTTCCTCACTACAATGCCAAACATGTGGATGTTAACTGGGATGTAGACACATTGTGGTCCTCCTAAGGGAGGGGGGCATTTGGATTTGGGAGCACAGACTTTGCTGGTTTTCTTTTGGGGGGGGGGGTTCTTTTTCTGGTTTTCTTTTTTTTTTTTTTAATTATACATACTTATTGGTATATTTTTCTTTTCTTTTTTTGTTGTTTTTTACAATTTTGGAACAACATTTTTTAATTTTGTTACTTAATCCCTATATGGGACAGTAACTGTTATTGCTCTGATCACTTGTATAATATATTGAACAACTATAATATATTGCAATGCACCAGTTTTGCAATACATATTATCTATTAGTGCAAAACTAACAGCAGCATTTTAGATCATATTCTTAGTATGGTCTATAAGGCTTCCTGTAGTTGGGTGAGTTGGAGGTCGTCATGATGAGCTCGGGACGCCATAGTAACGATTGAGCCCTCGCGATGATGGCACGGGGGCACTGATCGGACGGGAGAGGGAGCACACTCTCTCTCCTGGCTCCCTAAATGTTGCCATCAATATCGATCGTGGTAAAGGGTTATTCCCATATCAAAGATCCTATCCCAATATGTGGTAGGTGTAGTAATAATAATAATAATAGCAAATACCTCCAATTAGAAATGTAGTATAGTTCTTCTGGTTCACTGTCGCTTACCTCAAGTGCAGTGCATTACAATAACTTAGGTATCTATGGTTATGACCACTAGAAACTGTTACTATATGCGTAGTCATAACCATGGACACCTAAGCGCCTGCAATGCACTGCACATCAAGTAAGTGACAGTAAACCAGAAGAACTATGATAACTTTCTAAATGGAGGTATTTGCTAAATTATTTCACCTACTACATTTTGGGATAAGATATTTGAGATGGAAATAACCCTTTAAACAGCTGGGGACCGTTTCTGGCTGTGAGAGCCAAGGCTCGGGTGCCATGTAAGAAGAGCTCTCAGCGGCGATTGCGCAGACACAGCTCATGTGCTCGCAAGATCGGCAGGATGTATGTCAAGGTCAGGAAGTCCCCGCCAAATAGGGTGTGACAGTTGGTCCAAGGTTGTGAGGGTGATAAAGTGGTTGGTCGCAAGTATGCAATATGCCTATTCCCGCCCAGAATCGAAGTAGAGGGCCATAGGCTCGCTCAGTACACTTACATAGAGTGACTCTAGATTTGTGATTTTAGACTGCTCAACCCATTGAAAGCCTAACCGTGATTTTAATCTATATTTCGTAAATGAATAGTACACATGAAAATAAGCAACTTTGTAATATATCTAATCCAATTTGCTTCTTTCTCCGCCAGAATTGATCAGCCATCATCAAAATTCTCAATTCTGGGGTAAAATCTGTAGTCAGTAAAGACTTCCCATTACTGAGATGCCTGAATGGCTGAGACTGATGCACAGACTGAAAGGTGGAGCTGGGAGCAGACGACTCCCTGTTCCACCATTATATTCAACTATATCTACATCTTGAGAATGCAGATACTATCCGAATGGGTGATGTTGGGCAGAGGACTTTGCCTCTTACCTCGTGGGCTTCACAGAGAGTCACATGGCCTGCCCTATTAGTGATACATCACCAGTATTGAGCAGTTGTTTTACCGCCATCCGGAAAGTACAAACACACAAAAAGAGTTTTGGGGAAATATTCATAGAACTGCTTTTATAGAAGCCCTGAAAAGTTTAGCGGTTTACAACTGTTTGATTGTATCTTGTGGAATACCATTTAGTAAAGTTCAAAGTTGTTATCCGATTAAAACCAGTTATCCACATAACAGGTGATAACTTATTGATCGCTGGGGGTCCAACAGCGGAGACCCGAACCAATAGGCAGAACAGTAAACATTTATTTTCCTTAGAATGGAGCGGCAATGCTTGACCACTGTTCCATTCATTCCCTATGGGGATGCACAGCTCTACACTCAGCTTTTTCTGGCAGCCCCATAGAAAACTGAGTGGCATCTGATCTGCCTTTCCAGTCTAGAACGGGTATAGTCTAGCTCTTCCGAACGGTGCTGGTCCCAGTAATCAGTTATCACCAGTGAATAGGTGATTACTTGTTTTACCCACACAACCCTTTTACCATCTGCTGAGACAAGTGTGAGCGACAATTACTTTTAAAAACTTCTAAAAATGGCACCAATTTCATATCAGACATAGATTTGATTTTCTCACTAATCACTCCAAATATCTCCTTTACTTTAGCTGCCATAAAATATGCTAGGTTAAGTGTGCCAATGTTCACAAATAGACGATATAATAGCACCACCTACTGTCCTCTTCAGAGTACTACACCAAAAAAGTGACAGACTTACCGTAGCTATAGATAAACTACTTAAAGGGAACCTATCACCAGATTTGGTGACTGTAAGCTGCGGCCACCACCAGTGGGCTCTTATATACAACATTCTAACATGCTGTATATAAGAGCCCAGGCTGCTGTGTAGAATGTAAAAAAACACTTTATAATACACATCTGAGGGGCGGGGCGGTGCGCTGCAGACTGGTCGGATGGGTGTCTCCGTTCTTCGATACCAGCGCCGCCTCTTTCGGCCATCTTTGTCCTCCTTCTTCTGAAGCCTGGGTGCATGACGCGTCCTACGTCATGCACACTAACCGGCATTGAGGTTCCACGCAGGCGCACTACAATACTTTGATCTGCCATACTCAGGACAGATCAAAGTGCGCCTGCGCGGGACTTCAATGCTGTTCTGTGTGCATGACGTAGGATGCGTCATGCACCCAGGCTTCAGAGGTAGGAGGACAAAGATGGCCAAAAGAAAAGGCGCCGTTACCGGAGAACGGAGAGTGGCCTGGACTCTCTTATACAACGTTAGAATGCTGTATATAAGAGCCCAGTGGTGGTGGCCCCACCTTATAGTCACCAAATCTGGTGACAGGTTCCCTTTAATTAAAAAGTATTGTAAATATTATGAAAAAATACCTTAAAGAAGTTGGTATTTACAAGATATTAATGGTTATAGGGGTTGTCTGCGTATGATGCCTTAGAACAAATTTCTGTTAGAATTTCCAACTTTCTCCATGCTCTACAAATTTGAGAACTGATTAGAAAAGTTCCCTTGGGGAACCATCAAAAATCACATCCACTATCTCCTTTGTTCGGACCGGTGTAAAATATGGAATTCTTAGGAAAAGTGAACCATAATTTACAAATGTATTTGACATATCTCGTTCTGCGCTGAGAGAACATTTATTAGATTGTTCTTTTGATTTGCTATGCTTTTCTCTCTGTAGTATCTTAAATTCTATGGAGAAGCCTGCTGGAAAAAAGCCATACTCTGAACATGCTGCCACTGACCCTAAAAGCAGCAGTACACAGCACAAAGCAACACATTTGTCTTGTGTTTTATATTGCACTATAGACCTCAAAGTAACATATGTAGCATATAGCCAAAAAGAGGCAAAAATTCCCCTAAAACAAAAATAATAGGTTCCAATTTACCAAGCTTGATGTTTTGTATGTATGCCAAAAGAGTAAACTGGCATTCAAGGGCATATATAGAAATCATAGACCAAAAAGTAAAATTTTTAACTGTCCCCCAAAAAATAGTAATAAAAAACTAACATTCGAGTCACATAATAGGATATGTCACAACTTTTCATCCTTTGCAAAGTAAATCTTCTCCTACTGAAGCCCCTAGATTCCCCTTTCATTGCACCCATTAAGTAAAATGTAACAAAAGTGCTCTGAAAATACTATATGATACCCAACAGTGAATTCATCCACACACACATGATGACTCTTCTGAACCCCTCTCAACTGCCCAAGCAAAGTATGATGTCCCCAACACTGTATGATCCCGAACTGTGACCCCCACACAGTCCTCCATGCAGTATGAGCCTATATACATTATAATGGCCCTCACACCACTCCACACTGTATAATAGCCCTCAATAACCCTCCAAACAGTATAATGGCCCTCACATAGTCCTCCGCACAGTATGATGAACTTCACACAAACCTACACACTGTATAATTGATAAAGTATAAGGCCCACAAATCGCATTTCATAAAGTAGAAAGACTCCCTCATAGCCCTCCAAATATGATAATGGCCTTGACACAGCCTTCTGTATAGTTTAATGGGCCCCACATTGCCTTTCATATAGTATAATACACCTCAAAAATCCTCCATATGGTATAATGAGCCTCACATAGTCCTCCATATAATATAATGCAGTCCCCTTAGTCCTCCCTATATTATAATGCACCTCTTAGTCCTCCATATCATATAATGCACCCCCATAATCCTCCATATAATATAATGGACCCCTTAGTCCTCCATGTAATATAATGTACTCCCATATAGAATAGTGCAGGCCCCATAGTCCTCCTTACTGTGTAATGCACCCGCATAGTCCTTCATATAGTATAATGAACTTCCGATAGTCGTCCATACAGTAAAATGAAAAGCTCATAGTCCTTCATATAGTATAATGCATTTCCCATAGTCCTCCTGTGTACAGTACACAGCCCATAGTATGTAGTACTAATAATGTAGTATTACAGCCACCACAGTGTACTAACTGATTAAAATAAATACTCACCTCTGTTCCTTGACCCCCTGTTCCAGTTTAGACAAGGAGCATTCTGAAGCCCGGTCTTCACTGCTCTGCACAGAGGGTATGATGAAGCGACATCGTCATGTCCGCTGCGCTGAGCTGTCAGATCTCAGATGCCGAGGGAGAATGATGGAGGGGGGGCCCGGTGTTGACGCTGGCACTAGGCCTCATCGACTCACGGGGTCTATAGTGGCTGCATAATCTGCTGCCAATGGTGGTACGCCATGTCTGGCATAAGATCTGCTATATTCATTGAGTGGCGTGCACCTGTTAATGAATTTGGGGCATCTTTCAGCTACTGTAAGACATGTACTCCAGTTATGGACTGAATGCATCTCTGTTGTAAGTTACACCATTCTTGTGGCATAAATTATGATGACTTTACTGGCGCCTTCCTGGTTAAGCTACACGCAAGCCAGTGGAGCTAGCCGGCACTGGATTAGCCAATCCGTGAGTGCAGTGGCTGTAGGTGGAGTGGCTGCTGAGCCGCCCTATTTTTCTGCACTTCAGGCAATATCACACCCCGGCAGCAGCAGTGGAGGCTCAGCGATGGCCCTGGGAATGAGTATAATGTGGTTTATTTATAACAAACTGCACCCGGGGACAGGGATTTTTTGAACGAGGACAATTTGTTTAATCTAAGGATAGTTTTATGGGTTTCTTCTTGTTCAGCAAAAATGCAATCACCAGAAAATGCAGTGGCAATTTAGCATACAGATGTATATTTCCGCTGCATTTTAATGTGTTTTATATGCTTTCTGATCAATCTTTTTTTATTGCTTAGCCTAAAGGGGGCTTTACACGCTCGTGAAAGCACCTACCCCCGTCCTTTGTGCGTCACGGGCAAATCACTGCCCGTGGCGCACAATATCGCTTGTACCCGTCACACATACTTACCTTCCTAGCAACGTCGCTGTGGCCGGTGAACCGCCTCCTTTCTAAGGGGGCGGTTCGTGCGGCATCACAGCGACATCACACGACAGGCGTCGAATTGAAGCGGAGGGGCGAAGAGCAGCCGCATGAACGACACGCCCACCTAGTTGCCGGAGTACGCAGGTATGGTGTTGTTCGCCGTTCCCGGGGTCACACGTAGTGATGTGTGCTGCCTCAGGAACGACGAACAACTTATGTCCACAACGACCAACGAGATTTTGAAAATGAACGACGTGTCAACGATTAGGTGAGTATTTTTGATCGTTAACACTCACTCGTAGGTGTTACACGCAACGACGTCGCTAACGACGCCGGATGTGCGTCACGAAATCCGTGACCCCGACGACATTTTGTTAGATATGTTGTTGTTTTCAAATACAATTTGATATATTCCAGGGGTCAATTTTATCTCAAAAATGTAATAACCCCAAATTTCTAAAAATTCTCCTTTATTATATCAAAGCTAAAAAAAGACTCATAGACATAAATACATACAATGTCTCAACTGGAATCAGCCAATACAGGGGTAGATACATGGCAATAATTCATCCTTCAATCACAGATCAATATACATTTCTCCTCCTAAACAATTCCTCAGAGGGAAAAATTGCAATTTTTCAAGGATTTATATATGTTTCATACCGTTGTTCATATTAGATATTTTTTTAAAAAACTAGTAAACTCACTGTTACACAGTGGTTTAGGAACTGTAAACAGAGACAAAAAGATATTTCGTCTCCATATCTAGTTCCAACCCCTATCCAGTTTTAGAGACCATATACCCACAGTAATACAAGTGTCATCCCTGATAGCTCCTTTTAATATATTTTATGACCGCTATTCAACATCCAGATCACATCCAGAGCTGGTCAATTTAGCAGAGGAAAAAACAGGGATAACTTTAAAACTAGGCACATCCTGGAATACCCATAGGTTATTCCTAACAGAACCAACACCCAACATATAGTGTACACTCATCTACTGAACTGTTATTTTAGATGCCATGCACCTTGTAGAATGCCAAAAGGTCATTCACTGCAGAACAGAGGCCTAATACTGGTTCAACGCCATCAACCGAACTGTTAGAAAAAGGATTTTTTCAGCAAAGCAACAAACACATATATGCCAAAGATTACACAGAATAAGTCCAATAACCATAATTTGTTCCTTGATAAAATTCTTGATAGATGAAATATTGATCACATATGCCCTTGAAGTAGAAAATAGTATTCCTCTTCATAAAAATGAATGAATAAATAAATAAATAAAAATGAATATTAGGCCTCTGTTCTGCAGTGAATGACCTTTTGGCATTCTACAAGGTGCATGGCATCTAAAATAACAGTTCAGTAGATGAGCGTACACTATATGTTGGGTGTTGGTTCTGTTAGGAATAACCTATGGGTATTCCAGGATGTGCCTAGTTTTAAAGTTATCCCTGTTTTTTCCTCTGCTAAATTGACCAGCTGTGGATGTGATCTGGATGTTGAATAGCGGTCATAAAATATATTAAAAGAAGCTATCAGGGATGACACTTGTATTACTGTGGGTATATGGTCTCTAAAACTGGATAGGGGTTGGAACTAGCTATAGAGACAAAATATCTTTTTGTTTCTGTTTTCAGTTCCTAAACCACTGTGTAACAGTGAGTTTACTAGTTTTTTAAAAAAATATCTAATATGAACAACGGTATGAAGCATATGTAAATCCTTGAAAAATTGCAGTTTTTCCCTCTGAGGAATTGTTTAGGAGGAGAAATGTATATTGATCTGTGATTGAAGGATGAATTATTGCCATGTATCTACCCCTCTATTGGCTGATTCCAGTTGAGACATTGTATGTATTTATGTCTATGAGTCTTTTTTTAGCTTTGATATAATAAAGGAGAATTTTTAGAAATTTGGGGTTATTACATTTTTGAGATAGATATGTTGTTGTGTGTAAAGCACCCTTTATTGATTTCAATGGGGCAACAAAATGCATTTAAATAACTAAAAACACACTGCAGGTTAATAAATATACTGTAAAAAATGCAAAGTGTGACACAGTTGAAATGTATTCATTTTGTTACTACTGTAAAAAGCTCTTGATTGTAAGAATTTATGTAACCACTAGAGGGAGACAAAGCCTAAATTCCGAGAAATGAGCTACAATGTCACATCCTAAATGCCAAAATAAACAGATATGACAAACTCCTGGAGCAGGTGATCTGCAGTAAAGGGCAGAAGTGACTGGTTCCATCCTACTACAGGAAGAACACAGAGTAGACAACTTGACTTTTCTTGGATAGCTTAGTCTATCCAAGTCTACAGCCATAATTGTGATAAGAAGTCATTAACTGTATTCCCTGTAAACTGTAAAATGATAATTAAAGTCAAAATAAACTGAATAAGTTTCATCAGCCTAAGAAAAAAATCACGGCCATCTTACTTTTTTTTTTTACGGACAGGGCAATGGTTGGCAACCCTGTAAGAACATCAGAAAGATGTCTGCTTACAGGAACTTTACAAGAACAAGTCAATTTATCACCCTGATTTGTGACCCTATAAATTAATTTCTATATTATGTGATAGGAATGAAAGGATAGCAATGGCTGTACAATGTATGTGAAATTTTGCTGTTAGTAATTCATAAATGATCATTTTCTATTGTACCTCACAGAAAAGAAATGCTGTGCAGAGTGACATTTCCATAAGACGACTGCACAGCTATGTCCTGGCTTTTAGTGGGGTGGACTCCAAAACATATGTGGTGTAGTCACTGGCAGACACATACAGAAAAGGGACCCCCTGTACAAAAACAATATTCGGGCCCTTTGCAGCTCAAAAGTTCATCAAAATGCACAATTCTACCTGCTTTGAAGATAGTATGGGCCCCTTAACCCCTTGGGCCCCTGGGTAGCGGAACAGGTTGCACCAATAATATGTCTGCCTCGGGGGGTATTGGGAAATATAGGGCTATCCATGCTGTACAAGAATCTGGAGTCTGTATACCTAGATTAGCCCTACCTCACATAAAATTATCACAGTGACTAAATCATGCCACCATATACAATAATGAGGGAATAGCACCTCCATATGGTGACCGGACACAATGACTTCCATACTGTAAACGATCATACAGTAGTCTAATAGTCTATTAAACAACTGCCCAAAGTCTATATTGGCCCTTGCATCATAGTGTCCATAGTACAACGAATACCACCAAACCTCAACAAGCCCCAATGATTTTGGCAGGAGCAATAGCGTATGAGTGCATGATCTTGTATCTGAAAGGAAAATTGAACATAGGATGCTCGCAACATTAAAGAAAATCTATTGGGATGTGGAATGTAACAAAACAGAATACATGACATGTGTAGGTAATAGAAATACAAGGTCATGTAAACCTGTACAGCCCCAAAACGAGAACTTGGTTAGAAAGCTTATACGCAATGAGTGTGGGAAGTTTTTCATGTTGCAGAATTTCTGCCGTTATTATGTAAATTAGGTTACTAAGACTAGCACCTTTAGCAGTGCCTGTGCTACATTCCACAAAGTTGTATATATATATACAGTCATATGAAAATGTTTGGGCACCCCTATTAATGGTAACCTTTTTTCTTTATAACAATTTGGGTTTTTGCAACAGCTATTTCAGTTTCATATATCTAATAACTGATGGACTGAGTAATATTTCTGGATTGAAATGAGGTTTATTGTACTAACAGAAAATGTGCAATCCGCATTTAAACAAAATTTGACCGATGCAAAAGTATGGGCACCTCAACATAAAAGGGACATTAATATTTTGTAGATCCTCCTTTTGCAAAAATAACATCCTCTAGTCGCTTCCTGTAGCTTTTAATGAGTTCCTGGATGAAGGTATATTTGACCATTCCTGTTTACAAAACAATTCCAGTTCAGTTAAGTTTGATGGTCGCCGAGCATGGACAGCACGCTTCAAATCATCCCACAGATTTTCAATGATATTCAGGTCTGGGGACTGGGACGGCCATTCCAGAACATTGTAATTGTTCCTCTGCATGAATGCCTGAGTAGATTTGGAGCGCTGTTTTGGATCATTGTCTTGCTAAAATATCCATCCCCTGATGTCACTGATTCTTGCACATTATTGTTGTTGCTGAGTTGAATCCATGCGACCCTCAACTTCAACAAGATTCTCGGTGCCGGCATTGGCCACACAGCCCCAAAGCATGATGGAACCTCCATCAACTTTTACTGTGGGTAGCAAGTGCTTTTCTTGGAAAGCCGTGTTTTTTTGCCTCCATGCATAATGCCTTTTTGTATGACCAAACAACTCAATCTTTGTTTCATCAGTCCACAGGACCTTCTTCCAAAATGTAACTGGCCTGTCCAAATGTGCTTTTGCATACCTCAGTCAACTCTGTTTGTGGCGTGCGTGCAGAAACGGCTTCTTTAGCATCACTCTCCCATACAGCTTCTCCTTGTGCAACGTGCGCTGTATTGTTGATCGATGCACACTGACACCATCTGCAGCAAGATGAAGCTGCAGGTCTTCGGAGGTGGTCTGTGGATTGTCCTTGACTGTTCACACCATTCTTCTTCTCTGCCTTTCTGATATTTTTCTTGGCCTGCCACTTCTGGGCTTAACAAGAACTGTACCTGTGTTCTTCCATTTCCTTACTATGTTCCTCACAGTGGAAACTGACAGTTTAAATCTCTGAGACAACTTTTTGTATCCTTCCCCTTAACAACTATGTTGAATAATCTTTGTTTTCAGATCATTTGAGAGTTGTTTTGAGGAGCCTATGATGCCACTCTTCATAGGAGATTCAAATAGGAGAACAACTTGCAAGTGGCCACCATAAATACCTTTTCTCATGATTGGATACACCTGCCTATGAAGTTCAAAGCTCAATGAGGTTGCAAAACCAATTTAGTGCTTTAGTAACTCAGTAAAAAGTAGTTAGGAGTGTTCAAATCAAGAAATTAATAAGGGTGCCCATACTTTTGCACCGGTCAAATTTTGTTTAAATTCAGGTTGCACATTTTCTGTTAGTACAATAAGCCTCATTTCAATCCAGAAATATTACTCAGTCCATCAGTTATTAGATATATGAAACTGAAATAGCTGTTTCAAAAACCCAAATTGTTAGAAAGAAAAAAGGTTAACATTAATAGGGGTGCCCAAACTTTTTCATATGACTGTATTATCCCCTGACTCCCCCTGTACACCCCCCACAAAACTTTTGAAATTCACCCTCGCTCCATGTAAATCTGGACGGTCCGATCCATGGACGTGCTTGCAGTGGCATCTATCTGTCCTCTCCGCTGCTGATTGTCGTCCTCCTGCTCTGATTGACATGGATGTTGCCTCCTGTGTCATCCTCATAGTCAGGAGAATTCTCGTGCCTGTGCAGACATTGCTTTCTTGTGCATTCACAGTTATGTTTTAGGCTCTGCTGCAGTAGGGCAGAGCAAAGTGCACATGCTGTTAAGGGATTGGTGGCTTAGAAGGAGGATAGTACATACAATTCTAAGCGCAACCCGGGGTCCACCGTGCTATGGATGGATATAGCTGCTAAGAGCCCAGAGAGCTGGACGGACAACTACAGACTTCAGTATAATTCGATTCAAATTAACAGGGCACAAATGGTCAGTGTTATTTGCACACTAACACTAGTGAACATAAATGCAAATTCAGCGGAGCCACTATATGCAAACCTGCAAAGCAGCCCCTGCTACAAATACAGTAATAAAGTTCAAGGCAGCAGTGCGCTAAAATCAGTGCTGCTGCCTGATAAGGTGAAGACACTTGGGTAACAGTATGCTAAACCTGCGCTGTTACACCGATAGAGGTGAGGCAGGCTAGAGATAGCAGTGGATTCCCCAGCACTATCACAGCTTATGTATACATATGGAGGACTGCGGTAACCTGTATGCATAGCCCGTGCTGTTACTAGCAAAGATTATTCAGTAGCAGGATGACTATAGAGAGCCTGCTAAAATTATTAAGTAGTGGAGAGGTAAAGAGCCCTGCCTAACTGAACCTCTCACCGCATAACAAGAAAACACAGAGCGCCGTCCGGCGTCACTATATAACCTAAGCACCGCCCAGTCTCAGCTCACACCCAATCAGCATAGTTGACATCCAACAGCCAATCCAGAGAAGCCAAGTCATTGGGGCAGCTGATGTCCAACGGCAAATCCAGAGAAGCCACATCATCGATGCAGCTGATGTCCAAAGGCCAATCCAGAGAAGCCACGTCATCGATGCAGCTGACGTCCAACGGCCAATCCGAAGATGCCACTTCATGCGCATGCGCATTGGCCAAAGAGTCAGACTCAGAATAAGACACCGCCGCGCATGCGCACTCGCCCGCTTTCCACACTTAAGCGGGCTTTACACGCTGCGATCTCCCTAACGAGATCGCAAGCGATAGTAACCGCCCCCGTCGGTTGTGCGACACGGGCATATCGCTGCCCGTGTCGCACAACCTCGCTTAACCCGTCACATGCAGTTACCTGCCCTGCGACGTCGCTCTGGACAGCGGTCCGCCTCCTTCCTAAGGGGGCGGGTTGTGCGGTGTCACAGCGACGTCACACGGCAGCCGTCCAATAGAAGCGGAGGGGCGGAGATGAGCAGGACGTAAACATCCTCCTTCCTTCCACATTGCCAATGAAGGCAGGTAAGCAGATGTTCCTCGCTCCTGCGGTGTCACACACAGCGATGTATGCTGCCGCAGGAACGAGGAACAACATCGCTAATGAGAAGAAAACGATTTTTTGTTTCAGAACGACCTCTTCGCGGCAAACGATTTTGGCCGCTTTTGCGATCGTTTAAGGTCGCTGGTCAGTGTCACATGCTGCAATATTGTTAATGACGCCGCATGTGCGTCACTAATGACGTGACCTCGACGATAATTCATTAACGATATCGTAGCGTGTAAAGCCCGCTTTAGACTCTGGCGGCTGAACAGCGACCAGTAACACAGAGGAGGATTGGGCCAGACGTTGAGAATGGCGCCAAGGCAGAGCTGAGCCTGCAGAATGGGTCACGGGCAATGGATAGTCAGGAGGCACCCTGACTCTGACCTGAGAAGGGGGACGCCCCCGGCATATAGCCGTAACACATGTGCCAACCGGCGATGTCTGCACAGGCATGAGATTTCTCCTGGCTATGTGGATGACGCAAGAGGCAACATCCATGTCAGTCGAAGCAAGAGTATGGCAATCAGTGGCGGAGCGGAGGGATAAATGCCGCAGCAAGCATGCCCATTAGATCGGACAGTGCAGATTTGCATACAGCGCAAGTGAATTTCAAAAGGCATTTGGGAAGTGTACAGGAGTTGTCAGGTGATAATATGCACCTTTATGGAATGCAGCACAGGCGCTGCTGAAGGTGCTAGTCTTTCTTCAGACACGAAAACACTGGTGACAGGTTCCCTTTAAGTCTGTAATTCAGATAAGCCATATGCACACAGTGTATTTCTTTGCAGCAAATCTTCCGTTGATATCAGTGCAAGAAAAATGAAAATTTGGAACAAATTTTCATTTTTCTTGCACTGATATCAACGGAAGATTTGCTTTTATGCAGAATTGCATTATGCATTGTAGAGATAAATACTGCAATTACAAGTGATATGCTTCAGATATGAAAGTCCTCGTTAAATGACATTATACTAGGGGAAATGATCACTAATATGTAGATGAAATTTGACAACATGACATGGCAAATCTAGATTTGATATGTAACATTTGCCATGTCAATTTGTTGCTAATTAATTAATTCATTTAAAAAAAAAAAAAAACACACACAAAAAAACAAAGCTTGGTGTTAAGATCCCCCCCTGTTTTGTTAATGAAAGGAGGAAGGGGGCAGGGGAAAACGGAATCCAGCACCAAAAAAATTTTTAATATACATTTTTTTTTTATTGAGGCATATAAGTTAAAAATATGAAAACCGCAAAGGGGGGGGGGGGGGGGGGGAAGGGGTATCATGGTATCCTTACGCGTTTCGGACAGGAGGTTAAAAACATGTCCTTATTCATAGGACCTATGAATAAGGACATGTTTTTAACATCCTGTCCATTTTTCTCAGAGGCAAAACAGTCATTTGTCCCTGGGTATAGCCAGCCTGGTGGGAGGGGTCAGTCAGTCAGTAGTGAGGAGAGAGTCGAGTAGCACACATGAGAGGTGTGCGGTCGTGCCTGAGCTGGGTCTGTGTAACGGTGACCCTGGAGGCACAGGAGAGAGGTCGCCAGGAGGGGTACCGATATACCGCTCGGACTGGAGCATGCACGGGGCACAGGGACCTAGGTCAAATGTCAGGTTTCAAACGGATTGATAAATACCTGCACGGTGAGGACACCTTCACAGACTTCATCGAACCAAATAATGCGGGGGCATCAGCAGTAAACTATGATTGGGGTTCGGACACTTACCTCTCCGCAGGGTTCGCACTGCCCGCCCTACGGAGAAGGAGATTGTACTCCAAAAGAGACAGTCAGGGTTCCCAAATGCTCCACGCTACAGGGACTCAATCTACAGAGCGTGCCGGGGACAGAGTAACCTGGGTCACTACATTGGCACTGATACTCCTCGGACCGGAACCAGCAAGCCGAGGGTCCATGTGAGTAGAGACTGTTAAAGTTAACCTGGTGTGGTCTCCATCATTATACACCGTACATCTCCCAGGCACAGCCCTACACCATACATCTCCCAGGCACAGCCCTACCTGCGGAGGGCCTACAACCATAGCTGCCACTACCACTATCCCTGGGAGTACCCACATTGAGCAGCGGCGGTTCTCCATTCTTAACCGCAACCCGCAGGTGGCGTCACGAACATTAACTCTATTATCCCCTGTAAATACTCTCCCTTTTATTAAGCATCCCCAGGGTACGGGACCATGACATCCCAGTTTGCAACCGCCCGGGACTGAGTACCCCCTTCCCTGGGCGACATAACTGCATATGATGAATGGGATAAGATTCCTTTAGAAAGCTGCCAGAAGCTGGTATATCACTATGCTTTACGATTTTAGCAGGTCATAACAGCCAAAAGTGCTATACTAAGTATTTAATACTCTTGTCATGAAGGAGCAAATAATTCTAGCCTGCCATAGTCATTTAAAGTGACATTTTGACTTTGGGAAACCACTTGTTATATTAATTCTATTGAGATATTTATGTTGTTCTTGTTTAATCAGCTTACTGTAAACAGGAGAACCCTTGTAAATTGCAATAATAAACCTAATTTACAATGGGGGTTGAATAATTTTGACTGTATTTGTAATTACCAAGGGGAAAGTAAAAGCCACTGTTCACTCTATATAGACATTTCAAAGAATAACAGAACAGAAACACTGCACAGCGGAGTTCTAAGAAAAGATAATCTAGATTGCTATTTACTAAAACACACGTCAGATCTAGAGCTGGCAGCTTCTCTTCAAAGCTCATTGTCTTATGTGATTTTGCCAGAAGCCATCTTAAAGGGTTTTTTCCGTTTTGGAAAACCACTTTCCTCCAGCTGTAGTTTGTTTGAAATAAAACATAACAAAGCAAAGTGTGCTTTACTGACCCTCCCCAGGTCCAGCATTGAGTCTCCGTCACTACTCCATGTGTCTTTTCTTGTCTGCAATGCTATCTTCATGTTGACAGCACTACAGCCAATCAGTGAGCTCAACGGCTTGTGCAGTCAACTCGCTGAGCTCAATTACTAGCATGAGCGCTATCGAGGTGAGAGCTGTAGACAACAACAGACAGAAGGAGACTCTGCGCTGGACAAGGGGAGGGTGAGTTAAGCATAGTTTATTGTAAAATTGTAACATCTATGCCGAATTCTGCTTCGGCCACTAGGCGGTGCCACACTGTTGTTGTGGGTGATGATTGATATAACAATCCTTTTTTTATTCCTGAGACTTGTGGGTTTGGCCAGTCTGGAAACTACAGGGTTAACCTTGTCTTGATTTCAGTCTGCGGTCATCACTGGGTGGGGCTGTACTATATAAACCCCAGAGAGCCAGCTCCTACTGCCAGTCAAGAGAGATTATATCCTGATATCTGCCACTGTCTTGAATGCCTGTATTTTGATCTGATTTTCCTGTTCATTGACCTTAGCTTTACATTTGACTACCTGCTCGGTTTTTTTCCTGTTTCTGACATTGCCTCCTGGCTCTGACCCGACGTCCTGACTATCCTTCTTCTCAGCTTGCACCACCGAACAGCAGTTGACTCTGTGGCACTTTCCCAGGGACCTCTGTTCCTCTGTTTAAGTCCAGATCCCTCTACAAGGGTTAAAGGGTGACGGCCAGGGCAACACCTAAGTTCTGGGAAATGGAGTAGCTTGCGTCAAGCCTGTTTGTTGTAGCCATTTTGGCGCTGCCAGGTGACTACTTACTATAAGCACATCACATATTGACTGGCTAAAACAAATTATGGTTCTCCTCCAAATGATGGTGGATAAAATGCAAGACCTTGCCAATTTAGGTCACCATCATGCAGAACAAATTGGCCAACATGAAACCACTAAGATTCAAGCCCCTGTAGCCCCTCCCTTGATTACTCCTCAATCCAAAGTTAACCTCCCCAACCAATTTTCAGGTGATAGTAGGATTTATTTTTCTTTTTGGGACTTTTGTCTGGTTCTGAAAGCTAGCGTGTGGGATTTATCGTTTTCTTGCTGCAGACTGACTCCCAGGCTTGGTCTTTTTCTCTACCCCTGACTTTCTAAAGCTCTCCACAGTCGATTTGTTTTTTAAGCGTTAGGGCTACTATATGATGATGCTGACCGATTAGTGTTAGCTGAAAGTAAATAAAATATCTTATGGAGGATTACTGTACGTTTTTTGGTGCTGAGTCACTGACTCAGTGGAATGACTAGGCCCTTCGCTTTTAGTTCCAAGCAGGACTGTCCGTCGATATTAAAGACATGTTAGTGCAGCTTTCATCTCCTGACTCCCTTGACTCAGCCATGTCCCTGGCATTATGCCTTCATAAGCAGTTACGCAAATGCAGATTCGAATGCACTGCTGATTTTGCACCTGATCCTAAAACTGGTATATCATTATTGCTGGAACTATGCAGATTGGGATGACCAACTCCCATCAACAATGGCCCAAGCAGCAAAAACTAAATATTAGTAGCAACTATAGAGAGCCTGAACTTCCGATGCATGCCTGCCCAAGACAATTTCTGCCAGAAACACACCAGCGCCTAGATGAGTCCCGGGATGCCCACCTAGACGCATATGTATTTCCCTATGATTTAGCAAAACTATTACTCCCTTTTTTATCTTTATCTTTTACCTTGGGATACCCTTACTAAAAGTATGTTTTCCTATGAAAGTCACTGTTATTGATGATACACCTCTCGGCCAGTGTAGTGAAGTACATCACTAAGAAGGTGTCCGTGCTTCAAATTTTGAATCCATGTCATTTTTTGTCCTTGAAAACATGTTCGCAATCATGGTATTTGGCATGTCTTGATTACAAGACTGGCATCGGGCTGATATTGTACGTTGGAGCCCTGAATGACAGGAGAAATGTATGTCTTTATCTGTGAATCAGTCTAAAGCCATACCATGTAATTAACCTGATACATATAGAAGATTTTGCGTATGTGTTTTCTGTGTCCAAAAAATGACCCCCACACAGAGATTATAGTTATCCCATTGACGTGGTACCAAACCCACTTCTCCCCAAGGGTAAAATATATAATCTTTCTGCTCCAGAACACCAGGTCATGAAAGATGATATAGCAGGCAGTCGGCACATAGAATTCATCAGACCATCCAAGTCCCCAGTAGATGCCTGTTTCTTTTTTGCTGGTAATAAAAGTGGAGGTCTCAGACCTTGTATCGACTTTCTGGAACTTAACAAAATTACTGTGAGGAGTCTGTATCCTCTGTCACTCATTTCTGATCTCTATATTCAGCTGTTGGGAGCCCGTTGGTTCACCAAACATGATCTCAAGGGTGCGTATAACCTCATTCATATAAGAGAAGGAGATGAGTGGAAGATAGCATTTAACACACCTGAGGGTCACTAGGAGTATCATGTGATGTCTTTTGGGCTACGTAATGTACCAGCTATTTATCAAAATGTTAATGACATATTCAGACATATTGGTTGGACAATATGTGGTTGTTTATCTGGATGACATCTTGATTTATTCACCTGGTATTATGTCGCACAACCAACATGTACTGTATTTTCTGGTGTATAAAACGGCCCCCAACTTTTCCAGTTCAAATATAGAGTTGGGATATACTGTATATAATCGAGTATAAGCCGACAAGTAATGTGCCCATTGTTTAGTAATGTCCCCTGCAGTAATGAGCCCATTGTTTAGTACTGTGCCCATCCTTGTCCCCCCCCTTGTAGTAATGAGCCCATTGTTTAGTAATGCCCTCCTACTGGTCCCCTTCTTGTCCCCTATTATGCCGTTCTTTACACACAATAAACATTATTCTCACCTCTCCTCCGTTCCCGCGGTGCCCTCAGCTGCTTCTTCAAAACCGCAAGGCACATAGACCCGTCCATGATAGCGTCCGATGCACGGAGCTGCTGTCTGCCGTTATGGCTTTACTGCAGTTGAATGCTTTGTGGCGCCGTGTATGGGATGCGATCATGGAGGAGTGCTTCTTGCAGACCACAGGCCCATAGACCCCTCCATGATCGCGGTCTGTACGCAGGGTCGCCGCTGCTGTCAGCGCTTTAATGCAGTTGAATGCTTTACGGTTCTGCAAACCATTCAATTGCAGTAAAACCATGAAGGCAGCGGGGGCAGCCCTGTGTACAGGATGCTGTCGTGGAGGGGTCTATGGGATGCAGTCTGCCAGAAGAAGCTGACGGCCCCGCGGGAATGGAGGACAGGTGAGAATAATGTTTATTGTGTGTAAGAAGGGGACTGGTAGGAGGGCATTACTAAACAATGGGCTCATGCAGAACCATGCACCACGTACAAGACGACACCCGGCGCATAAGACGACCCCCGACTTTTGAGAAGATTTTCAGGGGTTAATAAGTAGTCTTATACGCCAGAAATACAGAGACTGAGACAATTTCTTATTTGCCTAGCTTGAAAAATGTGTATTTTTTGGTTGAAGAAGTAACTTTCTTGGGGTATATCTTGTTTGAAAAATTGCTTCCAAATTAACCTCTCTAAGGTCCAGGCTGTTATGGAGTGGGTACAACCTAGGTCATTGAAGGCCTTGTAGCTTTTCTTGGGTTTGCCAACTACTATTGTAAATTTATGACAATTTTTTTCCAAGATTGCCAAACCACTTACTGACTTGACCAACAAACGGGCAGAAAACAGAAGGAAACCAGAGGCCATCTGTGCCTTCATGGAATTAAAGAAATGTTTCCAAGTTGTCCCTACATTGGTACAGTATGACTTAGAACATTCTTTTATAGTGGAAGTTTATGCCTCAGAGATTAGAGTGGGAGCTGTATTGTCACACGGTACACCGTCTTTCACTCAATGCCGCCAGTGTGCCTTCTTTTCACAATTTTTTGTCAACTTAAAAAACAATATCGGCAATAATGAATTGTTGTCAATCAAATGGGCCTTCCAGGAATGGCTCCAATTCCACAAAGATGCTAAACATAAAATCATAGTTATTACTGACCACAAAAATCTGACATATCTTGAGTCAACCAAAGACAAAACCCTAGGCAAGCTAGATGGGTCATGTTCTTTTCTAGGTTTGATTTTGTAGTGACATTTAGACCTGAAACAAAATACATGAAAGCCAAGTTTCTGCCCATCCCAAACCACTGGCTCAGAACAAGTCCCCATTCTAGCTGAGGATTTAGTTGTGCCCGCTGTATCTCTAACTCTTGCTAAGGCGATTTGAAGAATTCACCCCTGACAATGCTTCCTCTCAAAAATTATCAGGCCTCCCCAGTTTTACCTACAAGTACTCCAGAAGTCTCATGATTCTATCCTTGCAGGTCACCCTGGGATTAGAAATATAATCCAACTAATAACCATGAATTTTTGATGACTAACCCCAGAGTGCCAGCTCCCACTGCCAGTCAGTAGAGATTCTATAATGATTTGTGTATCTGTCCTGAACTTTTGTATTTTGACCTGATTTTGCTGTTCATTGACCTTGGCTTTACATTTGACTACCCGCTTGTTGTTGATTCTATTCCTGACGTGATTTCCTGGATCTGATCTGGCTTCCTGACTATCCTTCTTGCCAGCTTGTGCCACCGAACAGCAGCTCACTCTGTTTCTGTTTAAGTCAAGATCCCTGTACAGGGTTTAAAGGCTGAAGGTCAGAGCAACCCCTTGGTTCTGTGAAACTGAGTAGCTTGTGCCAAATCTGTTCATGGTAGCCATTTTGGAGCTGCCAGGTAACTATTAACTGTCACTGCTAGTCATAGCTTTAAGGACCTCCTATACGTAGGGGTGGGATTCAGTCAGTTCTGCCTGGTTCGGAAGAACCGGTTGTTAAAATAGCAGCCGGTTACCCGAACCGGCAAGAAACAGCTCCGGCGATCTGATTCCCTGTATTCATTTGTGTTAGTGTCTCTTTAAGACTCTAACACAAATGAATCCCAGTACCTCCGCGCCACACTTCCGGATTCAGTGGAGCCTGTCTGCTCCCTGACTCGGCGTCCAGTGACGCGCTGATGCTACAGAGAGGTCACAGCAGTGTGAGGAGATAGCTCCTCCTCCTGCCGTCTTTCAGCGTCAGTGTAACTGCAGAATGCCACTGCCGCGGAGGACGGGAGACACAGGAGAGGCAGCCGGTGCTTGGAGCAGGTAAGCACTCAGTGAGCCGAAGATGCAGGGAGAGGGGCCGCATAATAGCAGCTATATGGGGAGAGGGGCCACATAGGATGGGAGCTATATGGGAAAAGGAGCCATATGGGACAGGATCTGCAGGGGAAAAGGAGCACATGGGATGAGATCTGCTGGGGAAAGAGGCCATAATGGGATGGGATCTGCTGGGGAAAGAGGTCATAATGGGATGTGATCTGCAGGGGGAAAAAGGCCATAATGGGATGGGATCTGCAGGGGGGAAAAGGCCATATTGGGATGAGATCTGCTGGGGAAAGAAGCCATAATGGGATGGGATCTGCTGGGGAAAGAGGCCATAATGGGATGGGATCTGCAGGGAGAAAAAGGCCATAATGGGATGGGATCTGCAGGGGGAAAAAGGCCATAATGGGATGTGATCTGCAGGGGGAAAAACGCCATAATGGGATGGGATCTGCAGGGGGAAAAATGCCATATTGGGATGGGATCTGCAGGGGGGAAAAGGCCATATTGGGATGGGATCTGCAGGGGAAAGAGGCCATATTGGGATGGGATCTGCAGGGGGAAAGAGGCCATAATGGGATGGGATCTGCAGGGGGAAAGAGGCCATATCTGCAGGGGGGAAAAAGGCCATAATAGGATGGGATCTGCAGGGGGAAAGAGGCCATAATGGGATGGGATCTGCAGGGGGAAAGAGGCCATAATGGGATGGGATCTGCAGGGGGAAAGAGGCCATAATGGGAAGGGATCTGCAGGGGGAAAGAGGCCATAATGGGATGGGATCTCCAGGGGGAAAGAGGCCATAATGGGATGGGATCTGCAGGGGGAAAGAGGCCATAATGGGATGGGATCTGTAGGGGGAAAAAGGCCATAATGGGATGGGATCTGCAGGGGGGAAAAGGCCATATTGGGATGAGATCTGCTGGGGAAAGAGGCCATAATGGGATGGGATATGCAGGGGAAAGAGGCCATTATGGGATGGAATCTGCAGGGGGAGAGAGACCACATGGGATGAGATCTGTATGGAGAAGGTCATCCGTTCCAATTTTAGCAGGGCTCCTTTAGTAATCATTTTTAAAAATTGTACAAAAACTGTTTAATACAAAATGACTGACAGTGACTGGAACAACTGGTGCTGGATAGGAGAGTGACGGTATAGGAGCGTAAGAAGGGGAAAGAGATTATACTTTAAATTACTAGGATTTTTTGGTTGAGGAAAGTGTGTGAAAATGGGTGTGGCTAACAAAATGGGTGTGGTTATATAATGGGTGTGGTTTTCAAATGGGCGGGGTTTACAGAGAACCTGTTGTTAAAAATTTGAATCCCACCCCTGCCTATACAGTCATGGCCAAACGTTTTGAGAATGCTACAAATATTAATTTTTACAAAGTCTACTGCTTAAGTTTTTTAATGGCAATTTGCATATACTCCAGAATGTCATAAAGAGTGATCAGCTTAACAGCAATTACTTGCAAAGTCAATATTGGCTAAGAAAATGAACTTTAACCCTCAAAACACATTTCAACATCATTGCATTCCTGCCTTAAAAGGAGCAGCTAACATTGTTTTAGTGATTGTGCCATTAACACAGGTGTGGGTGTTGATGAGGACAGGGCTGGCGATCAATCAGTCATGATTAAGTAAGAATGACACCACTGGACACTTTAAAATGAGGCTGGTGCTTGGTATCATTGTTTCTCTTCAGTTAACTATGGTTATCTCTAAAGAAACACGTGCAGCCATCATTGCTCTGCACAAAAATGGCCTAACAGGGAAGAGTATCGCAGCTACAAAGATTGCACCTCAGTCAACAATCTATCACATCATCAAGAACTTCAAGGAGAGAGCTTCCATTGTTGCCAAAAAGGCTCCAGGGCGCCCAAGAAGGACCAGCAAACGCCAGGACCATATCTTAAAACTGTTTCAGCTGCAGGATCGGACTACCAGCAGTGCAGAGCTAGCTCAGCAATGGCAGCAAGCTGGTGTGAGTGCTTCTGAGGCGGAGACTCTTTGAGCAAGGCCTGGTTTCAAGGAGGGTAGCAAAGAAGCCACTTCTCTCCAGAAAAAACATCAGGGACCGACTGATATTCTGCAAAAGGTACAGGGAGTGGACTGCTGAGGACTGGGGTAAAGTCATTTTCTCAGATGAATCCCCTTTTCGATTGTTTGGGACATCTGGAAAACAGCTTATTAGGAGAAGAAGATGTGAGCGCTACCACCAGTCTTGTCTCATGCCAACTGTTAAGCATCCTGAAACGATTCATGTGTGGGGTTGCTTCTCAGCCAAGGGAATCGGCTTACTCACAGTCTTGCCTAAAAACACAGCCATGAATAAAGAATGGTACCAGAATGTCCTCCAAGAGCAACTTCTCCCAACTGTCCAAGAGCAGTTTGGCACCCAACAATGCCTTTTCCAGCATGATGGAGCACCTTGCCATAAAGCAAAGGTGATGACTAATTGGCTCATGGAACAAAACATAGAGATTTTGGGTCCATGGCCTGGAAACTCCCCAGATCTTAATCCCATTGAGAACTTGTGGGCAATCATCAAGAGACGGGTGGACAAACAAAAAACAACAAATTCTGGCAAAATGCAAGCATTGCTTATGCAAGAATGGACAGCTATCAGTTAGCATTTGGTCCAGAAGTTGATTGAGAGCATGCCAGGGAGAATTGCAGAGGTCCTGAAGAAGAAGGGTCAACACTGCAAATATTGACTTGCTGCATTAACTCATTCTAACTGTCAATATAACCTTTTGGTACTCATAATATGATTGCAATTATATTTCTGTATGTGATGTAAACATCAGACAAACACAATTAAAAACCAGAGGGCAACATATCATGTGAAAATATCATTTTGGTGTCATTCTCAAAACTTTTGGCCATGACTGTACGTTTCAATCTATGAAGGCAACACACTGCTAACTACATTGTTTTTACACTTCCCCAATTTTAAAAACATTTTTAAAAACATTATTGAAAATACTATACCCTTAGTTCCAATTGGTTTATATTAATTTGTATTTAGTTTTTTAATCTGGCACTATGTACAATCTGTGTCTCACCCTACAGGCATTTTAGGTTATCGACACACATGTTCTCCAGTTTATGTGTTCCTTAGGGGGTGCGGTATTGTCATTTCTATATCATATTGTTTCTTAACAATTGGCTGTGATACAGGCCCAATTCTTACCTGCAGCCCCACAGAAGTTTATAAGGGTACTTGTGTTTGTCCCTGCCTCGACTTCGGGTGTGACTAGCTGCAGTTTTTTGTATAGCTTGTTAACTATTATCTGTGACCACATGACAAAAAATAAACTGTAGCTGGGGGACATGAGTTTTCATAAACCGTAAAGCTTCTTTAAAGTTGTAATAATTATGGGAGGACAGCTTGTATGAAGCTTGTAAAATGTTGCATGCAACCGCAGATTTAATCTTGGAAATTCCTGCAACAAGTAAAGTATGAAGATGGGATCTCAGTCGAAAGCTAAAAGAACAAACTGATCAAAATGATTTAAAGGGAACCTGTCAGCAGAAATGTCCCCTAAAACCTAACAGATTCCCCCTCTGCAGCTCCTGGGCTGCATTCTATAAAGGTCCCTGTTATGATTGTGCCCACTTTCTGACCGAAAAAAAGTGTTTATAAAGTTGTACCTTTTTGGCTTCTGATTCTGTAAATCCGTCACGGGGGCGGGCTGCCTGATGGCCGTTATTCTGCCCCCTGGTCCTGTATGCCGCCCCCATCGCTGATTTCAATACTTCTGGACGCCGCCCACTGCTCCAGCCATCCCCGCGCATGCCCAGTGCCCATCTCTCGGGGATGAGCACTGTGCCCAGCGTCACCGCTGGTGACGTGCACGCAGGGTTAAGATTATGGGCGGTGCTGTGATGTTTATTCCTAAGCAACCGCCCATAATCACGGGACCGCGCTTTCGGTGTAGTCACTGCTCCGCGCTCTTCCCATCTATTTCCTGCCTCGGGGCAAGATGGGAAGGAGGCGAAGTGAGGTCAGCAGCAGCGCGCTTGCGCAGAAAGAAGCAGGCCGAGGGGGAAAGCGCGGTCCCGCGATTATGGGCGGTTGCTTAGGAATAAACATCACAGCACCGCCCATAATCTTAACCCTGCGTGCACGTCACCAGCGGTGACGCTGGGCACAGTGCTCATCCCCGAGAGATGGGCACTGGGCATGCGCGCGGATGGCTGGAGCAGTGGGCGGCGTCCAGAAGTATTGAAATCAGCGATGGGGGCGGCATACAGGACCAGGGGGCAGAATAACGGCCATCAGGCAGCCCACCCCCGTGACGGATTTACAGAATCAGAAGCCAAAAAGGTACAACTTTATAAACACTTTTTTTCGGTCAGAAAGTGGGCACAATCATAACAGGGACCTTTCTAGAATGCAGCCCAGGAGCTGCAGAGGGGGAATCTGTTAGGTTTTATGGGACATTTCTGCTGACAGGTTCCCTTTAACCACTAACCTTAACATAATGCTAAGATATTTCAAAACTTTATGGTTTGTCTATGGATTAAGAAATGATCAGGAGAGAAGATCTAATTTTTTGTTTACTAGATTCATTAGATTTTTCTACTATTCTGACTGTAATAGTGCAAACTGACTTAATGTATACACACCAAAGGAATCAATAATCTGAGACTCATTAGGGACAAGGGCTGTGTTATTCAAAGCTTAATCTGAAGGTACTGACTCACAAGAAACATGGGTGGATGTCATTTTACCAAACTCTGTTGGAGTCCAACACAGTCAAAGTTTTTTCACAACTAATGAGCAAAATTAACTTACCCTTTGTTAATATTTTACATAAATTACAGGCACAGGTATGTTAAACTGACACCTAAGCAATGGTTGTGAAGCGCGTACCAGTGTTGCTTTATTGACTCATGTATATTACCGCTTGTACAAAACAAAGAGTAAAAGTACATACTGAAATCTAAAAACATATCATATTACCAATATGCAGTGGAGGGAAATTGATAAATTGATGGGAAAGAGGTGAAGAAGTGAACCACAGTCATTGGATGAGCATAGACATTCTAATATAGGTCCATAGTAGGTTACACTGGAAACTAATGGTGATGGAGCTATTCTCAATGGGATAATGTTTATATTTAGCATGTACAGCTGAAACCAGAAGTTTACATACACTATCTAAAAAGACACATCTGCATGTTTTCTCAATATCTGACATCAAATAAGAATAAACCTTTCCATTTTAGGCCAATTAGTATTACCAAAATTATTTATATTTGCCAAATGCCAGAATAATGAATGTGAGAGAATGTTTTAGTGCAATTTTATTACTTTCTGCAAAGTCAAAAATGTACATACATTTCATTAGTATTTGGTACCATTACACTTAAACTGTATGACTTGGGTGAAATATTTTGGATATCCTTCCACAAGCTTCTCACAATAATTGGTAGGAATTTCGGCCCATTCCTCCTGACAGAACTGGTGTAACTGAGCCATGTTTCTAGGTCACCTTGCTCACACTGGCCTTTTCAGCTTTGTCAATAAATTTTCAATAGGATTGAGATCAGGGGTTTGTGATGGCCACGCCAAAACACTGACTTTGTTATTCTTAAGAAACTTTCTAACCGCTTTGGCAGTATGCTTTGGGTCATTGTCCAGTTGGAAGCCCCATTTCCGCCCAGGTTTTATGTACTTGGCTGATGTCTCGAGATGTTGCTTCAGTGGTGCCACATAATATTCTTTCCTCATGATGCCATCTATTTTGTCAAGTGCACTAGTCTCTCCTGCAGCAAAACAACCCCACAACATGATGCTGCCACCCCTATGTTTTACAGTTGGGATGGTGTTCTAAGGCTTCAAAGCTTTTCCCTATTTCCTCCAAACATAACAATGGTCATTATTCAATTTTAGTTTTGTCAGACCACAGGACATGTCTCCAAAAATTAAGGTCTTCCTGTGTGCACTTGCAAACATTAATCTGGCTTTATGTTTCTTTTGCAGCTATGGCTTCTTCCTGGCAGAGTTGCCCTTCAGACTACATGGATACAGTACTCGTTTCACTGTGGATAATCACTTAATCTTACCACCTTCTGCCAGCATCTTCACAAGGTCATTTGCTTTTGTCCTTGGGTTTCTATGCATATGTCTGACAAAAGCACGTTCATCTCTGGTACAGAGAACCACTGTCTTCTTCATCAGTGGTATGATGGCTGGAAATTCCCATCTTGTTTGTTCTTGCATATAATTTTTGTACAGATGAACGAGGCACCTTCAGGTATCTGGAAATTGCACCCAAGACTTATGCAAGTCCACAATTCTCTTACTGAGATCTTGGCTGATTTCTTTTGACTTTCCCATGATGCTACACAAAAAAGTAGTATGTTTCAGGTGTGCAATATATATATCCACAGGTGAGTCTCCAATTAACTCAGATGTTGTCAATAAACCTATTAGAAGCTTCCAAAGACATGACATCATCATATGGGCTGTTTCATATTATATAAAGGCATAGTACTCTTAGTGTATGTAAACCTTCAACTGTGCAGAAAGTAATTAACCCCTTAACGACCTTTGACGTACTGAGTACGTTATGGTGACATGGTGCTAAACGACCCATGACGTACTCAGTACGTCATGGCGAAATCGCGGTCCCGGAGCCCCGGGGAGTGAAATTTGTTTAATTAAACGGTAGATTCGGGAAGGAGGGGACCTCTGCCTGACCTCAGGAGGGGTGGTGCCTCCTCCCCGAACCTACAGAGGCTGTGATTGGCTGACGAACGCCGCTCAGCCAATTACAGCCACTGTAATGTTCCAGCCATTGAAAATGGCTGGAACATTGAAATCCAGCCCTGATCAGTGCTGCTGTAGCACTGGCCATTGGCTGGAGCTGGGTGATCGATGCTTCACCCGCCCCCAGCTCTGATTGGAGAGACCGGTCTTGTGACCGCTCTCTCCAATCAATGTGGATCTGCGGCCTGTGACCGTCCCTGGAAGCCGAGGAGAGCGGTAAGTTGCTGTCCCCGCCGCCCGCCCCTGTCCCCGATCGTCCCGCCGCTGCTCCCGATCCACCGCTGTCCCCGCCGCTGTCTCCGATCGCCCCGCCGCTGCTCCCGATCCACCGCTGTCCCCGGCGCCACGCTCCTGATCCACCGCTGTCCCCGGCGCCATGCTCCCGCTCCACCGCTGTCCCCGCCGCTGCTCCCAATGCACCGCTGTCCCCGCCGCTGCTCCCGATGCACCGCTGTCCCCGCCGCTGCTCCCGATGCACCGCTGTCCCCGCCGCCGCTCCCGATCCACCGCTGTCCCTGGCGCCACGCTCCCGATCCACCGCTGTCCCCGCCGCCGCTCCCGATCCACCGCTGTCCCCGGTGCCACGCTCCCGATCCACCGCTGTCCCCGGCGCCATGCTCCCGATCCACCGCTGTCCCCGGCGCCATGCTCCCGATCCACCGCTGTCCCCGGCGCCATGCTCCCGATCCACCGCTGTCCCCGGCGCCATGCTCCCGATGCACCGCTGTCCCCGGCGCCATGCTCCCGATCCACCGCTGTCCCCGGCGCCATGCTCCCGATCCACCGCTGTCCCCGGCGCCACGCTCCCGATCCACCGTTGTCCCCGGTGCCATGCTCCCGATCCACTGTCGTCCCCGGCGCCATGCTCCCGATCCACCGTTGTCCCCGGCGCCATGCTCCCGCTCCACCGCTGTCCCTGCCGCCGCTCCCGATCCACCGCTGTCCCCGGCGCCATGCTCCCGCTCCACCGCTGTCCCCGCCGCCGCTCCCGATCCACCGCTGTCCCCGGCGCCAAGCTCCCGCTCCACTGCTGTCCCCGCCGCCGTCGCACCCACCTTTTTCAGCCACTGCTGCCCCCGAATCGGCCCCCACTGTTCCCGATCGGCGGCCGCCGCTGCCTCCTTCATCGGCTGCCCCTTCTCCATCGCCACACCTCCTATCCCTCCATTTGCTGCAAGCCACCCTCCCCCCACGTGGGGGGAGGGTGGCTTGCAGCACATGTGGGGGGAGGGTGGTTGGCTTGCAGCACATGTGGGGGGAGGGTGGCTGGCTTGCAGCACATGTGGGGGGAGGGTGGCTGGCTTGCAGCACATGTGCTGCAAGCCACCCTCCCCCCACATGTGCTGCAAGCCACCCTCCCCCCACATGTGCTGCAAGCCACCCTCCCCCTACATGTGCTGCAAGCCACCCTCCCCCCGGGGCCCCCCCTCCTCCATGTGCCATCTCTCTCTCCCATCAGACTCTGCCCCCCTCCCCGATCTGCTGCCTGCTCTCTCCCATTTTCCATCTACTGCCCCCTCTCACCCTCCTCAATCTGTTGCCTCCTTCATCTGCTGCCTCTTCTGTCTGCTGTGATCCTGCTGCCTAGATCCATCCTCTAAGGTAGGTATCCCCATCTCACCTCCCCCCCATCCTCTGCCGCTCCTCCATCCGCTGCGCCATTTCCCATCCATCCGCTGCGCCATTTCCCATCATCCATCCGCTGCGCCCTTTCCCATCCTCTGCTGCTCCTCCACCCGCTGCGCCCCTTCCCATCTTCCATCCGCTGCGCCCTTTCTCATCTGCCGCCCCGCCCTCTCGCATCGCATTATCCAGCGCAGTTGCTCGCTTCCACACTGCAGTGGATGATGCGATGCGAGACTCGTGCATTGCTCTCACGTTTGGCACTGGTCTTAGTGGCAGGCGCTCATTTTGTTTTTGTTTTTTTACTGATGTCTGTATTTTTTATTTCGCCAAACTAATTTTTTTTGTATGGGGGGTCTAGTTTCCAAAATGGGATCACATGTGGGGGAGCTCCATTGTTTAGGCACCTCAGGGGGTCTCCAAATGAAACATAGCGTCTGCTAATAATTCCAATCAATTTTACTGTGAAATGGCGCTCCTTCTCTTCTGAGCCCCGCCGTACGCCCAAACAATTGATTTCCACCACATATGAGGTATCGTCGTACTCAGGAGAAATTGCACAATACATTTTATGGTGCATTTTTTCCTGATACCCTTGTGGAAAAAAAAGCTACCTGTTTGAAAAAACAATTTTGTGGTTAAAAAAAAGAATAAAATATTTTCACGGCTGAACATTACAAACGTTTGTGAAGCCTCCAGGGGTTCAAAGTGCTCACTAAACAGCTAGATAAATTCCATGAGGGGTCTAGTTTCCAAAATGGGGTCAGTTGTGGGGGAGTTCCATTGTTTAGGCACTTCAGGGGGGTCTCCAAACGCAACATGGCGTCCGCTAATAATTCCAACCAATTTTGCTGTGAAATGGCACTCCTTGCCTTCCGAGTCCTGCCGTGCGCCCAAACATTTGATTTCCACCACATATGGGGTATCTGCGTACTCAGGAGAAAATGCACAATACATTTTAAGGTGCATTTTTTCCTGATACCCTTGTGATAAAAAAAGCTACCTGGTTGAAGCAACAGTTTTGTGGTAAAAAATGTTTTTTTTCTTTTCACGACTCAACGTTATAAACGTCTGTGAAGCCCCCAGGAGTTCAAAGTGCACATCAAACATCTAGAAAAAATATTTGAGGGCTCTAGTTTCCAAAATGGGGTCACTAATGGGGGAGCTCCATTGTTTAGGCACCTCGGGGAGTCTTCAAACCCGACATGGCGTCCGCTAATGAGTGCAGCTAATTTTGCACTCAAAAATTCAAATGGCACTCCTTGCCTTCCGAGTCCTGCTGTGTGCCCAAACATTTGATTACCACCACATATGGGGTATCTGCGTACTCAGGAGAAAATGCACAATACATTTTATGGTGCATTTTTTCCTGATACCCTTGTGATAAAAAAACCTACCTGGTTGAAGCAACAGTTTTGTGGTAAAAAAATTATTTTTTCTTTTCACGGCTCAACGTTATAAACTTCTGTGAAGCCCCCAGGGGTTCAAAGTGCACATCAAACATCTAGAAAAAATATTTGAGGGCTCTAGTTTCCAAAATGGGGTCATTTGTGGGGGAGCTCCATTGTTTAGGCACCTCAGGGAGTCTTCAAACCCGACATGGTGTCCGCTAATGAGTGCAGCTAATTTTGCACTCAAAAATTCAAATGGTGCTCCTTGCCTTCCGAGTCCTGCTGTGTGCCCAAACATTTGATTACCACCACATATGGGGTATCTGCGTACTCAGGAGAAAATGCACGATACATTTTATGATGCATTTTTCCTGATACCCTTGTGAAAATACTAATTTTTATGGCTAAAGTAACATTTTTGTGTTAAAAAAGTAAAATTTTCATTTTTTCGTCTACATTGCTTTGGTTGCTGTGAAGCTCCTAAAGGGTTAATAAACTTCTTGGACGTGGTTTTGAGCAGAGTGAGGGGTGCAGATTTTAGAATTGGGTCACTTTTGGGTATTTTAGGTCGCCTAGGTTTCTCAAATCACTCCAAATGTGATGTGGTACCTAAAAAATTTTTTTTTGTAAATTTTGTTGGAAAAATGAGAAATTGGTGATGAACTTTGAACCCTTCTAACTTCCTAACGGAAATTTTTTTTTTCAAAAATTGCGCTGGTGTAAAGTAGACATGTGGGAAATGTTATTTAGTAACTACGGTATTTTGTGTGACATATCTCTCAGATTTATGGGCATAAAATTTTAAATTTTGAAAATTGCAAAATTTTCAAAATTTTCGCCAAATTTCCGAAATTTTCACAAATAAACGCAAAACATATCGGCCTAAATTTACCACTGACATGAAGTACAATATGTCACGAAAAACAATCTCAGAATCGCCAGGATCCGTTGAAGTGTTCCAGAGTTATAACCTGTCAAAGTGACACTGGTCAAAATTGCAAAAAATGGCCGGGTCTTTAAGGTGAAAACAGGCTGGGGGCTGAAGGGGTTAAAATGCCTTAAAACATTCTCCCTCTCATTATTCTGGCATTTGGTAAATATAAATAATTTTGGTTCCTAACTGATCTAAACGGGAAAGGTTTATTCTGATTTCTTGTCAGATCGTGAGAAATCATGCATATGTGTCTTTTTAGATAGTGTATGTAAACTTCTGGTTTCAACTGTATACGGCTTAAGAGGGTTGATCTTACTGACAGATTCCCTTTTGTGTAGGATGATCCACAATGGTGAATTTTGGTGAATCCTTATTGTTTCCATTATGCAATAGACAGAATGTTTCTAAATATGGCGTAAATACAATGGATAAGAGAACCCCAAAAGTTAATGGAAGAAATATTGCCCTCATTTTATGTCTGAGTTGTACATTAAGTTTGAACAATTGGGCTAATCATACAACTGTACTTACGGTATCTTATTATTAGAAAAACAGAAGCCAAAAGGAGTCCGTTCACTTTAACCTAAAATTGTTGATACCAACCACAACATACGTTTAAGGGGTGGAAATTAATGGTATGTTTTTTACTGACAGCTAACACATTGTTGGCTTCAGTCAGCTACATTTATAGGGTAATTTATCATTAGTTAAAATGATAGAAACTGCTAAGTACTGATGATCTATAAGGAGCCTGGTCCTGAGACCCCAACCTGAGAGCCCCTGCATGCGTTCACATTCAGAGCAGTGTATGGACCCATTGGTAATCCTTTGTGTACGCGCTCATGTAGTATCTGTGCACTTCAGCTCAGTGTTTTGACTCACCGGTGGGACTTTCAGTACCCAGATCCTCACCAGTTGGCAGCACTTTGCAGGCTCTTTAATAAATATAAAAAAATTTGGAATTGATTTTGTAGCCTTGATTTTGTTTGGGTTCAACCATCCACAAATCATCTTTCCGTCAAAGAAAGTCCTATTTTTCAGTGTTTTTTCAAGCACTGACTCACTTTTCTCTAATGAGTATGGGGCCACCGTAATGGGAAAGTATGAGTTTAGTCCAAATTTTTCTGTCAAAATACAAAATAAACCCAGAAATACCGATTGCAGATAAACTGCATTCATTGCTGCTAGATGTCAGAAGACATATCACAATGGTGACAATGATGGTTGTAACTAAACTCCATGGAAACTGTGTCTCTTTCCCTATAAAGTTGTCTATCATGGATTTTAATAGGGGTGTTTTTGATCTTTGTTTTAATCTAGCATGCTTATAGTCTGTTTTTATACAGGCATTTCAACTTTAGGTTATTGCAGGCACCCGCTCTCCTACACATTAGCATCTGCACTGACGGTATAAGGCCAGGTCTTGGTAAGCCATAAGTGTCTGATTGATGCTGGTCCAAAACTTGTGACTCCAAAAACGACTAAGTTGAAGTGGCAGCAGGACAAGGTAAATGCTACCCATCATTTGGAGGCCATAAGCATGACCAGTTATAGTGGAATAAAAACATAACAGCTGTGTCTGAAAAGAGTGGCAACTGATGAAGTCCTTTCCTAGCACTGCTGCCTTATTCTTCCAGTAATTGGCAGGAGTCACACTTATTGAACTACCTGCAGTAGCTGGTTATCGATACTAAATTGACATGTCAGTGATGTATTTACTGTAACAACTACAGTTTAGGTCCCCCCATACACATTAGATGTCTGTTGGCGGACTAATTTTTGGCCAATCATTCTTTCTGCAGTAAGTTTGACCGGATCTCCCATACAACGGAGCGCTCATTCTGCTGAGCACTCCTATGTTCTCTATGAGAGAGCCACTGCCAGACATGCTTGATGGCGGCTTACCTCGGGGAGAACAAAATGATCCCCAGTCCAAAATTGGATATGCCTGATCTTTAACTCTCCTGACCATAAATTGTCCAAGGCAGCCATTTCAATCCCATCATTTTTCGCAGCTTCAGTTGACATTATTCTAATGTATTTACTGTATGCACAATTATTAGACAAGTGAGTACTTGGACCATATTATCATTTTTATGCAGATTTACAACACGAAGCTGTGTAAACTTCAATGCTTATTGGATGACTCACATCAGGTTATGTGTATTTGTGTAATTAGGTTGGGTGAGTCCTAAGGACATCAACACTCCTTATCAATCTGTGCAAGATTATTAGGCAGCTTGTTTTCCTAAGGCAAAATGGATCAAAAGAGGGGGATTTAACTGCTTCTGAAATGTCAAAAATTGTCAAAATCTTGGGCTGGTTTCACACTGCATTCCTCTCCCCATTCTGTGCTCCCAACGGGGCTTCCGTCTAAACCCCGAGCAAAACGGGTTTCGGACGTATGCACCGACAAGGCTACTGACTGTAATAGTGCAGATTGAGTCACCGTATCCTCTGTCGTGCACTATCTTTGTGAGTATACTAGTATACTTCTATTAGAGGCAGACATCCACATGTTGTAGACTGCGTCTGGGTGTCCGCCTCCAGTAAGCATTTGGATGGAAGCCCTGATGAGACCACTGAATGGGGAGAGCAACGCATTGTGAAAGCAGCATTACAGAGGGATACAACACTCTTGAAATTGACAAGACACCAGGGCATAATCAAAGTTTTTTAGCAAATAGTCAACAGAGTCACAAAAAAAGTGTTGCGAAAAAAAGATGCACATTAATTGCCAAAGATTTGAGAAGAATCAAGCATCAAGTGACCAGAAACCAATTATACTGTCATATTCCAGAACTGCAGACTTCCTGAAAGGCCCAGAAGTACAAGGTGTTCAGCGCTCAGAGACATGGCCAAGGTAGGGGACGCTGAAGCTCGACTACCTGAACAAGACACAGTCAAGACCAGGCCACGACATATCTAATAATGAGATCAATGACTTTTGATGGATCAGATGGATGGGCACATGGCTAGATCAGTAACAGGCACAGACCTCCCCTTTGACTCAGACCCCAGCAATGTTGAGGTGGAGTACTGCTATGTGCTGGTAATATTAAAGCTAATTTGACTTTTTCGACTGCCAGTTTTTAGACACTTTATTCAAGCAGTGATACAGAAAAAAGTCTGCATCTTTCAAGAAAACCATGATTTTTATGCAGGACAATGCTCCATTGAATGCGTCACAGTCTCCACTGCTTGGCTAGTCAGTAAAGGCCATAATGTCATGAGGTATGAAATGACTGAACAGGGACTCCTAGGCTGGCCGTTATCTCAGAGGTAGGCTTGATGGTGGCTAGGTATGTGCCCACAGTGTGACCCTGACTCCTGTCTAAGCCCTGATCTTACCCCCTCCCCCTCCTCACCCACCCTTGGGGCGGGCCAGAAACAGAGAAACAAAACCCCACAGAAACGACACAGACAAGAGAGAACGAAAACTCGTACACACTGCACTCAAATACATAGGAGAGACTATACGTGTACAGGGGAATAAAGAAAAAGGAAGGAAGTAAACGCACAACAAGGGAACTTCCACACCACTCAAAATAGCAACTACAAATCACCATGAACTGGATCACCATTAAGACCGGAATCGCTAGAGCTATGCTGAAGCTCTTATCGGCGCTGAGTAGCAAGGTCCAGAGTTTTATATAGGAAGGAGACAGCTGTGATTGGTTATTAGGAAACTGAGCTCCTATCAGAGTTCTAATAGACCGAAAACTGATTACTCTAAAAACAATATTTATTTATAAACATTAAAAATATTAATTCAGGCTATATCTCATCATATGTAGCTATATCGGTCAGTGAACACACAGTCAGTCGTGCAGAACTAGATATACTCTAAGGGGATATTACACTAGGGAGATTGTGGATAGCCCAGAATAGTTCTTCTTGATAGTAATCGTAATATCAACTAGGATGTTGGACAAGGCCAGGTCATAGATCCCTAATCCTTCTCCTTGCTGGCCGCGGAGGTAAACACCATAAGGTTTCGGGCGCCGCCGCTCTTCGTCGGCTATCCCTAGTAAGCCCTAAATCTGCCTGTGTCAATAATTGACCTACAGCCCAGAAAGTGTGGTTAGTGCTGAAGTCAGGGTTATTCAATCACACTAGGTGCATAGTCAATATGCTAATAGATATTTGATATATGTTTGTTGGTCATAGGGAAAATCCCCATACAAAGTAGTTGTAGATATGCTCCCCTCAGGTACAATCTAAAGGGTGAGAAGGAGCTAATAGGTAGCTATCAAAAATTCGCTACCCAGTGCAGATGACCAACAGCATTAATGTGGACCTGTAAGAATTAAGTCCCAGTAGGGTAGACTTATCTTGATGGAGAAACAACCTCACAGAAGATTCCCGACGCGTTTCCCCCACTTTGTTCGGGGTTCATCAGGGGATGTTACCATCTCGTGACAATGCACATAATCCTGGTCACCTTTTAGTATTTTGTGTCCTGCCAACAGATAACTCAAGACAACTGTAAACGGTGGTCAGATGGTCCTCCTGCCCAATGCAGAGTGGACCTCAGCACCTCACCCTGTCAGTATAGGGCTGAATAGGATCCTATCAGAGTTCCCCAGGTAAGAAGGAATTAACTCCTACAGGACTGAGGAACAGAGTACATGAAACAGTCGAAGTCCAGCTCTGGCTGAACAACTAGGAGCCATCAGGTTGCCTATATATATATATATATATACACAGTACAGCTCAAAAGAATAAAGGGAACACTAAAATACCATTGTGCTGTTTAAGTGTGTCCTTTATTTTTATGAGCAGTACATATATATATATATATATATATACAGTTAGGTCCAGAAATATTTGGACAGTGACACAAGTTTTGTTATTTTAGCTGTTTACAAAAACATGTTCAGAAATACAATTATATATATAATATGGGCTGAAAGTGCACACTCCCAGCTGCAATATGAGAGTTTTCACATCCAAATCGGAGAAAGGGTTTAGGAATCATAGCTCTGTAATGCATAGCCTCCTCTTTTTCAAGGGACCAAAAGTAATTGGACAAGGGACTCTAAGGGCTGCAATTAACTCTGAAGGCGTCTCCCTCGTTAACCTGTAATCAATGAAGTAGTTAAAAGGTCTGGGGTTGATTACAGGTGTGTGGTTTTGCATTTGGAAGCTGTTGCTGTGACCAGACAACATGCGGTCTAAGGAACTCTCAATTGAGGTGAAGCAGAACATCCTGAGGCTGAAAAAAAAGAAAAAATCCATCAGAGAGATAGCAGACATGCTTGGAGTAGCAAAATCAACAGTCGGGTACATTCTGAGGAAAAAGGAATTGACTGGTGAGCTTGGGAACTCAAAAAGGCCTGGGCGTCCACGGATGACAACAGTGGTGGATGATCGCCGCATACTTTCTTTGGTGAAGAAGAACCCGTTCACAACATCAACTGAAGTCCAGAACACTCTCAGTGAAGTAGGTGTATCTGTCTCTAAGTCAACAGTAAAGAGAAGACTCCATGAAAGTAAATACAAAGGGTTCACATCTAGATGCAAACCATTCATCAATTCCAAAAATAGACAGGCCAGAGTTAAATTTGCTGAAAAACACCTCATGAAGCCAGCTCAGTTCTGGAAAAGTATTCTATAGACAGATGAGACCAAGATCAACCTGTACCAGAATGATGGGAAGAAAAAAGTTTGGAGAAGAAAGGGAACGGCACATGATCCAAGGCACACCACATCCTCTGTAAAACATGGTGGAGGCAACGTGATGGCACGGGCATGCATGGCTTTCAATGGCACTGGGTCACTTGTGTTTATTGATGACATAACAGCAGACAAGAGTAGCCGGATGAATTCTGAAGTGTACCGGGATATACTTTCAGCCCAGATTCAGCCAAATGCCGCAAAGTTGATCGGACGGCGCTTCATAGTACAGATGGACAATGACCCCAAGCATACAGCCAAAGCTACTCAGGAGTTCATGAGTGCAAAAAAGTGGAACATTCTGCAATGGCCAAGTCAATCACCAGATCTTAACCCAATTGAGCATACATTTCACTTGCTCAAATCCAGACTTAAGACGAAAAGACCCACAAACAAGCAAGACCTGAAGGCTGCGGCTGTAAAGGCCTGGCAAAGCATTAAGAAGGAGGAAACCCAGCGTTTGGTGATGTCCATGGGTTCCAGACTTAAGGCAGTGATTGCCTCCAAAGGATTCGCAACAAAATATTGAAACTAAAAATTTTTGTTTGGGTTTGGTTTATTTATCCAATTACTTTTGACCTCCTAAAATGTGGAGTGTTTGTAAAGAAATGTGTACAATTCCTACAATTTCTATCAGATATTTTTGTTCAAACCTTCAAATTAAACGTTACAATCTGCACTTGAATTCTGTTGTAGAGGTTTCATTTCAAATCCAATGTGGTGGCATGCAGAGCCCAACTCGCGAAAATTGTGTCACTGTCCAAATATTTCTGGACCTAACTGTATATATATACACCGTATTTTTCGTTTTATAAGGCGCACTGGATTATAAGACACACCCCAAATTTAGAGCTAAAAAAAAAATGTGGTTTGTCTTATAATCCGGTGTTGTCTTACCGGAGGGGGGCAGCAGTGGTGATGAAGCGGGGTCACAGGAGGCAGAGATTGTGCTGGCAGCCGCGGCGGGTTAGTAGCGTCAGCTACAGCGGGTCCGTGGTGGCAGCGGCGGTCAGTGGCGGCAATCGCGGCGGTGTCCGTGGCGACAGCAGCGGTCAGTGGCGGCAGGAGCCGCGGCGGGTCCGTGGCTGCGGGGGACAGGTGGAGCAGGCCAGTGAAGTAAGTGTCTCAGTGTGTCCGCGGTTCCGCTTCAAATGATGGCGCCTGGAGCGGCGCGTGCACAGATGGAGCTCTCATCCAAGAGCTCCATGTGCGCATGCGCTGACTTCCGTCGCCATCATTTGAAACTGGGACACCTGCCGCACAGCCCGAAGCACACACGCACAGAATGACAGCGAGCAGGCCACCCGCCCGCACAGAGAGGTAGGTGGCACCGACACAGGCACCCGCCCGCCCGCACGCCCGCCCGCACGCACGCACAGAGAGCCAGCCGGCACCGACGGGCACCCGGCCGCCCGCCCGCACGTACAGAGAGGCAGCCGGCACTGACAGGCACCTGGCTGCCTGCACGCCCGCTCGCCTGCACGCACAGAGAGGCAGCCGGCACCGACGGGCACCCGGCTGCCTGCACGCGGCCACAGGCACACGGCCGCCAGAACGCACCCGGTCGCCGCACAAACAGCACCCCGGTAAGCTGTATTCGGATTTTAAGACGCCTCCCCCCCAAAATTTTTGGAAGGAAAAGTGCGTCTTATAGTCCGAAAAATACGGTGTGTGTATGTATATATGTCACGCTCCCCGGGTCCCCTGCTCTGCTCCCCGGCTCACCTGCCACGCTCCCCGCTCTCCAGCCTCCATTGCCCGCGCTTCCCAGGCCTCCTGGTCCCCGCTCCCGGCGCCCGTCGGCTTCCCAGCCCCAGCCCGGCTCTGCTGCTTCCTCTTCACCGCTTCCTGCTCTGGCTTCTGGCACCCGGGCCGCGCGCAAGCGCATTAGGGCGCGCGCGCGGTCATTGACCCTTTCTTAAAGGGCCAGCGTCCACTGACAGGAAATGAAGCACACAGGTACAGGGTATAAAGGGGTTTAGTGTCCAAGTGGGCGGGGCCTGGTCTTCGTGTTTCCCAAGCTAGGAGTCAGGTCTCCTTGTGTTCCTGTGAGGTACTCACCTCTCTCTCTTCTAGAGCCGATCCTGCCTCGCCATCCGGTCCTGCCGAATCCCGAACCCCGAACGCTGTCTATCTGCCATCCTGACAGTCCGTACCATCTTTGATCCCTGCGGTGACCCGTCATCTCGCTCCAACGGTTCCGGACTCCGCCTGACATCATCTCGGCTTCCGAACCTGAGCTCCGTCACCCGGACTACCATCAGTGACTCCGTGGTCCCAGGGACTTCTCCATTATACTCGTGTGCACGGACTGTCCTGCTACCTGTAGTGCTCCAGCTACCGGACCCCTTACTATCATCAAGGAGTTCGGCCCAGTGGATCCACCTCCTGGGTCTGCCCGTCCACCTGGCCCTAACAGTAAGAACAGGCCATGGATCCCGCTGCAGCACTAGCAGCCTTACAGGAGGAACTCACACGCCAGCGTGAGACTCAGACCCGCATGCTGCAATTCATGTCTTCTGTGGACGCCCGCCTGAACACGCTACAAGCGTCAGTTACATCTTCAGCCTCTCGGGCTTCCACTAGTCAATCCACGGCTCCAGCTCCCGTGGCAGCCTCTTCGGATGCTTCCAGACTTCGTTTGGCCTCATCACCCTGGTACGCCGGAGATCCCAAGACCTGCAGGGGATTCATAAACCAATGCTCCCTCCATTTCACGCAGCTGCCGCATTTGTTTGCCTCCGACCAAGCCAAGGTCGCCTTCATCATGTCCCATCTAGAGGGTGAGGGACTGGCGTGGATGAACCCCTTGTGGGAAAGGGAGGATCCTGTGACCACGAACATCCAGGAGTTCCTGCAGGCTTTTCGTGGCACCTTTGACGAGCCCGGACGCGCCTCCGCGTCTGCCTCATCTCTTCTCCGGTTACGTCAGGGGACTCTGACGGTGGGTCAATACGCCATCCGTTTTCGCACCTTGGCTTCGGAACTCGGGTGGAACAACGAGGCCCTAACCGCCGCCTTCTGGGAAGGACTCTCGGGTCGAATTAAAGATGAGTTGGCTGGTCGTGACGTACCGTCCACCCTGGATGCCCTGATTACCCTAGCGACTCGAGTGGACATTCGCTTTCAGGAGCGATCCAAAGAGGTGTCCCGTGAGAGACGTCCGGTACGGCATTCCTCCCCTCCGCAGAAGCCCGCCGTACTCCAGTCAACGGCATCTGGTGTCTCCGTCCACGAGCCCATGCAGATCGACCGTGTGCGGCAGTCTGAACAACATCGACCAGAGCGGCTCGCCAAGGGCCTCTGCTTCTACTGCGGAGAGGGCACACACCTGCTACGCTCCTGTCCAGAGAGGCCGGGAAACTCCAAAGCCTAGGGTTGGTAGGAGAGGCCACCCTAGGTGCTGGGACTCTCTCAGACCCGGTTACATGGACTGTGCAAGTGACAACGGGAGAGACGCGGTTCACGGCTGAGGCGTACCTCGATTCTGGGGCAGCAGGCAATTTCATCCAGCAGGCCACGGTGGACAAGTACCAGGTGCCTGTTACTCCACTCGACAAACCCCTCGTGATAGCCTCTGTGGATGGGAGACCCCTCTCTGACACCATCTCCTGGATCACCAGGCCGGTCGAACTGCGTATCGGTGCCCTGCACACCGAGAACATCGCTCTCTACGTCCTCCCACACATGTCCCATCAAATCCTGCTGGGACTTCCCTGGTTACGGACACACGAACCATCAGTCAGCTGGGGCACTGGTGAAATCACCCGATGGGGCTCTTCTTGCCATGAGAACTGTCTGAAGACCATACAACCCATCCGACGACCTCCGGTTCCTCGGCCTATTGGTCCTTCGCGGACGTCTTTGATAAAAAGGAATCAGAGGTACTGCCGCCACATCGTCCTTACGATTGTGCCATCGACCTGCTCCCGGGAACTACACCACCTCGAGGACGGATATATCCACTGTCTCCAGCCGAAACAAGGGCCATGTCTACTTACATCACAGAGAGCCTGGCAAGGGGATTCATTCGGAGATCCTCCTCTCCTGCTGGAGCAGGCTTCTTCTTCGTTAAGAAGAAAGAAGGCGACTTACGCCCATGCATAGACTACCGGGGATTGAACCAAATCACCGTGAAAAACAAGTACCCCCTGCCGCTCATCCCCGAATTGTTTGATCGGCTTAGAGGAGCTCGTGTGTTCACCAAGTTGGATCTTCGGGGTGCCTACAACCTGGTCCGCATCCGCTCTGGGGACGAATGGAAGACCGCGTTCAATACTCGCGATGGGCACTATGAATACTGTGTGATGCCCTTCGGCCTGTGTAACGCACCAGCAGTCTTTCAAGAATTGGTGAACGACGTTTTCCGGGACCTTCTCTACGTCTGTGTGGTGGTGTATCTGGATGATATCCTTGTCTTCTCTCCGGACCTCCAGACCCACAGAGAGAACGTGCAGCTGGTTCTACAAAGACTGAGAGAGAATCGTCTCTACGCCAAGTACGAGAAGTGTGTCTTTGAGCAGTCTTCTCTCCCCTTCCTGAGTTACCTCATCTCCGATACCGGACTGCAGATGGATCCAAAGAAGGTCTCCTCCATTCTCAACTGGCCTCCTCCTTCTGGACTGAAGGCAATCCAACGCTTTCTGGGATTCGCCAACTATTACCGCCAGTTCATCCCTCACTTCTCTGCTCTGACCGCTCCTCTCTCCGCCTTGACCAAGAAGGGGGCTAATCCAAAGGACTGGTCACCTGCGGCCGACGCCGCGTTTGGCTCTCTGAAGCGGGCATTTGCTTCCTCTCCTGTACTCCACCGTCCGGAGTTAAACCGCCAGTTCACCTTGGAGGTGGATGCCTCCTCCTCGGGAGCCGGAGCAGTGCTCATGCAGAAGTCCTCCTCCGGGAAGATGGTGACTTGCGGTTTCTTCTCCAAGAGCTTCTCAGCGCCCGAACGCAACTACACCATCGGTGACCGAGAGCTATTGGCAGTCAAACTGGCTCTGGAAGAATGGCGCTACCTTCTGGAAGGAGCAGTGTACCCCGTTATTATTTACACGGACCACAAGAACCTGGAATACCTGCGGTCTGCTCAGCGACTGAACCCACGGCAAGCCAGGTGGTCCTTGTTCTTTGCCAGATTCGATTTCCAGCTCCATTTCCGACCCACGGACAAGAATGTACGCGCTGATGCCTTGTCCAGGTCTTTCATGCCCATGGAGCAGGAGGAGGAGACATCCCAACCCATCATCTGTCCTAGTAAAATCATTCCGGTGGCCCCTGTCACCCTGGCCCAGATACCGCCCGGGAAGACCTATGTCTCTGAGACTGACAGGCAAAAAGTGTTGCATTGGGGCCATGCCTCGAAAACAGCCGGTCATGCTGGTCAGAAGAGAATTTAGAGTGCGATTGTACGTCATTACTGGTGGCCATCCCTTCGCATGGACGTCGCCTCTTTTGTCTCTGCCTGCTCCTCTTGTGCCAGGAACAAGATGCCCAAACACCTGCCATATGGCCGTCTTCTGCCTCTGCCTATACGCTCAGTTCCGTGGCAACACATTGCGATGGACTTTATTACAGACTTGCCATTGTCCTCCGGACACACAGTCATATGGGTCGTGGTGGATCGGTTCTCTAAAATGGCTCATTTCGTCCCTATGGCTGGACTGCCCTCTGCCCAGGAACTCGCGGACGCCTATATACATCACATCTTCCGCTTGCATGGCTTTCCATCACACATTGTGTCCGACAGAGGAACTCAGTTCACCTCCCGCTTCTGGAGGGCTCTCTGCAAACATCTGGGAGTGACTCTGGTCTTTTCTTCAGCCTATCATCCTCAGTCGAACGGCCAAGTGGAACGGGTCAATCAGATATTGACCTCCTTCTTACGTCACTACGTCAACGCCCATCATGACGACTGGTCCACGCTTATTCCTTGGGCTGAATTCTCCCATAATCACCACGTCAGTGAGTCCTCCTCCAGCTCTCCCTTCCATGTCGTTTACGGACTTCAGCCTACCGTCCCATTGCCTGTATCCTCTTCCTCGGATGTCCCTGCTGCTGATGCTGTAGCCCGTGACTTCACAACCATTTGGGACTCGGTTAAGGCGGCCCTTGCACGTGCCTCCCTGCGGATGAAGAGACACGCAGACAAGAGACGTCTGGACCCTCCGTGTTTCTTTCCAGGAGATCTCGTCTGGCTTGCTTCCAAGTACGTCCGATTGAAGCTACCATCCTACAAGCTGGGTCCTCGCTACATCGGGCCGTTTAAAGTCCTCAGCAAGATCAATGAGGTCTCCTACAAGCTACAGCTCCCGGCCACGATGAGGATACCCAATTCCTTCCACGTCTCCCTGCTCAAGCCGGTTGTCCTTGGTCCCTTCTCCGCTGCTGCCAGTTCGGCTCCTCCTCCTATTGCCGATGACGACATCTATGCGGTAAGGGATATCGTGGCCATGAAGACCGTACGGGGTCGACAGTTCTTCCTGGTGGACTGGGCAGGGTATGGTCCTGAGGATAGGCCCTGGGAGCCCCGGGAGAATGCGGGCACTCCTCTGATCCGTGCCTTCCTGTCCCGGTTGCGGGGAGGGGGGCGTGGGGGGGGGTACTGTCACGCTCCCCGGGTCCCCTGCTCTGCTCCCCGGCTCACCTGCCACGCTCCCCGCTCTCCAGCCTCCATTGCCCGCGCTTCCCAGGCCTCCTGGTCCCCGCTCCCGGTGCCCGTCGGCTTCCCAGCCCCAGCCCGGCTCTGCTGCTTCATCTTCACCGCTTCCTGCTCTGGCTTCTGGCACCCGGGCCGCGCGCAAGCGCATTAGGGTGCGTGCGCGGTCATTGACCCTTTCTTAAAGGGCCAGCGTCCACTGACAGGAAATGAAGCACACAAGTACAGTCATCTCGCTCCAACGGTTCCGGACTCCGCCTGACATCATCTCGGCTTCCGAACCTGAGCTCCGTCACCCGGACTGCCATCAGTGACTCCGTGGTCCCAGGGACTTCTCCATTATACTCGTGTGCACGGACTGTCCTGCTACCTGTAGTGCTCCAGCTACTGGACCCCTTACCATCATCAAGGAGTTCGGCCCAGTGGATCCACCTCCTGGGTCTGCCCGTCCACCTGGCCCTAACAATATATATATATATATTATATATATATATATATATATATATATATATATATATAATTTTTTTTAATGTTCAATATGAACTTTTGGACATTTTGAGCTGTTTGGTTATTATTCTTACGTTAACATATGACAATAAACAATTGAAATGGGAAATTTGATGTTTTCATTTACTTACATAATACTTCTGACACAAATATTCTCCTAAGTAAGTCAAAACCTCACTTTTACTTTCTTAAATATTCAAGTTTCAGGTTTATTAACCCTTTGGAATGACTGACAGCGATGTAGTTGTGCAATAATAAAATTATTCATCAAAACTAAAAATTGCCTAGTTGTGAACACAATGTAATGTGATTTATGGGGGCTTTAGAAAGGTAAATGCAGGTGCCCACCACACAGCAATGCATCTTACATCTGGCTTTGCAGTTATAACAAAGTTCAAGTTAAAATGCAGAAGCAGAAGTGAGGTCAAATAGCAGAACTTTATAGTAATGTAACCGCATAAAACCACATTTGTAGATCTGCAAACACATAACAGAACAACCAGGTGTGACACACATACAGCAGACAGCCTCCTAAAATTGTCCATCAGGTGGACAGACATAGACGTGCCCATGTTAGGATGCATGTCATTATCAACCAGAATAAGCAGAGACCGCCAAGTGAGCATGAGTAAAATATATTAGCGACATATTTAACTAGGCCAAATGAACATGGAAACCATATCATTTGCAATAAATATACCAAGTAGAAAGTAGATTTAAATACGAGAGAGATTTAAAGAATGTGACCTTAAGGGGGTCATCTTCCTGCAGGCATGACTCCCAACACAATGCTACTTGCTGGACACAGAAGGCTCACATGCCAGGATGACGCCTGCCTTGTTCATACCTCATCTAGGTGAATAGAATAGTCTTTTCACTGCAAAGAACAATGAACTGCCTTTGTGGAAGGAGGCTTGGTGCCTTGCCCCTGTATGTTAGGAGGGTTAATAGGACCGGATAATTAAAGGGCATTGAATGTTTTGAATTGTATGTAAGTACTGTATCCTGCTGAATCTTGGCAACAATATCTGAAAATCTTTGGGTGCTAAACTGCTATGTACTCTGTTACTTCAGACTGAGGGCTAAGCAGGTTTGGAAAGCTTGATTTAAGTCTTCACATAATTATGACTTGAGATGAGTGGACCCGTGGATGTTTGGGTTCGCTGGGTTCAGCCAGACATTAGCTAAAAGTTCTCTTTTGTACCCCTACTTGACACTGGATCCCATATAAGTCAATGGGGAGATGAACTTTGGTGTTGTAAAATTGTCATAGTAAGGGGTAGGGGGCTGAATATAGAAGAACAATTGCCCTGCAAAGAAATGTGGATAGGGAATGAAAAAAAATGACGTGGGGTCCCCCCTATTTTTGGTAACTAGCCCAGGTAAAACAGACAGCTTGGGGCTGATATTTTCAGGCTGGGAAGGCCCATGGTTTTCCCAACCTAAAAATAGCAGCCTAAAGCCATCCTAAAAGTGGCACATCCATTAGATTGATGTCAGTTGTAATATGACAGCTGGCATCAAGCCCAGGGGTTATTAATGGAGAGGCGTCTATCAGACATCCCTATTACTAACCCAGTAAGTGTACAATTAAAAAAACACAAAGACAAACTTCAAATAATAGTTTGACTAAAGATTCCTCACACTCTCTCGTTCCTTAATTTAAAAAAATTCTCGAAGTTCCGATGTAATTCAATTGAAAAAACTTTATAACTCCAGCGGACAAATTTGAGGATGCAGATATATATTAAAATTTTTTTTGCATTTGCAAATCTTTATTTTGAAAACCTTCCATAAAATTGGAGCCACACTTCTGGGCGGTGAAGGAAAGAGATTAGGAGTGGTAGCCTGCTTGGACTACGCGTTTCGGCGTACAAGCGCCTTCTACATGGTCTATCAAACTAAAGGCTAGACTGCCAAAATATAGAAAAAGGGGAGGAAAGGAAAAAGTGAAGGAAAGGGATTAAAATCAAACATGAAACCTCCCATGTTTTAACCCTATGATGGCAAAAGCTCCTTCTATACTTGTTCATGGAAAATCATTAGTATAAGTAACACATATTCATACATGGGATAAATATATTCATATTATATGGCATTAATTCATAGATGTTACAGTATAATAGATCAGAGCAGATAGAACTATATATCAAATGTAAATTTATCATTTTTTTTATATTTTTTTAAACAAAATTGTTATAATAGTCACCCATAATTATTGTAACCCTTATAGTATTGTAAATCAATCATTCCAATTTATTGTTTGTTTAGTGTGATTGAATCCCAGCAATATTTTTTTCAGTTCACTCAATTTTTAAATCTTGGATTTGTATGCATTAAATTATTTTCTAGATTTTTTACTTTTATCTAGTCAATTTTCTATTGTATATTATTAATTTATTTGTCATAGATATTTTAAAAAAAAAAAAAAATAAATAATTTTTTTTTTTTTTTTTGCAATAATTAAATCCACTGATTTCAAATTTGTAGAGCTTTATATAGAAAAATCAGAGATTTATTCAATAACACGTGATGATATCCTGTCTTTTGTTCATGCCCCCAGGCATGCGCCTGCTTAGAGTGAGGGGAAAAAAAAAAATTTTTGCAATAATTAAATCCACTGATTTCAAATTTGTAGAGCTTTATATAGAAAAATCAGAGATTTGTTCAGTAACATGTGATGATATCCTGTCTTTTGTTCATACCCCCAGGCATGCGGCTGCCTAGAGTGAAAATCCAGAAACTCTCTCTATTCAATAGTTTGCGTTTATAATTGCCACCACGGGGGGGGTGGAAAAACCTTTTCAATGCCCATGAAAGAGAGAGTGTCTGTACTTCTATTGTGCGCTGTCACAAAGTGTCTGGATGCGGCAGAAATACCAAGTGCTGTAGTACTTTCAATATCAGATAAGTGCTTGCGAATGCGTTTTTTCAAAGGTCCTGTAGTGCAGCCTATATACTGAATCAAACAGCTATTACATTCTATCGAATAAATAATATGATCAGAATTACAGTTTATAAAGCTGTTGATTTCATAGGCTTATTATAGGCAAATGAAAAAAAGGTTTTTGATTTTTTGGCAAAATGACAGCACTTGCATTTCTTAGCACCGCATTGAAAAAAGCCTTTAATATCTAACCATGTTGTAGATGTAGTAGTTTTTTTAGAGAAATAACTCGGAGACAAAATGTCTCTCAAAGAAGGTGCTTTCCTAGCAACAAACTTGATTTTATTGTTTTTTAATATTTCTCTAAGTTTAGGGTCCTGATTAAGGATAGGTAAATATTTCAGAAGAATTTTTTTTGATGTTATAAAAATCTGTGCTATACTGGGTTGAAAAAACAATTGTAGATTCCTCATTTTTAGGGCATTTTTTCTTATTGATTAACAGGTCACCATGTACTACCTCATTCACTATTTTATCAGCTCTGTTTAGACACCATTGAGAATATCCTCTTTTTATCAATCTTTTATGAGTTTTTTGTCTTTCACTCTCAAAAGTAATAGGATTTGTACTATTCCTTTTCATTCTTATTAATTCGCCAATAGGAAGATTTTTTATAATATGGGGTGGATGGCAGGATTCTGCTGCTAAGATGTTATTAGAGGCTGTGGGTGAAATTATGACCCACTTGTCAATATCAAACGTTAAAGTTATATCCAAAAAATTAATTGAATTTTGATCAGAACATGAAGTAAATTTCAGGTTGAAATTATTAATGTTGATGTACTTTACAAAATCCTGCAATTCTATTTGAGTACCTCTCCAAATGAACAGCAGATCATCTATAAATCTACCCATCCATACCACATTCTTTTTAAAAGGATTTTTTTCCCTATACAAAAATAATTCTTCCCACCTCCCCATTACAATATTTGCAAGGGAGGGGGAGAATTTAGAGCCCATAGAAATGCCAGAGTTTTGCAAGAAAAAACGATCATTAAAGGAAAAATAGTTGTGTGATAACAAAAAATTAACTGATGATAGTAAAAAATCCTTAATAACAATATCATAACTACTAAAATGATCCAAATGATAAGAAAGAGATTCAAGAGCTATGGAATGTGGTATGGATGGGTAGAGAGCAGTTACATCACAGGAGAGCCAGGTATAATCATCCTGCCATTGAAAACCCTCAAGCATTGAAATAATCGCTTTTGTATCTCGGATGAAACTAGGTATCTTATATGTGAGGGGCTGAAGGTAAAAATCTACCCACTCGCTCAATCTCTCCCCCAAAGATCCAATACCTGCCACTATGGGTCTTAAAGGTGGTGGAAAAATATTCTTATGGATCTTTGGGAGAGAATGATACACTGGACGACAGGATGACAGACATAAATATATTCCATAAGTTTTTTATCTATCGCACCAGTATGATATCCCTCCTCAAGTAACGATTTTAAAGCAATATTAAATTCTTTTGTAGGGTTGCTGATCAGCTCAGTATACATTTCATCATCTTCCAATGCCAGAAGGTTTAATTTGGCATATAACCCTGCATTCAAGATCACCACTGCACCTCCCTTGTCTGCAGGGCGTATTAAAAGGTCAGGATTATCTTTCAATTCTTTTAGAGCATTTTTTTCGCTTTTAGATAAATTACATCCTGAAAAAGATTGTTCCCCTGATTTTTTCAGCTCAATCAGATCTCTCTCCACAACTTCTTGAAAAGAGTCCAGAACTGATGATCTCGACTGCAGAGGGTAAAATAGAGGATTACTCCTGGGAAATATTGGTTCAAGTTCACATTACTAGGATTGCTGCCACTTTCCAGATTCTGCAAGTCCAACATGGTGTCCTGTTCTTCAAATGTAAAAAATGAGTCACTTTGTATTTCAACTGGACACACTGCTCTGGGTTGATATTCCTCATTGCCATCAAAATGTGATTTAATGGTAATGTTCCTGGCCAGTTTATTAATGTCCAATATTGTATTAAAAATATTAAATTTTTGAGTAGGACAAAAACTTAAGCCTCTGGATAGCAATGAGATTTGCGCTGATGACAGGATAAAGCTAGACAGGTTCCAAATTGGGACTTCTAGTACCTCCGACGTCTGCTGCGATACGGTTGTCCCGTGGCTGGCTCCTGCTCTGGTTTTCCGTGCGGACTATCTTCTGGATTGATACTGGAATCCACACACAGGAGTGTACGGGTAAGCTGGCTTTGAAAACTATTTAGTTTTTTTATGTAATTCAATGGTGTAATATCCCACAATGTCCATCGAATCCTATGGAGCCTTGTTCTGAGAACGAGGCTCCATCTGTCATTCCCAATCAACAGCAGGCATGAATTTCTCACAAGCTCATGAGAAATTTCATGCCTGCCACTCACCATCAGTGACCTATGGAGCCTCGTTCTCAGAACAAGGTTCTATAGGATTTTATGGATGATGTAGGACTTTATACTATTGGATTATGTTGGAATTTCAAGGATTTTTTAAATTAATTGGTTAACGATGGAGTGTGGGAGTTTTTATTCAAATAAACTATTTTTTCCTGTGTGTTTTTTTTAGTTTTCACTTACTGGGTTAGTAATAGAGGTGTCTCATAAATGCTTATCCATTACTAACTAGCTTGATGCTAGTTGTCAACTCACAGCTGACATCAACCCCAAAATATTACCCCAATTGCCACTGCACCAGGACAATGGGGAAGAGCCAGGCAAAGAGCCAGAATTGGGGGATCTAATTGATGTGCCACTTTTGGGGCAGATGTGGGCTGCTATGTTTAGGTTCAGAGGGGCCAAATAACTATGGGCCACCCCCAGCTGTCTGCTTTACCTTGGCAGTTATCAAAAATAAGGAGGAACCCATGACATTTTTTTACATTATTTATTAATAAAATTGTTTTAAAAACTGTGTGGGATCACCTATATTATTGATATTTAGCCAAGGTATAGCAGACAGCACAGGGCTGCAGCCAGCAGCTGTCTGCTTTACCTTGACTGGGTATCAAAAATAGTGAAGACTCCATGTCATCTGTTTATTTTGTTCCCAGCAATGTCCAGATATCTTACCCATGCTGAAAATTTATGGATTGGCTGTGCCTGTGCTGCAGCTTTTCAACCAGCTTTATTCAGCATCCAAACAGCATCCAAACTCAAACACAAACTTCCGTGAGAAGATAGTGTTAGGCGGGCTTTGCACACTACGATATCGCAGGTGCGATGTCGGGGGGTCAAATCGAAAGTGACGCACATCCGGCGTCGCAGTCGATATCGTAGTGTGCAAATCCTCTTTGATACGATTAACGAGCGCCTAAGTGTTGTTATCGTATCATCGGTGTAGTGTCTGACATTTCCATAATGCCGGTACAGCGACAGGTACGATGTAGTTCCTCGGTTCCTGCGGCAGCACACATCGCTGTGTATGAAGCCGCAGGAGCGAGGAACATCTCCTACCTGTGTCCCGGCTGCAATGCGGAAGGACGGAGGTGGGCGGGATGTTTACATCCTGCTCATCTCCGCCCCTCCGCTGCTAGTGGCCGCCTGCCGTGTGACGTCGCTGTGACGCTGCACGACCCGCCCCCTTAGGAAGGAGGCGGTTTGCCGGCCACACCGACGTCGCAGGACAGGTAAGTGCATGTGAAGCTGCCGTAGCGATAATGTTCGCTACGGCAGCTATCACAAGATATCGCTGCTGCAACGGGGGCGGGGACTATCGCGCTCGACATTGCAGCATCGGCTTGCGATGTCGCAGCGTGCAAAGTATCCCTTAGAGTATGAGCCCCTGACACTAGTTGTCCAGTAGGAACCCCGAACTTTACCTTTCGGGTTCACTAATCCCTAATTGTGACCTATAGTGTGTGAAACTCTTTGCATAATGCAATAGGGAAGTCCTATACTTATTGTGTTCAACAAAAAGCTACATTTATTCTGCTCTGAAGCTTTAGAATGCAGATGTGATTCTTTATGTAGCTAAAGAAACTATTAAGATACACTGACAAGCAAAAGAGTAACAATGTAAAACAATGTAAAACAATGTAAAACCTTTGATTTTCAGACTTCACATCTCACTATCCACTACGGCTACGAACAATAGACGATCTTGGTTTTATACACAATCCTCTTTGCTATCCCATACATAAACATGACTTGCAACTATTTAGCATATGATCAGTTATGCAGATTCTTGTCATGTCACTGCATTGTTACTGTTTTGCTCATGGTGATGGAAAAATCTTTTTCTTTCTGTGTACCACAATTTACAACCTGTTCTCACTTTCCCTAAAAGCTCAGTGTGTTATTAGGTTGATTCCCAAGCGAAAGGTCACTGGTTTGAATCGAGGAGCAGCCATGAAGAAGATTTTCCAAGAAAAGAGAAACAGCATCATCCAGCTTATTAGCAGTCGCGGCCAAGAAAATTTCCAAACTGCATCTTGTGAGTGCCATGACAGCTGGAAAAATATGAAATGAAGTCCATTCTTCCATTCAAAAGCCAAGAGGTGGATGTCCTGGCATAATATCGGAGTCAACAAATCGGCTCATCACAAGGTCTATTAGTTCTACTGCAGCAAACACAGCAGTAGAGTTGGCTTATATGTTTCATAATAGTGAGATTACAAAAGTCCATACAAGCATCGTGCAATGCACATTACACAAATCTGGAATGCTGGCCAGATAAAAGGTGAAGCCTCGACTTCAATATTGTCATGAGAAGTCTCAGCTTGAGTTTGCAAAAATGTATGAAAGGTAGCCAGTAGAAGATTGGAAATGGGTGATTTGGAGTGATGAAACGAAAGTCAATAGACTAGGCACGGATGGGTATAAATGGGTCTGGACAAAAAAAATGGAAAATGGGGCAAACGGATCAAAATATTTAAGGAACTGTAAAGTTCAGTGGAGGAAGCCTGCTGATATTGGGTTGTTTCACAGCCAAAGGCGTTGGATACTTGAATCGATGGTGATCTCAATGTTGAGCTATATGTGAGTATTCTAGAAGAAGAGTTACTTTGTACACTCGAGTATTATGGGTATGAAAAGCAGGACAATGACAAGAAGCATACGTCTTGATTGGTGAATTAATGGTTCAATGACAATGAAGTAGAGTTGCTAGATTGGCTCCCACATTCCCAAACCTCAACCCAATTGAATACTTGTGAATAGAATTGAACAAAAAGCTGTATACATGCCCAAGTGAGTCGACTAGTATGCACCAACATTGGGAAAGTGTAGAAGAGACCTAGGAAAAGGTTTCGGGCTAGACATGCTTAAACCCGATTGAGAGCATGGCCAGAATTATTCAGCAAGTGTTAAAAGCCAAAGGTGGACTTACAGAATGCTAACAAAATAATACAAATTTAAAATTTAGATTTTTAGGAACAAAACAGTAACCATGCAGCGACATGACAAGAATCTGCATAACTAAAATTTATTTATGAGATGGCCAAGATGATTGTCTATAAAATGATGGTAGACTCATGTTCGAAGCCGTAGTGGATGGTGAGATATGGAGCCTGAAAGTCAAAAGTTCAAAACATTGTTACTCTTTTGTTTATCAGTGTAAGTCCAGGTCTCAGACTTCACTTCAATCTGGCTTTACTTCCATTGTGTATTTACTGAACATATAATTATCTTAGAAAGTCTCCATGGGCTTTGCTAATGACACTGTCAGTCTGAGTTTAGTTGGCCACACACAGTCGTTTTTCCTACAGTTATTCTACCAATACACATGCAAGCTCTGTGGAGTGTACATGTGCTATGCATGGGAAATGGGAAGAAAGGCTTATCTCCCTTGTAAACAAAAGAAGCGGGTATGTTAAAATCCTTCTTTTCCCCAACATTTGTTGATGGAGAGGCAAAAAGTTCCCATACATAAAAAAAGTGGGAAAATGCAATAAAACACTAAAATAAGTATTATTTACCTATTAAAAGGAAACCTAATGGCAGAACCTGGCTGCACGACTCCAGCCATATACATTTGAGAGCAAAATTAGAGAACAACACACAATTTCCTAAATAATAAGGTCATTGTGTAGTCCTATGTGATTATATCCCAACATGAGTTAACTACCAGTATTTTAAGCTTATTTCATAAATTAAATTTATTGTAAAGCACATAATAAAAATGTAAATGAGATAAGTGTAAAAGAACACTGATCAAAATTAAAGAACACCTTCAGATACCTATTATTGGTGTTAACCTGGAACCTGGTGCTAATTTACTTAATTATCTGAGAAACCCTATTTAACTGGCAGCCTAACTTTCCAGTTTGCACTGACTTTGGAAAATTGGGTGTGCCGTTCCAAAGTGACTGAAACCTTCCTGCAGTAGGTTGTCCAGATGAAGGCCAAAGGAGTGGCCCTATCAGCCATAGCAAGAGAAGTTGGTCGTTCCAAGTGTGTGGTTTTGAGAATATTGCATCTTTACAATATCACAAACTCTCTCAAATCCCCAAGAAGGCTGGTCATCCTCAAAAGACTAATGCAAGAAAGGACAGGATAATTCAGAGAATCTCCATGGGTAATCATTCAACACTGCAGCTAAAATTGCTCGACAGTTCAGCACTGAACAGGGTAAGGATCTGTCTTGTCATACAGTCATACATTTAAAAGCATTTGGACTAAAAGCCCACTCTGCTGTGACCAATCCTCTCATTTACAGAAAGAATCAAAAGGCTAGACTTGCTTTTGGTGAGGAGCATGTTGTGTGGACAGAGAAGTGGTCCACAGTTCATTTTAGTGATGAAAGCAAGTTTAATTTATTTGGGTCTGATGGGGAAACATTGTGTTCGTCGATAAACTAGGCAAAGACTGAACCCACAGTTGTTAAGAAGTCAGTGAAAGGTGGTGGAGGAAGTGTTATGGTTTGGGGAATGTTTTCTGCAGCAAGAATTGAACCTCTCATACAGCTACATGGGAGAGTGAATACAAGTGTGTATCAGAAACTTCTTAAACACATGTGGTTCCTTACTTGCGTTCATCACTCAATCAGCCAGCAATTTTAATGCAGGACAATGCCCCCTGTCACACAGCAAAATGGGTAAAGCATTTCCTGGAAATAGAAAACAATAAAACAATGAAATGGCCTGCATAGGTCCTGATGTAAACCCTATAGAAAACCTCTGGAAAATCCTTGGTAACAAAGTTATGGCCAAGAAACCCACAACAGTCAAAGAACTGTGGAAAAGACTGGAAGAATAGTGGACCAAAATCACACCAGAGCAGTGTGAGAGACTAGTGATATCCTGTGGCCACAGATCATACATTGTTCTATAATTCTGATCTCTAGTGTATACTACTCTCTAAAATGCTAGGGGGTTTCAGAGACAGATTCACCCTTATCTTGCTTTTGCCAACACAGCAGCAGATGATTGACAGCACGCGCCTTTCTACATAAAGAGAGGTTCTCAATTACCTCTAGCAGTCTTGGCAAGAGCCGGCCGGGGACGACACTGAACTAATCTGGTCTTCTGCTATGGTTCCCAGCCAGATAAGTAAGTTTATGTTCTCTGAAAAGACAGAATGTTTCATAGAAAAATCTACCTGGCTGCAATCATGAAGCCGGTCTCTGATTCATACTGCCCATTGTTTGGGCAGCATGAGTTGCCTGTGAGATTCCTTTTAAATCACCAACAGTTCTCACACTACTTCTCAGATGTTCCCTCCCAGGCATCGTTGAGTTGGCTGCAGTGACGATGTCCCATCTACACAAGCGACCAATGCAGCCAACCAATTGTCTTGACAGATCTGTCCAACATTGAACTTATGAGTATGGTCAGATTTCTTGTTCAGCCAAATAGAATTAACATATAAATATTTAGCACTTCTAAAAAAATGTCCTGCTCCTAAAGAAAGTTTTTACTAATACAGTGGAACCTCGCATAACGAGTAACCAAGTTAATGAGAATTTGGCTTAACAAGCAAAGCTTGCTGTAAATTTGTAACTCGGTTTACGAGAAAGCTTTGCTGTACGAGCAAAATACTCACCGCACACACTTCCGGTTCCATACATCCACCGCGCTCTTACCCGCTCTTGCAGTCCACACAAACACACATAAGCACGCACAAAACACACAAAAACAAACACGCACACACACACATACAGTATTATGCTCACCTTACCTCGTGGTTATTGTAGTTCGCCGGTACATTGCGACGAGGGAGGAATCCTTGCGGCAAACTACAAGACCCAGGAGGCCAGCGATGGAACGGAAGGTAAGGTGAGCATAATATGTGTACCTTCCGTTCCATCGCTGGCCTCCTGGGTCCTGTAGTTCGCCGCTCCAGGATGTGTATCCGCAAGCATTGCGACGAGGCAGGAACTTCCGCTGTCAGCCGCTACTTTGACCAATCAGAGGCAAGCGGCTCCTGCCTTTGACGTCAGCACTCTGGATGCGGAAGTTCCTCTCTCGTCGTGATGGTTACCCGATACACAGCCCGAACTAGCGAACAGCAAGTCCCAGGAGACTGGTGATGGAACGGAAGGTGAGGTGAGCATAATACAGTCATATGAAAAAGTTTGGGCACCCCTACTAATGTTAACCTTTTTTCTTTATAACAATTTGGGTTTTTGACACAGCTATTTCAGTTTCATATATCTAATAACTGATGGACTCAGTAATATTTCTGGATTGAAATGAGGTTTATTGTACTAACAGAAAATGTGCAATCCGCATTTAAACAAAATTTAACCGGTGCAAAAGTATGGGCACCTCAACATAAAAGTGACATTAATATTTTGTAGATCCTCCTTTTGCAAAAATAACAGCTTCTATTCGCTTCCTGTAGCTTTTAATGAGCTCCTGGATCCTGGATGAAGGTATATATGACCATTCCTGTTTACAAAACAATTCCAGTTCAGTTAAGTTTGATGGTCGCCGAGCATGGACAGCATGCTTCAAATCATCCCACAGATTTTCAATGATATTCAGGTCTGGGGACTGGGATGGCCATTCCAGAACATTGTAATTGTTCCTCTGCATGAATGCCTGAGTAGATTTGGAGCGGTGTTTTGGATCATTGTCTTGCTGAAATATCCATCCCCTGCGTAACTTCAACTTCGTCACTGATTCTTGCACATTATTGTCAAGAATCTGCTGATACTGAGTTGAATCCATGCGACCATCAACTTTAACAAGATTCCCGTTGCCGGCATTGGCCACACAGCCCCAAAGCATGATGGAACCTCCACCAAATTTTACTGTGGGTAGCAAGTGCTTTTCTTGGAATGCCGTGTTTTTTTGCCTCCATGCATAACGCCTTTTTATATGACCAAACAACTCAATCTTTGTTTCATCAGTCCACAGAACCTTCTTCCAAAATGTAACTGGCTTGTCCAAATGTGCTTTTACATACCTCAGGCGACTCTGTTTGTGGCATGCTTGCAGAAACGGCTTCTTTCGCATCACTCTCCCATACAACTTCTCCTTGTGCAACTTGCGCTGTATTGTTGACCGATGCACATTGACACCATCTGCAGCAAGATGATGCTGCAGGTCTTTGGAGGTGGTCTGTGGATTGTCCTTGACTGTTCTCACCATTCTTCTTCTCTGCCGTTCTGATATTTTTCTTGGCCTGCCACTTCTGGGATTAACAAGAACTGTACCTGTGTTCTTCCTTTTCCTTTCTATGTTCCTCACAGTGGAAACTGACAGTTTAAATCTCTGAGACAACTTTTTGTATCCTTCCCCTGAACAACTATGTTGAATAATCTTTGTTTTCAGATCATTTGAGAGTGTTTTGAGGAGCCCATGATGCCACTCTTCATAGGAGATTCAAATAGGAGAACAACTTGCAAGTGGCCACCTTAAATACCTTTTCTCATGATTGGATACACCTGCTTATGAAGTTCAAAGCTCAATGAGGTTACAAAACCAATTTAGTGCTTTAGTAAGTTAGTTAAAAGTGGTTAGGAGTGTTCAAATCAAGAAATTGATAAGGGTGCCCATACTTTTGCACAGGTCAAATTTTGTTTAAATGCGGATTGCACATTTTCTGTTAGTACCATAAACCTCATTTCAATCCAGAAATATTACTGAGTCCATCAGTTATTAGATATATGAAACTGAAATAGCTGTTGCAAAACCCCAAATTGTTATAAAGAAAAAAGGTTAACATTAATAGGGGTGCCCAAACTTTTTCATATGACTGTATGTGCGTGTGCGTGTGTGCTTGTGTGTGTTTGTGTGTGTTTGTGTGAGTTTGCGTGAGTTTGTGCGAGTTTGTACGTGTTTGTGCATGTGTGAAGTGGCACAATAGGGGACCAGGATAGGACATTTAACAAGTTGTGGAACGAATTGTCTGCATTGCAATGATTTCCTATGGGAAATCTTGCTTTGCTGAACGAGTAACTTGGTTAACAAGCACACTCCCAGAACGGATTGTTCTCGTTAACCAAGGTTCAACTGTATTTGACAACATTTTAGATGTACTTTACATAGTTACACAGGTTGAAAAAAAAGACTTGGGTCCACTTTAATGACTACAACTACCAAAATTACATATTAAAGGGAAGGTGGCGTAAAAAAAAAATTCAATAACTGAAAAAATGTAAAGTATTAATGTTTTGTTCAAATATTATTATTTGTTTTTAATTGAGAAATATCTAAAACAAAAAAAATATTTAAAGTTTGAAATTTCCCACTCTTAAACACTAGGGGGAGCAGATGCTGAAATCCTACTGTAGAACTAGCTCACATTACAACTGCAGTAAAAGTGGGTGGAATCTGCTCTCCTGTGTGTGATGTCACACCTCCCCCTCCCAATCTGGGTATTTCTAAAAAGATAAGGGAAGATGAAGATCACAGTGCAGTGACATTTTGTTGGTGACCGCAAAGTGAGCCTAATCTCTAAAGTGTCCCTAAGGACAGCTGGCATAGTGCCCCACTGTACCCCGCGTTGCACTGTTTCCCTTACTGTATCCCATGCCGCACTATATCCTGCACTGTATCCTGCACTGCATCCCATGCCACACTGTATTCTGCACTGTATCCTGCACTGTATCCTGCGCCGCACTGTATCCTGCACTGTATCTGTGGCGCCCCTGAGGCTACCGTCGCCACAGAAGATATTGCACCTCAGTCAGAGGTGTGGTATCCCATCCCGGGTAAGAATGGGGTCAACTGCAGGTGTACAGACAAAACTTGCACACACCAATTGGTAGGCATACACTGGGTCAGGGATAGTGGCAGCAACCCCCATAGATGTATTCATGGGGCCATAAGTCCTATTTCTGGTCCCAATAGTGTGGGTGGGGCCTAGTCAGTGGGTGTGTGGGAGGAGTCAGAAAGTGAGAGTAGACAAAGGGAACGAGGAAGTTCAAGTTTAGTCAGCCTGTCAGGCAGTGAGAGAGAAGGAGCGAGGAGGTGGGCTGTCAGGAAAGGACAGCAGATAGAGAAGACAGAGACAGAAGGAGGTTCCTGGTGGAGATCCTGGGGTCTAATTAGGCCCAGATGACACTGAAAGAAAAGAAGAAAGGATTCCAGGGCCACGGAAGGGCAATTGTCCCATGACCTGTTCCACTGACAACATCAGGTGGAGGGATCTGGCTGCATTCAGGGATGGTCCCTAGACTGAGGGAAGAAAGACAATCCCTCAAAAGTAAAACCGAAGGCCTGGGAGATCATTGCAAGCGCCCAGGGCCACTTCCCGCCACAGATCCTCGGTGAAGAGGGCAAGATACGACTGCGGTCAGCCCCCTTTGTACAGGCCCTGTGGTGGAGGCCAAGACCAGCTAAAACAGTTAAAGGCTAGGAAGTCAGTCAGAAAAGGACACACACAACAAGGGGTACACCGGGAATGACCCTTGACCTATCCGGGATCGGCGGCGGCCCCTGACAGTGGATCCTGGCACTCCGTGGGCAACCGGTCCGCGGCCGAATTGAACTGAACAGTGAGTAAAACATCTGAACTGCAAGCCCTGTGTCATCTGCTTTATACCGCCCTGTCGACCCTACACCTCGTCCACAAACACCATAGACTTTACCAAGCACCAAAGGTTGCCCCGGGGTATCCGCTCTACCTGTGGAGAGCAAGAAACACCTCAGCTGCCATAACATCAACCCCGGAGGTCCCTTCCAGCAGCTGCGGCTCCATAGCTGCAAATTACCACAGGTGGCGTCACGAATCTTAAATAAACATTATCATCATCTCCCCAATACCGCCACATTAATTGACTCCACCAGGGTCACGGAATTGGGCCCCGCCACCGCTGACTACCCCAGACTAGTCCGGCCCGACACCGAGTCACCTAAGGCCCTGGGGTGGGCGAGTCATCTTTCTGGCGTCACGAACAGGATTTGAACAAGACCCGTTAACACGAGTAACGTGTGCCTTAAAGAACTGTGTTTAATAGACTGTTCATTTGTGTGGAAAAACTGCCACTGCAATTAAAACTGCTAAGCTCGGGAAGAAGGGCGTGCCTGAAAAAGAGCGTGAATATAAGCTCCGCCCCCTCTGTGCCCTGGGGGAGTGTTAAAGAATGGCACGCTAAGAAACTGACTGGCAGTTAATGCTGATGCTTGGAGGAAGAAGAAGCTGCCAGAATGTATTGTATAGTGGGCGGAGGAATGCCGTCCGTAGTGGGCTGGGTGCCGGCCTGGCGTTAGGGAGTGGTCTATCCCCGGGCCCCGCCTCTGGAGTGGAGAAGGGTGCAGCCGAGCATTGGGGACGAACGCTTGAGAGGAGACACAAGGCAGACGGGGAAAGGCGCTGAACCGGAGTGCGCAGGCGACCCCCAGGCGGCATCCAGTGGAGCAGAGAGCCAGGAGTCCCAGGCCGCTGCAACCGGACCGGGTAAAGGAAACATCGCCCCCGCTGAGTCGAACCCGGGATCTCCCGCAACGCTCCTGCCCAGTCCCCCGGCTGGAGAACCGGAAGCCACCGCAGAACGCCTACGAAAGAAATTGTGCATCTTTAGTTTTTTATTTTGGGATCCCAATCGGCTTTTCTACTTCATTTGTAGCATCTTCCAGGAAGAAGCGAGAATGGCCAAGTGATTTCTTTTAATTGCTTTGTGTCTTTTGAAACCTGAATGATTTAAAAGATGATCAAAAGACTGAACATTTGTACTGCAAGTTGTTTAGACACAGAAATGCATATTACATTTTGCAGCCAATTCATTAAGGTGTTTACTCGTTACGAATATCGAGCTTCCAGGCATGGTAGTGCTCACTCATCACTAGAGATGAGCGAACCAGTCCCGGTTCGGCTCGAGGCCGGTTCGCCGAACGGGGGTCCCGTTCGAGTTCGGCTCGTCGAACGTTCGACGAACCGAACTCGAGCCAATAGGCTATAATGGGAGGCAATCACAAACACATAAAAATGCATTATAAATGTACACAAACAGTTAATAAACATTGCCATAACACTTACCGGTCCCCGCGATCCCTTCTGCACTCTGTCTCCTGCCGCTATTCCATCCGATGATCGCTTAATCCTCCCGGTGACCTGCACTGCCAGCAGAGATGCAGGACCTATCGTGACGTCAAAATAGCCATGTGACCAGTCACGTGGCTATTATCTCATTGGCTACAGACTGGTCACATGACTATGACACGTCATGTAGGACCTGCGAGTGCATCTCTCCGGTACACGGTGCACATATGTGTATCGCCGTGTACCGGCGACATGCTCTAGCACACGGTCGACTCCCCGTTCCGTTAGGGACCGGCTGACACAGCCGGTCATTAACGGAGATCACCGTTGCCATAGCAACGCAGTCAGCGGTGACGTCACCGCTAACCGCGGCTCCGAGAGCACCGTTGCTATGGTAACGCGTCTGTCAGCGTTACCGCTGTTACCGCTGACAGCCAGCACTGATCACTCACGGAGTGAAGGCTGCACGCTGCTGCACGATTGTAGTGAGGATTGTAGTGAGGATGAGGTTCCCCAGCCCCAAGTGATGAGCTGGTGAATCTCATCCTTCCTCACTACAATCGTCACTACTACTACACTAGTGAGGATTGTAGTGAGGATGAGATGCCCCAGCCCCAAGTGATGAGCTGGTGAACCTCATCCTTCCTCACTACAATCGTCACTACTACTACACTAGTGAGGATTGTAGTGAGGATGAGATGCCCCAGCCCCAAGTGATGAGCTGGTGAACCTCATCCTCACTACAATCGTCACTACTACTACACTAGAAAGAAAGAAGACAGAAGAGCAGGATCGTGGAGGGCTGACAGGGGGTAATAAAGATGGAGTCTCTAATGTGTCTGTGTATTTATTTCTATTAAAGTATTTTTTCTCTGTGTGGTGTCTTTTTTTTAACCCTTTATTGGAGATTCTTAATGGCCGGGTCAAACGTGCCTGACATTAAGAATCTCTGGCTTAATACTGGCTAGTAAAACAAAGCCAGTATTAACTCATGATTACCCAACAAGCCACCCGGCTCCAGGCTGTTGGAAGAGTTGGATACAGCGCCAGATGATGGCGCTTCTATGAGAGCGCCATTTTTTGGGGCGGCTGCGGACTGCAATTCGCAGCAGAGGCGCCCAGAAACCTTGGGCTAACCTGTGCTGCGGATTCCAATCCCCAGCTGCCTAGTTGTACCCGGCTGGACACAAAAATGGGGCGAAGCCCACGTCATTTGTTTTTTAATTATTTCATGAACTAAGTGAAATAATTAAAAAAAACGGGCTTCCCTATATTTTTGGTTCCCAGCCAGGTACAAATAGGCAACTGGGGGTTGGAGGCAGCCCGTGGCTGCCTGCTGTACCTGGCTAGCATACAAAAATATGGCGAAGCCCACGTCATTTTTTTGGTGGGCAAAATAAATTCTGCATACAGTCCTGGATGGAGTATGCTGAGCCTTGTAGTTCTGCAGCTGCTGTCTGCTCTTCTCCATACAGATAGACAGCAGCTGCAGAACTACAAGGCTCAGCATACTCCATCCAGGACTGTATGCAGAAGTTTTTTGCCCCCTGAAAAAATTATGTGGGCTTCGCCATATTTTTGTATGCTAGCCAGGTACAGCAGGCAGGTACGGCTGCCCCCAACCCCCAGTTGCCTATTTGTACCCGGCTGGGAACCAAAAATAAAGGGAAGACCTTTTTTTATTATTTCATGAATTTCATGAAATAATTAGAAAACAAATGACGTAGGCTTCGCCCCATTTTTGTGTCCAGCCAGGTACAACTAGGCAGCTGGGGATTGGAATCCGCAGCACAGGTTGGCCTGAGCTTTCTGGGCCCCACTGCTGCGAATTGCAGTCTGCAGCCGCCTCACAAAATGGCATTTTCATAGAAGCGCCATATTCTGGCGCTGTATCCAACTCTTCCAGCACCTGCCTGCTATACCTGGCTAGCATACAAAAATATGGCGAAGCTCACGTCCTTTTTTTGTAGTTTTTTGGCAAAAAAAATAAAAAATGCTTCCCTGGATTTACCATTGCCAGTGAAGGTAACACCAAGCAGTGGGGGTTAGCAGCCAGTAGCTGCTTGGATTACCCTTAGCTAGCAATACAAAAAATGCAGCGGGAGCCCATATATATTTTTTTTAATTATTTATTTAAATAACTAAAAATAAAATGGGCTTCCCTGTATTTTGATTGCTGGACATCACAGTGCTGTAAAAATAAATCTTTAAAAAAATGACGTAGCGCTCCGCGGTATTTTTGATTCTCAGCGCAGATAAAGCAGACAACTATGGGTTGCCACCCCCATCTGCCTGCCGTTACCTTGGTTGGCAATCAAAATACAGGGAAGCCCATTAATTTTTTCTATTTAAAAAATAGTTAAAAAAAAAAATGACGTTGGGTCCCCCCATTTTTGATAGCCAGCTAGGGTAAAGCAGACGGCTGTAGCCTGAAAACCACAGCTGGCAGCTTTACCGTGGTTGGGGATCCAATGTGGAGGTCCCCTCAGACTCTTTTTTATAATTATTGTATAAATATTAATAATTACACAATAAAAGTTGGGTCCCCCCCAAATTGGATCACCAGCCAAGGTAAAGCGGACACCTGTGGTCTGGTATTCTCAGGGTGGGAAGGTCCATAGTTATTGGGCCTTCACAGCCTAAAAATAGCAGGCCGCAGGCACCCCAGACGTGGCGCATCCACTAGATGCGCCAATCCTGGCGCTTCACCCCAGCTCATCCCGTGCCCTGGTGCAGTGGCAAACGGGGTAATAAATCGGGTTGATACTAGCTGTAAAGTAACCTGAGATCAAGCCCAGCAGTTTGTGATGTCATGGCGTCTATTAGATACTCAACATCATAAACTGTCAGTACTAACAAAAAAAAAAAAATCGACAAAAGAAATTTATTTGAAAAAACAGTCCCCAAAACATTTCCTCTTTCACCAATTTATTGTAAGAAAAAAAATAAAGGGGTCCCACGACGACTCTGGACCGTCTAGAATATGGGGGGGAGACACTCAGGGAACGTATCCCCCATTTTCTAGGAGTGCGGACCCTTCATGTGAGGAGTGTGGGTGCAATGAATCTGCACTCACTCTTCTCGGGTCCACAGCAGCAGAGTCCATGTCGTAATGGTTGCTACCAAAGCTGCAATGCCCTGCTCATGAGGTAAGGGCATGCCTAATCAGGAGAACTACTGTAGAGGAAGCTCTGCTCACTGGTATATAGGTGCTCAGAGGTAATAATAGATAAAATTAGTGAGTAACCTCGGCACTGTAAATCTCCCAGACTAAGTCAGTAAGTCACAACGGATAGTAATGCAAAATCACTCTTTATTGGTCCGTATTAAGAAAAATTTTTTTTTCATAAGCATATATGTTTTTGTCCAAAACAAGTTACAAATGACGTTTCGGCCTGAGCCTTCGTCAGATTGGACTTATCTGCATGTAATTATGAAAAATGACAATAATCAGTATCACATAAGAGTGAGAGAACAATAACATAAACTCGAACAATGTAGAGGTACAATTGGGATGCAGCAAAAAAATTGCAACACAGCAAGAAATGAAACACATGATACAAATGTCATAATACAGTACAAGGACAATATAGTAATGACAAATATGGGGTCAGAGTAGACTTAGACAGCTCTGGTACGAAAGAGATGTCAATCATAAAGTAACATGTGCAGTAGGTGTAGAGCTACAGTGTGCATGGCAGAGCTAATGGGTAGACCGACCATAGAAAAAGAACGGAGAAAAAGTGGAGAAAAAGTGGAGAAAAAAGTGGAGAAAAAGTGGAGAAAAAGTGGAGAATAAGTGGAGAAAAAGTGGAGAAAAAGTGGAGAAAAAAGTGGAGAATAAGTGGAGAAAAAAGTGGAGAATAAGTGGAGAAAAAGTGGAGAAAAAGTGGAAAAAAGTGGAGAAAAAGTGGAGAATAAGTGGAGAATAAGTGGAGAATAAGTGGAGAAAAAGTGGAAAAAAAATGGAGAAAAAGTGGAGAAAAAAGTGGAGAATAAGTGGAGAAAAAGTGGAGAAAAAGTGGAGAAAAAGTGGAGAAAAAGTGGAGAAAAAGTGGAGAAAAAAATGGAGAAAAAGTGGAGAAAAAGTGGAGAAAAAGTAGAGAAAAAGTGGAGAAAAAAATGGAGAAAAAGTGGAGAAAAAGTGGAGAAAAAGTGGAGAAAAAAATGGAGAAAAAGTGGAAAAAAAATGGAGAAAAAGTGGAGAAAAAGTGGAGAAAAAAGTGGAGAATAAGTGGAGAAAAAGTGGAGAAAAAGTGGAGAAAAAGTGGAGAAAAAGTGGAGAAAAAGTGGAGAAAAAAATGGAGAAAAAGTGGAGAAAAAGTGGAGAAAAAGTGGAAAAAAAATGGAGAAAAAGTGGAGAAAAAGTGGAGAAAAAGTGGAGAAAAAGTGGAGAAAAAGTGGAAAAAAGTGGAAAAAATGGAGAAAAAGTGGAGAATAAGTGGAGAAAAAGTGGAAAAAAAATGGAGAAAAAGTGGAGAAAAAGTGGAGAAAAAAGTGGAGAAAAAGTGGAGAAAAAGTGGAGAAAAAGTGGAGAAAAAGTGGAGAAAAAGTGGAGAAAAAGTGGAGAAAAAAAATGGAGAAAAAGTGGAGAAAAAGTGGAGAAAAAGTGGAAAAAAAATGGAGAAAAAGTGGAGAAAAAGTGGAGAAAAAGTGGAGAAAAAGTGGAGAAAAAGTGGAGAAAAAGTGGAAAAAAATGGAGAAAAAGTGGAGAATAAGTGGAGAAAAAGTGGAAAAAAATGGAGAAAAAGTGGAGAAAAAGTGGAGAAAAAAATGGAGAAAAAGTGGAGAAAAAGTGAAGAAAAAGTGGAGAAAAAGTGGAGAAAAAATGTAGAAAAAGTGGAGAAAAAATGGAGAAAAAGTGGAGCACCCTTTGGTGCCTTTCATGTGGCACTAAGGGGTGCTTAGCTTTGTATTTAGCCAAAAAAATGAAAAAAAAATGACGTAGGGTTCCCCCTAGTTTTGTAGCCAGCTAGGGTAAAGCAGACGGCTGCAGCCTGCAGACCACAGCTGGCAACCTCACCTTGGCTGGTAATCCAAAACTGAGGGAACCCCACGCTGTTATTTTAAATTAAATAAATAATTTAAAAAAAAAACACGTAGGGGTCCCCCAAAATTGGATCACCAGCCAAGGTAAAGCAGACAGCTGGGGCCTGATATTCTCAGACTAGGGAGGTCCATGGTTATTGGACTCTCCCCAGCCTAAAAATAGCAGGCCGCAGCCGCCCCAGAAGTGGCGCATACATTAGATGCGCCAATCCTGGTGCTTCGCCCCAGCTCATCCCGCGCCCTGGTGCGGTGGCAAACGGGGTAATATATGGGGTTAATACCAGATGTGTAATGTCACCTGGCATCAAGCCCTGGGGTTGGTGAGGTCAGGCGTCTATCAGATACCCGACATCACCAACCCAGTCAGTAATAAAAAAAAATAGACGACAAACACATTTTTATTTGAAAAAACACCCCCCAAAACATTCCCTCTTTAACCAATTTATTAGAATGAAAAACAAATCCAGGTCTGGTGTAATCCAAGGGGTTGCCATGACGATCCACACTGTCCCAGTCAATGAAGAGCAGGATGTTCCCCATTGGCTGGGAGAGCAATGCAGTGACCTGAGCTAACATCAATGGGTCAGCTCAGGTCACTGCAGGGCATGACAAGTGCTGCTGTCAGGAGCGAGGTACATTACCTGCGCTGATCTCCAGCACTGCCGACAGCCCCTGTAACTGAGCTCAATGACCGGCTTCACACCAAGTATCGCGAGAGGTCTGTGACGTCACCGCTAGTCAGTCTCGGGTCGGAAGCGAGAGGTGATGTGACAAGCGGCGGCCATGGAGGACAGTGACAGCGCTGAGGTCGGGATGGCGGGACTTCATCACCGCCGGTAAGCCGAGCGGGGGGGGGGCGTGTGTGTGTGTGTGTGTGTGTGTGTGTGTATGTGTACATGCCGCGGGCAGGAGGGGGCGGAGCGAGCTGAGCGGGGAAGTGTGGGCTTCCTGCACGTAACTAAGATAAACATCGGGTTACTAACCAAAGCGCTTTGCTTGGATACCCGATGTTTATCTTGGTTACCAGCTTCTGGCAGGCTGCCAGCGATGGCTCCTGCACACTGTAGCTGTAAAAAGCCCTGCTTTTTGCTGCTAGAACCGTTCTCGAACGTATCTAGAACTATCGAGCTTTTGCAAAAAGCTCGAGTTCTAGTTCGATCTCGAACAGCCCCCAAAATCACTCGAGCCCCGAACTGGAGAACCTCGAACCACGAACCGCGCTCAACTCTACTCATCACTGCTCGTTACGAGTACAGAGCACGAGAGCATGGTAGTGCTCACTTATCACTGCTCGTTACGAGTACAGAGCACGAGAGCATGATAGTGCTCACTCATCACTACTCGTTACGACTACAGAGCACAAGAGCATGGTAGTGCTCACTCATCACTACTTGTTACGAGTACAGAGCATGAGAGCATGGTAGTGCTCACTCATCACTGCTCGTTACGAGTACAGAGGAAGAAAGCATGGTAGTGCTCGCTCATCACTACTAATTACGAGTATGTGATAGTGCTCGCTCATCACTACTCGTTACGAGTACCAAGCACCTGAGCATGGTAGTGCTCGCTTATCACTACTCGATAAGAGTACTGAGCACCCGAGCACAGTAGTGCTTGCTCATCACTACTCATTACGAGTACCGAGCACCCGAGCAAGTTAGTGCTTGCTCATCACTACTCGTTATGAGTACCGAACACCTGAGCTTGGTAGTGCTCACTCATCACTACTTGTTAGGCTAAGTTCACACTTCCGTTGTTTTGCATCAGTCACATGCGTCGCTTGACACATGTGACTGATGCGCTGTACATCGGATGACAAAAGACAGAATTCTTTGTCAGATTCCGTTGAATGCGGGGGGGCGGAGTGCGAGGGGGTGGAGTTTGGGGTGGGTGGAGCCGAGCGGGGCCGTGGCACTGAGGACGTCAGTGCCGCGGGGACTGTAGGGCTGGGGACAGGTGAGTGTGTGAGTGTGTGTGTGTGTGTGTACATGCTGAGTGCGGGAGGGGGCGGAGCCGAGCGGGGAAGTGTCTAGCTCCCTGCACAGCCAGGGTAAATATCGGGTTTAAGCAAAGCAGTTTTTGCTTGGTTACCCGATATTTATCTTGGTTACCAGCATACACCGCTTAGCGCTAGCTCCCTGCACACGTAACCAGTGTAAATATCGGGTAACTAACCAAAGCGCATTGCTTGGTTACCCGATGTGTATCCTGGTTACGTGTACAGGGAGCCAGAGAGCGCATGCGCAGCAAAATCCTACGGATTGCGCTGGTCAAAAAACGTTACATGCTGCGTTGCTCCCGCCCGGTGGTCAGTTAAAAAACGACTGACCGCGACGCAGCGGATGCAACGCAGCATCATCAGTCACAATCCGTCACTAATAGAAGTCTATGGGGAAAAACTGGATTCCTGCAAAATATTTTGCAGGATACCGTAACTCCTCAAGGCGACGGATTGTGACTGATGCAAAACAAATGAAGTGTGAACCTAGCCTTACGAGTACCCCTGCATGGTAGTGCTCGCTTATCATTAGCTCTGTGTAATGCTGCCTTCCCTTACATCTCCTCTGATTGCAGGCATCTCTCAACAGACTGACAGCAATCAACAGACCACAAGATTTGCTTTCAGTTGAGGTGAGATTGTTCAGATGGCGAAATCCCTTTCAGTCTGACAACTTCAGCATGCCCATAGTATGGCTTTAGTGAAATACTGAAATGAATCTGCATTTATTAACATGTTCTTTGCCGCTCTGTCTGACCTTCCCTCTTAACATTACAAGCAATTTTCATGTGGTTGCTTTCCAATGATTATATAAAATATAATTTACAACTTCTATTTCAGCAAACATTGCGAGCATCCACACGTCTTCCAGCTGCTCGCTTCACCCACATGTGAGTGACAAATGAATTAGAAACAATATCTCTTCTGTAGATATCAAGGCTTATGGACGTCAAACAGAGAGTGGGACAGACATGGGCGTCAGGGTTTACACTGCCACTGAGGTCATCGCTACTGTTCTGCCATTGATATTGACCTAGTCTTGTTCTGTGGAAATCAATCCGACCTCAGTATTACCCTTGTTAATGCCAACACATTCCAGGGACAGATGAACAATGAATTGTTTTCACAGCATTCAAATAATTATATCTTAACTATATGTGTGTGTTCGCCAGGCTGGGCAGGGAGATGTGCTGGGTTATATAACATTGCAGTTGTGGACTGGACCGTTGCCAATATGAAGATGAGATCTGGCGATTAACAACTGGCAGTTGCAGATGGGAACAAAAGCATAACTTTTCTTTGGAAAAGCAGCAAATACAGCTAAATGTGCTCATAGCCTATGCACATACTGTGATGATAAATTTATTTAAAAAAAAAATAAATATAATTACAGAATATCCCAAAGGTGAGCACACTCCTTATATTTTTTTGTAAATATTTTATTATATTTCTTCATGGGACAACACTGAAGATATATCACTTTGATACAATGTAAAGTAGTCAGTGTGCAGCTTGTATAACAGTGTAAATTTGGTATGCCCTCTAAATAACTCACACAGCCATTACTGTCAAAACTGCTGGCAACAAAAGTGGGTATACCCCTAAGTGAAAATGGTCATATCGTGCACAAAGTGTTAATATTTTGTGTGGCCACCTTTATTTTCAAGCACTGCCTTAACCCTCTTGGGCATGGAGTTCACGAGAGCATCACAGGAGCCACTGGAATCCTCCTACACTCCTCCATAACGACCTCACGGAGCTGGTAGATGTTAGAGACCTTGTACTCCTTCACCTTCTGTTTGAGGAGGCCTCACAGATACTCAATTGGCTTTAGGTCTGGAGACATGCTTCGCCAGTCCAGCATCTTTGCACTGAGTTCCGTTAGCAAGGCAGTGGTCATCTTGGAAGTGTGTTTGGGGTTGTTATCATGTTGGAATCCTGTCTTGTGGCCCAGTCTCCAAAGGTAGGGGATCATGTTCTGAGTCACCATGTCACAGTACATGTTGGCATATATGGTTCCTCAAATGAACTGTAGCTCCCCACAACTGGAAGCACTCATGCAGCCCTAAACAATGATACTCCCACCACCATGCTTATCTGTGGGCAAGACAAACTTGTATTTGTACTCCTCACCTGGTTACAGAATATTATCTTGGTCTCATCCGACCACAGGATATGGTTACAGTAATCTATGGCCTTAAGCGGGGTTTACACGCTGCGATATCGCAAGCATCGGCTAGCGATGTCGAGCGCGATAGCACCCGCCAATGTCGTACGTGCGATATTGTGTGATCGCTGCTGTAGCGAACATTATCGCTACGGCAGTGTCACACACACACCATATTATGCTACTGTATTAATAAAATTTAATCTTTTTGCAACTAAGTCGTTGTACAGAATTTCTTTTTTTTTTCACATACCTGCTCTGCGACGTCGCTGTGACGTCGCACGAACCGCCCCCTTAGAAAGGAGGCAGTTTGCCGGCCAGAGCGACGTCGCAGAGCAGGAACAAGGAACAACATCGCTAATAAAAAGAAAACGATTTTTTGTTTCAGGATGACCTCTCCGCGGCAAACGATTTTGACCGCTTTTGTGATTGTTTAAGGTCGCTCATAAGTGTCACACACTGCGATATCGTTAATGACGCTGGATGTGCATCACAAACACAGTGACCCCGACGATAATTCATTAACGATATTGTAGCGTGTAAACCCCGCTTTAGTCTACTTGTCTTCAGCAAACTGTGGGCTTTCTTGTGCATCAGCTTTAGAATAGGCTTCCTTCTGGGGTGACAACCATGCAGATCAATGTGATACAGTATGCAGCGTATGGTCTGAGCACTGACAGGATGACCCCCTCCTTCTTTTAACCTCTGCAGCAATGCTGGCAGCATTCATATGTCTATTTTGAAAAAGCCCAAATAACACAATAAACTTCGGCATACATTTGAAGAAATATAGAGCAAAATTGTGTAATATGACACTTTATTATAGGCTTCAAAAATATTTTTTACATTTATCCAAATCCGACATTTTGGCTCAAACAAAGCCTTTCTCAACTATTTGTTGTTTATATATAAAGTAGTTCAGTTTGATAAGGTGCTCATAGAGCAACATGCATACTCATATACAGGCCTATTTGGCTAATGAGGAATATGAGGTTAATGAAATCCTTTTTGCATGTGAGGGCAGAAAAAAGGAAGCCTATATGTAGCGCAATGTGAATGATTTGTCCTACAGGACGAAAAAGATCTATATGTGCAAGGGAACGGGTAATGTGCTGAGTGATAATCTGCAGTGACCCTGTATAATGCTCAGTGCTTGCAGGCGGCAGGGATATTTTGAAAATACAACTTCTGGATTTGATGCTGAGTACATGCACTCAACTTCTTTCATCGACCATGGCAAGGCCTGTTTTGAGTGGAACCTGTCTTGTTAAACTGCTGTATGGTCTTGGCCACCGTGCTGCAGCTCAGTTTCAGGGTATTGGCAATCTTCTTAAAGCCTAGGCCATCTTTCCGTAGAGCAACAATTCTTTTTTTCAGATTCTCTGAGAATTCTTTGCCATGAGGTGCCATGTTGAACTTCCACTAACCAGTATGAGAGAGTGTGAGAGCGAGAACACTAAATTTATCACACCTGCTCCCCATTCATACCTGAAACCAGGTAACATGAAAGAGTCACATGACACCTTATAGGAAAACTGGCAAATTGGGCACAATTTGGCCATTAGCACTTAAGACTGTACTCACTTTTGTTGCCACAGGTTTGAACATTAATTGTAGTGTGCTGAGTTATTTATCATAGTGTCATATCTTCAGTGTTGTACCATAAAAAGGTTTCATAAAATATTTACAGAAATGTCAGGGGTGTACTCACTTTTATGATATTCTTGTCTACACTTGTGCAGTAAAGGCACTTTATATATTGTCATCAGTGGAACAAACTGTGGCAAAAACAAACGCAAGTAGAAAAACCCCTCAGAATTACTGAAATTTATAAATACAAGCAAGAGTACGTGCATACTGTGTCTTTATAAGGTGGATTCTGCCTGAAAAAGTGCCGCAAAACTGCCGCAAAAATTAAACATAATGCACAGCAATGTATGTAAAAGCAACATTGCTCTCCACATGTTTAATCTTTTTGTAACTTTTTAACCAGTTAGGTGTTCAGAATCCGTGAAGTGGTTAAAAGAAGCACCATGTTCTTTCTTTTCGAAGGGTTTCGGCAGTCGCTTGCTAGTTATAGTTTAAATTATAAAATAAAAAAAGATGCCATAGCTGAAGCCGCCTCAGGAAAAGACAGCCGGTTACTGAAACAGCTTTGCTTAGGGAAATCTCAGCGGCTAAGCTGGTGTCGTAAGGTCCAGTCACACTAAGCAACTTACCAGCGATCCCAACAACGATAGGGATCGCTGGTAAGTTGATAGGAGGTTGCTGGTGAGATGTCACACTGCGACGCTCCAGCGATCCCACCAGCAACCTGACCTGGCAGGGATCGCTGGAGCGTGGCTACACGAGTTGCTGGTGAGCTCACCAGCAACCAGTGACCAGCCCCCCAGCGCCGCCTGGAAGATGCTGCGCTTGGTAACTAAGGTAAATATCGGGTAACCAACCCGATATTTACCTTGGTTACCAGCGCACGGAGCTACACGTGCAGAGAGCAGGGATCAGCGCACACTGAGCGCTGGCTCCCTGCTCTCCTAGTACAGCACACATCGGGTTAATTACCCAATGTGTGCTGCAGCTAAATGTGCACAGAGCAGGGAGCAGCGCACAATGCTTAGCGCTGGCTCCCTGCTCTCCTAGCTACAGCACACATCGGGTTAATTAACCCGATGTGTCCTGCAGCTACATGTGCACAGAGCAGGAGCCGGCACTGACAGTGAGAGCTGCGGAGGCTGGTAACAAAGGTAAATATCGGGTAACCAAGGACAGGGCTTCTTGGTTACCCGATGTTTACTGTGGTTACCAGCCTCCGCAGAAGCCGGCTCCTGCTGCCTGCACATTTAGTTGTTGCTGTCTCGCTGTCACACACAGCGATCTGTGCTTCACAGCGGGACAGCAACAACTAAAAAATGGCCCAGGACATTCAGCAACAACCAACGACCTCACAGCAGGGGCCAGGTTGTTGCTGGATGTCACACACAGCAACATCGCTAGCAACGTCACAAAAGTTGTTCGTTAGCAGCGATGTTGCTAGCGATGTTGCTTAGTGTGACGGGGCCTTTAAAGACATTGTATGCACATTCCGTGAGCTGTGTGCACACAGAGTGGTTTTGCAGATTGTTGGAGCAGATACTGAGTAAAAATTCTCTAAATCCACCTAAAAACTCCTCAAACATCTGGAATTTCTGCTTAGTGCTCATGTGCACATGGCGTTTCTGGTGCAGAAACGGAACAGAAAATCCAAGTTTTTGAGGAGTTTTGAGTTTTTGAGGAGGACTCTGAGAATTTAATCTTAATTTCTGCTCCAAAAAGACTTCCGGTATACACAGCCTGTTTCTACTTAAAAACTCCTGAAAAACGCTACAGTATGTGCACATATCCTAAAAGTGTGTTTAGACTGAGTTTTTTTCCTAAGTTTGTTTGAGCAGAAACTTTCCAACATTCCAAAAGCTCAAGAAGTTTGAAAACCACAAGTTTTGATTGGAGAGTCTTTACACAGAGAACTCTGCAAAAAAACTCAGTGTGAACACACCGTTAAGGCCAGAGTCACACTTGCAAGTGCCTCGCGTGTAGTTCGCGCGAGTCTCTCATTGAATCACCCGGCATGGACTCACACTCTCAGGAAAGGAGCATCTCAGCTGCATAGACATACATGCAACCGACCCGCTCCTGTCATGAGAGTGCGAGTCTGTGCCGGATGATTCAATGAGAAACTCGCGCGAGTTACACGCGAGGCACTCGCAAGTGTGACTCTGGCCTAAGGAAAATAATTGGAAGAGTTTTCCTAGAGTTTTTGAAACAGTTTTTGAGGAAGATTTTAGAGATTCTTCTCCAAAAACTCCTGAAAAAAAACCTCCTGAAAAATACCTATAGTCTGCTACCATGAAAATGCAGCCAAACCAATCTGAAAGGACCACCAAAAGGACAAAAAAAATCCCAGAAAGAGTAGATGTATAAATGATAAATACATAGGTTACACTGAATCTTTTCTTACAAAACTATACATCAATCAATCTGATCAGCTCCCCCACTCTATATCAGGATGCCTGCAGATTGGACGTCACTTTCATGGTGGCAAGTCCTCCATAAATGAGCAAATAACGAGCTATTAGTTGAATGCACCTTGTCAAAGGTAATTTATCTCCCTGTATACAAAGGACCCTAAAGCCCTCCATACACATTAGACTAGTGCCAGGCGAACCCGCCAATATTAACGTGGTCGGCCGACTATCTAATGTGCATGGGAGCCCCAAACAATTAGCTATATGGGGAAATATTAATCCAGCATGTCCGATTTCAGACTGCTGGTCATATTGTTCCCCCTGAGTTAGATCAGAACCTTGTAGGCTGAATTTTTGGCTGAACCATCGTTTGCCTGTCAGTCATCTAATCTGTATGGGAGGTCCTCAAGAATATGCTCTGCACTGGATTCACTTGAACCACCGCTGACAAATGATGAGGAAGTGTGGGGGTTTTGGGAATAGTTCACAATGCACCAAGCACCTTCATATACTTCAATCAAGGTTTTATTGAAAAGCTGCCACAATTTTTGGAGCTTGAGATTTGTTTCTTCTCAAGGAAATTTTGCTTCTCAAGGAAAAAGGATAATGATCCTAAACACACATCAAAATCCACACTAGACTACCTCAAAAGGCACAAGCTGAAGGTTTTACAAAGACCCTACAGTCCAATGATCTGAACATCATTGAAAATCTGTGGCTAGATCTCAACAGAGAAGTGCATGCAAGACGACCCAGGAATCTCACAGAACTGGAAGACTTTTCTAAGGAAGAAAGGATGAAAATCTCTCAAACAAAAATTGAAAGATTCTTTGTTGGCTGCAAAAAGCATTTAAAAGCTGTTATATTTGCCAAAGGGGGTGCTACTACTGTGTTTCCCCGAAAATATGACACTGTCTTATATTATTTTTTGTCCTGAAAAATGTGCTAGGGCTTATTTTCGGGGTAGGGCTTATTTTTGAAGACATAAAACAGTAAGTTTACACCCAAAAAAGGCTGACACCCCCCAGGAGAATCATACTTATCAGACCCTGGACATCTACATTGCTACCAGGTCCTGTTGCGATCCACTGAAGACGTTCCCAGCAGGTCCTTGTTTGCTCAACAGCAGTCTTCTTCTGCTTCCGGACAGTATTCACACACACACACACACACACACACACACACATCAGATCACAGGAATATCATACACACAAACAAACACAGAGACATCCATTGATACCGTACTGCTTCTGACCAGTAGCACTGTGGAACGCTAGGACCTGTGGTAGAACGCATCAAGGACCTGTAGTGGAATGCATTGATGCGTTCCACTGCAGGTCCTCGATGTATTCCACCGCAGGTCCTTGCATTCCACAGTGTCCTGTTCAGGGTCTGGTGAGTATGATTGTGGGGTCTGTCTTCTCTCTTTTGGGGGTGTCTGCTTTCTTTAATGAAGTGTCCAGCAATATTCTTTATCTTTTTAGCTGCATAGACACTTCATTTTTGAACTAGGGCTTATTTTCGGAGTACGGCTTATATTTAAGCCTAAAGGGGGTGTTACACGCAGCGATATCACTAGCGATATCGCTGGTGAAAGCACCCGCCCTCGTCGTTTGTGCATCACGGGAAAATCGCTGCCCGTGGCGCACAAAATCATTAGCAGCCGTCAAACAGACTTACCTGCCTAGCAACGTCGCTGTTGCTGGCAAACCACCTCCATTGTAAGAGGGCAGTTCGTGCGGCGTCACAGCGGCATCACTAAGCGGCCGGTCAATAGAATCGGAGGGGCGGAGATGAACGGGATGTAACATCCCACCCATCTCCTTCCTTCCGCATTGCCAGCGGCCGTAGGTAAGCTGCAGTTCGTCGTTCCCGAGGTGTCACATGTAGCGATGTGTGCTGCCTTGGGAACGACGAAAAACCTGCGTGCTCAACAATCAACGATTTTTTAAAAAGGAACGACGTGTCAACGATGGATGATAAGGTATTTTCCATCGTTAACGGACGATCCTTGCTGTCACACGCAACGACGTCGCTAACGATGCCGGATGTGCGTCACGGAATCCGTGACCCCGGCGATATATCGTTAGATCCGTCGTTGCGTGTAACGGGGCCTTTACTCTGAAAAGGCCGGAAATTCCTGCTAGTGCTTGTTTTCCAGGTAGGGCTTATTTTCAGGGAAACTTTTGCATGCCACTGTATATCACACAAAACTCTCTAATGCAAGTCTATGGGTGAGAGAAAGAAATCGGATGGCACATGCATCATCCATGTACCATCTGTTTTTTTCCTCACACTTGTAGATTTGCATTCGTGACTCTTGTGTGATATACGCGGCCATACTCGGCATGCTTGGATTTTCTCCTCAGCCTGATTATAATGGAGGAATAACTTGTAGATGGACACTGCTTCATTGAATAACATTGGTGCGAGTGCAATCCGATTTTATTTTATTTTTCTTGGATTACACTTGCCATTTTTAATTGTATATGGGAACAAGGCCTAAGGGCGGCTTTGCACACTACGACATCGCAGGTGCGATGTCGGTGGGGTCAAATCAAAAGTGACGCACATCCGGCATCACTTGCGAGCGACATCTCCTACCTGCCGCCGGCTGCAATGAGAAGGACGGAGGTGGGCGGGATGTTTACATCCTGCTCATCTCCGCCCCTCCACTTCAATTGGCCGCCTACCATGTGACGTCGCTGTGACGCCGCACGACCCGCCCCCTTAGGAAGGAGGCGGGTCGCCGATCAGAGGGACGTCGCACGGCAGGTATGTGCGTGTGAAACTGCCGTAGCGATAATAATCGCTACGGCAGCTTTCACTAGATATTGCACGTGCGACGGGGGCGGGACTATCGCTGCAGCATCGGTAACACATTGTTACCGATGTCGCAGCGTGCAAAGCCCGCCTAAGTGTTATGGCCTCTCTATATTATAGGGACACCCCAAGGTGCACCCATGTTTAGACAACAGAGCTTAAAGTGAACCGGTCAGGTGCAATATGCACCCAGAGCAATGAGCAGTTCTGGGTGCATATTTCTAATCCCTGCTCTAACCGTCTCTGTATCTGGTAGAATAGATAAAGAGATCTTTAGAAAAAGTATTTCTAAAGATCCTATACCGTATGCTAATGAGCGAGGGGACTAGTCCCCTGGGCGTTAGTTCCCCGGCCAGTCTCCCCTCATTAGCATGTTAGTACGCCCCTCTGGGCATACTAATATGCTAATGAATGCTCAGCGTCACAGGATGATCTCACTCACCTCTCCGCCGCCATCGCCGCCCGACACTGTATTTCGGCTTAGTGCGCATGACCCCGGAGTTTGGGTCTATGGTGTACGCGTCCTGGCTTCAAGCTGAAGTAGTGCGCATGACCCAAACTCCGGGGTCATGCGCACTGAGCCGAAATCACCTGTCGGACACTATGGCGGCGGAGAGGTGAGTGAGATCAACCTGTGACACTGCGTATTCATTAGCATGTTAGCACGCCATCAGGGCGTACTAACATGTTAATGGGAGCGACTGGCCGAGGAACTAACATCCAGGGGACTAGTCCCCGCGCTCATTAGCATATGGTAAAAGATCTTTAGAAATACTTTTTCTATAGATCACTTTATCTATGCTAGTGTATACAGGGACGGTTAGGCAGGGATTAGCAATATACACCCAGAACTGTTCGTGGCTCTGGGTGCATATTGCACCTGACGGGTTCCCTTTAACAAAACAAAAATTTGAGAATTCTGGTTGGAGTTCGGTTGGGGAGGTCATGACAGCTTCCAGGGTTGGCTAGTGGAGGGTTAATAACTGCTTCTTAGCTGGGTGAATGCCGTGTCCAGTGACTCCAGCAATGTCAGCTGTGTGCTTCATACCTCTGACAGGAAGACAAGATGAGTTTATCTTGGTCAGCTCCTTCTTCCCTAATCACATAGAAGAATGCAAGGCTGACGTAAAGAGGTTCTCCCTATGAAGTACTCTGCTTAATCCACTAACGATCACACACAAAACTACATAAAAAACTTTATGTGTGATGCTAGCCATCATAGGATTTTTATTTTTAAAGTAGACAATTTCCTTATGTACAGCGCTATACAGAACAGCGCTATTACATAATAGAGCAAGGGTGAGAAATTAATTCCCGAGGGGCCATGTGAGAGACTGTGACTGTTCAGGAGGGCTGAAACAAAGGGCTGAAATTAATTTTGAAATTAACATAATAATTCTAATTATTAGTTTATATTAGCACTGCAGTCTTGCAGCGCTGGGGTCATGACTTCATATTCTACTCGGGACAACATCTACAAGGAATTTCTGTGTTCTCCCCGTGTTTGCGTGGGTTTCCTCCGGTTTCCTCCCACACTCCAAAGACATACTGATAGGGAATTTAGATTGTGAGCCCCAATGGGGACAGTGATGATTATGTTTGCAAAGTGCTATAGAATTAATAGCGCTATACGAGTGAGAAAAATAAAGAAATATTAATGGTATCACTTAATATTGAGCAGAATTAAGTATGCGGAAACCTTCCCTATATACCATATGAGCCATCACACAATTCCCCTATATATAGTATAAGCCCCAATATAGCCCCTTTATAGAGTATGAGCCCACACACAGCTCCTCTACATATAGAATGAGCCCCCTTATAGCCTCCTGTATACAGCAGCAGTCCCCACATACCCTCCAATACTCAGGAGAGAAAAAAAATGTCCAGCAATAACGTCCAGGTTATATTAAAAAAAAAATTATTTATTTTAAGCCATATTAAAAAAAATTAGTCCATCCGGGAATTAAAAGAAAAAATCCATTGAACAAATACTCAGTATGAGTGCACACACAGCCCGCTATGTACAACATGAGCCTTCACATGTCTCCTATGTACAGCATGAGCCTTCACATGTCTCCTATGTACAGCACGAGCCTTCACATGTCTCCTATGTACAGCATGAGCCTTCACATGTCTCCTATGTACAGCACGAGCCTTCACATGTCTCCTATGTACAGCATGAGCCTTCACATGTCTCCTATGTACAGCATGAGCCTTCACATGTCTCCTATGTACAGCATGAGCCTTCACATGTCTCCTATGTACAGCACGAGCCTTCACATGTCTCCTATGTACAGCACGAGCCTTCACATGTCTCCTATGTACAGCATGAGCCTTCACATGTCTCCTATGTACAGCACGAGCCTTCACATGTCTCCTATGTACAGCACGAGCCTTCACATGTCTCCTATGTACAGCATGAGCCTTCACATGTCTCCTATGTACAGCATGAGCCTTCACATGTCTCCTATGTACAGCATGAGCCTTCACATGTCTCCTATGTACAGCATGAGCCTTCACATGTCTCCTATGTACAGCACGAGCCTTCACATGTCTCCTATGTACAGCATGAGCCTTCACATGTCTCCTATGTACAGCATGAGCCTTCACATGTCTCCTATGTACAGCATGAGCCTTCACATGTCTTCTATGTACAGCATGAGCCTTCACATGTCTCCTATGTACAGCACGAGCCTTCACATGTCTCCTATGTACAGCATGAGCCCTCACATAGCCTTCTATGTAAAGCATGAGCCCCATATATACAGTTGCCCCTATACATGGCAACACAAATAAAAGAAAATAGATACTTCGTTTCCGTCACCCCGGTGCTCCACTTCTTCTTGATGCTGGTGCATACATGTTGGTGCTGGCTGATGACTTAATTGCGCTAAGAACAGGAGCTCCCCTGAAGCTGCGCTGCCATTCTGTGTTGCCATCAGCATAGCTCCAGCTAAGCTGTGTTGCTGCACAACACATTATAATGAGGGCACCAGTCCTGGTTTTGGCTTACAAATACTGAGTTAAACTCATAAAATACTCAACGTGTGCAGGTGGCCTAAGTACATTGGGCGCATCCTACCAAACCACATCCCTTCCTTAGGAGTGGTGCGTCTTAATCAATCAGCCCCTTCATATTTGTAAAATCCTGAAAAACCCTTTCAATTGCCCTTTGGGCAGTCAGAAATTATAGAATATGATCTGAATTCTGGGGAAAATGGAAAACTGATTAAAAACAACATTTTGAGTAGATAATTAAGGCCAGGTTTAGGCTCGTTTCACATATCCGGCATTTCGCCGGATTGCCTGATCCGGCACACTCCAGTACAGTGCAATACTGTACAATGGCATCGCGGCAAGCTCCGGTTACATGCTCTGGTCACATGACAGCATGTGACTGGAGGTTGCCGCGATGCCATTGTACTGTATTGCACTGCACTTGAGTGTGCTGCATCCGGCAATCCGGCAAAATGCCGGATGTGTGAAATGGGCCTTAGTGCGCACAATGGACAGCACACTGATCCAATAATAACCTGTGTGCCACTGAAGGTCTTCATGAAAAAAATTGCTGCTTCACTAGTCAGGTCTGTTTTACGTGATAAATGCAGACAGCTCCTGCACTTATCCATTACATAGACAAGCACGTGGAACGATGAGTGGATTTGCAAAGACATCTGAAGCAAAGATTCAACTCTTTAGCTACAAGTATCAAAGACCTGGCTGTCGAAAAAAAAGGAGAAGTATTAGAAAAAAAAACAATAAAAAAACAAAAAACAACACACAATCTAAACCGTTAAGCATGAGGGTGTCTCTTATGCTTTGTGGTTATGTGGCAGTCAGTAGCTCTCAAAATACTGTACAAATAAAGAAAAATAAAATCTACTTTATCAGCCTCATTCCATGAGCAAATCCTGAAAATTAAGGCTGTGTTGTCAGTGAAGGTACTAAATATGAGAAAATGAATAAAGTAATATACAAATGATCCAAAATATACATCAAAATCACAAATAAACTGCATCAAGAAAAGTTTACTGTCCTTGAATGGTCCTTGGGTAGCCCGCAAACTTCAACAAGTGTAACACGGCCAAAAAGAATGGTGGCCTACACGCACTATAGACTACCCAGTGCGCATCGTTTACTGTGGTCTTCCTAGGTAAATAGGCACTCAAACAACGGCCGTTCAGAAAAGTTAACCGATCAGCCGTCATTGCGTGCCACCGGTTGGTCTGTATAAATGGACCTTAAAGTCCGCTTTACACTCTGCGATATTGTTACCAATATCGCTAGCGTGCGCACCCGCCCCCATCGCTGCCCGTGGCGCACAACATCGCTCAGACCTGTCACACTACTTACCTGCCTAGCGACGTTGCTCCTTTCTAAGGGGGCAGTTCGTTCGGAGTCACAGCGATGTCACTAAGCGGGCGCCCAATAGAAGCGGAGGGGCGGATATGAGCGTGACGTAACATCCCGCCCACCTCCTTCCTCCTCATTGCTGGTGGCCGCAGGTAAGGTGAGGTTCCTCGTTCCTGCGGTGTCACACATAGCGATGTGTGCTGCCGCAGGAACGAGGAACTACATCGTACACGCAGCAGCAACGATAATTGGGAATAGGGGGGCATGTCACCGATTAGCGATTTTGCACGTTTTTGCGACGATGCAAAATCACTCATAGGTGTCACACGCAACGACATCGCTAAAGCGGCCGGATGTGCGTCACACATTCCGTGACCCCAACGAGATCGCTTGAGCGATGTCGTAGCGTGTAAAGCGGCCTTTAGAAACAAACAAAAAAAAAACTCCTGTAGGTGACTACTGGGCAAACAAGCCACCATTGCAGCAGTCTTTCTTTTGGTAAGAAGATGATTTTGGCTTGTAAATATTTCATGTCTATGGCTAACATGTGCTTAGTAGTTTCAGGACATAAAGCATGGATGGTTTTCTAGACCACACAATAATATTTCAGCATTAGCAGTTTTCCACAATACTGATTTCATGTGTGTTTTACAGATGACTAAATGGAAACTGAAGATTGTCTTTTCCTTTTCTGAGCTGAAAGTAAACTTTACGAGCTGACTGATAAGATACAGGGACCATTAGAGATAAGACTAAAATAAACAAGGAAAAAGCAGCAGGACTATCCTGATTTAGTGTATACTGTGCTACAGGAACAATGCTATAAAACCGGAATTTACAGTCACAGTCCCTCTAAAATAACTGCCTGAAAATATTTTCACAGACATAAATACAGATAGAAAGAAAAAACATTCTAATATTGAAGACTACGAGTGTTAATGGCTTATGTGTTCAGTCACAATAATGGTGCCCATACACACTCTTCCAGTGAACCAGCCTAATTCAGCATCTCGTTGGGTTGCTAGTAGCAATTATTCCACCAAGAATGCTATTTCCTGCATGGATAAGAATATTTCTGAGTAGAGTTGGACCACTGACAGACAATGCACCCACCCATCATGCTGTGTCCTCATATCTCCAGGTAGTCTATACATACTCAATATGCTAACCATAGGTATCTTACAGAAAGCTATACTTCTGTTTTGCCCATGAAAAATGCACTAAAAACAGAGGCCTCCCTGATTTCAGACATTAAAAAGAATCTGTCATGTAAAAAAACTCGCTATTAACCTGCAGATAAGAGGTTAATGTATAGGGTAATAGTGTTCTGGGGCTGTGGGGCTGCGGCACTGAGTGGTCGGCTACAGGGAGGAAATGATCTTTATTCTTTCCAGTAGCCTCTGGCTTTTAGTAAGGGGTGCAGTTGATGCAGCTTTAGTCACCGTTTAGTACATAATGAGTGGCAGCTCTAACTACGCCTCGGCATTGACTGACAACCGAGCCAGCATTGCATCAGTATAAAGCTAGCTGTCAGCCAGTGCCAGGGGGTGCTTACAGCCGCCACTCACTGCGTACTGTGAGGTAAAACATGTTTAAAGCACTACTCAAGCATTTTGTTTTTCATTGCACTGCTGGAGTTGTGCTTTAAATGTAAGTCCCTTGCCCCGCAGTCTTAGGGGTACTTTGCACGTTGCGACATCAAGGCAAATCAAAAGTGATGCACATCCGGCGCCACTAACGTCGTCGCAATGTGTAAAGCCTAGATGCACCTGTGACGCCCTGGGCAAGCCAGGGGTCACAGGTCACAACACCACATGCACCCCACATTCCCTGTAGGAACACCAAGCTAACCCAAAATCCTTGTTGCCTTCCTCCAGGGGCTGATGTCCACACCAGGTGGTGGGCCAGGCGGTTGGCTCCACCCACCGAGGAGTTCACAGCCCTGGAGGCGGGAAGAACCAGGCAGATAGAGTTTGGAGGAGGAAGTGAGAGGAGTTCAAGCTAGGGGAGTGAAGTAGAAGGAAGTAGTAGTGGAGCTAAGGAGAAAAGCTGAAGTGACAGAAAAAGTGAGAGTAGTAAAGCCTGAAGTTGGTCCGGCTGTGTGCCCCGGACTGTGACAGCAAGGTCAGCAGACGGCGGTGATAGTCTGCAGGGGGGACTGCTCGGAGGTTGCTGGAAGGACCGCGGACGGGTGGTGACCCGGCGGTACCGGAGCAGTATACGAAGAACAGTCAGCACCAGGGCAGGGGCCTTTCGGATCCCGGCAAGGCTAGGAGTCGCCATAATTTGCCAAATCCGTCAGTGAAGGGGACGTCTGTCTCCTAACAACCAAGTCCCGATTGAAGGCAACAGTCCGACCGTGAAGGGGAGACACCGCCACCGCCAGGGCACCAGTTTCCCAGGGCCAGCGCCTGCGGGCAAAGTAGGGCTCCTTCGGCCCAGCTTGAAGCCGAGGAGTGGGTAACCGGTGGGGACCCATTGCTACCAAGAGACTTTACATAGGTGCAGGGAAGAGACCGTCACCGCTAACTGCAGGGAACATCAGCACCGTGAACCGTCCGAGGGACCCGTCCAACCAGCCGTTTGTTTACCGAGAACTGTGTCGTGTTTACTGGCTGAGTGAGTACCTCCGTGCCGTGCGGCACAGTGCTGTTCCTGCGCCCCTGCACCTCCACAGGCCCCATCCCCGCCTGTCCACAATCCCATCCCATCACCGGGCCCCGGGAGCACCACGACCCCTACCCACGGAGGGGCAAATCAACAACTGGCTGCTCCGTACCATCACTCCCGGGCTCCCCAGAAAGAGCAGCGGTGGTGTCCACTTAATCACCACAACCGTGGGTGGCGTCACGGACAATAAACCATCCCAAAACACCAATTCCCCTTTTCACTCACGGGCGAGGAGCGCCGCTCGAGTCCCCGGGATCCGGTCCATCGCTCGAGCCACCGAGCAGCAGCAGCAGGCCGCAGTGCCAGCCGGACCCGAGCAGTGGGAGAGCGCGGCGTCCCCTCCTCCGCCCGCGACAACTTGGCATCACGAACAGGATCTTACCGCTCTGCCGTTGGTTAGAGGTGCGCCTTGTGACCGCCGGAGGTATCCGGCCGGAAAATTTCAGAAGTCGCCATCTTTGGCGCGAAAAGTTCCAGCTCGAGCGTCTTCTCGAGTAGTAGAGGCGCGAAGGCCAAAACCCCGCCCTGATAGAGGAGGGGCCGGAAAAAGGCTAAGGGGGACGAAATGGCGGCTGGTCGTATGTGAGAGTGGCTATAAAAGCAGGGACGCCAGGACCCTGTGGCCATCTTGTTGCTAGTTCCTGGAAAGCACGACTGCCGAGATGTCCGCTCCAGCTAATAACAGCGAGACCCCCGCGCCCGGCACGGCGACGTGGTTGAGGGACCGGACCGTCCCGCTGAGTAATCGTTTGCAGGCCCACATGCAACTCCTCCTGGAGGAGTGGGAGACCGACATGGCGGACGTGGTGGCTGCTATGCGGAACGCGAGGTGGAAGAGGATTTGGAGGAGCGGGTAAAGCGACCCACGCGGCTGTATTCCTGAGGGATCGGCCAGTGGAGCTGAGGAGCCCGGCCGGCTTCCGCTCACCCTGCCTTTCTTCCCGCTACCCATACTAGCTGCTGCCGCCCCGCCACTAGGTCCGCTACTGGCTCAACCGGTAGCGATACCTTGCCAAGCCGCCCCGGCGGACCAGCCGGCTGCAGACGTCCAGGACGTCCCTGAAGTACACCAGGGGGAACCGCTAGGATCGCGGCCCCTTAACAGAATGGTGCCAGAAGTCCCGGTAGTGACTGTGCCAGGCCCCGAGCTCGGGACCGTGGCCTGGATGAAGGCCCGGGTGATTCAGTTCCACCAGCGTCAGCAGGATCAGATTTTCCGGATGATGGAACAGTGGACCAACGAGGTGGAGATGCTGATTGCAACTGCCCCGATGTACGGAGGGGGAATAGATGTAACAGAGTCGACTGGTGACCCACGTCCCTATGTCCTGTCAGGACCGGCCGCTGCGGCTGAGGGGCCCGGCCTAGTCTCGGCCTATGCATCACCCTTGCCGTTACTCATGGGGCGTCTCAGTGTAGACTCGCCTGATCTGCTGCTCCGTGCTACTGCAGAAGGATCTGATGTGCTGGATGCTGGAGGCCAGGAGGCTGCGGCAGCTGGCGGGAACCCGCCTGACGCAGGAACAAGAGGTGATGGCCCCAGACCCGGGTCCGCTGCTGAGTTTGAGGAGGCGAGTGAGCGTCCCCGCTATGTAGGAGACCCCGTGGTTTTCCATACCCCGCGTACCGGTGGAAATTGGTACCGGGTACCCCTGTCACAGCAGGCATGTCAGTGCATGTTTGAGATGCTGGTGGCAGAGGATGGGTCCGCCTCAGGAGAAGAATCTGAGTAGGGCAGCGGAACCCTGTTGTCCAGTCCCCGTTGGGACCACCAGTGTGTTTTGAGTGTGTTTGAAAGTTTTTGCAAAAAATGAAGAATTGATAACCGAAGCTTCACCTGATTCTCCTGTGATTGGAACCGGCCGTTGCCGGCACCGTTGTCCCCGTGGGGACCGTTTGAAAAATGTGCATAGAGAACTTTCTATGGACAAGCCCGTGAACTTGCAGGGCAACCACAGACGCTAGTGGCTTGTAAATAAGTTGTGTTACCATTACCGTTTCCGCATTTACCGCCTCCGGAGAGGCAGGTTGGAGGGAGGGCCCGCAGTGGAGCAGGCTGGGGCCCAGCCACCACAGGAACCGGTGGCTACCCTCTGGAGGGGAAGGACAGATCCCGCTCGGGTAACTGGTTCAGGACTGGGGTCAAGGGGTGCTGCCTGGGTTTTAGGGGCAGCATCAGGGCCAGGTTGCTTGGGTGGGAGAGAGCGGAGACCGTAACCGTTAATCGTTTAAAACCGTAACATTTAAGAAATGTGCCTCCCGATGTGGGATGATGTCATAACTTGTATATATGTTACCGTTTTTTATCTTTCAGAAGAAAAACAAAAGGAAAATAAAACCGGTGTTGGACGGGCAGCCCGAGGACGGTCTGCGTTTTGCTAAGGGGGAATGTGACGCCCTGGGCAAGCCAGGGGTCACAGGTCACAACACCACATGCACCCCACATTCCCTGCAGGAACACCAAACTAACCCAAAATCCTTGTTGCCTTCCTCCAGAAGCTGATGTCCACACCAGGGGGTGGGCCAGGCAGTTGGCTCCGCCCACCGAGGAGTTCACAGCCCTGGAGGCGGGAAGAACCAGGCAGATAGAGTTTGGAGGAGGAAGTGAGAGGAGTTCAAGCTAGGGGAGTGAAGTAGAAGAAAGTAGTAGTGGAGCTAAGGAGAAAAGCTGAAGTGACAGAAAAAGTGAGAGTAGTAAAGCCTGAAGTTGGTCCGGGTGTGTGCCCCGGACTGTGACAGCAAGGTCAGCAGACGGCGGTGATAGTCTGCAGGGGGACTGCTCGGAGGTTGCTGGAAGTCTTTTATTAAATAAAAAGTAGATATATACAATAACAGAAAAAATAAAACCATATTTACATATTTACATTCCAGCCCGTACCCGGTAACAAAAACATCACAACCATCCAAACCCAGTTCTACTGCCCTTACTACCATACCCACCATACAATATACACAATATATACAATATATACAAGAACAAATATATACATATAAAGCAGAAAAAAGAAAATAAACACAACTTGGCAAAATTTTTTTTTTTCCACACACATAAAACACACAATAAAACCCTACAATAACATCTCTAACTATCCCTCCACCATCCGGCTGCCCAGCTCCCAAGTTCCAAGGAAAAGTACTCCGAGCTTGAGGGGATCCCCCAAAGTTCTCCCCAGACTGGGGGACCGAGCCGGGCCTCCGGTCCTTATGAACACCCCCTCCCCCCATAAAATAACCCCCACCCAAACCCTTACTATACCACTACGCTTATCACCCGACAATCTGAAAGACAAAGAGACAAACATTAGTACACAATATAAAACAAAACCATAAGACTCAAGAACCATGTCTGCAAACCTTTCTCACAGTTCAAGTTTTAATAAAACAAAAACCTAGGGTGAGAAAGTTAGCCCATCACCAGGAGAGGAGAAGGAAAAAGGGGGAAGGAAATAGGGAAGGGAGGGAAGGAATAGAATTGGAAGGGAAGGATACTGAAGTCCTAACGGTCAGTGCACCCGGAATGAGGTTGCTGGAAGGACCGCGGACGGGTGGTGACCCGGCGGTACCGGAGCAGTATACGAAGAACAGTCAGCACCAGGGCAGGGGCCTTTCGGATCCCGGCAAGGCTAGGAGTCGCCATAATTTGCCAAATCCGTCAGTGAAGGGGACGTCTGTCTCCTAACAACCAAGTCCCGATTGAAGGCAACAGTCCGACCGTGAAGGGGAGACACCGCCACCGCCAGGGCACCAGTTTCCCAGGGCCAGCGCCTGCGGGCAAAGTAGGGCTCCTTCGGCCCAGCTTGAAGCCGAGGAGTGGGTAACCGGTGGGGACCCATTGCTACCAAGAGACTTTACATAGGTGCAGGGAAGAGACCGTCATCGCTAACTGCAGGGAACATCAGCACCGTGAACCGTCCGAGGGACCCGTCCAACCAGCCGTTTGTTTACCGAGAACTGTGTCGTGTTTACTGGCTGAGTGAGTACCTCCGTGCCGTGCGGCACAGCGCTGTCCCTGCGCCCCTGCACCTCCACAGGCCCCATCCCCGCCTGTCCACAATCCCATCCCATCACCGGGCCCCGGGAGCACCACGACCCCTACCCACGGAGGGGCAAATCAACAACTGGCTGCTCCGTACCATCACTCCCGGGCTCCCCAGAAAGAGCAGCGGTGGTGTCCACTTAATCACCACAACCGTGGGTGGCGTCACGGACAATAAACCATCCCAAAACACCAATTCCCCTTTTCACTCACGGGCGAGGAGCGCCGCTCGAGTCCCCGGGATCCGGCCCATCGCTCGAGCCACCGAGCAGCAGCAGCAGGCCGCAGTGCCAGCCGGACCCGAGCAGTGGGAGAGCGCGGCGTCCCCTCCTCCGCCGCGACACACCGATAAACGATCGCAAAAGCGTCGTAAATCGGTGATCTGTGTAGTTTCGGTCATTTTCATAATTTCGCTGCAGCGACAGGTACGATGTTGTTCCTCGTTCCTGCGGCAGCACACATTGCTGTGTATGAAGCCGCAGGAGCGAGGAACATCTCCTTACCTGCGTCCACCGGCTATGCGGAAGGAAGGAGGTGGGCGGGGTGTTTACGTTTCGCTCATCTCCGCCCCTCCGCTTCTATTGGCTGCCTGCCGTGTGACGTCGTTGTGACGCTGCACGACCCGCCCCCTTAGGAAGGAGGCGGGTCGACGGCCAGAGCGACGTCGCAGGGCAGGTAAGTGCATGTGAAGCTGCCGTAGCGATAATGTTCGCTACGGCAGCTATCACAAGATATCGCATGTGCGACGGGGCGGGTACTATCGCGCTCGGCATCGCTATCATCGGCTAGCAATGTCGCAGCGTGCAAAGTACCCCTTAGACTCACCTTCCACTGTCTTCATATTTTTCCAGCGTTGCATACGTCTCCAGCGATCTGTAACCTGCCAGCAGCTCCAGTGTTTCATAGAACATGCCGCCATAGGTCACAACTCAATACATCTCTATGGGAGCCTTGTTTTGGCCTCATTCTGGCTTTCATAAAAATGCATTGGGAGATTGTGGTGTAATTTCTGACTCCTGGCCAGTCAGAACTTATAGTAATATATAGTTATATTTTTACTGGAACGTCATGGGTTAAAGGTGAAGCCGGAAGAAGGTAAGTATAAGACAGGGGCCATGGGGCTTAGATTTAAAGCACTTGAAGCTGCTACAGCTGCATCCATGACTGAAAGCCCAAAGCTGCTGGTAGGAATAACCTGCAGATTAATCCCACATCTGCAGTTTATTAGAATTTTTTACAGGATTGGTTCCCTTTAAACTAATTAAAGGTCCTTTAATATGTAAGTGTGACGCCCCGGACTATTCGGGTCTTCCAAGGTAGTCACACACAACACCACACCCCATCCCGATTAGGTAACACCAGCCAACCTAAAAACCATGTCACCACCCTCCAGGTTTGACGTCCACACCAGGTGGGGGCGGAGCCAGGTGGTTGGCTCCGCCCACCGAAGAGTTCACAGGCCTCGAGGCGGCAAAATACACAGAAGAGTTCAAGCACAAGTGCAGAGCAGTCAAGGTCACGGGCAGTCCTGTGTCCCGGCCCTGATAAGAGACTACCAGCTGGCTGGGTTGGAGCCCAGTCGCCATTGGCAAGGAGGCAGACGGTGGTGGCCACCTGCAGGAGACCGGGAATACGACCGGCGGAACCGTAAGGGACCGGGACAGGGTAGTGGTCCGCCGGAACCGCACCGAGGAGCCAACTGGATACCGGAGCACCAGGCAGGGTACTCAGACCCAGTACAAAGCCCTGAACCGACAGGGCCGAGTCGAATCAACTGATTGCGGACTGGACTTAAGGACCTATCCCACACAAGTCCCTTTAGAAGACAACAGCCCAACCATACAGGGTAAAGTCACCACCAAGGCATAGAGACCCAAAGGGCCAGCGTCTGCGGGCAAACGGTCTCCTCCGGCCAATACAAGTTGGGGAGCGGACTACCGGTGTCTAAGCATAGGAGTCAAACATTTACACACAGAGGTGTAGGAGAAAGGCGGAAACCACCAACCGATTCCAGGAGAAGCTGCAATCGGCTGCGGGCCCCGTTCATCACTCCGTTTGGTTTACCAGAGACTCCAGTGTCATGTGTCAGAGTGAGTACACCAGTGCCATCAGGCACCGCACCGCAACACTTCACCCTGCACCCTGGCCCTCGCCTACCGGGCCCCGGGACAAACATCTCCTACCCACGGAGGGGTCAACACCTAGCTGCGCCACTACATCGCTCCCGGGAGCCCCGTACCTTCACCGCAGCGGTGGTGTCTACAATCATCACAACCCGTGGGTGGCGTCACGAACTATCATCCCAAATCAACCACCCAAATCCCCGCGTGTAGCGCCAACTCTCTTGCAGAGCGACGTGACCCCCGGGTCCGTGAGAGGCTTGAGCGCACCACCCACAGTACGAGCACGGATCTGAGCGGCTCGGCGGTCGCAGCCGAGTCCGTGGGGCGGTAAATAAGCAGTGACTGTAGCTGCTCCGTGCACACCCTCATGACTGAAACATGGCAGCTTTCAGAAGGAATAATGTTCATTTTCTCCAGATAGCCATACTTTCAGTAAGCCCGGGCAGCATTTTAACACTGTTTACCTGTAGATAAACCCTTCATCTGCAGGTGAATAGTATTTCCAGAGGTGGCCCCACGAGAAATGTAATTGCCCACCCCTGCATTAGAGATGCACTGGACTGAAATTGTAGGCTTTCAGCCTAGATGGAGGCATTTAAGGTTAGGTTCCCAACAAAGGGGTACACCTTGTCGCTGGCTGTTGGGCTCTCATAAATTGAACTAATGTATAAAAAGGCTGCAGCCTACTACTAGAGACATTTTCACTGAAATAATCCAGATGATCAGCTCCAATGGTCTGATTACTGCAGCTTGTAATCAGGGCACCATTAGATGATAGGCGATTGTAAAATATAAATGGCATCATACAGGGGCGGACATGTCATTGGTGCAACCTGTGCAGCACAGAGACTGTAGAGGTAAAGGAGGTGCAGTTCTATTTCTAAAGGCGTCATTGACATGTCAGAGCTTCTAGTACGTATGGTATCAGGTTTGGTTTTTTTTTAATGGCTATAACACGTGCCCATAATCTATGGTGTTCTTCACATGTCTGTGTTTGAAGAAGGCCTAAAGCAGAGGAACTATGCATTATGATGAGCTATTGGACTGCAAAGGGCCCTCTTCTGTCTGTGTCCACCCCTGGCATCATAGTTATATTTGTAGTCAGCCATGGGAATACGGAATTCTTGCAAGTGGCAAGCTTAGCAGTTATAGCTGTGTCTTAAAGGGTTTGTCCACATTTAGGGTCATTTTTGCTAAAGCCCCCGTCACATTTAGCGACTTACCAGCGATCCCGAAAATGATGCGACCTGATAAGGATTGTTGGTAAGTCGTTGAGAGGTCGCTGGTGAGATGTCACACAGTCAGACCTTACCAACGACTCAGTAACGATACAGATCGCGGTAGCGACCTGTATAATGATCTCTGCTGTCATTGGTACCCTGTCACAGTGTCAAACATAGCGATGCGTCCTGCTCAGCAGGACATCGCCTTTGAAGAAAATGGTCCAGGACATTCAGCAACGACCGGCGACCTCACAGCAGGGGCCAGGTCGTTGATGGATGTCACACACAGCGACATCGCTAGCAAGATCGCTGTTGCGTCACCAAAATCGTGACTCGGCAGAGATGTCACTAGCGATGTCGCTTAGTGAGACGTGGCCTTAATGAAGGACTCCGTACTGCAGACTTCTGGCTATTGAATGGATTTAACCTCGTGTCCATCAGTGGGCTTATGCTGATGGCCTAAAGGCCCCGTCACACTAAGCAACATCGCTAGCAACATCGCTGCTAACGAACAACTTTTGTGACGTTGCTAGCGATGTTGCTGTGTGTGACATCCAGCAACAACCCGGCCCCTGCTGTGAGGTCGTTGGTTGTTGCTGAATGTCCTGGGCCAATTTTTAGTTGTTGCTGTCCCGCTGTGAAGCACAGATTGCTGTGTGTGACAGCGAGACAGCAACAACTAAATGTGCAGGCAGCAGGAGCTGGCTTCTGCGGAGGCTGGTAACCAATGTAAACATCGGGTAACCAAGAAGCCCTGTCCTTGGTTACCCGATATTTACCTTTGTTACCAGCCTCCGCCGCTCTCACTGTCAGTGCCGGCTCCTGCTCTGTGCACATGTAGCTGCAGGACACATCGGGTTAATTAACCCGATGTGTGCTGTAACTAGGAGAGCAGGGAGCCAGCGCTCAGTGTGCGCTGCTCCCTGCACGTGTAGCTCCGTGCGCTGGTAACCAAGGTATATATCAGGTTGGTTACCCGATATTTACCTTAGTTACCAAGCGCAGCATCTTCCACGCGGCGCTGGGGGCTGGTCACTGGTTGCTGGTGAGCTCACCAGCAACTCGTGTAGCGACGCTCCAGCGATCCCTGCCAGGTCAGGTTGCTGGTGGGATCGCTGGAGCGTCGCAGTGTGACATCTCACCAGCAACCTCCTAGCAACTTACCAGCGATCCCTATCGTTGTTGGGATCGCTGGTAAGTTGCTTAGTGTGACTGGACCTTAATGTGAGAGTTTGGAACTACGTTATCTGCCATCTCCTAAGCTCCTTTTAGCTGACATGCCCACAGACCACATCAAAGTTTAATGTGCAGAGACACAAAAAGCCTGTAAAAGCCAAACGGTGCAACATTTTTAATGACACTGTATTGCAAAACTAATTTTTAACCCCAAACTGAATGCTTTTAAATAAAAAAAAAATGTGGTGGACATTCCCTTTAACATACTTATCATAGCAGATAAGCTCTTGCTCAGTTAGAGAACTGCACACAGCAGAGCAGCCTGTTCTAAACAGCCTGTACCCATATACATAAGTCTGTGTTAATAGCAAAATATAGGCAATTGTGTTTGAAATGTTTCTAGTAGGTCAGATCCGGTTGTACGAGATGTGGAGGTCCAGCCCCAGCTTCACTGACATGAGGAGTATTATCCACATGTCACTTACATGAGGGTATTTGTTACCTTTGCTTTCTGTGACTGTTGGTATGTTTTTAGTCCACACATTAGTACATGTTGCAACAACTCAAAGCGGTAAAAGCAGCATACACAAAGGAAACAAATAATGCAGGCAGTGACATGTCTGAAGGGTCAGGGCCGTAGATTAAGCGTTCTTGAAGAAATGATATATACAAAGGGACTCTCCTAGAACTCACATACACAGCAAATGGTTCTGCTAAAACAGATTCCAAGCATTGCCTTCTGCCATACGTATGTTCTCTATACAGATGACTGATTTTAGTATAGATGACTCATTTGAAGAAGCACTTTAAATATATATATATATATATATATATATATATATATATATATATAAAAACTCGCCTACCACTGCTCCCTTCGGTGTCCAGCGTCGTTCTGCTCCTCTTCTCAGTGATGTCACTGCAATTGCGACTACCAGATCACTTTATGTGCTATGCGTGAGCAGGAATTCTCTTTTAGGGTTGTTTTCCACTTGCGAGAGGCTCGCGCGTATCTCGCATTGCATTAACCGGTATGGCCTGCCTCTTTCACGACAGGAGCGGGTCAGCTGCATGTATTTCTATGCAGCTGAGACGCTCCTGTCGGGAAAGAGGCCGTCCCGGGTAATGCAATGCGAGATACGCGCGAGTCTTTCGCAAGTGAAATCCTACCCTTACAGTGCTTAAGTGGGCTATATTGTTAATGAATTATCGTCGGGGTCACGGTGTTTGTGACGCACATCCGGCATCATTAACGATATTGTAGCGTGTAACAGTCATGTGCGACCTTAAATGATCGCAAAAGCGGCAAAAATCGTTTGCTGTGGAGAGGTCGTCCTAAAACAAAAAATCGTTTTCAGGATGTTAGCGATGTTGCTCGTCGTTCCTGCGGCAGCACACATCACTGTGTGTGACACCGCAGGAGCGACGAACATCTCCTTACCTACCCCACCGGCTATGTGGAAGGAAGGAGGTGGGCGGGATGTTTACGTTCCACTCATATCCGCCCCTCCGCTTCTATTGGACGGCTGCCGTGTGACGTCACTGTGACGCCGCACAACCCGCCCCCTTATAAAGGAGGCGGGTTGCCGGACAGAGCGACGTCGCAGGGCAGGCAAGTACGTGTGATGGGGGTAAGCGAGGTTGTGCGCGACGGGCAGTGATTTGCCCGTGTCCTACAACCGACAGGGGCGGGTACAATCGCTTGAGATCTTGCTAGCGAGATCGCAGCATGTAAAGCCCACTTTACTCCTGTAAAAGTCACTTCGGGTCACTCTAAGCCCTGTGTGACATGGACGGTCTGGAAAGGGGTGACATCACTGAGAAGAGGAGCAGAACAACACTGGAAAGAGCAGAGTTAGGTGAGGATATTAATACAGTACATTATATGCACATATACACACATTTAATAAAAAAATATATACAAGGGAGTGCTTCTATAAGGGTTTAATGTAACCAAAGCAGAAATGGAAATGAATGGATTTATGGCCATGTACTATTGTAAAATTTGACATTTTTTCCATTCCCAAGAATGACACATGTGCACATTGATTGACTAGAAGTAATGAGTGACAGATATAAATATTTTATATCCATATTATGTGTCTAAGCATAAACTGCCTCTGCTGAAGGGCCAGTATCTAAATCTGATTTAAAGGTCTCGCACAGGGTGGGTTCATTCACTGCAGATTGTAATAAGCCGTCTCTTTTCTGCAAGTTTCCTTCAGATGAATGGGATAGCTGTAGAAATGTCTGCAGCATGGGAAATTATTATCCAAAGGGTATGTTCCCCTGCTGCAAAAATAATCCACAGAAGTGAAAACTTTTGCCTTTCATGCCTAAATGCAGATTTGATTCGCATTGACAAAATAAAGGGTATAATCCACAGTAACCTCTTCATCAGATATTCTCCGCAGTGAGAATGAGGTCATCAGTGTTTTTAGATCTGATTTTCATCTGGGTTTAAATTTTTCCTATCACTTTTTCATCAGTGAATTTTGCATATCAAAAAAAAATTGCAAAGCTTGTCCAGCTCATTACAATATTAATCATAGACTGCACATTGATGCCATCTATTTTCTACCCATGATTCTCAAGGAACCATTGATCTGTATGGGTAATTTTGATTTACAAATCAAAAAACGGATATTTTTCTGCCATTTTTCTTTTTGCAAAAACATGGTCTGCTGCTAAAAAACATGACTATGTGACTAACATCATAGACTCTAAGGGGCACTTTGCACACTACGACATCGCTAGCTGATGCTGCGATGTCGAGCGCGATAGTACCCGCCCCCGTCACAGCAGCGATATCTTGTGATTGCTGCCGTAGTGAACATTATCGCTACGGCAGCTTCACATGCACTCACCTGCCCTGCGACGTCGCTCTGGCCGGCGACCCGCCTCCTTCCTAAGGGGGCGGGTCGTGCAGCGTCACAGCGACGTCACGCGGCAGGCGGCCAATAGAAGCGGAGGGGCGGAGATGAGCGGGACGTAAACATCCCGCCCACCTCCGTCCTTCCGCATAGCCGGCGTGAGCCGCGGTGCCGCAGGTAGGAGATGTTCCTCGCTCCTGCGGCTTTACACACAGCGTTGTGTGCTGCCGCAGGGGAACGAGGAACAACATCGTACCGTTGCTGCTGCGCAATTATGGAAATGTCGGACACTACACCGATAATACGATTACGACGCTTTTGCACTCGTTAATCGTATCAAAAACGCTCTACACACTACGATATCGACAGCGACGCCGGATATGTGTCACTTTCGATTTTGACCCCACCGACATCGCAGCTGTGATGTCGTAGTGTGCAAAGTACCCCTAAGGTTACATTCCCACAATCGGGATCAGTTGAGATTTTGACGCAGCAGAATTTCCGCACCATCTGCACACCTCAGTTTACTTGCGTTTTTTTAATTGCGTTTTAACGTGATTTTGACGCTGCGTTTTTTGTCTCTGTTTAGTGTGTCATCCTTTTAATAAAGCTGTTTTGTTTTTGAATCTTCCTGTTATAGACATCCTTAGGTGTGCATTGTATGCCTTTCCGCCGTGTAAACGCAGCTAAGGCTATGTTCACATTTCCGTGTTTTTGCATCAGTCACCTGCGTTGCTTGACGCTTGTGACTGATGCGTTGTACAATGGGTGGCAAGAAATGGAATTTATTGTCATGAGAAAGCGGATTCCGTGAAATAATTTCAGTATAAAAATGAGAGAGAGAATGATTAGCTGATCGTTCACAAAAGCCGGCCGCCGGGCAATCAGCTGGTTACTCAGAAAAGCCATCTGCTGGGCAATCAGCTGGTTACTCAGAAAAGCCGTCCGCCGGGCGATCAGCTAGTTACTCAGAAAAGCCGGCCGCTCGGTGATCAGCTGATTGCTCAGAAAAGCCGTCCGCCGGGCGATCAGCTGATTGCTCTCAAAAGCCGGCTGCCGGGCGATCAGCTGGTTACTCAGAAAAGCCGTCCGCTGGGCGATCAGCTGATTGCTCAGAAAAGCTGGCCGCCGGGCGATCAGCTGATTGCTCTCAAAAGCCGGCCGCCGGACGAACAGCTGATTGTTCCGGCCGCTCGAACTGCATTTACAGGGGATCATGTTTTTTACTGTGCACATGCTGACAGTAAAAAATCGATCTGCTGCACATAAAAAACGTTACATTCAGCGTTGCTCACGCCTGACGGTCAGTCAGTAAACGACGGATCGTCAGGCGGCAGATGCAACGCAAGGCCATCAGTCACAATCTGTCGCTCATAGAAGCCTATGGGGAAAAAACGGATTCCTGTAAAACAACGGAAATGTGAACATAGCCTTAGGGTACTTTCACACTTGCGTTGTTTTCCTTCCGTTACAATCCGCCCTTTTGGAAAACAGCGGAATCCGTTAACGGATTCCGCTGTTTCCCATAGACTTGTATGGGTGACGGATTGTGCCAAAAGGACCTGCGTTGCTTCCGCTGGGCGACGCTCCATTGCTTCAGCCCAGCGCGGGAGGAACGCAGCATGTAACGTTGTTTTGAGCAGCAGAATCCTCAGGATTTCACTGCGCATGCTCTTTTTTTTTTTTTTAAAATGACAAACTTTATTTTGTCTCGCAGTGGCCGAACGTTCAGCTGAGCGCTCGCCCGCCGGCATGCTCGGCCGCCGGCAAGTGACAGCGCTCAGCTGAGCGCTCACCCGCCGGCATGCTTGGCCGCCGGCAAGTGACAGCGCTCAGCTGAGCGACCGGCCGCCGGCAAGTGAGAGCGCTCAGCTGAGCGACCGGCCGCCGGCAAGTGACAGCGCTCAACTGAGCCACCGGCCGCCGGCTATTGAGAGCGATCAGCTGATCGTTCACAATAGTCTGCTGCCGGTAAAACTGTAAAGAAAAAGAAGAAAAAAAAAAAATAAAAAAAAAAGCTTTCCGTTGTTTTGTACGATTCGTAGCATCCGTTGTGCCACTATATGCAACGCATCCGTTGCATCCGTAACACAATGCAATGTTACGGAAGCCGTCCAACGCAAGTGTGAAACTGGCCTTAAGCGCATGTGAGTAGTTTTACCTGCTGATTTTCTGCATCTAATGCAAGTCTATGGGGAAAATCCGCTCATAAAACTGAGAAATGAAAATGCTGCGGCTTGGAAATCAGTAATAATATTTATTCATTTATTTAGCGCTATTAATTCCACAGCACTTTACATACATTAGTAATACTGTCCCCATTGGGGCTCACAATCTAAACTCCCTATCAGTACGTTTTTTTTTTGGAGTGTGTGAGGAAACCGGAGAACCTGGAGGAAACCCACGCAACACGAGGAGAACATACAAACTCCTTGCAGATGTTGTCCTTGGAACCAAGGACCCCAGCGCTACAAGACTGCAGTGCTAACCACTGAGCCACCGTGCCGCCCCATAGGTGAATTTAGGCAGCGTAAAAAAGAAGCTCAGTGAGTAGGAGATTTCTATTAATCTCATCAACTTTGCTTGTACTGTAAAATGCTGCGTTTTGGACTCAGTGACAATACGCTACGTTTAGAATGCGAGTAACACTCATCATACGTGCCCCAATGGGTAGGCTCTCTATCCTGATAGCCACAGCTAGAACATGTATGTGAAAACAGATGTCTGAATGAGGCCTAAGGGGTACTTTGCACACTACGACATCGCAAGCCAATGCTGCGATGCCGAGCGCGATAGTCCCCGCCCCCGTCGCAGCAGCGATATCATGGTGATAGCTGCCGTAGCGAATATTATCACTACGGCTGCTTCACATGCACTCACCTGCCGTGCGGCGTCACAGTGACGTCACACGGCAGGCGGCCAATAGGAGAGGAGGGGCAGAGATGAGCGGGATGTAAACATCCCGCCCACCTCCTTCCTTCCGCATAGCCGATGGGAGCCGCGGTGACGCAGGTAGGAAATGTTCCTCGTTCCTGCGACTTCACACACAGCGATGTGTGCTGCCGCTGGAGCGAGGAACAACATCGGACCGTCGCGTCAGCATAATTATGGAATTCGCCGACGCTACACCGATGATACGATTACGACGCTTTTGCGCTCGTTAATCGTATCATCTAGGATTTACACACTACGATGTAGAGAGTGACGCAGGAAGTGTGTCACTTTCGACATGACCCCACCGACATCGCACCTGCGATGTCGTAGTGTGCAAAGTACCCCTTCGGCTTCATCAACTACTGTCAATCTCTTCATAGGTTAAATAATATTATAAAAAAATAAGCAGAAGTTCTCAATATAGTATATAAAATACAATATACAGTTTATAATTTTACAATGTACGACCTACCATATACACGAGTGTCTTCGTATTGGGGACCGAGTATATGACAGCATTCTCTGTAAGATCTTTGGACAATTTGGGACCAAGCGAAGACGTGCGCTGGAATGTGCTACAGATAATCCTTGAAGTATCCCATGATTGGTAATCCAGAGCAGCAAAAAGGAGCAGATATCCACAAGCTTCTCTAGTAAGAATCCAATATTACTCCTTTGTATGTCATACAGTATGACACACAAAACAATCTAATTTGGGAAAAAAAAAAATTCCAGGAATTTCAGAAACCTGAGTGATCACTTTTGACTAAACTGACAAAACTGCCGAACAATCATGGTGGAAGTCAAACTTTCCACCGTATCCTAACATTATTTGTCTGTGTAGTGCCCCAGGAAAGCATTGGGTTTGTCCTAAGATGCTGGAGGAAGGATCTTCAGGGTCGAGTGCTGGACATGTGCACTGCTCTCCATCACATGCGCTTTGTTTTGACCCTCAAATCAGAGATTGGTACAATGCACTTTCTGTGTTTCTACTCTGCTGCCTGGGACTGTCCATGTCACTCCCCTCCCTCGCACACCCACAGGGTTAAGGCTAATTTGCACACACAGTAAAGGGAGGGCTCTAGTATTCGGTCTCTCCCCCTCTCCTTTTCCTGTGTGGAGTGTCTTGAATGTTCTGATACAACCTGACACCATGTAGGTAGAAGAAAAAACTTCAATTCCTTTCCGGTAGCTTCTCAATTGTTGCTAAAACAAAGTTTTAAAATATCCCATTAAAGCAAACACCAACAAACAAACAAACAGTGCCAAATTCCTTGGCACCGACAACAGGTTACAACGTGTAGGCGACCATCATTTCAGAACATGCTAAGGACTACCTGCTTTATTGTTATTTCTTTATAAAAGGTTGTTTTTCGCTTTCCTGAGTCTTATCTTCCTGTGGTCTACCTTGGTCATCACCGCTTGCTAAGGAGTGTGCCTTCGCTGTCGGATGAGGAAGCTTTCACACTCGTCTTTCACTTCCTCTACGTCTTTCTCATGTGTTACTCAAATCCTAACAAGCATACACCAAAAATTGGTTGATAAAAGACAACTAGGCTCAGACACATAAGTAGAAAACTATTTGTGTTGTATTTTTTATCTTTTAGGCTCGGAGTATAGCAGGAGTTACAGAACATGGACATGATACAAGTCCCAGAAGTCTAGCAGCAATAGTAAAGACTGGTGCTTACATTTTGCTATTTGAACTGATGAATGTTGTTTGATTTTTCTTCCTCCTGTATTTCGTAATACGATAAAAGGATGCGGAAATTGTAACTTTAGAGCAGGACAGGATAATTGGCTTTAAAGTAAGAAAACCAATTACATGAACTGTATAGTCACTTTGAAATGCATTGGTATTTTGATCCATTTTCATACCTCTTAAGTGTTCCCTGGTATGTTTGCTTCATCGACGCCACTGATTCCAGAAATAATTAAAGGGATCTGTCAGTATGGAAAGCTGTTCAAACCAAGTTCAGGCACTCGGTGCATCAGGGTGGGGCCAAATATTTAAGTGCAACCTATGGTTTTCCATCTATATCTGCCCTTCACTGGCACTTTAAAACCAGAGCTGTCAATCAAAGAAGATGAGGGTGGTGATAGAGGAAAAACAAGTAGGTGGGAAATTGACTTAAATGTTTGCCACACCATGGTGCACCAAGAGCTTGTACTTGGCTTGAACAGTCATTCTGTGATGAGTGCCTTTAAACGTTGTTTGATACATATTCACACCCCTGCATGTGTTCCATGGTATGTCCGTTTTAATCGGCACCACTAATCCCAGAATTTCTTAAATTTTATTGTTTTGTCCTGATTCACAACCTTTTTCAGAACACCCCCTATCTTCTGGAAAATCCCAGCATATCAGATTGTCTTCCACAATAGAAGCCTTTAAGGCCATGTCACACACAGTGACAACGACGACGACGTCACTATGTGTGACATCTAACAGCGATCAGACCCCTGCTGCGAGATCGCTGCTCGTACTTGAATGTCCCAGTTCATTTTTTGATCGCTGCTATCCCGCTGCGCCACATGAATCCTTGTGTGTGACACCGTAGCAACGACGATTGGGACGACGCTGAAGGCAGTGACATGGGCCTGAAGACCGTCGAGGTCGTTATGATCGCTGCTGCGTCGTTGCTTAAAACAACATGTTTGACAGCTCACTAGCGATCATGTAAGGTCGTTGTTATGTCACAGAAAATGGTGACGTAACAGCGACGTCGTTGTCGCTGTCGTTGTGTGTTACTCCAAATTAGATGTAACCTGAAAAGCCAACTCTTCAATAAAGTCTGCAAACTGCAATAAACTCATGGCCACCTCAATACTACCGCAACTGATCTAAACTCTCTGACCTACTTATTCTTACTCTCGAAAACCTTATACATTGTAAAATTGGAGAGCAGGGTCCTATCCCTGCATGTACCAGTTACGTCACTGTTTATTTATTTATAGCTTTTTGCATATTATATATGTATTATATGGATGTAAACCCTTTTCAATTTGATATGATGAATTTAGAGATGAGTGAATATTTTGAAATTTGAATTTCCTGAATTTGCAGGATTTTCACCCAAACTTTAACTAGCATTAATTTGAATACTGGAAAGCTTGTAATTGCTTGGAAAATACACATTAAGGAGAGGAGAGAGCTAAGACCTTGCTGACCATAAGAGCTTACACTCTACATAAGTGAGAAAGAGAGGACGAAGCTCACCATAAGAACTTAGATTCTATTGGATGAAGACGATCCTGCTGTTCAAAAGATCTTGCATGCTACAGGACAGCTACAGAGGACTCTGCTGATCATAAGCGCTTGCACTTTACAGGAGAGAGAGAGAACCCTGCTAGTCATAAGCACTTACAGTCCACAGAAGAGCTAAAGAGGAGCCTGCTGATCATAAGGGCTTACTCTGTACAGTATAAAGAGAGAGGACCCTGCTGATCATAAGAGCTTACACTGTACATAAGAGAGAGAGATCCTTGCTGACAATAAGAGCTTACACCCAACAGAGGAGAGAGATTTACACAGTTAGGCCTAGGACACACGGCAAGAAAAACGGTGCGGGTGCAATGCGATAAAAAAATCGCATTCCACTCGGACCAATATTACTCTATGTGCCCGCTCCCATGAGTGATTCATTTTCTCAGCCTTAATCGGACCAAGAAAACAGTCACAGCATGCTGCGAGTGGAACGCGATTCTGTTCCACTTGCACCCATGCAAGTCTATGGGGCAAGAGAAACATCACCCTGCTCTCGTGTTACACTGGTGTAATGCGAGAGCAGTGCGATTCTCACATCAGCCGGCAACGGAGGAGATAGGAAGATAAATTCCTACCTCCCCTCCTCAGCGCCGGCCCTCCTCTCCTCAGCTCCGCCCCCCCTCTGCAGATGTGGTCTGATTGCACGATCGGACCACAGTCGCATGACCCTCGCACATAACCCTGGGTGGCCTCGGCCTTAAACTAGCGATTGAAAATAACGCTGCTGTACAAACTGTGCTTCGCTGGGAACTACTGAATTGTGATGATCCCGGTACTGACTACCATTGTACAATGTAAGATAATTCGCTAGGTTTCATAACTGTAAGGTGTCGCGGGCGGGGAGGAGGGTGTCAGCACACTACGCTCGCCCCTTCTGCTCGGGTCCGGCGGCTGCTGCTCAGTGGTGGCTCGAGCGGTGGGCCGGATCCCGGGGGTTTCTCGAGCGGCACTCCACGCCCGTGAGTGAAAGGGGGGTTGTTGGGTGTGGGGATGATTATTGTCCGTGACGCCACCCACGGTTGTGGTGATTTCACCACCGCTGCTCAGTACAGGGGTCCCGGGGATGGTGATGCGAAGCAGCCAGGTGTTGTGTTGCCCCTCCGTGGGTAGGGGTTGGTTATCCCGGAGCCCGGCGATGGTTTGGGGGGTGCAGGGCCTGGTGGGCGCAGGGACGCGGGGGCAGCGCTGTGCCTTGCGGCACTGTGGTACTCACTCAGCCTGAGACGTGGACACAGTTTTACGGTAAACCAAACGGCTGGATAGACGGTCCCACGGACGGCTGCACTTGCTCTCCCGGTAGGTGATGGTGATGTCCCTCTTCCTTGCACCTTTGCGTACTTTTTGGTTGCGATGGGTCCCCACCGGTAACCCGCTCCCCGGCTTCAAGCTGGACCGGGGGAGCTCTACTCTTTGCCCGCAGGCGCTGGCCCTAAGAAACTGGTGCCTTGGCGGTGGCGGTGTTTCTTTTACACTGGCTGAGCTGTTGCCTTCAATCGGGACTTGGTTGTTGGGGGATCTACGTCCCCTTCACTGACGGATTCGGCAAATTATGGCGACTCCAAGCCTTGCCGGGGTCCGAGAGGCCCCTGCCCTAGTGCTGACTGTCTTTCGGAACACTGCTCCAGACCGCCGGGCACACAGCCTACGGGGTCCTTCCAGGAACTTCCAAACGGTCCCCCTCCAGACAGTCACCGCCGTTGCTGACCTTGCTGACCTGTCCTGCACACAGCTGGACTACTTCAGGCTTTTGCACGCTCTTTCTATTCTGTCACCTCACTTGCTTTCCTCCTTTTCCACTTTTCTACTTTCACTTTCACTTCCTTAGCTCATCTTAGCTGTTTACTCCTTCACTCCCCTAACTGAACTGCCTGGTTTCTCCCGCCTCCAGAGCTGTGAACTCCTCGGTGGGCGGAGCCAATTGCCTGGCCCACCCCCTGGTGTGCATCATCAGCCTCTGGAGGAAGGCAACAAGGATTTTTGGTTAGCTTAGATGTTCCTACCCGGGATGTAGGGTGTGGTGGTGTGCGACCCGTGTCCCCTGGCTTGCCCAGGGCGACACATAAGGCATTATGAGAATGCCACGTGGCAATGTAAAATGATCCAAGCCCACTCTCTGATGCTTCTGCAGTGTGGAAAATGGCGCTGGGTGGGTGTTTTGTTTTTGCGATCTGCAAATCAAATCTCAAAATGTTCAAATTTGTATGAATTCAAGAATTTCTGAAAAATTCAAATCAAACTCAATCCTCCACAAATAAGTGTGCTCATCTGATTAGATCTGATATGATGGCACTGTGAAAATGCACTGTAATTGTGCACAGAATCCGTCCTTTCCTCAACCCTGAATCTATTAAATTACCAGCTAAGTGCATACCCTCATCATCTTCCGCTTTAACTACTGCAACATCCTCCTTTGTGGCCTCCCTGCTAACATTCTCACACATCTCCAGTCCTTCCTTAACTCTGCTGCCTGACTAATCCACTCCTATTCTTGCTACTCCTCCACTTCTTCCTTCTGCAAATCCCTTCATTGGATCCCACATATCCAATTCAAACTCCTAAGAACGACCTAAAAAGCCATCCATAATCTGTCTCTTCTGTATATCTCTAAACTAATCTCCTGACACACTGACAGGCAAAAGGATAACAATGTTTTGAACTTTTGACTTTCAGGTTCCATATCTCACCATGCACTACAGCTTGGAGACTACCTTAATTCTATAGACAATCTTGGCAATCTCATACATAAATTTGACTTGCAACTATTTAGCATATGCCACTGCATTGTTACTGTTACTGTTTTCCAGTTGGTGGTGGAAAAACCTTTTTTTTCCTGTATACTACAAATTACAACCTATTTTCACATTCCCTTGTAGCTCAGTGTGTTATTTGTTTGATTTCCAAGCAAAATGTTACTGGTTCAAATAAAGGAACAGCTATGAAGAAGATTTTTCAGCTCATCAATACAAGAAAATCGGACAAGAAAATTGCCAAAATGCATCAAGATAGTGCTATGAAAGTTGGAAGAATATGAAATGAAGTCCGTTCATCCATTCAAAAGCTAAGTAGTGGAAGTCCAGGCAAAATATCAGAGTAAACAACTTGGCTCATCACTCTATCAGTTTTGGTGCGACAAGCACAACAGTGGAGGTGGCTCGTATGCTTCATAATAGTGAGATCACAGACGTCCATGAAAGCACCATGCGTTACACAAGTCTGGACTTGTGGCCCGAAAAAATGTGAATAAACCTCAAATTCATTATCATTATAGGAAGCTATAGCTCGAGTTAGCAAAAAAGTACAAGTGAACAAAAGAAAATTAGAAAGGGGTGATTTGAAGTGATAAGACAAAAGTCAATAGACTAGGCTCTGGGTGCAAATGGGTCTAAGAAGCCGGGAGCGAAACACGTGTCGGGGAATCGGGTGGTCGCGGTATTTACATCATCCCAGGTAACTTCTGCTCCGCAGTGGTGTCTTGAATCTTAAACATAAGATTTAGTGAATGAACTTACGTTTGGCACACTGCTTAATATTGCTTAACGGCAGACGCATGTTTAATTTTTTTGTGGCACTTCTAGTATAGTCTTGTCACAGAGACTGCTGGTTCATGGCATCCTATGGAGCAATTGGGATTTAGCACATAAATGTACTTTATGACCTTAATTGCTGATACTAACAAGGCTGGTTGTGTTTGGCACTGTTTTTACATCACGGCCCGATTGTTTCAGCTCTCTGCAATTCCGCCTATGGTAGAATGCAATTAGTTTTGCACATGCATGATGGACATATCTATATGTTATATCCGGTTGAGGCGGTCTTGCAGAGATGTAGTGAGAAACAATGGGCGATTATATATGTAATAGTGATGGTGACTATATATTTATAGGCAATAGGTGTGACCCCGGGGGGATTGTGCAATAGTACCTTCCGTGGAGGAATAAAATTTGCAGACTGTTTTGCACAGCCCGTCATGGTCATTGACATGGGCCTCTTATAGCACTAGTCACTTTATCATTAAGGTTGGTGCAATACACATTGGTCAGCTTGTAAATTATTTGAACATATATACAGCACTGGTCACTTTACTGGAGGTTAATGTGCAATATATTATCACTTAAACCCGTATATATTTGATTTTTGACTGCAATTTATCATTTTTATGGTGTGGTGTTTTTTCTGTGTATTTTTTGATGATAATAAAAACTATTAATTAATTGAAGAAAAAGCAGTATACATACCCAAGTGAGTTGAGTATTCACCAACATTGGGAACGTGTAAAAGAGATCTGGCATCAGATTTTGGTTGAGACATGCTTGAATCTGATCAAGAGCATGCCCAGAAGGATTCACGTAGTGTTGAAAGTCAAAGATGGATTTATAAAATACTAACTAAATAATAAAAATTAAAATTTAGATTTTTTTATTGAAGCAAAACAGTAACAATGCAGTGACATGACAGGAATCTGCATAACTAATCATACGCTAACTAGTTGCATGACAAATCTATGCATGAGATAGCCAAGATGATTGTCTATAAAATGCAGGTAGTCTCATGTTAGAAGTTATAGTGGATGATGAGATATGGAGCCTGAAAATCAAAAGTTTAAAATATCGTTACTAGGGATGATCGAATACCAGAAATATTTGGCTGCGCAAATATTTTCCAAATAGGTCGCCGATATGCGAATATTTGATGCGCAATGTAAGTCTATGGGAAGCCCGAATAGTTCTGAATAGTTGTTATTCGGGTTTCTCATAGACTTACATTGCGCATCGATTATTTGCGAATAGTCGAATAACGGCAACCTATTCGGAAAATATTCGTAAAACCGAATATTTGAGGTATTCGATCATCCCTAATCGTTACCCTTTTGCTTGTCAGCATACCTTCCAACATGTAATCTCTGTTCCTCTCAAAACCTCCTTCTCTCATCCACACTTATTTGATCCTCACCCAATCATCTCCAAGACTTCTCCCGAGTGTCCCCCACCCTCTGGAATGCTGTACTCCAACACGTCCGATTATCTGACACATTCACAACATTCAGAGGGAATTTGAAAACGCATCTCCTCCAGAGTTTACAACCTGCCATGTCCTCTTGTCACCTCTTCACTACCTGAGCTGCTGCAAACCCCCAACTTACCATCTCTCTCCCCATCATTCTATAGAATGGAAGCCCACAAAGGCAGGGCCCTCTCCCCTCTATCAGTCTGACATTTATAGTTTGTTCATTGTAAAATATGTCTGTATTTCGTATGTAACCCCTTCTCATGTGCAGCACCATGGCATCAATGGTGCTCTATAAATAAATAATGATATAGGCTCCATTGATCTTATTTGACATAGGTATATTCCGTTGTTTGCATTGGTTTCTAGAATCATATTACTATGCAATCTTGGTCTTACACTGCAAACCTGTCACTACTACTACATAAATGAAGACTTATAGAATATATAAATATGTTTTCATTCAAAGCCCATAAAGGATATAAAGTAGACAACACACTCATTATAAAGTGTGCGAACATGGAGTGAAAGGCTGCATGATTATGTGTTAGCTTGTAACATCTCAGAAGAACAATGACTTGCTGTAACAGCTTGATGTAAGATGACTCAGAAAAAGTTGTATTCGGATGAACCTACGTAAGCTAATGACCTGTCTCAATGACACGGAGAACAGCTGAAATGTTATTTCCTCCGAGATAACTACTTCCTGTGCCAGTAAGAATTTTTATCCTTCATTGGAAGATATAAACAGGAAAGTAAAGCAGGTTGTGGAATTCTGTTAAAGCAAGCTGGTGAAAGAAAAGAATATAATATGACTGCTATGATACGTAAGTTTGATACTGTATACCTAGGAAGGGAATCCAGGACTGATAAAACAATAAGCAAGGGTGCAGACGTTAAGGGGTACTTTGCACGCTGCGACATCGCTAGCCGATGCTAGCGATGCCGAGCGCGATAGTACCCGCCCCCGTCGCACATGCGATATCTTGTGATAGCTGCCGTAGCGAACATTATCGCTACGGCAGCTTCACACATACTTACCTGCCCTGCGACGTCTCTCTGGCCGGCGACCCGTTTCCTTCCTAAGGGGGCGGGTCGTGCGGCGTCACAGCGACGTCACATGGCAGGCGGCCAATAGAAGCAAAGGGGCGGAGATGAGCGGGACGTAACATCCTGCCCGCCTCCTTCCTTCCGCATAGCCGGTGGAGGCAGGTAAGGAGATGTCCCTCGCTCCTGCGGCTTCACACACAGCGATGTGTGCTGCCGCAGGAACGAAGAACAACATCGTATCTCCTATTGGTGCGACATTATGAAAATGACCGACGCTACACAGATAACCGATTTACGATGCTTTTGCGATCGTTTATTGGCGCATCTAGGCTTTACACGTTGCGACGTCGTTACCGGCGCCGGATGTGCGTCCCTTTCGATTTGACCACGACGATATCGATATAGCGATGTCGCAGCAAACAAAGTACCCCTAAGAGGTTCATCCAGGATTAAATCTTTTTCCCAAAAACACAACCTCTTTTGTCGATAACCTGAGTTTGGTATTGTACCTGAGTACAGACCTGTAGTCTCATTGATAGAGATAAGCAAAAGGAAATACAGTCCTTGTGCAAAAGTTTTAGGCAGGTGTGCAAAAAATTATGTACAATAAGGCTTGGTTCACATCATGCTTTCCGCAAACATCTGTGGCTCCGTCATGGCTTTCTTCTGAAGTCTTGAAGAACGGGATTCAGTCTACCAACAGGACCTTGGACTTTAATGAAACAGACAGAGTCACTTTTGGCTCTGACTTACCTAATTTTCGCAAGTATCTGGCTTGTTCAACCAGGCACAAAAACGTGGTTGGTTGCATTTTTGTGCCTGCTTGAAAAAGTTGTATACTGCCAAAATTAAGACCAAACAAACCACAAAGTGACTCTGTCTGCTTCATTAAAATCAATGGGCGGTTGGCATATACACGAGAATCCCGTTTATGAGCACTTCAGACAGAAGCCCTGACAGAGCCACTGATGTGTGACAAAAATGTGATGTAAACTCTGGCATTTCTTTGCACACTTGTCTAAATCATTTGCACAGTATTGTATTTCCTTTTGAACAAGGAGTTCTTCCTGAAAGTGTTGATGTGGCCCCCAAAAAACCCTGATCACAACATTGAGTTTGTCTAGGATTACATAAAGAGACAGAATGATTTGCACAAGCTTACATTCACAGAAGATCAGTGGTTAGTTCTCCAAGATGTTTGGGGAGGAGGTTGTCTCTAAGCAGATGTTTTGTATTATTGAATGAAATACCTTGGTTTTTTTTCTTTACTTTTTAAGTCATAGTTTGTAATTTTTATAGATTATTATGAAGTCCAGGCAATAGTGACCAGCTGTGCCCTTTTTATTTTAAATCCATTGTTTTTTTAAGTAGCATTTTACTGGATGCCACTATATATAAAAGGAAGGTGTTACCATTCTAAAGCCATGCCCAAGAGGAAGTCAACATGGTGAAACTCCAGTCAGGCTTTTCCTGTTATATGCTAGTGAAATAAAAGAACTTATACTTTAAAATTCTTATCTGGCAGTGCTTCACTATTGGGAGTGTCTCGGCTCACATCATTTTCGTTTTTTAATGATTGAGAGAGAGGATTGCTGAATCTTACTTATACAAGTGAATATTATCACCATGAAGAATATCTGTTCTGAAGATAAGAACAATCCCTATTGGGTTTCATCTTATTGGTATTGTCTGAGCTAAAGGGTGCTTTACACGCTGCGACATCGCTACCGATATATCGTCGGGGTCACGTCGTTAGTGACGCACATCCGGCGCCGGTAGCGACATCGCAGCGTGTGACAGCTAGGAGCGACGATCAACGATCGCAAAATAGTTCAAAAACAGTGAACGTTGACACGTCGCTCCTTTCCTTAATATCGTTGCTGCCACAGGTACGATGTTGTTTGTCGTTCCTGCGGCATCACACGTCGCTATGTGTGACACCGCAGGAACGACGAACATCTCCTTACCTGCGTCCACCGGCAATGTGGAAGGAAGGAGGTGGGCGGGATGTTACGTCCCACTCATCTCCGCCCCTCCGCTTCTATTGGCCGGCCGCTTAGTGACACTGCAGTGATGTCGCTATGACGCCGAATGCACCTCCCCTTGAGGGAGGGATTGTTCGGCGGTCACAGCGACGTCGCTGACCAAGTATGTGCGTGTGATGCTGCCGTAGCGAAAATGTTCACTACGGCAGCGATCACCAAATCTCGCACGTACGACGGGGGCGGGTGCTATCGTGTTCGACATCGCTAGCAATCGCTAGCGATGTCGCAGCGTGTAAAGCACCCTTAATTCCCATCTCTGTCAGTGTCATGGTAACTTTTTATTTATTTGTTTTGACAGACCTGTATACGGCTTAACTTTACAGGAATATATGTAGTTTTTATAGGTACAAATTTTGGATACATGTGAAATTTTGATCACTTTTCATTGCGTGTTTATTATTTTTTAGTTGACAGAACAGTGTGAGATCTTATTTTTTTACTTGATGAAGTGTAGTACTTATTGGTGCAACTGGGTGGTTTACAAGACTTGTTGATAGCTTTTTATTATTATTATTTTTTTTCAAGTGAAATGATTATAACATTGCAATTTTGGCTTTCTTATCTACGGTGGTTACTGGGCAAGATAAACACTGTAGTTTTATAGTGCAAATGCACATTGTTTATTTTTCACATGGACTAAAGGGGGCTTTTTACAGGCTGCGACATCGCTAACGATATATCGTCAGGGTCACGGTGTTTGTGACGCACATCTGGCATCGTTAGTGACGTCGCAGCATGTGACAGGCTGGAACAACCTAAAACGATCGCAAAAAAGACAAAAATAATTTGTTTTGGAGAGGTCGTTTAATTATAAAAACTCGTCAGGTATGTGTGACACTGCAGGAGCGACAAACATCTCCTTACCTGCGTCCACCGGCAATGAGGAAGGAAGGAGGTGGGCGGGATGTTCGGCCCGCTCATCTCCGCCCCTCTGCTTCTATTGGCTGGCCACTTAGTGACGTCGCTATGACGCCGAACGCACCTCCACCTTGAAGGAGTGATTGTTCGGCGGTCACAGCGACGTCACTGACAAGGTATGTGCATGTGATGCTGCCGTAGTGATAATGTTCGCTACGGCAGCGATCACCACATATCGCACGTACGACGAGGGCAGGTGTATCGCGCACAACATCGCTAGCTATAGCTAGCGATGTCGTAGCGTGTAAAGCACCCTTAATGGTCCACATGGAAACAAATCGCTGCAAGCAATATTGTGGTTAAATTTATATACCAGACTAGTGTAGAGATGGTCGAGTCCCTACGCTGTTTTAAGCTATGTTGTCTACCTGTACTGTAAAAGGGGTTTAATACAAAACATATAATATAGTGTTGATTGTTGTAAATGTGTGTTAACATGTAAATGATGATAGCGGAGTGTAGGTTCTCAATGTACCAGAGTTGGGGCTGTTATGAACTGGTAATCGTGGATGATCACAAATGCCATAAATCAGGAAAAAACAAAACCACAAGAGTAGTTGGAAACTAAGCTGACCGCAATCCCTTATCTATCGGACAACACTAGAAGTAGCAGTGGGATGTTCCTAACACACCTAGACACCTTGTGCCGGAGAAACTTGCTACACCTCAAAGACAGAAATGAGGAAACCTAATTTACCTCAGAGCAGTCCCCAAAGAAATAGCAAGCCCCTAACATGCAATGACGGTGATATAAGAAAACACAATACAGAGATAGAAAATATAGATCAGCAAAGGTGAGGCCCGACTTACTAGATACAACAGGAGAAGACAGATAACTGATTGCGGCCAGCAAAAAACCCTGCAAAAAATATCAAACTCATGATAGAAAAAAAATACTAAGACCACACGGTCTTCCCCTGCTATATCAGGTACTCTTGTGCCAGACACTTTAAACAGAACTACAGATATAATGGGAAAAAACAAAATCAAAGAACCAACAATATTCTAAAGTGCAAATAATCCAAAAATGAATAGGGAACAAGCTTCCTTTCTTGCTGGAGGAACTGCCCTGCTCACAAAAGCAGAGAGACAGATTCTCACATACAAGAAACCAAACACAGGACAAAATGGAATAAGCCGAAACACCCTTAACACTAAAAGTCCCAGAAATTTCGAGCTCTCCCCTGAAGTCCCGAAAGAGGGTCAAATGACCCTTAGTCCAAACTGACCTAACTAACTAGTCACTAAATGGCTAAACTCAATGGAAAACAACAACCTCCTGTGGTGCGACAGTAATGGCCTTATTACAGAACAAAAGACGGTAATTATAGGATGTTAGCTAAAATCCTTCAGGTAATTCTGGGTTCCAAAAGGTAGAAATGTTAAATGACCCCTCTCTGGGACTTCTAGTGTTAAGTGCAATTTCAGCAATTAAGCACAGAAACTAGAAAACGTATCTGGAGTAGATTCAGGCACAGAATAAATGGGAGGAACTGAAGGAAAAACTCCCAGCCATCTTCAGAAGCAGCAGGAAATATTTACCACCGGTGGCCTCCAGGTAGAAACTGCTCTCCTAAATACACTAGGCTGATCTGCAATAGGACTTCCTGAATTCCTAATTAATTCCAACACCTGTTTGAGTCACAGATTCAGACTCAGCTTCATTACCATTCCTGGCCACCAGAGGGAGCTCCACACCAGCACCCACTCGGATGACATTCACAACATGGGGCCATTTGCCAGCGAGCTGGAGCAGCGGTAGATTAGATATCAGATAGGACAGGGTTAAGTCAAGGTAGGGGAGGGGTGACAGTTGGCAAATCGGTTGGTTGGTAGTACGAGCCTCGTGGGGTCCTAGTTCTGGATAGGGTTTGACTAAGAGAAGACGTGGTCACTGTGTCACTGCCAGTCAGGAAGCACTGAGGTAACCTCGAGAGGTCCAGAGCCTACGGCTCACCCCGGTGGGCTTAGAGAGTCATGTGGCTAGAGCCGTTGGGGCCCAGAAGCAGACAAAGATGTAAGGAAGAGGGGGAATGGAGACACAAACCCAGTAGCTTGAGGATGAGTTCCAAGATAGCGGGAACAGGTTGAGAAATAATACCTCAGAAACAGAATGAGAACTGTGAGAAGCAAGGCCATGTCTGTCATAATGGTGTGAAGAGTAAACTGAACAAGTTTGATTGCCAAGTGAACTCTGGTGTTGTGTGCATTATTATTTTGTCTATGACGAGGACCAGTTGCGGGGTGGTGGACACCACCCTGAAGAAACCAGTAAGTGTCATGCACTCCACCTGAAGTCACACCCATACAAGGAGTTTCCTTGGCGAAGGAGCATGGCACCCATACAGCCCGGTGTCTGTGCCTTCCTTCATTAGTGCTTGTAAATAGCAGGCAGTTTCTCTCTTGTCCTCTTTGCAGGCGAGCACAGAGAGCTGCAGACAGAACCAGTCATATTTGAATTTGGAGGTGTGACTAGTCCAAATTTTAGAACAGCCATCTGAACCCAGCTGTAGGCCTCATTCACACGTGCATGAAAAAATTGTGTCATCACTGTTGTGGATCAGTGTGTTTTCAGTGTACGGTCTGTGTGTCTGTGACACCCCTGGACTATCAGGTCATCACAGGGTATTGCACAATCTACCCTGCCGTGCAGTATCCACCTCCTTCTTGGTTATGGGTCCCTAACCAAATGGTGTTGCCTACATCAGCAAATCAAATCCTAGATACACCCTGCACCAGACACACCAGTGTACGGCTTGAGTGGAATAGAGTCGCCCACCTGGGGGGTCAGGGAGGGGAGGTGAGGAGTGTAGTCAGTAAGAGTGTAGCAGTGGAGTGAGGAAGTAGCCCTCGAGCTGTGAGGAGCTCTGAGGAGGTCGGGAGTGGTGACTCCCATAAGAAAACTGTCTAGGTTGCAGATGGTGGTCTGGGCCTAGAGGAGTCGGACCCCTGGTTGCATGAGATCGTGGCAAGGGGCTCGGATCTGTCGAGCAGGACAGCCGGCGGCCTTGCACCATCACCGGGCTGGGACCGAGGCACGACGGGGTACGTGGACCCTAGGTCGAGGAGTAGCTGCATGCAACCCGATTAATTACCCGTGGAGAATGGAGCCTTCAAGATTCTTTTCTAACCGCTCCAAAATCAGGGCACTAGCGCAACGAGGGGGATAGGACTTTCCACCCAAAACAGTCCAGAAAATCCCAAGCGTGAGCCCTGAGAGCAAGCTCCCACACTTAGCCACAGTGGGGAGCAGGACCCGGCAAGTTTCACACTACTGGGACCACCAGAGAAGTAAACTTAGTGCCAGGAGGCAGGTAACGGATCACCAGGCAGCACCATTGAGGACGGAACCCGAACTAGCTCCCCTCAGCGGCAGCGGTGTCCAGAGATTTGGTTTACCCGGTTGTCGGTGTCTGCTTAATAGACTGCATGAGTGCAAGAGTGACCCCTGCATCCCATGGCCTATTACCCACACCGAGTCCTGGGGCATTCCCCCCTACCTGTGGAGGGTTCCAACACCTTGCTGCCCTGGGTACTCCCAACTGCAGCAGTGGTACTCCTAATTACCACACACCACGGATGGCGTCACAAACTCTATAATCCCTTGTAAATACCCCCTTCATTTGAGCGACCGCACAACCCCCGGGTCCGGAGACCCTCGAGCCACTGAGAATCCGAGCAGCTCAGCTGCTTCCACGGGGGCGGCACATGTCCATTTTTACCATCAGTGTGACTTTCGTGTGTCTTACCATCAGGTGTCATTAGTGTATCTGCTGGATCGTTAACTAAATAAATTACAAAGCTTCCCCTATACTTTGTAATGGTAAACATGTACAGCACTCAGACTGTACACTGATACCATCCCTGTGCTGTGTTTCATGAACCCATAGACTTGCATTGGTCCTTTTAATTTGTGCTGCTAGAAAAAAACGGACATATGAATAGCCCCATAGATTTCAATAGATATGTGCTGTATCCGTGAAAGCAAACTGATACAACACGTATTTATCCCAATTACATGTGAATGATGCCTTCTTGGCAGTTCACATGTTTAGTATCTGGTCAGTATTTTATTAGCAGGGAAAGGGTTAAACAAACATAGCATGAACCCTATTGATAAGTAAAACTGTAATAAAGTAAATTGCCACTGCTCCAGTTTCTGAATGTCTATTAGCCTATGTGCGTACTCTGCAATTTTGTTTCTTCAGCACAAAACGCACCCTCTAGCAGAAAAATGCATAAAAAAACGCATGCGTTTTTGCAGTGTTTCGGTGCATTTTGGTCCAATGTTGGGTACGTTTTTGCCCGTGCGTTTTTTTCACTATATTTTCACTATGTTCAATACAAAGACACAGGTCAGAAACGCAGAAAGGCTATGGCTATGTGCGCACGCTACATCTCTGTGGTGACCACAAAGATATACATTTTTGGTCTATAAAAAAACCACACCCGCGGCAAAAACGCATAAAAAAATGCATGCATTTAGCCGCGTTTTTTGCTGCATTTTTGTTAATGCTTTTTTGAAAGGAGAAACAAAATAGGATAGGATAATTGATAGATAGCTAGAAAAGATAGATACAAAAATAGAAAGAACAGATAAAACATAGAAAAAAAGCTAGAATAGATAAAAAGAAATAATAGAATTGCTCTATAGATAGAGCAATAGCTAGTTTGACCACCTGTTTTTTAAATTATTTTTTGGTGAACAATGACGTGGGGTCCTCCCATTTTTCATATCCGGCGTTGTGGGACCTTATATGGATTATGTCGGACCTGAAGGGGTGTTTTGGGGGTTAATAATGTGGTGAAAGAGAGTGCTTTTTTGTCTTTTATTTCAAATAAAGAATTTTTGGGACGTTTGTGTTTATTTACTTTCACTTACAGATTAGTGATGAGGTGTCTCATAGATGCATGCCATCATTAATCTAGAATTGAGTGGCGGCAATGGGCTGCTATTAACTCCTTATTCCCCTGATTGCCACCACACCACACCACACAGGGCAATCAGGAAGAGCTGGCTAAAGTGGCGGGACTTTCGTATCTAATGAATGCAGCAATTCCGGGCGGCTGCAGGCTGATATTTTTAGGCTGGGTGGGCAGCGTAATAACCATAGGCCACCCCAGTCTGAGAATACCATCCCCCAGCTTTGGCGCTTTATCTTGGCTGGGTATCAAAATTGATGGGATCCCAAGCCATTTTTTTTAAATAATTTAATTTAGACATGCCCACCAGCGTCTGTGATTTGTTGCAGTCAGACAGCTGTCATTTAGCGTGGGGGCGCGTCTGACTGCAACCAATCAGGCATCAGTGGGTGGGGGAAGCAGTGAATATGTTTGAGCCTAATGAGCGTCCCGGGAAGAAGAATGCGAGGCTGCGGGAGCACTATGACAGCCGCACCTATGATCGGTGAGTATGAAGCGCTTGCTCCTACCCCTTTGCACTGGATTCTGGTCCCCATAGACTTTATATGGGAACCAGCATCTGGCCAGATACCGAGGATCAATCCCCCGCCGACCCAGAGTCCTCCGAAACGTAGGAACAAGACGCAAAAAGAATTGACATGCTGCTTCTTTTTTCTGCAACCAAAACTGCAAGGAAAAAAGAAACAACGTGTGCACAGCCTGTCTGAATTCTCATAGACTTTGCTGGGGAAGGCAATGCATGTAGTTTTTATCAACAAACTGCACCCAAAAACGTGTCAAAAATACAGATTAAAAAAAAACACAGCATGCGTATAATGCCTTGGACTGCAATGTTATATTCCATGGCATTAGAAAATAATTTCCATGTACCCACAATAACCTAGTTAACTTCTTAGTTGTTATCAAATAGAGTTAAGAAGTGACAGTAATGGGCAGAAATGAATCTGACGAATAACCAAATAATTGTTATCTGTTTCTCTACTATGAGCAATTTCCAAACACACATTCAATTGTCATACACTGACAGGGCACACACGTTTACTGCCACACAACGACCATAACAGTAGGGCTTCTTTCTACTCATTAGATTCTTGGCAGAATTCATTGACAATTGTTTAGAGGGGGGGTCCACTACTTAGGAAACCCTTTCTCATTCCCCTTGTTCGCCCAAATAAAAAGAAATAAGACTATACTCACCTCCAGTGTGTCCGCAGTTCCAGCAATGTCTAAAGCTGCATTTTTGGGGCCCGCATGACATTTGTTATGATAGGCAAGCCTCGCGACCAATCAGCGCTGGCTTCCTTCACCCCGCCTTTGGATGTTTGAGCAGGAAGTCAGCACAGTTCTCATATTCTGCTCAAATGCGCTAAGGCGGGGGAGAGACAGATGCCGGCCACCGATGGTTCGCAGGGCTCGCCTGTTATAACAATGTCATGTGGGCCCAGGGAATGCGGATGTAGACATCGCTGGAACAGTGGCTGCACCGGAGGTGAGGATAGGCTTATGTATTTTATGGGGGCGAACAAGGGGAATGAGAAGGGGTTGTTAAAGTAGTGGACATCACATTTAATGTTTAAGGCCAGCTATATGTGCAAAAGCAAAAAAAGACATTGGCCATTCAATGTCTGGTCACTATGTGTAAATGTTTCCAAAGACTACCTTTCATTCCTCTGTAGTAGGCTGTGATGGTAGAGAAAGATACATTGGGGAGTATTTATCACTACTGTTTAATTCTTAGAGTGCATTTACTCTGACAGCAGCCGTTAAACGGCCATCGACCGGCTACATGATGTCACGCTCCCCGGGTCCTCGGCTCCCCTCCCCGGGTCCTCTGCCCCGCTCCCCGGGTCCTCTGCCCCGCTCCCCGGCTCACCTGCCACGCTCCCCGCTCTCCAGCCTCCGGTGCCCGTCCTTCCCAGGTTCCCTGGCCTCCGATCCCGGCGTCTGACGGCTTCCCAGGCCCTGGCCGGCTCCCCTGCGTCCTCCCCTCAGCCTCCTTCCCTGGCTTCTGGCACCCGGGCGGCGCGCATGCGCATTAGGGCGCGCGCGCGGTCACTGACCCTTTCTTAAAGGGCCAGCGTCCATTAACAGGAAATGAAGCTAAACAGGTACAGGGTATATAAGGGTTTATTGTCCAAGGGGGCGGGGCCTGATCTTCGTGTTTTCCAAACTAGGAGTCAGGTCTCCTTGTGTCTCCTTGCCATACTCACGTATATCTCTCCTAGAGCTGATCCTGCCTCGGCATCCGGTCCTGCTGAATCCCGAACCCCGCACGCTGTCCGTCTGCCATCTGACAGTCCGTACCATCTCGGATCCCTGCGGTGACCCGTCATCTCGCTCCAAAGGTTCCGGACCCCGCCTGACCTCATCTCGGCTTCCGAACCTGAGCTACGTCACCCGGACTACCATCTGTGACTCCGTGGTCCCAGGGACTTCTCCGTTACACTCACTTGCACGGACTGTTCTGCTGCCCATAGTGCTTCAGCTACCGGACTCCTTACCACCATCTTAGAGTTCGGACCAGTGGATCCACCTCCTGGGTCTGCCCGACCGCCTGGCCCTGACAGTAAGATCAGGCCATGGATCCCGCTGCAGCACTAGCGGTCTTGCAAGAGGAACTCCAACGCCAGCGTGAAGTCCAGACCCGCATGTTGGACTTTATGACTTCCGTGGACACCCGCCTGTACACGTTACAAGCGGCAGTTACGCCTTCAACATTCCGGGCCTCCACTAGTCAATCCACGGCTCCCGCACCCGTGGCAGCCTCTCCGGATGCTTCCCGACTCCGTTTGGCTTCACCACCTCGTTATGCCGGAGATCCCAAGACCTGCAGGGGCTTCATAAACCAATGCTCCCTTCATTTCACGCAGCTGCCACATTTGTTTGCCTCCGACCAAGCCAAGGTCGCCTTCATCATGTCTCACCTAGAGGGCGAGGCACTGGCGTGGATGAATCCCTTGTGGGAGAAGGAGGACCCTATGACCAAGGACCTTCAAGAGTTCCTGCAGGCCTTTCGCAGCACCTTCGACGAGCCGGGACGCGCCTCTGCGTCTGCTTCATCCCTTCTCCGCTTACGTCAATGAACACTGACGGTAGGCCAATATGCCATCCGTTTCCGTACTTTGGCTTCAGAACTCGGGTGGAATAATGAGGCCCTAACAGCCGCCTTCTGGGAAGGACTCTCGAGTCGCATCAAAGACGAGTTGGCGGGTCGTGACGTGCCCTCCACCCTAGATGCCCTGATTGCCCTAGCAACTCGAGTGGACATTCGTTTTCAGGAGCGCTCCAAAGAGCTATCTCGTGAGAGACGTCCGGTACGGCATTCCTCTCCTCCACGGAAGCCCTCCGTACCTCAGTCATCAACAGCTGGGATTCCCGTCCACGAGCCCATGCAGATTGACCGAGTACGGCGGTCTGAACAACGTCGAGCGGAGCGGCTCGCCAAGGGTCTCTGCTTTTACTGCGGAGAGGACACACACCTGCTACGCTCCTGTCCAGAGAGGCCGGGAAACTCCAAAGCCTAGGGTTGGTAGGAGAGGCCACCCTAGGTGCTGGGACTCTCTCAGACCCGGTTATGTGGACCGTGCAAGTGTCAGCGGGAGAGACGCGCTTCACGGCTGAGGCATACCTCGACTCTGGAGCAGCAGGCAATTTCATCCAGCAGGCCACGGTGGACAAGTACCAGTTGCCTGTTACTCTACTCGATAAGCCCCTAGTGATTGCCTCTGTGGATGGGAGACCCCTCGCTGATACCATCTCCTGGGTCACCAGGCCGGTCGAACTGCGTATCGGTGCCCTGCACACCGAGAACATCGCTCTCTACGTCCTTCCACACATGTCTCATCAAATCCTGCTGGGACTTCCCTGGTTGCGGACACACGAACCATCAGTCAGCTGGGGCACTGGCGAAATCACCCGATGGGGCTCCGCCTGTCATGAGAGGTGTCTGAAGTCTATACAACCCATCCGACGACCTCCGGTTCCAGAGAACCTACCGGAACTGCCCTCGGCCTATTGGTCCTTCGCAGACGTTTTTGACAAGAAGGAGTCTGAGGTACTTCCGCCACACCGTCCCTACGATTGCGCCATCGACCTGCTCCCAGGAACAACACCACCTCGAGGACGGATATATCCGTTGTCTCCAGCCGAAACCAGGGCCATGTCTACCTACATCACAGAAAGCCTGGCAAAGGGATTCATCCGGAGATCCTCCTCTCCTGCGGGAGCAGGCTTCTTCTTCGTTAAGAAGAAAGAGGGTGACCTACGCCCATGCATTGACTACCGGGGTTTGAATCAGATCACCATAAAAAACAAGTACCCCCTGCCGCTCATCCCCGAATTGTTCGACCGGCTCAGAGGAGCCCGTGTGTTCACCAAACTGGATCTTCGGGGTGCCTACAACCTAGTTCGTATCCGCTCTGGGGACGAATGGAAGACCGCGTTTAATACTCGCGATGGGCACTATGAATACTGCGTAATGCCCTTCGGTCTGTGTAACGCTCCTGCCGTATTCCAAGAATTGGTGAACGACATTTTCCGGGACCTCCTCTACATCTGTGTAGTAGTTTATCTGGATGACATCCTTGTCTTCTCTCCGGACCTCCAGACCCACAGAGAGAACGTACGGCTGGTTCTACAGAGACTGAGAGAGAATCGTCTCTACGCCAAATATGAGAAGTGTGTCTTTGAGCAGTCTTCTCTCCCTTTCCTGGGATACATCATCTCGGGTACAGGGCTGCAGATGGATCCAAAGAAGGTCTCCTCCATTCTCAACTGGCCTCCCCCTTCTGGACTGAAGGCAATCCAACGGTTCCTGGGATTCGCCAACTACTACCGCCAGTTTATACCTCACTTCTCTGCCCTGACTGCTCCTCTCTCCGCCTTGACCAAGAAGGAGGCTAATCCAAAGGACTGGTCACCTGCGGCCGACGCCGCGTTTTGCTCTCTGAAGCGAGCATTTGCCTCCTCTCCTGTACTCCACCGACCGGAGTTAAACCGCCAGTTCACCTTGGAGGTGGATGCCTCCTCCTCAGGAGCCGGAGCAGTGCTCCTGCAGAAGTCCTCCTCCGGGAAGATGGTGACTTGCGGTTTTTTCTCCAAGAGCTTCTCAGCGCCTGAACGCAACTACACCATCGGTGACCGAGAACTATTGGCGGTCAAACTGGCTCTGGAGGAGTGGCGCTACCTCCTGGAAGGAGCAGTGTACCCCGTGATTATCTACACGGACCACAAGAAGCTGGAATACCTTCGGTCCGCTCAGCGACTGAACCCACGGCAAGCCAGGTGGTCCTTATTCTTTGCCAGGTTTGATTTCCAGCTCCATTTCCGACCCGCGGACAAGAATGTACGCGCTGATGCCCTGTCTAGGTCTCTCATGCCCATGGAGCAGGAGGAAGAGAGTACCCAACCTATCATCTCTCCTAGCAAGATTATTCCGGTGGCTCCTGTCACCCTGGCCCAGATACCGCCCGGGAAGACCTATGTCTCTGAGACCGACAGGCAAAAAGTCTTACACTGGGGTCATGCCTCAAAAACAGCCGGTCATGCAGGTCAGAAGAGAACATGGGGTGCGATTGTACGCCATTACTGGTGGCCAAACCTTCGCACGGACGTCGCTGCTTTCGTCTCTGCCTGCTCCTCTTGTGCCAGGAACAAGACGCCCAAGCACCTGCCATATGGCCGTCTTCTGCCTCTGCCTATACCCTCAGTTCCATGGCAACACATAGCGATGGACTTTATTACGGACTTGCCATTATCCTCCGGGCACACAGTCATATGGGTCGTGGTGGACCGGTTCTCCAAAATGGCTCACTTCGTCCCTATGGCCGGACTGCCCTCTGCTCAGGAACTCGCGGAAGCCTATATACATCACATCTTCCGCTTGCATGGCTTTCCATCCCACATCGTGTCCGACAGGGGAACTCAGTTCACCTCCCGCTTCTGGAGGGCGCTCTGCAAACATCTGGGAGTGACTCTGGACTTTTCTTCTGCTTACCATCCTCAGTCTAATGGCCAAGTGGAGAGGGTCAATCAAATCTTGACCTCCTTCTTACGTCACTATGTCAACGCCCATCACGACGACTGGTCCACGCTTCTGCCTTGGGCTGAATTCTCCCATAACCACCACATCAGTGAGTCGTCCTCCAAGTCTCCCTTCCATGTCGTTTACGGACTTCAGCCCTCCATCCCGTTGCCTTTATCCCCTTCTTCGGATGTCCCTGCTGCTGATACTGTAGCCCGTGACTTCGCTACCATTTGGGACTCTGTCAAGGCGTCCCTTGGGCGCGCTTCCCAGCGGATGAAGAAACACGCCGACAAGAGGCGCCTGGACCCTCCGTGTTTCTCTCCTGGTGACCTGGTCTGGCTTGCTTCCCAGTACATCCGATTGAAGATACCTTCCTACAAGCTGGGTCCTCGCTACATCGGGCCGTTTAAGGTCCTCAGCAAGATCAATGAGGTCTCCTACAAACTGAGGCTTCCGGCCACGATGCGGATTCCCAACTCCTTCCACGTCTCTCTGCTCAAGCCGGTTTTCCTTGGTCCCTTCTCCTCTGCTGCCAGTCCGGCTCCTCCTCCTATTGCCGAGGACGACATCTATGCGGTAAGGGATATCGTGGCCATGAAGACTGTTCGAGGCCGACAGTTCTTCCTGGTGGACTGGGAGGGGTATGGTCCTGAGGATAGGTCCTGGGAGCCCAGGGAGAACGTGGGCACTCCTCTGATCCGTGCCTTCATGTCCCGGTTGCGGGGAGGGGGGCGTGGGGGGGGGGTACTGTCACGCTCCCCGGGTCCTCGGCTCCCCTCCCCGGGTCCTCTGCCCCGCTCCCCGGGTCCTCTGCCCCGCTCCCCGGCTCACCTGCCACGCTCCCCGCTCTCCAGCCTCCGGTGCCCGTCCTTCCCAGGTTCCCTGGCCTCCGATCCCGGCGTCTGACGGCTTCCCAGGCCCTGGCCGGCTCCCCTGCGTCCTCCCCTCAGCCTCCTTCCCTGGCTTCTGGCACCCGGGCGGCGCGCATGCGCATTAGGGCGCGCGCGCGGTCACTGACCCTTTCTTAAAGGGCCAGCGTCCATTAACAGGAAATGAAGCTAAACAGGTACAGGGTATATAAGGGTTTATTGTCCAAGGGGGCGGGGCCTGATCTTCATGTTTTCCAAGCTAGGAGTCAGGTCTCCTTGTGTCTCCTTGCCATACTCACGTATCTCTCTTCTAGAGCTGATCCTGCCTCGGCATCCGGTCCTGCTGAATCCCGAACCCCGCACGCTGTCCGTCTGCCATCTGACAGTCCGTACCATCTCGGATCCCTGCGGTGACCCGTCATCTCGCTCCAAAGGTTCCGGACCCCGCCTGACCTCATCTCGGCTTCCGAACCTGAGCTACGTCACCCGGACTACCATCTGTGACTCCGTGGTCCCAGGGACTTCTCCGTTACACTCACTTGCACGGACTGTTCTGCTGCCCATAGTGCTTCAGCTACCGGACTCCTTACCACCATCTTAGAGTTCGGACCAGTGGATCCACCTCCTGGGTCTGCCCGACCGCCTGGCCCTGACACATGAAATCCGATCGGCGGTCATTTAAGTGCCTATTTAGACAAGTCAACCACACTTCCTATGCCCAGAGAACAATCAGAAATACAGACTGTAACCACATAGGTCGTCACTGTTCTTGGCACCACAGAACAGTACACAACAGAACGTGCTCCGGAGAACGATGATTTTTAAGCACGTTTGCCTGATTGTACCTGATAAATGAGCATCTTGCTTGTTCGTTAGGTGATTGGCAGCCTGTTTACATTGGCAAATTATCAGGAATGCTCATGCACGATAATCAGCCAGATTACAGGCACCTTCCGAGTCATAAAATGCTCCAAATTTGATCAGCGTGATATATGCAGGAAGGGGAGGAGCACTTTCAATGTGCAAATTTGGTTTGAATAGATTGTAACGGTTGTAATACCCCATATGAAGATCATCTGACAAGCCAAAACATCATAAAACTTTACAAGCAACCACATTCTGGAAACTACTCCCTTTAACCCTAGAACGCGCAAGCATAACAATCTACCATAGAAAACAAATGACCTAGCAGGCCTGCGAGGCCCCAGGTATGCGTTCTAGGGTTAAAGACTTCATCTAGGGTAGAGATGAGCGAACCGGTCGCGGTTCGGCTCGAGGTCGGTTCGCCGAACGGAGGTCCCGTTCGAGTTCAGTTCGTCGAACGTTCGACGAACCGAACTCGAACTGCATAGGAAACAATGGCAGGCAATCACAAACACATAAAAACACCTAGAAAACACCCTCAAAGGTGTCCAAAAGGTGATAAACAACTCACAACACAACACAAACACATAGGAAAGTGACAAGGACATATACTCATGCGAAAACAAAACAGCTGGACAAGGAAAAAGAGGACGAGACACAGATATATGAGTATATGCAAGGAAACATCGATGCCATTACTGTGCAACTTGATCCCTGCTCATTTTAGGCTTCCAATCTGGATAAATTGCCTGAGCTCGCCACGTACACCTTGGGGATCTTGTCGTGTCCTGCAGCCAGCGTTCTCTCGGAACCTGTCTTCAGTGCTGCTGGGGGTCTGCTGGCAGATAAGCACACGTGTCTGTCCACTGACAATGTGGACATGGCTCTCAGAGGACTTTTCTTCCCCTGGGTCAGCCAGGGGAGGCGAAAGGCACGTGTATTTTTGAGAGTGCTTCATGCAAAGCATCTTTTTCATTTTGAATAGGGGGGTCAAGTGATGCCAGTCAAGTGGGGTGTGTGTGGCCCAATTAGTGGCAATGAGGAAGACTGTGGTTGGAGTCCCCTCGCTGTGTTTCTAAAAGAACCAAGATGAACAAGTCATGGCTCTCAGAGGACTTTTCTTCCCCTGGGTCAGCCAGGGGACGGGAAAGGCACGCGTATTTTTGAGAGTGCTTCATGCAAAGCATCTTTTTCATTTTGAATAGGGGGGTCAAGTGATGCCAGTCAAGTGGGGTGTGTGTGGCCCAATTAGTGGCAATGAGGAAGACTGTGGTTGGAGTCCCCTCGCTGTGTTTCTAAAAGAACCAAGATGAACAAGTCATGGCTCTCAGAGGACTTTTCTTCCCCTGGGTCAGCCAGGGGACGGGAAAGGCACGCGTATTTTTGAGAGTGCTTCATGCAAAGCATCTTTTTCTTTTTCAAAAGGGGGGGTCAACTGATGCCAGTCAAGTGGGGTGTGTGTGGCCCAATTAGTGGCAACGAGGGAGACTGTGGTTGGAGTCCTATCGCTGTGTTTCTAAAAGAACCAAGATGAACAAGTCATGGCTCTCAGAGGACTTTTCTTCCCCTGGGTCAGCCAGGGGACAGGAAAGGCACACGTATTTTTGAGAGTGCTTCATGCAAAGCATCTTTTTCTTTTTCAAAAGGGGGGTCAACTGATGCCAGTCAAGTGGGGTGTGTGTGGCCCAATTAGTGGCAACGAGGGAGACTGTGGTTGGAGTCCTATCGCTGTGTTTCTAAAAGAACCAAGATGAACAAGTCATGGCTCTCAGAGGACTTTTCTTCCCCTGGGTCAGCCAGGGGACGGGAAAGGCACGCGTATTTTTGAGAGTGCTTCATGCAAAGCATCTTTTTCTTTTTCAAAAGGAGGGTCAACTGATGCCAGTCAAGTGGGGTGTGTGTGGCCCAATTAGTGGCAACGAGGGAGACTGTGGTTGGAGTCCCCTCGCTGTGTTTCTAAAAGAACCAAGATGAACAAGTCATGGCTCTCAGATGACTTTTCTTCCCCTGGGTCAGCCAGGGGACGGGAAAGGCACGCGTATTTTTGAGAGTGCTTCATGCAAAGCATCTTTTTCTTTTTCAAAAGGGGGGTCAACCGATGCCAGTAAAGTGGGGTGTGTGTGGCCCAATTAGTGGCAACGAGGGAGACTGTGGTTGGAGTCCCCTCGCTGTGTTTCTAAAAGAACCAAGATGAACAAGTCATGGCTCTCAGAGGACTTTTCTTCCCCTGGGTCAGCCAGGGGAGGCGAAAGGCACGCGTATTTTTGAGAGTGCTTCATGCAAAGCATCTGTTTCATTTTGAAAAGGGGGATCAAGTGATGCCAGTCAAGTGGGGTGTGTGTGGCCCAATTAGTGGCAACGAGGGAGACTGTGGTTGGAGTCCCCTCGCTGTGTTTCTAAAAGAACCAAGATGAACAAGTCATGGCTCTCAGAGGACTTTTCTTCCCCTGGGTCAGCCAGGGGACGGGAAAGGCACGCGTATTTTTGAGAGTGCTTCATGCAAAGCATCTTTTTCATTTTGAAAAGGGGGATCAAGTGATGCCAGTCAAGTGGGGTGTGTGTGGCTCAATTAGTGGAAACGAAGGAGACTGTGGTTGGAGTCCCCTCGCTTTTGAAAAAAGAACCAAGATGAACAAGTCATGGCTCTCAGAGGACTTTTCTTCCCCTGGGTCAGCCAGGGGACGGGAAAGGCACGCGTATTATTGAGAGTGCTTCATGCAAAGCATCTTTTTCATTTTGAAAAGGGGGATCAAGTGATGCCAGTCAAGTGGGGTGTGTGTGGCCCAATTAGTGGAAACGAGGGAGACTGTGGTTGGAGTCCCCTCGCTGTGTTTTACATGATTTTCGAAGGGCATGACATGCCTAAGAGGTTGAGTTTCATCATCTGCAACTTGTTGGCAACAGAAAGGCTGCCTTTACACCCTTTTGAGACCGAGGATTTTCGAGACCTTATGCCCATTGCAGTGCCCCAAGAGCCGATGGCCAGTCGTCACTCCTTCTCCAAGAAAGGCGTGCCCGCGCTACCACAGTAGGTCGCACACAACCTCACCGATTCTATGAGAAACTCTGTGTGTGACAGGGTGCATTTCACCACAGATACTTGGACCAGTAAGCATGGACAGGGGAGTTACATGTTGCTGACTGGGCACTGGGTAACTATGGTGAGAGATGGAGAAGGGTTTGCTGTACAAGTCTTGCCGTCCCCACGACTTGTGTGTCAATCCTTCCTCTGTATGTACAAGTTCCTCCACTGCTTCTGCCTCCTCAACCTCGTGTGGGTCCTCCACCTCGGCCCAAACCCTGTGTGGTCAGGCCACCCTTCCTTGTAACTGCGTGAAAGGAATCCCACACACCTCCTTACTATGCTGGCAGCAGAGCTCAAGGCCATCAGGCGGTCAAATGTTTACTTTGAAATGTAGGGGAAATGTGAGACACCGCTGAGGAATTGTGGACGGTTAGCTCTGGAGAGTGAGACCGAGTTTCATCAATGGTTGTCTCCACTCAACCAGCAGCCAGGGAAGGTCGGGTGCGACAATGATGCAAACCAGTCTGCGACCCTTCTTCAGGGCAATGTGGCACACGTGCCTTGTATGGCTCACGTGTTGAACCTGGTTGTCCAGCAATTTTTAAAACACTATCCCGGCCTACATGGCCTTCTGCAGAGGGCACGGTGTAACGCCTGCCTGGATCGACACACTCATATGGGCTGTAAAGGATAGGCTAGAGGCAAGCCACTCACCAAGCTGGACACCCAGAACCCTGAAACCCTTTAACCCCTATACAGTGATTTGGAATTACACAGGCCCAAGTTGATCAATACCTGTGGAAGGCTGCAGTTCCAGAGAATAGTAGTCATGCAGGGTCAAAAACATTAATTGAGGAAGAGGAACAGAATGGGATGGCCAGGACTTAATCAGAAAACAAGCAGAGGTGAAATGCGGATCGGCCAACGAGGTACATAAACAGCAAGCAGGAAAAGTAGTCAGGTAACAAGCACACAAACTCATAAAATTGAACTGGGGGTAACAGTAACAAGAGGTTCATAGCTTTGTCTGGCAGTGGTCTGCAGACAGGAGGGGCCTAAAAAAGGGTGTGGTGTCTTCCCATTGGTTGTAGCTGAATGATGGTACTTCATCTATGAGATACCCACCACCTACATTCAGCCTGTGGTTCTGTATCTGTCAAGGTAACGCAACCCAGTGGGTGACCATAACCTGCGTCCACCTGCGCCGCAGGCATCGACTCCTTTCCCATCATCAGCACTATGCACGAAAGGAACACGTTGTCACCTGGCGACCGGAGTACAAATTGATTGAGTGGACTACGTTGGTGACTTAACAGCCGTGTGCGTCAATGATGCAAACCTGTCTGCGGCCCTTCGTCAGGGCAATGTGACACACGTGCCTTGTATGGCTCACGTGTTGAATCTGATTCTCCAGCAATTTTTAAAATACCATCCCGGCCTACATGGCCTTGTGCAGCGGGCACGCTGCTATGTGCTCACTTTCATCCTTCGCACCCAGCAGCTCAACAACTTTCATCGCTCCTGAAGTCTTAGGGTCTGGCGGTTAAACGCCGGAAATGCGATGTTCCGACACGCAGGAATTGGAATCTGCACATGTTGCAGCGTCTGTGGCAGCACCGCAGAGCCCTGCTGAAATACGGTATGATGTATACCCTGGGCTAACTTGATCCAGAGGTGGTGCAGATCACGCTGCTGGAGTGGTGTCAGATCAAGGACCTATGCACCCTTCTACACAGTTTACAAATGTCGACGAAGATGTTTAGCACTAGCGATGCCATTCTCAGCGTGACAATTCTGGTCATCTACAAGATGGAGCACACTGTAAGCATTATTCGGAGTCAGGTGTTGGTCCAAGAGGAAGGGGAGGAAGTACAGTAGGAGTCATATGCAGAAGGGATAATAAAATGTACAAGGTCCATACGTTGAGCGGCACCTAGGCGGCAGTCATGGTGGGGGATAGGGATTAACAAGGGCGCATAGTATCAGCAAAAATTGTTTAGGAAGGTGCAGGAGCCCATGAAGAAATGGAGGACGAACTTGCGATGGGCATGGAAGACTCAGCAGATGAGTGAGAGCTTGCTCACATTTCAGTTGTGCGAGGTTGGGGGGAGAGGGCAGAGGAAGGAGGCACGATTCTCACCTCTCTGCCACCAACAAACCAAGGACTTGGTCCTCCTGGATGCACAAGACACATGAGCGCCTTCTTGCTGCACTACCTACAACATGACCCTCGGATTGTACGAATTCGAAGTAATGCTAACTACTGGGTTGCCACACTATTAGATCCTCGGTACAAGACCAAATTTGGCTAAATAATTCCTGCCATAGAAAGGGACGCACGTATACAGGAGTATCTACAGAAGGTGGTACGGATTCTTAGATCTGCTTTTATCAGTAAACACCAGTGCTGCACAGAGTGAATCTCAACGCTTTGTCATGGATAGGAGGAAATGGTCTTTTACTTGTCCACATCTGAGGGACCGAGGGCTGGCTGCTGTGCTGAGACGGCATTGAGTACGGTGTCCCTGCAGAGTTGCACTTTTGGTCATATACCAAATGAGTTGAAAAAGGACAGATGCTGGTGGAAAGGGGAACAGGTGTGTTGGAAAGGGGAAAAAAGTTTTTGTCCGTGGGATTGTTGGTTAAGCAAAAGTAACATTTGATGAAGAAACACCATCTGTTACGGTGGGACTGGCAGATTTGGATAAGGTGGTATATACTATGTTACCGCTATATAACGAAAATTAATAAGAAAAGAAAGAGAAAGGTATATATCCCCATCAGCAGTCAATGTCCACCGTGCTCCCAGATGGAAAAGGAGAGGTTGGCAACTGGAAGGTTAGGTGGAGGATACAGAGCTGTGTGGCTATGAAACTAATAGTTGCCTGAACCGAGTTAGATGCCACTCGGATCTTGAGAGTGGGAGCCCTGTTAGCGTCACAGGGTCCACACGCCCACCCAGCCCAGGAACTCCCTGTTAACATCACAGGGGCCATTGAGTACGCTGACCGTGTGCATTGGGGCCACACCTGTGGACAGCAGGCGCATCAGCAGCAGCAGGCCTGTTAATGCCACTGGGCTGCACAAGCAGGACTTGTAGGACAGGAGCTGGTCTTAACCGTTCTGCGTTACCAACTGTGGTGGCGGCCTGCATCGACGCCCTATCCCTGCCTACCTCTGGCCTAAAGCCGCAATGGGTTCAACACATGGAGGTGTGCTCTTTCGGAGCATAATAGAAGACTGCGCACCTCCTTGTTGGCTCCAGCCCATTTTATAACCTTGGTCCGGCCCAAACCAGGGTGGACCACAATGCACCTCCTGGAGACAAAAGTAGAGTGACACGTCATGAGTGGCATAACTAGCATCCTATTTGGAACCGAAACTTCAATAATGACCTCATGGCTGCCACGACACAAACACCTCACCAGTTATCGTCTGACCATCAATAATGAGGTGACAAGTCATCGGGGCGGGCCTCTGCAAGCCATTTGGGAGTGGCCTGGACACATCGTCAGGACACCTGATGCCCTGTGGTCTATATGGGCCCCCCACATCAGGGGCAGGGCCAAAGAGTTCATTACCGGACCTAGTTTCTTATGCAGTAAGTGCCTGAGCATGGTCAGTTGCATGAAATAGAGTCTCTGAAAAAAGACTATCAGCTTTAGCATGGTGTCTCGGCACAAAACAGGACTTACACCTGGCACGGAATGCAAGTACCTGTGCAAAGAGGCTTTTCACACTAAGTGTGGGAGCATGCGCTGTATCCCGAAATGAAGACTTAGCGTCAGGAATGGCACAGTCAGGCTGAGCATACTCACTAGGCGAAACACTGTAGTTAGGCTGCAGCTGGGGTAAATCGGCACACGCATGCGCACTAGCTGCCTCTCCACACTTACACGTGGAGGAGAAATTGCTCTTCGGGTGTGGACTTGAAGATGCTGTCTATGAACAGAAGGAAAGCTAAAGGAAGCCTCACTTTCTATCCTTCCGAATTATCAAATGCAGCAATGAATTCCCTGAGTTTGCTATAACATTAGCGTAGCAAAATGTGCATGAGGGTGTCCTGCACAGGTGCTAGAAATAGCTTGGCACCAGTGGGACAATAATGAAATACAACATCCAGTTCTATGATGACACTAAATGGCAGTATTTTTTGCTATCATTATAGCTTATTAAAAACAGAGCAGGAGGGTGTCCTGCACAGGTGCTAGAAATAGCTTGGCACCAGTGGGACAATAATGAAATACAACAGCCAGTTCTATGATGCCACTAAATGGCAGTATTTTTTGCTATCATTATAGCTTATTAAAAACAGAGCAGGAGGGTGTCATGCAGAGGTGCTGTAAATAGCTTGGCACCAGTGGGGCACAAATGGAGTACAACAGCCACTTCTTGTATGCCACTAAGTTGCAGCAGTTTTTGCTAGTATAATGGCTTAGTAACAATGAGTTTGAGTGTGCAATGCAGGCAGACGTGCTGCAAATATCTTTGAACTAGTGGGACTACACAGAAGTCCAATAGCCACGTTTAGGATGTGTCACGCTCCCCGGGTCCTCTGCTCCGCTCCCCGGCTCACCTGCCACGCTCCCCGCTCCCCAGCCTCCATTGCCCGCACTTCCCAGGCCTCCTGGTCCCCGCTCCCGGCGTCCGTCGGCTTCCCAGCCCCAGCCCGGCTCTGCTGCTTCCTCCTCTCAGCTTCCTGCCCTGGCTTCTGGCACCCGGGCCGTGCGCATGCGCATTAGGGCGCGCGCGCGGTCACTGACCCTTTCTTAAAGGGCCAGTGTCCACTGACAGGAAATGAAGCACACAGGTACAGGGTATAAAGGGGTTTAATGTCCAAGGGGGCGGGGCCTGTTCTTCGTGTTTCCCAAGCTAGGAGTCAGGTCTCCTTGTGTTCCTGTGAGATACTTACCTCTCTCTCTTCTAGAGCCGATCCTGCATTGCCATCCGGTCCTGCCGAATCCCGAACCCCGAACGCTGCCTATCTGCCATCCTGACAGTCCGTACCAGCTCTGTTCCCTGCGGTGACTCGTCATCTCGCTCCAACGGTTCCGGACCCCGCCTGACATCATCCCGGCTTCCGAACCTGAGCTCCGTCACCCGGACTACCATCAGTGACCCCGTGGTCCCAGGGACTTCTCCATTGTGCTCTTGTGCGCGGACTGTCCTGCTACCTTTAGTGCTCCGGCTACCGGACCCCTTTCCCTCATCGGGGAGTTCGGCCCAGTGGATCCACCTCCCGGGTCTGCCCATCCACCTGGCCCTAACAGTAAGAACAGGCCATGGATCCCGCCGAAGCACTAGCGGCCTTGCATGAGGAACTTCAACGCCAGCGTGAAGTCCAGACCCGCATGCTGAACTTTATGACTTCCGTGGACGCCCGCTTGAACACGCTACAAGCATCGGTCACATCTTCAGCGCCTCGGGCCTCCACTAGTCAATCCACGGCCCCAGCTCCCGTGGCAGCCTCCTCGGATGCTTCCAGACTTCGTTTGGCCTCACCACCCCGGTACGCCGGAGATCCCAAGACCTGCAGGGGATTCATAAACCAATGCTCCCTCCATTTCACGCAGCTGCCGCATTTGTTTGCCTCCGACCAAGCCAAGGTCGCCTTCATAATGTCTCACCTAGAGGGCGAGGCACTGGCGTGGATGAACCCCTTGTGGGAGAAGGAGGACCCTATGACCAAGAACCTCCAGGAGTTCCTGCAGGCCTTTCGGGGCACCTTTGACGAGCCCGGACGCGCCTCCGCGTCTGCTTCATCTCTTCTCCGGTTACGTCAGGGGACTCTGACGGTGGGTCAATACGCCATCCATTTCCGCACCTTGGCTTCGGAACTCGGGTGGAATAACGAGGCCCTAACTGCCGCCTTCTGGGAAGGACTCTCGGGTCGAATCAAAGATGAGCTGGCTGGTCGTGACGTCCCGTCCACCCTGGACGCCCTGATTACCCTAGCGACTCGAGTGGACATTCGCTTTCAGGAGCGGTCCAAAGAGGTGTCCCGTGAGAGACGTCCGGTACGGCATTCCTCTCCTCCGCAGAAGCCCGCCGTACTCCAGTCAACGGCATCTGGTGTCTCCGTCCATGAGCCCATGCAGATCGACCGTGTGCGACAGTCTGAACAACGTCGAGCAGAGCGGCTCGCCAAGGGTCTCTGCTTCTACTGCGGAGAGGGCACACACCTGCTACGCTCCTGTCCAGAGAGGCTGGGAAACTCCAAAGCCTAGGGTTGGTAGGAGAGGCCACCCTAGGTGCTGGGACTCTCTCAGACCCGGTTACATGGACTGTGCAAGTGACAACGGGAGAGACGCGGTTCACGGCTGAGGCATACCTCTATTCTGGGGCAGCAGGCAATTTCATCCAGCAGGCCACGGTGGACAAGTACCAGGTGCCTGTTACTCCACTCACCAAACCCCTAGTGCTTGCCTCTGTGGATGGGAGACCCCTCTCTGACACCATCTCCTGGATCACCAGGCCGGTCGAACTGCGTATCGGTGCTCTGCACACCGAGAACATCGCTCTCTACGTCCTCCCACACATGTCACATCAAATCCTGCTGGGCCATCCTTGGTTACGGACACACGAACCGTCAGTCAGCTGGGGCACTGGTGAAATCACTCGATGGGGCTCTTCTTGCCATGAGAAATGTCTGAAGACCATACAACCCATCCGGCGACCTCCGGTTCCAGAGTCCCTACCGGGACTGCCCTCAGCCTATTGATCCTTCGCAGACGTCTTTGATAAGAAGGAGTCAGAGGTGCTTCCGCCACATCGTCCTTACGATTGTGCCATTGACCGGGAACTACACCACCTCGAGGACGGATATATCCACTGTCTCCAGCCGAAACAAGGGCCATGTCTACGTACATCACAGAGAGCCTGGCAAGGGGATTCATTCGCAGATCCTCCTCTCCTGCTGGAGCAGGCTTCTTCTTCGTGAAGAAGAAAGAGGGCGACTTACGCCCATGCATAGACTACCGGGGATTAAACCAAATCACTGTAAAAAACTAGTACCCCCTGCCGCTAATCCCCGAATTGTTTGATCGGCTCAGAGGAGCTCGTGTGTTCACCAAGTTGGATCTTCGGGGTGCCTACAACCTGGTCCGTATCCGCTCGGGGGACGAATGGAAGACCGCGTTCAACACTCGCGATGCGCACTATGAATACTGCGTGATGCCCTTCAGCCTGTGTAACGCACCAGCAGTCTTCCAAGAATTAGTGAACGACGTGTTTCGGGACCTCCTCTACGTCTTTGTGGTGGTATATCTGGATGACATCCTTGTCTTCTCTCCGGACCTCCAGACCCACCGAGAGAACGTGCAACTGGTTCTACAAAGACTGAGAGAGAATCGTCTGTACGCCAAGTACGAGAAGTGTGTCTTCGAACAGTCTTCTCTCCCCTTCCTGGGTTACCTCATCACCGATACCGGACTGCAGATGGATCCAAAGAAGGTCTCTTCCATTCTCAACTGGCCTCCTCCTTCTGGACTGAAGGCAATCCAACGCTTTCTGGGATTTGCAAACTATTACCGCCAGTTCATCCCTCACTTCTCTGCTCTGACTGCTCCTCTCTCCGCCTTGACCAAGAAGGGGGCTAATCCAAAGAACTGGTCACCTGCGGCCGACGCCGCGTTTAGCTCTCTAAAGTGGGCCTTTGCCTCCTCTCCTGTACTCCACCGTCCGGAGTTAAACCGCCAGTTCACCTTGGAGGTGGATGCCTCCTCCTCGGGAGCCGGAGCAGTGCTCATGCAGAAGTCCTCCTCCGGGAAGATGGTGACTTGCGGTTTTTTCTCCAAGAGCTTCTCAGCGCCTGAACGCAATTACACCATCGGTGACCGAGAGCTATTGGCAGTCAAACTGGCTCTGGAGGAATGGCGCTATCTTCTGGAAGGAGCAGTGTACCCCGTTATTATTTACACGGACCACAAGAACCTGGAATACCTGCGGTCTGCTCAGCGACTGAACCCACGGCAAGCCAGGTGGTCCTTGTTCTTTGCCCGGTTCGATTTCCAGCTCCATTTCCGACCCGCGAACAAGAATGTACGCGCTGATGCCTTGTCTAGGTCTTTCATGCCCATGGAGCAGGAGGAGGAGACATCCCAACCCATCATCTGTCCAAGTAAGATTATTCCGGTGGCTCCTGTCACCCTGGCCCAGATACCACCCGGGAAGACCTATGTCTCTGAGACTGACAGGCAAAAAGTGTTACACTGGGGCCATGCCTCGAAAACAGCCGGTCATGCTGGTCAGAAGAGAACTTGGACTGCGATTGTACGTCATTACTGGTGGCCATCTCTTCGCACGGACGTCGCCTCTTTTGTCTCTGCCTGCTCCTCTTGTGCCAGGAACAAGACGCCCAAACACCTGCCATATGGCCGTCTTCTGCCTCTGCCTATACCCTCAGTTCCGTGGCAACACATTGCGATGGACTTTATTACGGACTTGCCATTGTCCTCCGGACACACAGTTATATGGGTCGTGGTGGATCGGTTCTCTAAAATGGCTCATTTCGTCCCTATGGCTGGACTGCCCTCTGCCCAGGAACTCGCGGACGCCTATATACATCACATCTTCCGCTTGCATGGCTTTCCATCACACATTGTGTCCGACAGAGGAACTCAGTTCACCTCCCGCTTCTGGAGGGCTCTCTGTAAACATCTGGGAGTGACTCTGGACTTTTCTTCTGCCTACCATCCTCAGTCGAACGGCCAAGTGGAACGGGTCAATCAGATATTGACCTCTTTCTTACGTCACTACGTCAACGCCCATCATGACGATTGGTCCACGCTTCTTCCTTGGGCTGAATTCTCCCATAATCACCACGTCAGTGAGTCCTCCTCCAGTTCTCCCTTCCATGTCGTCTACGGACTTCAGCCTTCTGTCCCATTGCCTGTATCCTCTTCCTCGGATATCCCTGCTGCTGATGCGGTAGTCCGTGACTTTACAACCATTTGGGACTCAGTTAAGGCGTCCCTTGCACGTGCATCCCTGCGGATGAAGAGACACGCAGACAAGAGACGTCTGGATCCTCCGTGTTTCTCCCCTGGAGATCTCGTCTGGCTTGCTTCCAAGTACGTCCGATTGAAGTTGCCATCCTACAAGCTGGGACCTCGCTACATCGGACCGTTTAAAGTCCTCAGCAAGATCAATGAGGTCTTCTACAAACTGCAGCTCCCGGCCACGATGAGGATACCCAACTCCTTTCACATCTCTCTGCTCAAGCCGGTTGTCCTTGGTCCCTTCTCCGCTGCTGCCAGTCCGGCTCCTCCTCCTATTGCTGATGACGACATCTATGCGGTAAGGGATATCGTGGCCATGAAGACCGTACGAGGTCGACAGTTCTTTCTGGTGGACTGGGCAGGGTATGGTCCTGAGGATAGGTCCTGGGAGCCCAAGGAGAATGTGGGCACTCCTCTGATCCGTGCCTTCCTGTCCCGGTTGCGGGGAGGGGGGCGTGGGGGGGGGGTACTGTCACGCTCCCCGGGTCCTCTGCTCCGCGGCTCACCTGCCACGCTCCCCGCTCTCCAGCCTCCATTGCCCGCGCTTCCCAGGCCTCCTGGTCCCCGCTCCCGGCGTCCGTCGGCTTCCCAGCCCCAGCCCGGCTCTGCTGCTTCCTCCTCTCAGCTTCCTGCCCTGGCTTCTGGCACCCGGGCCACGCGCATGCGCATTAGGGCGCGCGCGCGGTCACTGACCCTTTCTTAAAGGGCCAGTGTCCACTGACAGGAAATGAAGCACACAGGTACAGGGTATAAAGGGGTTTAATGTCCAATGTCTAGAGCCGATCCTGCATTGCCATCCGGTCCTGCCGAATCCTGAACCCCGAACGCTGCCTATCTGCCATCCTGACAGTCCGTACCAGCTCTGTTCCCTGCGGTGACTCGTCATCTCGCTCCAACGGTTCCGGACCCCGCCTGACATCATCCCGGCTTCCGAACCTGAGCTCCGTCACCCGGACTACCATCAGTGACCCCGTGGTCCCAGGGACTTCTCCATTGTGCTCTTGTGCGCGGACTGTCCTGCTACCTTTAGTGCTCCGGCTACCGGACCCCTTTCCCTCATCGGGGAGTTCGGCCCAGTGGATCCACCTCCCGGGTCTGCCCATCCACCTGGCCCTAACAGGATGCCACTAGGTTCACTCAGTGTTTGCTAGTATAATGGCTTAGCTACAATGAGTTTGAGTGTGCAATGCAGGCAGAGGTGCTGCAAATATCTTTGCTCTAGTGGGACTATACAGAAGTCCAATAGCCACGTTTAGGATGCCACTAGGTTCACTCAGTGTTTTCTAGTATAATGGCTTAGTTATAATGAGTTTGAGTGTGCAATGCAGGCAGAGGTGCTGCAAATATCTTTGCACTAGTGGGACTATACAGAAGTCCAATAGCCACGTTTAGGATGCCACTAGGTTCACTCAGTGTTTGCTAGTATAATGGCTTAGTTATAATGAGTTGGAGTGTGCAATGCAGGCAGAGGTGCTGCAAATATCTGTGCACTACTGGGACAATACAGAAGTCCAATAGCCACGTTTAGGATGCCACTAGGTTCACTCAGTGTTTGCTAGTATAATGGCTTAGCTACAATGAGTTTGAGTGTGCAATGCAGGCAGACGTGCTGCAAATATCTTTGCACTACTGGGACTATACAGAAGTCCAACAGCCACGTTTAGGATGACACTAAGTTCACTCAGTGTTTGCTAGTATAATGGCTTAGTAACAATGAGTTTGAGTGTGCAATGCAGCCAGACGTGCTGCAAATATCTTTGCACTACTGGGACTATACAGAAGTCCAATAGCCGCGTTTAGGATGCCACTAAGTTCACTCAGTGTTTGCTAGTATAATGGCTTAGTAACAATGAGTTGGAGTGTGCAAAGGGCAGGAGGGTACAGTGGCAGGGTTGTGGGTCTTTGGGTAGAGGAAAGGAAGCCTGCCTTTCTATCCCTCCTAATGGGGAAATGCAGCGAGGAAATCCCTGACCTTAGCTACACAGACGCTGTCATCTTGTGTAGCTGTTAAACTCTGTTTTCAGGACCTGTCACCTATGGCTCTGACCCTGCCGGTATGAGCCCTTAAAAGGACTGATAGAAAGTGCTATCCCTATTCTGTACAGCGCTGTGTATGGAGCGTATACAGCAGTATCGGCGATAGGAGCTGCGCCAGTGATGTCTGACACCAAGGACGCAGAAGAGATAATGGCGTCCGGACGGGCAGATACTCGTTTTTATAATGCAGGGACATGTGACATGGACATCCTATCACACATGCCGTTGCTTCTCTGGCTAAAAGTCCACTTAGCTGTGTGTGTGTCTGGGATTGGCTGACATGCTGGCCCTCCCCACTACACGCGCGCGCTTAGGGAAGGAAGACAAGGAAAAAAAAAAAAATGGCGATCGCCATTATCCAAACAGCAGTGATCTGAATGCGCTGTTCCCGCACACTATACACTGAAATGTCATAATAGTGTGAGTCACAGAGTGACTTACACTATTACAGCGGAAAGCCAGCTAGGAATTAGCTGGGTTTTTTGCTGCTAGAACCGTTCTCGAACGTATCTAGAACTATCGAGCTTTTGCAAAAAAGCTCGAGTTCTAGTTCGATCTAGAACAGCCCCCAAAATCACTCGAGCCGCGAACTGGAGAACCACGAACCGCGCTCAACTCTAATCTAGGGGTGTAGTACGTATTTTAAAGTCACAGGTGATTCATGGAAATTCATAGCCCCGGGCCGTGAAAATGAAAAAAAGAGAATTTTGTTACCTACCGTAAATTCTTTTTCTTATAGTTCCGTATTGGGAGACCCAGACCATGGGTGTTTAGCTTCTGCCTCCGGAGGACACACAAAGTACTACACTTAAAAGTGTAGCTCCCCCCTCTGAGCTTATACACCCCCTGGTAGCCAGTCCTAGCCAGTTTAGTGCAAAAGCTGAAGGAGAATAGCCCCCCACAAGTAGAACCGAGTAAGAACCGGAACAACCGGAGACTCTGTCCACGACAACAGCCGGTGATAACACACGGAACAAGAAAATTGCCAACAGGCAACAGGGAGGGAGCTGGGTCTCCCAATACGGAACTATAAGAAAAAGAATTTATGGTAAGTAACAAAATTCTCTTTTTCTTTATCGTTCCTTTGGGAGACCCAGACCATGGGACGTTCCAAGGCTGTCCCTAGGTGGGAATAAACAGAAAAAAACTAAGAAGTAGGCGGAGCCTAACTTCACAAGTGGGCGACAGCCGCCTGAAGGATGCGTCTGCCCAAACTCGCATCTGCCGAAGCATGAGCATACACTTGGTAGTGCTTCGAAAAGGTATGCAGGCTAGTCCAAGTGGCAGCCTGACAGACTTTTTGAGCCGTAGCCTGGTGCCTAAAAGCCCAAGAGGCACCGACAGCTCTGGTCGAGTGTGCTTTGATCCCCGGCGGGGGAGGCACCTGAGTACTCTGGTAGGCGTCCGAAATGGTCGATCTAATCCAACGGGCCAAGGTCGGCTTAGAAGCAGAGAGACCCTTGCGCCGCCCTGTGGTTAGCACAAAAAGACAGGTGCACCGCCTAAGCGCAGCGGTGCGAGACACATAGATCCGGAGAGCACGCACCAGATCTAGAGTATGCAGCGCTTTCTCAAAGCGATGAACAGGGGCCGGACAGAAGGAAGGCAAGGAAATATCCTGGTTAAGGTGGAAGGGAGAGACCACCTTAGGAAGAAAGTCCGGGGTCGGACGGAGAACTACCTTGTCTTGGTGAAAAAACAAAAAAGGTGACTCCGAGGAGAGCGCAGCCAAATCAGAGGCTCTCCTGAGAGAAGTTATGGCAACTAGAAAGGCCACCTTTTGAGAAAGACGATACAAAGAAACCTCCCTAAGGGGCTTGAAAGGGGGTTTCTGCAATACCGTGAGGACCAAGTTAAGGTCCCAGGGATCCAAGGGACGCCGATAAGGCGGAATGATGTGAGACGCACCTTGCATGAAGGTGCGGACCTGAGCCAGCCGGGCGAGACGCCGCTGGAACAGCACTGATAGAGCTGAGACTTGTCCCTTGAGAGAGTTGAGGGACAGTCCTAGCTGCAGACCGGACTGTAAAAAAGACAGAAGGGTCGGCAACGAGAATGGCCAAGGAGAATGGCCGGAAGAGCGACACCAGGACAGGAAAATTTTCCAAGTCCTGTGATAGATCTTAACGTTGGAAGACTTACGGGCCCGAGTCATAGTGGAGATGACTTCAGGAAGAATACCAGAAGCCGTCAAAATCCAGGACTCAAGAGCCACGCCGTCAATTTGAGTGCCGCAGAATTCGGGCAGAAAAACGGACCTTGCGAGAGCAGGTCTGGACGGTCCGGAAAATGCCACGGCATCTCCACGGATAGTTGGAGCAGGTCCGGATACCAAGTTCGCCTGGGCCAGTCCCGTGCAATGAGGATGACTCGACGGCCCTCCATTCTGATCTTGCACAGGACTCTGGGCAAGAGAGCTAGAGGGGGAAACACGTAGGACAGACGAAACTGGAACCAGTCTTGAACCAGAGCGTCCGCGGCGAAGGCCTGAGGATCGTGGGAGCGAGCCACGTAAACCGGAACCTTGTTGTTGTGACGGGATGCCATTAGGTCCACGTCCGGAGTGCCCCACTTGCGGCAGATTGACCGAAACACTGCCGGGTGCAGGGACCACTCGCCACCGTCCACGGATTGACGGCTGAGATAATCTGCCTCCCAGTTTTCTACGCCAGGGATGTGGACTGCGGATATGGTGGACTTGGAGTCCTCCGCCCATTGAAGAATGCGTTGGACCTCCAACATTGCCAGGCGGCTGCGTGTCTCGCCTTGGTGATTGATGTAGGCAACCGCTGTCGCGTTGTCTGACTGGACTCGAATGTGCCTGCCCGCCAACAGGTGGTGAAAGGCTAGGAGAGCTAGAAGCACAGCTCTGGTTTCCAGCACATTGATTGAAAGGGCTGACTCGGACGGAGTCCAAGTGCCCTGTGTTCTGTGGTGGAGATGTACCGCTCCCCAGCCGGATAGGCTGGCATCCGTGGTGAGAATCACCCAGGATGGAGTCAGGAAGGAGCGCCCTTGGGACAGGGAGAGGGGTCGAAGCCACCACTGAAGAGAGCTCCTGGTCCGTGGCGACAGAGCCACTAACCTCTGTAAGGAGGAAGGCCGCTTGTCCCAACAGCGGAGAATGTCCAGCTGCAGAGGACGCAGATGGAACTGGGCAAAGGTAACCGCCTCCATGGAGGCCACCATTTGACCCAGCACCTGCATCAGACGCCTGAGGGTATAACGGCGGGGCCTCAGGAGAGAGCGCACCGCCAACCGGAGTGACAGCTGTTTGTCTAAGGGCAACTTCACAAGTGCCGGCAAAGTCTCGAACTGCATCCCTAGGTACGTGAGACTCTGGGTCGGAGTCAGAGTGGATTTGGGAAGATTGACAATCCACCCGAATTGGGCTAGGGTGGCGAGAGTGAGCGAAACACTCCGCTGACAGTCTGCGCTGGATGGACCCTTGACCAGAAGGTCGTCCAGATAAGGAAGCACTGCTAACCCCTGGAGGTGCAGGACCACAATCACTGCCACCATGACCTTGGTGAATACCCGAGGGGCCGTGGCTAACCCGAAGGGGAGAGACACGAATTGGAAATGATCCTCTCCTATTGCAAAACGTAACCAACGCTGATGTGACACTACGATTGGCACATGTAGATAGGCATCTCTGATGTCGATGGACGCCAGGAACTCCCCTTGGGTCATAGAGGCAATGACTGATCGCAGAGACTCCATGCGAAAATGCCGCACCCGGACATGGTTGTTGAGAAGCTTGAGATCCAGGATGGGCCGGAAAGAATGCATGTGTGGATGTATGCCTCTTGACACAAAGCAATAAACTGGCTAGGACTGGCTACCAGGGGGTGTATAAGCTCAGAGGGAGGAGCTACACTTTTAAGTGTAGTACTTTGTGTGTCCTCCGGAGGCAGAAGCTAAAACACCCATGGTCTGGGTCTCCCAAAGGAACGATAAAGAAAATAAATATCTTCCAAAAAATAGTAAGAGAACCAAAGAAAAAAAACGAACAACAAGCACAAAATAACAATATCTTTATTAGTATTCGATAAAAAGAGCATATATTGGATTTTTAAATAATTTTTAAAAAAACACAACCATTGGCTGGAAAGAAAAGGGCGTCACAAATGAGATAACCCGCAAACCACACGGTATGCAAAAAAAGGGGGGGGTTATGCAAAAGTATAAATAAGGGTTACAGTGCAAAATTGATAAATAATTAGACGACAAGGGGAAATAAAGTGTCACGTGCTATGAAGGGGTAACCAATTGGTATCCATGATGCTAAATAGTCATATACAACCAGTAATAGATACAAAGTAAATACAGATAATTGAGGAAATTTACCAGAGTATAGATGGAGCACAAATCCAGGTGTGTGACGGCCACCCTGACGCGCGCACGTTTCGGTGCAGTCTCCTTCTTCTATCCACAAAATAGTACTCTGGCCTCAAATCCTTCATTTTCAGAAGGACTAATTTGTGAAAACATTTGCACCAATACCCCATATGTGTCAGAACCACTGTTTGGACAGCATGGTATGAAAGGTCAGGTGCACTACTTGTCTCTTTAAGTGAAATTTTGGCTAGATTTTGGGTGTCACAAACCACCGGGGGGGTCACTCAGAAATCCCCCGCGCTGGCTACCAGTACGTCACAATCGGGGGGGTAACAAGTGGGGGTCACCCCTCCTTTATACCTCCCGACCGACAGACAGAGCACGTGACGCGCTCTCTAGCGCCCCTCTTATAGTCAGGCCAATTATGGAATTGCCCGACCATAAGCAAGGAGGCCGCTATACTACTTATGCCGATTATTGAAGGGTCCCCGGTGAGAGTAAGGTATATATTCCCCCGACCTCCGCGGGCGGAATATATAAAATCTCCCCGAATCTCACTGGCCTCCCCACAATAATCCTTGGCACAATTCGCTGCCACCAACCGCTTCACGGTAACTATTAGCCGAACACACAGACGTGGGATTCAAGATCGAGATAACAGAACAGCCCAAGATTAATTATATAATTTAATCAGCCTAAAGCACACTAGAAACTACAATATATACAATAGGGAATCTACAGAATATACATATGTAAGAGTACAGTTACAATCAAAGCATGGGTTACAAACAGGCATACACAGTTCCAGCAGTTACCTTGTTGCGTCTGGCCACAGGGGGGCGCTGTACCCAGGTTTCTAGGATCCTTCCCACAGATGTTTCCTACACGTGCCCCCAGCGAAAAGAACACTGGAAAATGGCCGAAGTAGGGTTATCAACCTGGGCAAATCCAGGTCCCCTCCTACCTTAGTGACCTCAGAGGGAGCACTGCTCCACCCCTGGCTTGAGTTATGGACAATCCACAACATGGAATATGGGCCATAACTTTGCCTGGGAGCGTCGTAGGCGGACGCCAATGCTCTCATTGTGACAGTTATGAATTTAGCTACAGAACGAGGGGACTCATGACCTGCCTGCCAGTTCCCCATTGGCTGATATCACGCCTGGGGCATTTCCCAATGTCCTGCTCCCATAAAAAGGGTGTGCCGGCATCGTCCGCATGCGGAGACACCATTTTTATGGTTGCCGTATTTATCGGAAATATGGCTTGCGAGATATGAACCATTTTTTACTGGAGTCGTTCTGTCTAGCTAGTTCCATAGCCTTGCTAATGAGATACAACTCTTGTTACAGGGTGACGGCAGGGAGTCATCCTGTGTCCATTGTTCCCACACCACCTCATCTCCATATCACAGGAGATGGCCATGGGATTTGTTGCTAAACCAGTTGTGTGAAGGAAAGGGGGGGTGACACCAGGAGAGGGCTTCCTGACATACTTGAATATCATGATTTATCGTCATATCTCCGGATTTACCTCACACCTCCCCCCTTTTGAGGGCGCTAGGGGGCAGCACACTCCGGTGTTCCCCCGTGCGCCCGTCCGCGACCTCTCCTTGTCGGGACAGCCCGTCTGCGTTACCGTGGTCACGGCCCCTTTTGTGGCGAATGGTGAAGTTGTATTGCTGGAGCGCAAGGCTCCATCGCAACAATCGCCCATTCGTCCCAGAGACGGTGTGCAACCAGCTGAGGGGATTGTGGTCCGTCTCCACGATGAAGTGGCGCCCGTATAGATAGGGTTGCAGACGCTGCAGGGCCCACACTATGGCCAGGCACTCCTTCTCCATCGTGGAATAGGCAACTTCCCTTGGTAACAGCTTCCTGCTCAGGTACAAGACTGGGTGCTCTTGGCTCGCAGAGTCCACCTGGCTGAGCACCGCACCGAGGCCGAAGTCACTGGCGTCGGTCTGTACTACAAACGGCCGCGTGAAGTCGGCTGCCTGTAGCACGGGCGGGCTGGACAGGGCGTCCTTTAGGGCCCGGAAGGCTGTCTCGCAGTCCATTGTCCAATCGACTGCAGAGGGCAGCTTCTTCTTGGTGAGGTCCGTCAAGGGCTTTGCCAGGCTACTATAGCATGGAACAAACCTCCTATAGTACCCAGCGGTCCCCAAGAAGGACATCACCTGCTTCTTGGTCCTGGGGGTGGGCCAGGATGCGATGGCTTCCACTTTCTCAGGCTCGGGCTTCAGTGTTCTCCCACCTACCCGGTGACCGAGGTACTGGACCTCGCTCATGGCCAGCTGACACTTTCCCGGCTTGATGGTCAAACCTGCCCGGTGGATCCGCCTGAGCACCTGTGCTAGATGCTCTAGGTGGTCCTCCCAGGTGGGACTGAAGACGGCAATGTCATCCAGGTACGCGGCCGCGTACCCTTCAAGTCCCTTGAGCAGGGTGTTGACCATCCGCTGGAAAGTGGCAGGGGCATTCCTCATCCCGAATGGCATCACCGTGGACTCGTACAGTCCAAATGGGGTAATAAAGGCAGAGCGTTCCCTGGCCTTGCGAGTCAGGGGGATCTGCCAATATCCCCGGCTCAGATCCATGATGGTCAGGTACTGAGCCCCGGCCAACTGATCGAGCAGGTCATCGATGCGTGGCATTGGGTACGCATCGGCGACCGTGACCGCATTGAGCCCCCTGTAGTCCACGCAGAACCGAGTGGTTCGGTCCTTCTTAGGGACGAGGACTACAGGCGAGGCCCAAGCGCTGTTGGATGCCTGGATCACCCCCAGCTTCAGCATCTCGTCAATCTCCTGGCGCATGTGTTTCTGCACCTCCAGGGAGACCCGATATGCTGAACGCCGGATCGGGGGATGATCCCCAGTGTCCACGTGATGGACAGCCAAGTCAGTCCTTCCGGGCTGGTTGGTAAACAACCCCCGGAAGGGGAGGAGGGTGGCCCACAGCTGGGACCGTTGGTCTTCCAAGAGCTGGTGGCCAACCTCCACATCCTCAATGGATCCGCCTGCCCTAACCTGGGCTAGCATATCCAAGAGGGTTTCCGCTTCTCCCTCCTCGGGCAGGTTGCACACGGGGAGCGCACATGCCTCCCGCTCATGATGTGCCTTCATCATGTTCACATGGAAGGGCTTCCGCCTTCCACGGGCAGGGTCCAGGGTGACCAGGTACGTTACAGGGTTGAGCTGCTGGTACACGAGGTATGGGCCTTCCCAGGCTGCCTGAAGCTTGTCCTGTGGTACGGGGACCAGTACCCACACCTTTTGACCCACTTGGTAGGTCCTCTCACAAGCGTTCTGGTCGTACCAACGCTTCTGATCGGCCTGGGCTTGAGCCATATTGTCGTGTACCAGTTGCGTCAAGGCCTGCATTTTGTCCCGGAAGCGCATGACATACTCGATAACCGACACTCCAGGGGTGGCCAAATCCCCTTCCCAAGCCTCTTTCACCAGAGCCAGGGGGCCCCGCACACGTCGCCCGTACAGGAGCTCAAACGGTGAGAATCCTGTTGAGGCCTGTGGAACCTCCCGGTAAGCAAATAACAGGTGTGGGAGATACCGCTCCCAGTCACGCCCATGGGAGTCGACCAACATCTTAAGCATCTGCTTTAAGGTGCCATTGAACCGCTCGCACAGGCCATTAGTCTGTGGATGGTACGGGCTGGCCACCAGATGTCGCACCTGGACTTGCTTACAGAGGGCCTCCATCAGCTGGGACATGAATTGGGTCCCCCGGTCAGTGAGCATTTCCTGGGGAAAACCCACTCGGGAGAAAATCTCCAGCAATGCGGTGGCCACCTTGTCAGCCCGAATGGACCACAAGGCCACTGCTTCTGGGTACCGGGTGGCATAGTCCACTACCGTCAGTATGAAGCGTTTCCCGGAGCTGCTGGGGATGGCCAGCGGGCCGACCAGATCCACAGCCACCCTCCTGAAAGGCTCATCGATGATTGGCAGAGATACCAGTGGGGCTTTGGGGCGTGGCCCCGCCTTCCCCACTCTCTGACAGGTTTCACACGAACGGCAGTAGGCAGCCACATCGGCCCCCATTTTTGGCCAGTAGAAATGCTGGTTTAACCTGGCCTTGGTCTTAGCGATCCCTAGGTGTCCGGCCATCGGAATCTCATGTGCGATCCGCAACAACTCCGTCCGGAACGGATAGGGTACCACCAACTGTCGGTCCCTGGGCCACGCCTCCGGTGAACCCTGCTGGACCGTGGCCCGGTACAGCCGTCCTTGGTCCCAGACCACTCGCTCCGGGTCCGAGTCCGAGGGAGGCTGTGCCGCCTGCTCCTTAAGAGCTTTCAGGCTGTCGTCAGCTTCTAACGCTGCCTGAAACCCCTGACTAGATGTGGCCAGAATCGACGAGACTGTCACATCTTCAGTCAGTACCCCGGGACCTGTGTCCTGGCCTCCACCTGACTCGGCTGCCACTTGGTCAGAAGGGGAAGAGCTATCGGACCTCCGGGAGGCCCCTTGGCTTCCAGCACTCCCACTGCGGGTGACAGCGGCCACAGCCGCTGCGACCGTGGGTCGTGCCTGCTCCTCCTCCGTTCCTGACCAAGTCGCCGGTTCAGGCAGACCTACCTGGCTTCCTGACACCCCGGTTGTGGGGGAACCATGCACCGAGATCTTACCTGGGAGCACTTCCGCTCCTGGACCGGCCCCAATCTCACCTGCCTGTTCCCCTCCTGCAGCAACAGAACCCCGCTGTGAAATCTCTGGGGACCCCACATTTGCTGTGGTAGCCCCCACCCCACACACTGGTCCTCCCCCTGCAGCACCCTGCTCTCTGCTTATCCCTGCAGAGGGCAACAGATCCCAGCTCACAGGCTGGTTACTTGTAGAGGCATTGTCACACCTTTCTCTGACCCCCTCCCCTGTCACAGCTGCAGCTGAGTGTGTGTCTATGGTGTCTATGCAAGCAGAAATATCAGAGTTCACTCCCTCCTCCCTTACATCATTCATAGATAACACATTAACATTGTTAGGAGTCATGTCAGTACGGGCTGAAGGTTCAGCCCTTGGGGGGGGCCCAAACTGGGAGGTTATCTGCCCCAAATCTGTCCCAAGTAGCACGTTTGCAGGGATCCGATCAGTTACCCCCACCTCCCTCACCCCCCGCCCTGCGCCCCAGTCCACATAAATGTCAGCAACAGGCAGCGCCGGGTCAGTGCCTCCAATCCCGGAGACAGCGAGGGTTTTTCCAGGGATCAAGTCTTGGGGGGACACCATCTCAGGCCGCACCAGAGTCACCTCCGAGGCGCTGTCTCGCAGTCCTATGGTCACAGACCGGCCGACGGTGACAGGTTGGAAGCTGTCCAGGGACCTACCACCACCCCCACCCACACAATACACCTTGGGCGGCCCTTGGGACGGGGACGGAGCCGGGGCCTTGGGACGCTGAGGGCACATGGCCTTGAAGTGTCCAGGTAGGTTGCACTGGTGGCACCGTCTTGGTTCCGCCACGGGCCTGGAGAGGGGAGTTGAGGGGGACACCCCCTGCAGTCTAGGGGCAGGTGGGGCAGTCGCAGAATTCATCTTACCCCCTCTCCAGGTGCTGCTGGTGGCCGCTCTCCTGGCCTCAGGGGCCCGGTTGTTGGTGTAGTCATCGGCAAGGGCAGCTGTAGCCGTGGACCCCTTTGGCTTCTGGTCTCGGATGAACTGGCGGAGATCCTCAGGGCAGTTCCACAAGAGTTGCTCCGTGATGAACAAGTCCAGGATCTCCGGTCCGGTGGAAAGCTGCAGGCCTTGGGTCCAGTGGTTGGCAGCTCGGGCAAGTGCCCGCCGGTGGTCAGCCCAGGAGTCCTTTGGTCCCTTCTGTAGGCTCCGGAACTTCTTGCGGTAGGACTCTGGAGTGAGGTTGTACTGTTGGATCAGGGCCCGCTTGATGGTGTCGTAGCCCTGATCTGCCTCAGCAGGCAAGTCCCCAAGGATATCCAGGGCCTTACCCCTTAAACGGGGGGTCAGGTATTTGGCCCACTGGTCCTTGTCCAGATGGTGCTGCAAGCAAGTCCGTTCAAAAGCAGTCAAGAAAGAGTCCAAGTCTCCATCCTTCTCCAGCACTGGGAAGTCCTCAACACGGACCTTTGGAAGTTTGGTGTCTCGAAGGTCACATGTGGCTGATGAGGGCCGGAGCTGAGCTAGCTGCAGCTGGTAGTCACGGTCTGCCTGTCGCTCTCGCTCTTCACGCGCTGCCTGCCGCTCTCGCTCCGCAGCCTCACGCTCTGCGTGCCGCTCCGCAGCCTCAGCGTCACGCGCTGCCTGCCGCTCTGCCCTGCGCTCTGCCAGGAGTTCCTTGTAGCCCTTCTGGTCTCCAGCCTGGAGAAGGGCCATAGCCATTTGAAGAAGGCTATCCGAGCCTCCCAGGCTCGGTGGAATGGCACGTGGTGATCTGCGGCACGCTGCAGAGCTAGGCGATTCACTGTCCCTTTCAGAGCGGAGGGCTGGCATCTGGCTCGTTGAGGAACCTTGGGTGAGCTCCTCCTCATCTTGTCCAGCAGTGCCAGGTTGCGCAATGTCCTCGGCAGAACGGTTTTCTGGCGTCGAGCTCCTGGAGGACTCGTGGGCAACCTCCTCATTGCTGTCCACAGCACCGTCCTCCCTCTCTTCGGCTCCTGCCTTAGCATTGGCCAGTTGCATAGCTCTGCTCCTGGTGCCATCAGCCATTCTTGCAGACTTTTGGTCACTGACACAGAACTGACACCTGATGCCTCCACACACCTTACAGTATCTGCACTCTGACACTCTAGTGTTGAGCTAGTCTGAAGACCCCAGCAGCCACAGCTGCTGCAGGCAGTCTTTAGTGTCTGGGAGTATGGGTCTCACACTCACACACACTATTATCTCGATCCCACCGCTATGCCACCAATATGTCACAAACCACCGGGGGGGTCACTCAGAAATCCCCCGCGCTGGCTACCAGTACGTCACAATCGGGGGGGTAACAAGTGGGGGTCACCCCTCCTTTATACCTCCCGACCGACAGACAGAGCACGTGACGCGCTCTCTAGCGCCCCTCTTATAGTCAGGCCAATTATGGAATTGCCCGACCATAAGCAAGGAGGCCGCTATACTACTTATGCCGATTATTGAAGGGTCCCCGGTGAGAGTAAGGTATATATTCCCCCGACCTCCGCGGGCGGAATATATAAAATCTCCCCGAATCTCACTGGCCTCCCCACAATAATCCTTGGCACAATTCGCTGCCACCAACCGCTTCACGGTAACTATTAGCCGAACACACAGACGTGGGATTCAAGATCGAGATAACAGAACAGCCCAAGATTAATTATATAATTTAATCAGCCTAAAGCACACTAGAAACTACAATATATACAATAGGGAATCTACAGAATATACATATGTCAGAGTACAGTTACAATCAAAGCATGGGTTACAAACAGGCATACACAGTTCCAGCAGTTACCTTGTTGCGTCTGGCCACAGGGGGGCGCTGTACCCAGGTTTCTAGGATCCTTCCCACAGATGTTTCCTACACGTGCCCCCAGCGAAAAGAACACTGGAAAATGGCCGAAGTAGGGTTATCAACCTGGGCAAATCCAGGTCCCCTCCTACCTTAGTGACCTCAGAGGGAGCACTGCTCCACCCCTGGCTTGAGTTATGGACAATCCACAACATGGAATATGGGCCATAACTTTGCCTGGGAGCGTCGTAGGCGGACGCCAATGCTCTCATTGTGACAGTTATGAATTTAGCTACAGAACGAGGGGACTCATGACCTGCCTGCCAGTTCCCCATTGGCTGATATCACGCCTGGGGCATTTCCCAATGTCCTGCTCCCATAAAAAGGGTGTGCCGGCATCGTCCGCATGCGGAGACACCATTTTTATGGTTGCCGTATTTATCGGAAATATGGCTTGCGAGATATGAACCATTTTTTACTGGAGTCGTTCTGTCTAGCTAGTTCCATAGCCTTGCTAATGAGATACAACTCTTGTTACAGGGTGACGGCAGGGAGTCATCCTGTGTCCATTGTTCCCACACCACCTCATCTCCATATCACAGGAGATGGCCATGGGATTTGTTGCTAAACCAGTTGTGTGAAGGAAAGGGGGGGTGACACCAGGAGAGGGCTTCCTGACATACTTGAATATCATGATTTATCGTCATATCTCCGGATTTACCTCACATTGGGCATCATGCCATTTTTTTGCAGAACCACTAAAACAACACCCCCCCACAAGTAACCTAATTTTGGATATTACATCCCTGAAAAATAAGAAAAAATGGACCCCAGAATTTTTAACACAATTTCTCCTGAGTATGACAACACACTATATTTTATCAGAATAAAACCACTATTTGGGAAGGAATGCCATTTTGGAGTGGGGATTAGCACATTAGCAGAGCCTCTGTGGTGTCAAAACAGTAATACCCCCAAAAGTGATTTTGTTATAGAAACTACACCCCTCAATGACTCACACGCCATCTTAGTGAAGAGTTTGCTGCAATAGTGATAAATGCTAATGAGCAGGAGCCGGAATTAAAGTCTATGATGGCGACAAGGGGAGGAAGGCCAGGTAGGCAGACAGGGGCAGGAGTAGATAGCAAGACCTGACCCCCATATTCTAACCCCTGTAGCACCTGTCAATCAAATTGCAGTGCATTGCTGTAACTTTACTTTCAAATATTACTATAATAAAACATACAATCTCATAACTGAAGGTATGCCTGGATTTAGCATCCTAGCACCAGTATGGCACTAGCTTTACTTTATGTCATGATCCAGGTCTGTATTGGCTGCGGTTTGATTATTTCACCCAGCTCTGGCCTGATTATGTCAGGGGTTAACTCCTCCCTGCCTCACTCTGTTTTCCAGGACACTATATCCTGGTGCTGCGCCTCTGATTCAGTGCCATTGTTAGTTTATACACTGCAGCATGTGTTGTTGGCTCTGGTTTGCTACCTAAACTGTCCTTCTTCCCAGCTACCTTGTTCTGACCCATACGCTCCTCCATTTTTCCGTCTGTCCTGGTCTCTGACTACCCGATCCTGTCTACTGTGTACGCTTCCTTGTCTGTCTTATCCTGGTCCCAACCTGTTTGTCCTCATCCCTTGTTTGTACTTGGACTTCCTGGCATCTGACCTGTATTCTCGTTCCTTACTTCGGCTCCATCTCTCCCTTGGCTGTATACGTGACTTCCCGGCTTTCGACCCTCGGCTATCACCTGACCACGATTTGATTATCCCTGTGCTATTGACGAGACCTCCTGCTGCTAACTTGGTTTACTGACTACTCTACTGCCTTCTGGTGGTTTCCCTGCTAACTGCACTCTGAAGCTCCACTGCTTGTAGCTTCAGCGTCTCCCTTAGTACAGTGTGACATTTTATATATGAAAATCCTGCTGGTTGGTTCCCTTTAAATTGGTAGTCAGAGTACAGGTTTAAATCCGTATGACCATTTAATACCATTTCATTTTTAAATCTAACATTTTCTGTTGATTAGCTTCTGGGTTTATTCCAGCCTTCTGGTAATTTGTTCTATGTAGGGAACAGAAAAATGGAATTAATTTCAGGGACAGATCTGTCGCCTGACAGACATCATCGACACCAGATGGACCACACTGACACTGTTATGAAGCTCCCTGACTAAGGCTCCAACACAGATGTTAATTTAACCAAAGTAATATCTTTATGGCAATTGGACCCCTGTATTTCCAACACCTCTTGATCCATCTCATTAACATAAAATGAAATGATACATTTCTAGGTGAAAACTGTCTCTACAAAGGGAGCTTTCTATATGTTTTCTCAATATGTTCTTAATATAAGGCAACCAAACATTACATTTTAATGTGTTTGAGGCTGCGATTCATTAAACTGTCATTGGTAATCTTTGGAAGTATTAATTTTGTACTTTAATTGATAACTTTCAGAGAATAAGAGTATATTTAAACAGGCAGATTATTGTGAAGAAGTGTTCCTAGTAATGCTTGTTTTACTGATAATCTGCTAGTATAAACAGGCTGTAAATCACTCAATAAAAAAGCAAAACGCTAGTTCGTTGGGTGAAATACATTTTTAACATTGCTTAAAACGCGTTGTTCTCAGCAGCCCATCGTCTCTGTAATCAGGACGTGTGCTGCCAAGAATAATGATAGCCTATACACACATAATGATCAGGTCACCAATCCTTCTGTGGGCATAGGAAGTGCAGTTGGCCTGTTCAAGCAGGGTATTAAATTAATTTACCCAATTGTGGTCGTTAAATGACCATTAGAGTTGAGCGAGTACCTAACTATTCGCACTTGCTATATTCATAACGAGTACTGTCTAATACCAGTGTATTCATTCCGAATAGTGTGTGCAATGCAAGTCAATGGGGAATACTTGCAGTGTAACGAGCAACCCGAATGCCGTACTATTCGTGCGAGTAGCAAATAGTGCGGAATTCGGGTTACTTGTTACACTGTGAGTATTCCCCATTGACTTGCATTGCACATGCTATTTGGAATTAATACGCGAGTATTAGACAATACTCGTTATGAGTATAAAGAGTACAAATAGGTACTCTCTCAACTCTAATAACCACCTATTGGCTACTTGCAAGCCAACTAGTGGTCAGTTAACAAGCGCGATCATGTAGCATAACTGCACCTCTACTCCAGAAATAGATTTAATCTCTGCAATTCTGTACATATGACTATGCTTATCACCAAATCTAATAAATATTAGGGCCGTGTACACACATGGTGCAGAAAGTCTACATGTGTCACTCTTGCTTTTTGCTGTGGATTTGAACTTCACTGAATCTATTGCAATTGGTGAAATCAATGGACAAATTGAGTAATAAAATAGGCATGGCATCTTGTAGATTTCAAAATTCTCAGTACAACATTTCTGGCACAAATCTTCATTGTGTGAATATTGTGTTATTAAAAAGCAGGAACATGTTGACTCACTTAATACATTAACCACCTACAATTATGGGAAAAAGCTCATTCAAGATTGTGACATCACTCCGCTCCTCCATCACAGTAATTTGAAGCTAGAGATGATTAAAGCTATTACAAACAACTGTATAAGTATTCAGTAAATTACTTAATCATCCCTAGAATACCTTTACCTGAATAGAACTTATACTCTACAAACACCTAGATGAAGTACGCACAAGGAACATAGGTGGAGATTTTAGAATCAAACAGCGATTTCAACTTACATGACAGTAAACTGCCTTCAATGGTTATACACACTAATTAATAGTAGTAAGGCATCTGAAACAGGAAAAATCTTTACCACATAGACTGTAGTGGTCAGATGTGTGGTCCATCATCAGAGAAACTTACAATGACCCTTTAATGTACTTTAGCTATCTGCCTGTGGCAGCTAATCACAGGACCTGTGAAAGAAGAATGGTGACGTACTTATTTTCGGTCAATTCTGGCACAGACCACCCAAGAGTCCTGCAGATCCATGGTGGTGAAAGTGAGTATCACTTGTTATCTTCGCTAATCCATACCGCAGTGAAGTTTATATTTAGTCCAGCCAAACCCTTTCAGATTATGACTAGCCAAGTCCTATTTTTGCACCAGAAAGTTAGTGTTACCAGAGGCAATCATCGGCATGAGGTGCTAACGATATTTATGGAGAAGCAATAGAAGTTGATTTGATGCTTCTCCATAAATATCCACAGTGATGGGCGAACCCGGACTGTAAAAGTCTGGATCTGCGCGGTTTCAAAGTTACCCGGGTGCCGAACCCAGGATTCTGGGTGTTTGATCTGGGTCCGGCACTCGAAAAATAAAGAAAATAAGAATGAAGTGAGCACTTTATACTTACCAATGTGCCAACGTGGCTGTCCGCTGCTCCTGCAGCCTCTTTAGGCTGCTCATCCTTGCTCATACATATTCAATGCTTTCCCTGCTTTTCCTACCCACCGGTCGGCCTGGCCTCTGTGATTGGTTGCAGTAAGACGCGCCACCAGCCTGTGTGTTCATTCGCGGTTCATTCATTCTCTTTCTGGAGCTCACAGTGGGCAGTCATACTCTATGGCTACTCGCTGTTACGTCACCGCCGGAGTCTGCTCCAGCGACTTCTGCTCCGATCGCCAGGCGACGCCGTGTTCCTGCCGTGGATGGTGCTGGTGATGGGAGAGGAGTCGATGCCAGCGGCACCGGTGGGCGCAGGCTCCGATCATCCACTGTGCTTGGTTATCTTGGGATCTGCAATACTGCTGGCTGACTGTGGGTGGCATGTGTTTTCCAGCTGAAGTTGACAGCATTCAGCTACAGCCAATGGGAAGACACCACACCCTTCTTATTCCCCCTCCTGTCACATGACCACTGCCAGAGATAGTTCTGTACTCCTGGCTCATGTGCTGTTTGTATTTTGATTCCTGTGATTTCTGGGTGTTTCCTGACTACCCTTCTGCCTGCTGTTTTTGTACCTCGCTGCCCAACCCGGATCTGACCACTGCTACGTTTTCTGTTTACGCCCTTGCCTGCCGATTCTGTCCCTGTTCTGCTATTCCTGGTTTGACCCTGCCTGACGACTACTCTCTCGGACTGCAGCCTTCCACAGGTAGAAATCTCCAGTACCCTGTGTAATTCCAAATCCCTGTATAGGAGTGTGAGACTGTGACCGGGGTTATCTATGACGGCCGGTATGTCTCGCCCCGGTTGTGCTCACTCCATGATAGAAAGTAACTCCACTCCAGGGTTAATGCTGTTTCCCTACAGGCTGAAGGAAGGGTTAAAAGGAAACAGGAACAAGGGCGGGTGTGCCGGGTGTGAGGGAGTGAACACAACTCCCTGAGTTCTCTGCCGGAGAGGCACATGTGTACTGTTGTGGACTTTTTTTTGGATATTAAACCGTGTGCTGTGACCCTTGATGCCTGGATCCCGTGTCTTCTGCTGCGCAGCCGACCACGCTACCTCACATATGGTGGAGAATGCGGGCATGCCAGCCCGGTGAGGTGTAGCTTCCATTTCTGGTGACCCGGTAGCACATGTCCTGGATTCAAGCGGCTATACTACAGCCCAAACCCGGCGACGCCATGGAGGAAATACTAAAGCAGCAGCAACAGATCAATGCACACCTGCTCCGGTCGTTGGATCATCAGCAGCAATCTTTGAAATTGCAGGAACAAAGGCACCAAGAACAGATGGTTCTCCTGGCCAAGTCGATCCGTGCCGGACCGGCAGCAACAACCCTGGGACCGGGTGACGACGGCAGCGTCCGGAAAGCGGTGAGACAAGCGTTGCAAAAGATGACCCCGGGGGATGATGTGGAAGCGTTCCTGGCGGTGTTTGAGCGGGTGGCCGAGCGGAAAAAGCTGCCGACCCCCCAGTGGGCTGAGGTATTGTCGCCCTATCTGACGGGGGAGCCCCAAAAAGTGTACCTGGACCTCTGTACCGAGGATGCCATAGAATATGCGACTTTGAAAGCCGAAATACTTGCTCGGTTGGGGGTGAATACCTATGTACGGGCTCAGCGGGTAAATCAGTGGTTCTATGAGGAAGCCAAACCCGTACGCTCCCAGACCTATGACTTGTTGCATCTCGTAAAGAAGTGGTTGCAGCCTGACACTCTGAGCCCGGCGCAAATGGTGGAAAGGGTAGTAGTTGATCGTTTTGTGCGCACTTTACCCGTCACCATTCAACGGTGGGTAGGACAGGGCGACCCGAGTACCCTGGACCAATTAGTGTCCCTGGTAGAGCGGCATGTGGCTACGCAGGACTTGATACGGGACACTGAGACTTTGCGTACCGCCCGTCGGTCCGGCCCCTCCAAGCCTAGGGTCAAGGACCCACCGCTGACACCGGTGCAGGATTCCGCTACCGTCCCGTCTGAGGCCGCGCCCGCCGTCCCTGAGGTCCGGAAGGTTCTGTACCCTAAACGACAACTCGTCAAGGGGGTTTCCTTCCCTATTAGATGTTGGCGGTGCCAGCGGGTGGGACATATGGAAGCCCAGTGTCCACTCACCACGGAGCCCATGGATTGTGGGGTTACCCGGCGGGGTTCAATGTATGCTCAGGTGGTGTGTACCGCTGACCTGGTCTCCCCAGAGACTGAGCCCCACTTGTGCCAAATACAGGTGAATGGATGTCCGGTTACAGGATTGTTGGATTCCGGAAGCTTAGTGACCCTTGTGCGATCAACCTTGAGGGCTAAAGTAAAGGCCACAGGACGTACCGTGGGGGTGGTTTGCATGCATGCGGACCGCCGAGACTATCCCACGGGGATTGTCACTATCACAGCACCTTGCGGTCAGGTGCAACATGAGGTGGGACTTATTAACACTCTTCCCTATGACGTGATCCTAGGAAGGGATCTGCCCTATTTTTGGACTTTATGGAAGGGACCTCCTAAAGGCTGCTTTACACCAGGCAATCTATCGTGCGATAGATCGTCGGGGTCACGGTTTTTGTGACGCACATCCGGCATCGCTGGCGATGCCGGCCTGTGTGACACCTCCTAGCGACGCAGTATCGCTCACAAATCGTGAGTCGGGTACTGCTCGTTAGGTTCCATAATATCGTTTACTTTAGTTGACCATCGTTTCCGTGGTAGCACACGTCGCTCCGTGTGACACCACGGGAACGATGAGCAGCTCACCTGCCTCCCGCGGCCGCCGCCGTCTCTATGTGGAAGGAAGGAGGTGGGCGGGATGTTTACGTCCCGCTCATCTCCGCCCCTCCGCTTCTATTGGCCGGCGGCCGTGTGACGTCGCTGTGACGCCGAACGTCCCTCCCACTCCAGGAAGTGGACGTTCGCCGCCCACAGCGAGGTCGCACGAGAGGTAAGTATGTGTGACGGGGGTTACTAACTTTGTGCGACACGGGCAGCGATTTGCCCGTGACGCAAAAAGGACGGGGGCGGGTACGATCGATTGTGAAATCGCACAATCGGTCGTACCGTGTAAAGCAGGCTTAAGTCCCCTCAGATATTGGTCAGTCCGGGACCTGAGCCCTACAATCCTGAATCCGGGACACCTGCCGTAGGGGTCCCCATGATAGGGACAGAATGTGAACCCGATAGGTCGCCCCTAGAGGTATTGGCAGGAGAGGCTGAGACGGTCGAGCCCATCCCGGAGTTGGAGGCGTCCCCGGATACGTTTGGGACAGCCCAACTCCAGGACCCTACATTAATACATGCCCGGAGTCGGGTGACAGTAGTTGACGGGGTGGCACAGCTGCCCGGTGCCCAGGTAAGGTACCCCCATTTCGCTCTTAAGCAGGATTTGCTCTACCGGGTAGATGAAATAGGGGGCGTGGGGGTAGAGCAGTTGGTGGTGCCCCAGCCGTATCGCCGGCGGGTCCTCGACTTGGCTCATAAACACCTGATGAGTGGCCACCTAGGGGTCAAGAAAACGCAGGAGCGAATATTGCAAAAGTTCTATTGGCCCGGGGTCTTTAGGGAGGTAAAACGGTTCTGCGAAACCTGCCCGGAGTGTCAACTTACCGCACCCCTGACCCACTTTCGCAGTCCGTTGGTACCGTTACCCATTATAGAAGTCCCTTTTGAACGGATAGGGATGGATCTGGTGGGGCCCCTCGTAAAGTCTGCTCGAGGGCACCAACACATGCTAGTGATCGTTGACTATGCCACCCGGTATCCAGAGGTGATACCTCTCAGACATACTGCGGCGAGGCTTATAGCTCGGGAGTTGTTTGCTGTGTTCTGCCGGGTGGGGTTGCCCAAGGAGATCCTTACGGATCAGGGGACCCCATTCATGTCTAAAGTGACCAAAGAGCTATGCCGGCTACTCCGGATCAAGCAGTTGCGTACGTCTGTGTATCATCCTCAGACGGATGGGTTAGTAGAACGATTCAATAAAACCCTGAAAACCATGCTAAAAAGGGTGATCTCCAAAGACGGGAAAGACTGGGATATGATGCTTCCCTATTTGATGTTTGCCATACGAGAGGTGCCACAGGCATCCACGGGGTTTTCGCCTTTTGAATTGTTATACGGGTGACATCCCCGGGGATTGTTGGACCTGGCAAAGGAAACATGGGAGCAAGAGCCCACCCCCCATAAAAGTGTGATTGAACACATTTTAGGAATGCAGAACCGCATAAGCGTGGTCATGCCAATTGTGAAGTAGCATTTACAGGAGGCTCAGGCCGCGCAAAGCGGCCGCTACAATAGACAAGCCACCGTGCGGACCTTTAAACCCGGGGATCGGGTGTTGGTTTTAATCCCCACGGCGGAGAGTAAATTCCTGGCTCAGTGGCAAGGCCCCTACGAGATAAAGGAAAGAGTCGGGGTGGTCAACTATAAAGTATTGCAGCCCGGTAGGCGGAAACCTGAACAAATATACCATGTCAACCTATTAAAACCTTGGCAGGAACGGGAAAGCCTGATGGTTGTTTTTTCCCCATCTCCCTCCTCTTCGGGTCGTTCACATCCGGCTCCAGCGACCTCCGGAGAGGACGAACCGGAAGTAAGGATTGGAGAAGCCCTCACCAAGACACAGAGGCGAGAGGCCAGACGGCTGGTTCAGCAGAACCCCGATGTCTTCTCCGAGCTGCCTGGTAGGACCAGTCTGATACGACATGATATTGTCACCGAGCCCCACCTGAAGGTACGCCTGAAGTCATACCGCGTGCCGGAGGCTCGAAGACAAGCCATATCAGACGAAGTGAAGACAATGCTACGCCTGGGGGTCATCGAAAAATCCCGGAGTGAATGGGCTAGTCCCATTGTCCTAATACCAAAATCCGATGGCTCCTTAACCCCTTAAGGACGAAGCCAGTTTTGTCCTTAATGCCCAGGCCATTTTTTGCAATTCTGACCAGTGTCACTTTATGAGGTCATAACTCTGGAACGCTTCAACGGATCCCGGTGATTCTGACATTGTTTTTTCGTGACATATTGTACTTCATGATAGTTATAAATTTAGAACGATATTTTTTGCTTTTATTTGTGAAAAAATCGGAAATTTGATGAAAATTTTGAAAATTTTGCAATTTTCAAACTTTTAATTTTTATGCCCTTAACCCAGAGAGTTATGTCACACAAAACAGTTAATAAATAACATTTCCCACATGTCTACTTTACATTAGCGCAATTTCTGAAACAAAATGTTTTGGGGTTAGGAAGTTAGAAGGGGTCAAAGTTCATCTGCAATTTCCCATTTTTTCAACAAAATTCACAAAACCATTTTTTTAGGGACCACATCACATTTGAAGTGACTTTGAGAGGCCTAAGTGACAGAAAATACCTAAAAGTGACACCATTCTCAAAACAGCACCCCTCAAAGTACTCAAAACCACATCCAAGAAGTTTATTAACCCTTCAGGTGCTTCACAGGAACTAAAGCAAAGTGGAATGAAAAAAAGCAAAAAATAAAATTTTACCTAAAATGTTGCTCTACCCCAAATTTATTCACTTTTAGAAGAAATAACACAACAAAATGAACCCCAAAACTTGTTCCCCACTTTCTTATGAGCGCGCCAATACCCCACATGTGGTCAGAAACCTTTGTTTGGACAAATGGGAGGGCTCGGAACAGAAGGAGCAATATTTGAATTTTGGAAAGCAAATTTGGCTGAAATAGATTGCGGGCACCATGTTGCATTTACATGTCCGCTAAGGTACCTAAACAGCAGAAACCCCTCACAAGTGACACCATTTTGGAAACTAGACCCCTTAAGGCTTCTATCTAGGGGTATAGTGAGCATTTTGGATCCACAAGTACTTCACAGATTTTGATAACGTTACGTTGTCACATTGAAAATTTTCATTTTTTTCTCAAAAATGTTGCTTTAGCATCAATTTTTTCACTTTTTCAAGAGGTAATTCCAAAAATTTGACCCCAACGTTTGTTACCCACTTTTTTATGAGCGCGGTGGTACCTCACTTGTGGTCTGAAACCTTTGTTTGGAGAAATGGGAGGGCTTGGAACGGAAGGAGCAATATTTGAATTTTGGAAAGGAAATTTGGCTGAAAAAGATTGCAGGCACCATGTCGCATTTGGAGGACCCCTAAGGTACGTAAACAGCAAAAAAACACCACAAGTGACCCCATATTGGAAACTAGGCCCCTCAAGGAATTTATCTAGATGTTTGGTGAGTACCCTGAACCTCCAGGTGCTTTACAGAAGTTTATAACGTTGAGCCATGAAAATAAAAAAATAAAATTTTACCACAAAATTGTTACTTCAACCAGGTAGCTTTTTTTTTCACAAGGGTAACAGGAAACAAATCACCATGAAATTTATTGCGCAATTTCTCCTGAGTTTGTTGATATCTTGTATGTGGTGGAAATCAACTGTTTGGGCACACTACAGGGCTCAGAAGAGAAGGAGTGCAGTTTGACTGCAAAATTGGCTGGAATCAATAGCGGACGCCATGTTGCATTAGGAGAGCCCCTGAGGTGCCTAAGCAGTGGAGGTCCCCCACAAGTGACCCCATTCTGGAAATAAGACCCCTCAAGGCTTTAATCTAGGTGTATATTGAGCATTTTGAATCCACGAATACTTCACAGAATTTGATAAGCTTAGGTTGCCATATTGAAATTTTCATTTTTTTCACAAAAATGTTGATTTAGCGACACATTTTTCACTTTTTCAAGAGGCAACAACAAAACGTGTACCCCACAGGTTGTTATTTAATTTCTTGTGAGCGCAGGGATACCCCACATGTGGCCAAAAACCTTTGTTTGGATAAATGGGAGGGCTTGGAATGGAAGGAGCACCATTTGAATTTTGGAAAAGTTGAAGTAAATTGCGCGCACCATGTCACATTAGCAGGGCCCCTTGGGTACCTATACATCAGAAACCCCCCACAAGTGACCTCATTTTGGAAACTGGACCCCTCAAGGATTTTATTCAGGAGTATAGTAAGCATTTTGAATCCACAGGTACTTCACAAAAATGTTGCTGTAGCAACAAATTTCTCACTGTTAAGGGGGCTTTACACGCTGCGACATCGCTAATGCGGAGTCGTTAGGGTCACGGAATTGGTGACGCACATCCGGCCGCATTAGCGATGTTGCTGCGTGTGACACCGATGAGCGATTTTGCATCGTTGCAAAAACGTGCAAAATCGCTCATCGGTGACATGGGGGTCCATTCTCGATTATCGTTACTGCAGCAGTAACGATGTAGTTCGTCGCTCCTGCGGCAGCACACATCGCTATGTGTGACGCCGCAGGAACGAGGAACCTCTCCTTACCTGCCTCCCGGCCGCTATGAGGAAGGAAGAAGGTGGGCGGGATGTTCCGGCCACTCATCTCCGCCCCTCCGCTTCTATTGGGCGGCCGCTCAGTGACGTCACTGTGACGCCACACGGACCGCCCCCTTAGAAAGGAGGCGGTTCGCCGGTCACAGCGACGTCGCCGGGCAGGTAAGTATGTGTGATGCATCTGCGCGATGTTGTGCGGCACGGGCAGCGATTTGCCCGTGTCGCACAACAGATGGGGGCGGGTACCCACACTAGCGATATCGGGACCGATATCGCAGCGTGTAAAGTAGCCTTTAGGCTATGTGGCCATGATCCAGCGACACGGCGTCTAGTACACAGTGTCAGCCTCCTGCAGAAATGTGAGTGTTGTCCACGGGAGAACGCAGCTGCCCATGCCCACGATTTGGGTTCAGGCTGCTGTGGACTTTAGTTTTATTCTACCTGCAAAGAACACTCATCTCCGCAGCATAAATTGACATGCTGAGGCTCGGGAAGCTGCGCCACAGGTCGGTTTATGCTGCGGAGAAAAGAAACACAGTGGGCACGGGATTTCTAAAAATCCTGCCACTGTGCTTCTACTGCACAACGCAGCGTTATGGACGCAGGGAAAACACTCTGCGCCCAAAACGCTGCAAACCCTGATTGTGGGCACACAGCGTAAAATGCTACAGTGGATGAATGGATAGATGTCAAACATATATAACGTCCCACCCCCCTGCATATTCTAAGCTGGCGCCCTTTAGTGCCTTTCATGTGACACTAAAGGATGCCTAGCCTTGTATTTAGCCCAAAAAAAAAAAAAAAAATTAAAATAAATGACGTGGGGTCCCCCCTATTTTTGATAGCCAGCTAGGGTAAAGCAGACAGCTGTAGCCTGCAAACCACAGCTGACAGCTTCATCTTGTCTGGTGATCAATTTGGAGGGCTCCCCAAGCTGTTTTTTTTTTTTTAATTATTTATAAATAAATAATTAAAAAAAACAAACAAACGTGGGGTCCCCCCAAATTAGATCACCAGCCAAGGTGAAGCTGACAGCTGGGGTCTGGTATTTTCAGGATGGGAAGAGCCATGGTTATTGGACTCTTCCCAGCCTAAAAATAGCAGGCCGCAGCCGCCCCAGAAGTGGCGCATCCATTAGATGCGCCAATTCTGGCGCTTCGCCCCAGCTCATCCCGCGCCCTGGTGCGTTGGCTAACGGGGTAATGAATGGGGTTGATACCAGGTGTGTAATGTCACCTGGCATCAAGCCCAGCAATTAGTTATGTCACGGCGTCTATCAGATACCCGACATAACTAATTGACAGTAATAAGAAAAAAAATTGACAACAAAAAAAAATTTATTTGAAAAAACACTCCCCAAAACATTCCCTGATTGACCAATTTATTGAAAAGAAAAAAAAAAATCCACTATAATCCATTTGGACGTCCCACGTCGACTCTGGACCTTCTAGAATATGGGGGACACGTTCAGGGAACGTATCCCCCATTTTCTAGGAGGGCAGACCCTCCATTTGAGGAGAGTGGGTGCAAAAAGCTGCACCCACCCTCCCCGGGTCACAGCTGCACAGTGCTGAGCAGCAGCCAGCGTCTCTGAACACAGGAAGCTGTCATCTGCTCGGCACATGTGACCGGCGTCTGCAGAGAAGGAGCCGGAGGAGGGGGCCGCGGGGGATCAGCACTCCGGTATGTATGACACCGGGGGACACCGGGGGACACCAGGGGGGGGGGTAGGGGGGGACCCGGCAGGGCCTAGGGAGCAGGTTTCTGTCGTATGTGTTATGGCACATACGACAGAAACCATAGGAACACTGTAAATGCGGCCGGCGCGCTGCTGTGATCGCCGGTGCGCGCGGCCATCTTGGATTTTCGGGAGGGGGTTGGGGGTCGGGGGGGGCACTTTGGGGATACCGAGGGGACCGGAGGGAACCGGAAAAAAGATTTATCTCCCATCTGGCATGTTTGATCATGCCAGATGGGAGATAAATGATTTTTTACCGGCGCGGTCATTTACTATAACTTGATGATCGGTATACGGTGTATACCGGTCATCAGGTGAGCGGGGACCGGAAAAACCGGCCCGAATCATGATCTCCAGGGTCTCAGCTACCCCCGGCAGCTGAGACCCCGGAAATTTTCTGACTCTGGGGGGCGCTAGACCCTTTTTTCCGACCGCCGTTTTAAAACGGCAGAAAGGAATAAGTACCCTTTTTTAGTGCCGTTTTAAAACGTAACGCGGTCGTAATGGGGTTAAGGTTAAGCAATGACTTTAGGAGATTGAACGAAATATCCAAGTTCGATCTCTACCCCATGCCCCGGGTGGATGAGCTGATTGATAGGCTGGGACAGGCGCGATATTTTACCACGGTCGACCTGACCAAGGGGTACTGGCAGGTGCCACTGACGGAGTCCGCCAAGGAGAAAACCGCTTTTGTTACGCCGGAGGGTCTCTTCCACTATGTTGTCTTGCCTTTTGGGTTACATGGCGCTCCGGCCACGTTCCAGAGGTTGATGGACTTGGTGCTGGAACCCCACCAGGCGTATGCATCAGCGTACCTTGATGACATCATTATTTACAGCTCCGAGTGGCAGACCCACTTGGAACAGGTACAAGCGGTGGTAGACGCGCTTCGAACAGCCGGATTGACAGCCAATCCCAAGAAATGTGCGTTGGGACTCACGGAAGCCCGCTACTTGGGCTACGTTATAGGCCAAGGAGTGATTAAGCCCCAAATTAACAAGGTTGAGGCGATCCAGAAGTGGCCTAGACCCCTGACCACGAAGCAGGTTAGGGCCTTCCTGGGTATCGTGGGGTACTACAGGAGGTTTGTAAAAGATTTTGCGGGACTATCAGCCCCCTTGACGGACCTTCTCAAAGGCAAGAAGTCCGTCATGGTGCGCTGGACTCCGCAGGCCGAGGACTCCTTCCGGGCCCTGAAGGGGGTCCTGTGCGGACAGCCCGTTCTTGTAAACCCTGATTTCCGGAAGGAGTTCATAGTACAGACTGACGCCTCGGAGGTCGGCCTGGGGGCAGTGCTGTCTCAGGTGGTTCAGGGGGAGGAACACCCCGTCACCTTCTTAAGTAGGAAGCTCACCCCTCCCGAGCGGAATTATAGCGTAGTGGAGAAGGAGTGCCTGGCGATCAAGTGGGCCTTGGAGTCCCTACGCTATTACCTGCTGGGACGACGGTTTCGCTTGGTGACGGATCACTCTCCACTGGTATGGATGAGGTCCGCCAAGGAACGGAATGCCCGGGTTACCCGGTGGTTCCTTTCTCTGCAGAACTTCCGGTTTACGGTTGAACACCGGGCCGGTAGGTTGCAGGGCAACACCGATGCCTTGTCCCGCGGCCCGTGTTTGATGGCGGGAGTTCAACCCCGCACGCTTGAACTGAGGGGGGGGTATGTGAGACTGTGACCGGGGTTATCTATGACGGCCGGTATGTCTCGCCCCGGTTGTGCTCAGTCCATGATAGAAAGTAACTCCACTCCAGGGTTAATGCTGTTTCCCTACAGGCTGAAGGAAGGGTTAAAAGGAAACAGGAACAAGGGCGGGTGTGCCGGGTGTGAGGGAGTGAACACAACTCCCTGAGTTCTTTGCCGGAGAGGCACATGTGTACTGTTGTGGACTTTTGTTTGGATATTAAACCGTGTGCTGTGACCCTTGATGCCTGGATCCCGTGTCTTCTGCTGCGCAGCCGACCACGCTACCTCACAAGGAGTTAAAGGGTTTCAGGGTTCTGGGGGTCCTGCTTGGTGAGGGGCTTCCCCCTAATCTGTCCATTACAGCCTGTCTGAGTCTGTTGATCCAGCCAGGCGTTACACTCACTGTGACTGTGATATAGCAGAGATGGAATCGCCATGGGACCTCGTGTGGATTACATCGGACCTGCAGGGATGTTTAGGGGGTTAATAAATTGATGAGAGGGTGATTTTTGTGTTTTATTCTAAACAAAGGATTTTTTGGTGTCTGTTTATTTATTTTCACTTACAGATAAGTGATGGGGGGTGTCATAGACACCTGCCATCATTAAGCTAGGGCTTAATAGCAGCTGTGGGCTGTTATTAACCCCTTATTACCCCAATTGCTACCGCACCAGGAAAACGGGAATAGCCTTATAAAGGGCTAGGCTTGTCACATCTAATGAATCCTGGGCGGCTGCAGGTTGCCATTTTTAGACTGGGGGCGGCCAATAACCATGGCCCACCCCAGTCTAAGAATACCAACCTCCAGCTTTCGGTCTTTATCTTGGCTGGGTATCAAAATTGGAGGGACCGCACGCTGTTTTTTTAAATTATTTATTTAAATAATTAAAAAAAAAAGCTGTATGCAGTTCCTCTTATTTTGATTCGCAGCCAAGATTAGCGCAAAGCTGGGACAGCAGCTTGTGTCCGTGGACTTTATCTGTGCTGGTACATAATATGGGTGACTCTATGACAATTTATTTTATTTATTTTATTTTTACTGTATGGGTAGAGTCACACTGACTTATGACTCGTACAAGTGCACTCGGCCCCATGTTAGACAATGCTGCAGCTCACATCTGTGAGTTTTTCCTCAGCCCTAATCGGACTTAGGAATAAATCGCAGCATGCTGCAATTGTGACTGGTGTTACACTTGCATGTGACTTGTGCGAGTATTAAGTCGCATCACTCGGAGAATGGCCTGCCACTCTTCGGACACGAGCGTGCAGCTGCATAGAAATACATGCAGATGCTCGCTCCTGTCCAGAGAGTGGCAGACCGTGTCGGGTGATGCGACTCAATAAGTGTAACACCGGTCTGTCTGCAAGTCTCCTATCACTCGCACTCATAGAAGTCTATGAGTGCGAGAGAAACATTGGACTGCATTCGGATGTTATACAAGTGCAGTGCGATATACGAACAGGCTGACAATGGAAGAGGTAGGGGATTAATCCCTCCCTCTCCTTTGCAGCTGTGCTCCAATCGTAGGATCGGGTTACAGTCAGATGACATAGCTCATGCTCGCTGCAGAGCCTGATCTGAGGGTCATTAGCATATTGCCTCTGATGCTCTTGCATTAGATGCTATCTTCGGGTTATGATCACTGGGTTCATTCATGATCACAATCATACCCTGGTGTTGCAGTTCAGCTTGCCCCACTGTCATAGCCACCTGTTTATACCCCACTTGGGTCAATGGGAGTCCATTAGCAGCAATTAGTGTTATACTAGTATCTGGGGGTGCCAGCTCGTCTATCCCCCAATACCGCTGGTACAATGTGTATGGTATGGTGGTTACCAGTGATCCAGTGTCCAAGAGAGCCATCACCGGTATGCCGTCCACAGCCACGGGGATGATGGGCTGGGCCCCGATATACCGGTCCCGCCAGTCTGGGGGGCCACGGGGTTCTACTCCTGAGGATTGGCCCGGGGCCCCAGGGGTTGCTCGTTTAACGGGCACTGTCGGAAGTAATGCCCAGACTTACGGCACTTGTAGCAGGTTGGAGGTCTGCTCCGCGGGTTGTTAGCACTTCTCCGCTGCATCCAGGGAACATCCTCAGGGCTGTCGGCAAGCTGTATCTGTGCTGGAGGCTGAGACCTGGTCAAAGGTTGGAGTGCAGCGAGAATCTTGGCGAGGTCTCCGTCCATGCGACGGACCTGGGCTGCCAGTTCCTCCATCGTGCTGCTTGGGGCTGTAGGTATTGGAGAGGTTGGTAGGGCAGGGGCCACCACAACGGGGGCCGTCTCAATGGGCCACGGGGCTGGCTCCAAGATTTCTGAAGCTGGGGGCTGCAGTGCTTTAATGGCCCGTTCCTTTAACACGGCAAAGTCCACATCAGGGTGTTCTAGGGCCCACAGCCGGAGTTGTTTGCGATCTTTAGGGGACCTCATCCCCTGCAGAAATTGCTCTACTAACATCTTGTTGCTGTCCGCCTCATTGATAGGATTCACCCGCTTTAGCGTGCGGAGAGCGGTTTGCAGACGTAAAGCATAGTCCCGAATGCTATCCACAGACCGTTGCCGGCACTGATAAAACTGCATCCTCAGCTCAGCTTCAGTACGGGTCTCAAAGGCAGTCTGTAGCTTCTCAAAGATAGTGGCTACAGAGAACCGGTCCCCCTCGGCCCAGGTCTCCGCCTCCTGCTCAGCCGCGCCGGTTAACTGGCCCAGTACTACCGCTGCACGTTGCTTATCGGTCAGGGGGTACAGTTCTAGAAACGGGGTAAGCTTTTTCCGGAAGACCTGTAAAGCATCAGGTTTCCCGTCATACTGCGGTAGCCAGGTAGCTCCGGGCGCATAGGGCAAGGAGAACGGCATCACCTGAGCGAGCGCGGGGGCCGCGGCACCTCCCGCCAGCGCGGCCGGGACCTGGGCAGGCCCATTCCCATCCACGGGTGCCACTGCGACCACCGCTCCTCCAGCGGCTCCGTCGGGCGCAGACATCTTGTTTCCGTCCCCTTTAACCTCTTTCCGGCCCCTCCTCTATCGGGGCGGGGTTTTGGCCTTCGCGCCTCTACTACTCGAGAAGACGCTCGAGCGGGAACTTTTCACGCCAAAGATGGCGACTTCTGAAATTTTCTGGCCGGATACCTCCGGCGGTCACAAGGCGCACCTCTACCCAACGGCAGAGCGGTAAGATCCTGTTCGTGACGCCAAGTTGTCGCGGGCGGAGGAGGGGACGCCGCGCTCTCCCACTGCTCGGGTCCGGCTGCCGCTGCGGCTGCTGCGGCCTGCTGCTGCTGCTCGGTGGCTCGAGCGATGGGCCGGATCCCGGGGACTCGAGCGGCGCTCCTCGCCCGTGAGTGAAAGGGGATTGGGATTTGGGATAGTTTATTGTCCGTGACGCCACCCACGGTTGTGGTGATTTGTTGACACCACCGCTGCTCTGTATGGGGATCCCAGGAGTGATGGTATGGAGCAGCTAGATGTTAGTCCTCCACTCCGTGGGTAGGGGGTTGGTTGTCCCGGGGCCCAGTGATGAAGTGGGTGATGCAGGGCTTGGTGGGGTGCAGGGACGCGGGGGCAGCTCTGTGCCTTGCGACACTGTGGTACTCACTCAGCCTGAGACGATGACACAGTTCTCGGTAAAACACACGGCTGGAAAGACGGTTCCCACGGACGGCTGCACTTGCTTTCCCCAGTAGTTGACGGTGACGGTCCCTTTTTCCTGCACCTAAAATGATGATGGTTGCGATGGGTTCCCACCGGTAACCCGCTCCCCGGCTTGCATATGGGCCGGAGGAGCCCTACTTTGCCCGTAGGCGCTGGTCCTGAGAAACTGGTGCCCTGGTGGCGGTGTCTCTCTGTAACGGTTGGACTGTTGCCTTCAATCGGGACTTGCTTGTTGGGAGACCCAGAGGTCCCCTTCACTAACGGATTTGGCAAATTCACGGCGACTCCTAGCCTTGCCGGGATCCGAAAGGCCCCTGCCACTGGTGCTGACTGCTCTTCGTATACCGCTCCGGTACCGCCGGGCCACCACCCGTCCGCGGTCCTTCCAGCAACCTCCAAGCAGTCACCCCTGCAGACAGTCACCGCCATCTGCTGACCTTGCTGTCTCTCAGTCCGGGGCACACACCCGGACCAGCTTCAGGCTGTCTTAACTGTTACTTTCCCTTTTCTTCAGCTTCTCTCTTTAGCTCCTCTACCACTTCCTTCTACTTCCTCCTCCTAAACTGCACTGCCTGGTTCTCCCGCCTCCAGGGCTGTGAACTCCTCGGTGGGCGGAGCCAGCCGCCTGGCCCACCCCCTGGTGTGGACATCAGCCCCTGGAGGAAGGCAACAAGGATTTTAGGTTAGCCTTGGTGTTCCTAACTGGGGTGTAGGGTGTGGTGGTGTTGTGACCTGTGACCCCTGGCTTGTCCAGGGCGTCACATTCCCCCTTAACAAAATGCAGATCGTCCGCGGGCTGCCCGTCCAACACCGGTTTTATTTTCTGAAAATATATAAAAGATAAAACGGTAAACATAACAATTTATGACATCATCCCACATCGGGAGGTTCAGTACTTAAACGTTGCAAACGGTAACATTAAACGGTTGCGGCTGCCGCTCTCTCCCACCCAAGTAACCTGGCCCTGATGCTGCCCCTAAAACCCAGGCAGCACCCCTTGAACCCAGTCCAGCACAAGTTACCCGAGCGGGATCTGTCCTTCCCCTCCAGAGGGTAGCCACCGGTTGCTGTGGTGGCTGGGCCCCAGCCTGCTCCACTGCGGGCCCTCCCCCCAACCTGCCTCTCCGGAGGCGGTTACGGTAGCTGCAACAATATATTTATTTACAACCCACTTAACGTTTGTGGTTGCCCTGCAAGTTCACGGGCTTGTCCATAGGAGTTCCTATGCAAACAACTTTTCAAGCGGTCCCCATGGGGACAACGGTGCCGGCAATGGCCGGTTTCCAATCACGGTAGACAATCAGGTAAATCTTCGGTTATTATTCTCATTTTTGCAAAAACTTTTCAAACACACTTAAAACACACCTGTTTTCTTCCCCCTCCCCCTTTTAAAGAACGGTCTCCCTGTACCTAAGTGGGGGCCTACCTAGGTTGGGACGGGTGGACCTCCGGGGTCCGGTGTCAGTGGGGCTATGCAGTGGGGCAGAGGGAACAACCGGTTCCTCCTCCCTGCTATCGTGTGGGGCAGGTGGAGGCATAGGGGAGCTGGGCACAGGTTCATCCCTGGGCACTGGCACTGGTTCTGGCTCACGGTTGACCGCTTCCACCACTTCTTCATCCACAGGTTGTGGGAACAGTATCACTGGAAGAATCACCGCGCCGTTCTGTGTAGGCCAGTCTGCTGGGAAGTCACCCATCACAGTGTGGATCACCTCTTTTGCCTTCTCTGCTGGTGGAGGAACTGGTACTTCAGCCGTCGCCCTCAATGCTGGTGGGCACCTTTTCAGATGGTCCCGGGAAACCGTGGCCAAAGTGCCCCCTTGGTCACGACTGATCTGGTAGGCCTTTCCATCTTCCCATCCTGTGGGTTGTATGACGTATGGGATTTGTTCCCATTGATCATCCAGCTTGTGGGTCTTCCTCTTCCGCTTTAACACCACATCTCCAGGCTGGAAAGGGCCCGCAGACGCTTTCTGATTGAAGCGCTGCTCCGGTTGTTCTCGACTCGGACTTAGGTTCTTCTCCACATACTCCTGAATCTGTCGGTACTGCACCCTCCGCCGGGTGTCCCATTCAGCCGTTCAGGGGAGTGTCTCTGGGGCTTCCAGTTCCATTTCCAGGTCCACCGGCAGTCGGCCGGGCCGAGCCCTCATCAGATACGCTGGGGTGCACTTCGTTGAGCTAGACGGGATATTGTTGTACATATCGACCAAGTCAGGCAGCTTCTCCGGCCACAGGTTCCGCTCCTCCAACGGCAACGTTTTGAGGAGGCCAAGGACCAGATGGTTCATCTTCTCACACATACCGTTGGTCTGGGCATGGTAAGGTGTGGTCCGGATCTTCTTGCAGCCGTACAGCTGACAGAACTCATGGAACACCTCCGCCTCAAAGGCTGGACCTTGGTCGGTAAGCACCTTCTCAGGGTATCCATGGGGTCGACAGAAGTAAGCTTGGAACGCTCTAGCGGCGGTACGGCCGGTTAAGTCCTTGACCGGGACAACCACCATGAACCGGGAGTAATGATCTACTATGGTCAGAGCGTAAGTGTACCCACTTCGGCTGGGGGTGAGCTTTACATGGTCCAAGGCGACCAGCTCCAGCGGTTGGTGTGTAATGATCGGGCGTAGGGGAGCCTTCTGGCTGGCCTCATCCTTCCTCCTCAACGTACAAGGACCGCACTCTCGACACCAGGCCTCCACAGACTCCCGCATCCCACTCCAATAGAACCGCTCCCTCAACAGCATCTCCAGCTTCTTCCATCCGAAGTGGCCGGCACCATCATGGTATGCCTGCAGAACAGTGGGTACATCAGCTTGGGGAATAACCAACTGGCGGATCTTCTCATGGGTCTTCGGGTTGATCAGCTCACGGTACAACCTCCCCTGATGTAAGCACAGCCGGGTCCGTTCCTTCCACAAGCGTTGGGCTTCAGCTGGGGCGGCAGGGTCCATCCCAGCAGCGCCTTGCTCCACCAGGGTCTTGACTAGGCGGACAGTGGGCGCCTGATTTTGAGCTTCCTGCCACTCCTGACTGGGCAGCGGATCCAGGTTCACCCGTTGTTGGTGGACATGTACCTTCTCAGTTGGTGTCCGGTGGAATGCAGGCAACTCGATCTCCTCGAGGTCATCATCCTCGCACCCACCTTCTGACAAGTGGGGCATCCGAGAGAGGGCATCAGCATTAATGTTGACACGACTGGCCCGGTATTTGATGGTGAAGTCATAGTTGGCTAGTCTGGCCACCCACCGCTGCTCCAATGCGCCCAGCTTGGCCGTGTCCAGGTGAGTCAATGGATTGTTATCCGTGAAAGCGGTGAATTTTGCTGCGGCCAAGTAGTGGCGGAACCGCTCGGTGATAGCCCACACCAGTGTAGTTCTCAGGGTTCCTTTCAGTCGGCCGGAGTTTTCGGCTAGCATAGGCAATCACCTTCTCCTTTCCTTCCTGGACCTGGGACAGGACTGCCCCCAAACCCACATTGCTGGCGTCTGTGTAGAGGATGAATGGGCAGCCGTAGTCAGGGTAGGCTAGGACCTCTTCTCCAGTCAAGGTCGCTTTCAGCTGACGGAAGGATTCCTCATGCCTGTCCTCCCACACCAGTGGGGCTCCGATGGGTCTACGCTCAGGCTTCAGGCTGTCTTAACTGTTACTTTCCCTTTTCTTCAGCTTCTCTCTTTAGCTCCTCTACCACTTCCTTCTACTTCCTCCTCCTAAACTCCACTGCCTGGTTCTCCCGCCTCCAGGGCTGTGAACTCATCGGTGGGCGGAGCCGACCGCCTGGCCCACCCCCTGGTGTGGACATCAGCCCCTGGAGGAAGGCAACAAGGATTTTAGGTTAGCCTTGGTGTTCCTAACTGGGGTGTAGGGTGTGGTGGTGTTGTGACCTGTGACCCCTGGCTTGCCCAGGGCGTCACAAGTGCGTAGGAGTTTCTGTAGTCCAAGTATTAAATCACTAGAACGTCTTTAAAGGAAGTCTGTCGGCCCAAATTGACAGTATAGGCTAAGCACATAGTCTTGTAGGAGATAAAGCACCTAGAAAATTTACACTTTTATCATTCTAATCACTACCTCTGTTCTACAGAAGCTGAAGGTTAATCATATATGCTAATTAGCCCTAGATCGCATACCTGGGGCCTCGCAGGCTTGCTTGGTTACTTGTTTTCTATGGTTGATTTCTATGGTTGCACGTTCTAGGGTTAAGATGCTCGGTGCACCCTTGGCATAACCAAGAGGCTCACTGCAGCATTTTGCCCACTCGTTTGGTGCGGCCCTGCCTCCCTCAGTGGTGATGGACCACAGACTTGCCTGAGCATTCTCTAAAGACACTGCCAAGTCCAGAAAAGCTGTGCTGCCAATGATTAGTGAGGGTTACGGGTCATGCACAACCGTTGGATTAATGGTGCATTGTACCTCTTGGCCATGTCAAGGGTTGACCGAGCACCCTAGTTAGCATATATGATTATATTTCAGCTTCTGCAGCATGGAGGAGGTGATTAGAACAGTAAAAGTAACTTTTATAGGAGTTATATCAACAGGTTATGTGCTTAGCTTATACTGTCAGTTTGGGCAGACAGATTCCCTTTAACATGTCAACACCTCAGTCTTCAGATTTATAATACATAGGTACATTTCTGTATTGTTTAGGTATAGTATCTTCTTTTTTATGATGATTAGTATAACAACATTATGACAACAGAATGAAGCATCAGTTCCCTTGCGTTTTCGTTACAGACAGTCCTTACAAATGCTCTTGCAATTACGCTCTTAGGTAACGCGGAGTTTGAGGGCTTTGACTTCATCTTTCACAAGAGAACGTTTTGAGAAGTTGCAATTAGGCACAGGCTGATCCAGGGAAATTTCATCCACCTCCCAAAGTTTAAAGGAATTAAAAGCTCACAAAAGCCTTCTGACCTCTGAAGTTATCAAAATTGCCCTTTAGTAATCCACAGGGAGGATCTGCACTGTGCGGAAAACAAGTTTGTGCTTTTAAATGAAACATATGCTCATTATTCCTGTATATCTCCTGTTCCTCATGTTTATCTGAGGAAACTTAAGATATGATCACTGGATAGTCACTGTTCAATATCTCAAAGCCAAACGGAAGACGGTCACACTTCTGAAAATACAATATATCTATAGCTGTAATGTGCAGTGTTTGAACTTCTCTCAAGGACTTGGCCTTTGATGATATAATGTTATATGTTATTAGATTTTATCTTATTATATATATTTGCAAGCCACATTTCAGATGATAAAATGCAGCCAAATCTTCATAAGGGTGAACTTCTCTCAGTTACATATTCTCTTCATCCAATAAAACGAAGACGAGAATACTGAAAGCTTGAGAAGCCAAGCAATTCCCGCCGGAATTTATTATACTCACAAAGATTATATTAAATATAGTACAGAAATATTACTGGCTCTCTGCCTGACTCAAGTTTTGCTGGGAATGGCTTTGTCCAGAACATATCCAATTTCCCTCATTACTTCACTGTTATACTTCACAGAATTAGGGGAGTAACAATTGCATCAAACCGAGTGCCTACTTCAGCAGTATGTGCATTCGAGGACACACATCTGCTCAAATAAATTGCTGCGCAGAGACCCGTCAAGTCTTTTGCACTGCAATACATGTCGCCGATCAAACAGAGGCTGGCAGCTGACGTCGGTGAGCCCATGACTGGGGGCGAATGGCAGTGACATTATGCATCACCATAGCAAGCATGCCAACGTCAGCTGCCAGCCACTGTGTTGGCTAAAGAAAAGGAGGCTATGTGATGAGGGAGCTGAGGATGGTGAATAGACTATTTTTGAAGGGGGTTTATGCGTTTTAGGCAGAATGAGTATACAGGATATCATTAAAGTGACTATACCACTCACATTTTTGTAAATATTTTATTATACCTTTTCATGGGACAGCACTGAGGATATGACACTTTGATACAGTATAAGGCCTCTGTCACACGCCCGTGAAAATCACGCACGTGTTTCACGGACGTGTCAAAGATGCGGATTGTCTTCGGTGTGCTGTGTGTGTGGCACAAGTGTGTTCTCCGTGTGTTATCCGTGATAACACAGAGAGAACGGGAACTGTCTACTCACCTATCCCTGGCATCGCTGTCCGTGGTGCTGATCTTAGGTCTCCGGTCCTGCTGACTCCCCGCAGCTGCTACTTCCGGCCGCAGTGAAGTGAATATGCAATGAGCATAATGAGCGGCGGTCGGAACAAGTGACAGCAGCGGCAGAGACTGCAGGGCTCGAGAAGGTGAGTAAAGGTTTGTTTTGTTTTTTTTAAAAGACACATGTCTTTTCTCCGGTGCGTGTCACACGGAACACATCCGTGTGGTCCGTGTGTATTACGTGTGACCCGTTTGCGTTCCGTGTAACACCCGTGATGCCGCAGAAAAACGGAAATGTCGGCGTATGGAGCACAAGGACACATGTATGTACGGAACGGACACACGTTCCGTGCAAAAATACTTACGTGTGCCCGAAACTATAGGAAAACATATGTCAACGTTTGCCCGTGTCTCCGGTACATGAGAAAACTGTCCATACACGTACCGGAGGCACGAACGTGTGACAGAGGCCTAAAGCAGTGAGTGTACAGCTTATAAACAGTTTAATTTTAGTGTGCCCTCTAAATAACTAAAAAAAAGTGCACCCTTTGGCAGACTTTGACAACTGTAAACACTGCGTTTGACAAAAAAACGCAGTGAAAACGCATGCGTTTTTGATGCATTTTTGTCAGTTAGTTTTTTAAAGGGGGCTGACATAGGGTTGAGTGGGGACTTATTGGTCAAGTATACCGGAGAAAGTGACACTGACTCCATATTAAACTGTGATTATAATAAAGTAGAACGTGAGTGCAGTAAGGAAGATGGTGGTCTCAGACCATGTATCGACTATCAGGAACTTAACAAATTAGTATCCTCTGCCACTTGTCCTTGATCTCTATAACTAGCTGTTGGGAGCCTGTTGGTTCACCAAACGTTATCTCAGGGGTGCGTGTGACGGGGTATGCAACAGAGCAGTGAGGGACACCAGGCCAAGGAACAATCCAAAGGGCTTTATTGGAACCACACAGATAAAGCAGCAAACATAAATATAAATCCTTCAAATCTGCAAGGAGTCCACACAGAAAAACAAAAGATCCCGGGGCACCGCCTGGTATTCCGATGCCAGGGAAAATAGGGCAATGGTCCTTATATGAGTTCCTTGAGTCCAACAGGTGAGCAACAAAACACAATCCCACGTGGCCACGGATCTCCAGTCTGTAACAGTCCACACACACAGACCCCAGGATCCAGCCTCAGCTATAGGTCCTCATCCTTCTCCAGCCGATATCCAACTAACTGAACTAACATGTTCTTCTCTCCTGGGATCAGCCCCTTAGGTGGGCACACCTCCCCCTGGCCATTTGATGCATGGGGCGCCCCCTGATGAAGGCTTTATGCTGAAACACGTGTAGGGACGGACGCCAGCACCAGCAAGAGGAGATGCCATTAGGTAATTCTTTGTACAATTTGCTATGGATCTGATTTGATGGTATAATCCTGATTTCTATCTGCACCCTCTATTACTTATGATCTTGCCTGCTTATGCATATATTTGCTTCATCATTGCTTAAACCTTTTTGACAGTATAAGCAGTGCTGTATATAGCGTTGTACTGGCATATTTGTCTCACTCACTTCTCCCCTGCTGTTTATGTTGGTGTTTTATCAATCACTTTGTCTATACCTTGTTTTTACTTTTAATCTAATAAAAATTACATTTTATGGCTCTTTGTATGGTTTTTTGGTAATCTCTGTATGATGAAGATGTAGGGTTGAATGTTCGGGTCCAGTTTATATCCTCCTTCACTTAAACTCTGCTTCCTGCACCCACAAATCGGCATTGTATATCTCCCACATCATTGCCTAGGAGTATGTCTGCAGGAAGGCCGCGCATCACACCGATTATGCATAGTTTTGCCCCAAAGCCATAATCCAGGGTCACACTCGCTCTTGGAATGTATCTTTGAGTACCTCCAGCCAATTCAATGGCAATTCGTGGTCCCTGTTGAAATGCTTCTGGTTGAATTACTTGGGGATCTGCGATGGTGAGAAAAGCCCCAGTGTCACGAAAGCCAACAACTTTTTGGCCATCCAGCACGACCTCCTGTAGATGTTTATGCTGAAGATCATAAGAACGCGTGGCTGTGGCTCGCACTCCATAGACTCCTGGTAGGGAAGTCAACATATCAGGGTCACTTGGCAAATCATCAGGGCCTGAATCCAGCTCTTCTCCTGCTGAAGGTGTCTGTAGATAATGGACAGGCAAAGGTGGTCTGCAGCTGTTCTGCCTCTGAACACCTGGACAGTGAGCTTGCAGATGACCAGGCTGCCCACATTGATAACATCTGCGCTGCATCTCACTCCTTCCAGTTTGCCTTCTGGAGAAGTAGGTAGGAGACCTTGGTGACTGATAGGGAGGTGCAGGTGCTGGAGGTGGTTGTCGATTTGGAGGATGACTCCACTAGATAGATGGGCATGTGGCCCGCAGATGTCCGGGATGCCCACAGCTATAACATCTCCGCTCTTCTACTTTCTCTCCTCGTCGTATTCCAAAAAATGTGGTAGAAACAACTGGAGGCACGTACACACGGGTATCCACATGAGGTGGTGATCTAGGTCGAGGAACATTGGACACTGAAGGACAAGGAACCTCTGGTGTTGGGGAGCTGGTCATTTTTGCTCCCTCTGCTAGCAGCTTCTTCCACTGAGGCTTGATAGTGAGCACCTCATCAGCTAGAGCTGCAGCTTCCTCCACACTGGCTGGTCTCCTTTCACGCACCCATTCCCGGATCTCAGCGGGGCACTTGAAGTAAAATTGCTCTTTTAGGAGGACCTGGAGGACGGTCTCCAAGGTTAAGGCCTCCTCTGCCTCCAGCCAACGATGCCACAGATGTTTGAGTTTGTGGGCATACATCTTGAAGGACACTTCCTCATCACATGCTAAAGTACGGAACTGAGTCCTGTAAGTGTCTGGCGTTACAGCATAATGTTCTAGAATAGTCTGTTTAATATCCGCATACTCACAGTTCCACCGAGGGTCCATAGCTCTATAGGCTGCAGCAGCTCCACCCTCTAAGAGCCCAACCAGATGCCGGATGCGCTCCCTTTCTGGGACTTCCATTAATCGACACTGATGCTCAAAGTCCTGGAAGAAGCCCTCAATGTCACCAGCAGCCTCATTAAACTGCTTGAAGTCTTTGCGGGACACCCTGGGAAGTTCCCTCATGATGGGTGCTGGGGTTACAGTCTGTCTGGAACCTCTCGCGGCTTCCACAGCGAGCTGCTTATCCAGCAATGCCATCTCCTCCATCCTGCGCTCCTTCTCTTTAGCTCCACGCATGACCTCCATCTTATATTCTATGGTGGTCTCCTCTCCCAACAAGGCCATCTCCTCCTCGTACCACACAACTCATTGACTTTTTTGGGTATTTACCTCCGGCTCCCGTCTTTGCTCCCCTTGCTGTGGAAATTGTTCCTCGGTGCCATCTTGCAGGCAAGCGTTTTCCAATGCCTCAATTAGTTGCTCCTTAGAGAGTCCTTTGTAGCCGACACCTAATTCACGGGCCTTTGTTTGTAGGCTCACCACAGTCCAGTTCCTGTATCCTGAGGTTCTGGTTTCAGACGTTGATTGGCCGTTGTCCTCCATTTCTTCTGCTCTGATCCCGCCGCTGCCACCAGTTTGTGACGGGGTATGCAACAGAGCAGTGAGGGACGCCAGGCCAAGGAACAATCCAAAGGGCTTTATTGGAACCACACAGATAAAGCAGCAAACATAAATATAAATCCTTCAAATCTGCAAGGAGTCCACATAGAAAAACAAAAGATCCCGGGGCACCGCCTGGTATTCCGATGCCAGGGAAAATAGGGCAATGGTCCTTATATGAGTTCCTTGAGTCCAACAGGTGAGCAACAAAACACAATCCCACGTGGCCGTGGATCTCCAGTCTGTAACAGTCCACACACACAGACCCCAGGATCCAGCCTCAGCTATAGGTCCTCATCCTTCTCCAGCCGATATCCAACTAACTGAACTAACATGTTCTTCTCTCCTGGGATCAGCCCCTTAGGTGGGCACACCTCCCCCTGGCCATTTGATGCATGAATGGACTTTAGACTGCTGGCTCTGTTCTGTTTACCAAGTTGTAGATTGGAGAAGTCCCATGCTGAGAAGAACAATATATATATATGCAACCCCCACCAAATCAATGACAATAGCTACTGCTGAAGCCTGATTGCAATATGATACAGGCTGGGGGAAGGTATGGTCACTTACATTCCAAGACATAGTATTACAGCAAATACAGAGAAAAGGTAAAATACATCACATGGCATCTTATACAAAAATATGGGATGGAGAAAACTACATACATCATGACAGTGCGTATAACCTGATCCGTATAGGAGGAGATGAGTGGACGACAGCATTTAATGGAAACCTGTCAGGTCCCCTGTGCACCCAGAGCCACGAATAGTTCTGTGCACATATCTGTATTCCCTGCCTAACAGTCCCTTCAACTTCCAATTATGTGCAGTGAACCTCTCTAAAGCCGGGATGCATACAGCAGGCGTCCGAAAAGCTCATTGCTGAGGGGTACAAAGCCATGTGCATGCGTGGCTTTGTAACATGCTGCCGATGAGGCTGGCTGTTGTAAAGCATGTTATCATACCCACAGGGGTGAGATAACATGCTTAGTGGGCCGACTAGTCGGGGAACTAACATCCTTGTGACTAGTCACAGGCCTAATTAGCAACTCTTAAATGGTCTTTAGGAATAATTTTTCTAAAGATCTGTTTATGTATGCTAAATTTTTCAATCATTGTCAATTTGTCAGTCTTTTCATCTTGATCAATAAAAAACATGTATTTACTCCATATCAAAGTGTGCACTCATTGCTGTGCAGCTTTTTTCTTCCTTTAACAAAGTACATAGCAGGGACACATACAAGTGCATCTCAATAATTACCTTCGGATCAAATGAGTTAATCAACAGAAAGGGCAACTCCAGCTGCCACTCACTTCCTGTTGATTGCTCATTTGGTGCGAAGGCAGGGAGAGAGATGCCGGCGGTGATTGTACAAAGGCTCGCATGACATCACAATGTCACGTGAGCCCCAAACCACGGTTACCGACAGTGCTGGAAGGATGCCAGAATGGGAAGGGAATACAGAGTCTTTTATTTTAACTGGAGAAAGCCAATGGAATCAGAAAGGAATGTCCTAATAGTGTAAAACCCTTTTAAGTTGTTATAATAATATCCCTTGCATGCTAACTGTCCTTATATCAGAAAATTAATGGTGTCAAAATTGTTGTGTTCAAAGGATCACAAACTGCATGGTCTTGTTAGTGTCATTATATACATAAATAAAGACAATACAATTTTGCGACATTGATCTTCTAATACCGTGTTTCCCGAAAAATAAGACAGTGTCTTATATTTTTTGGGTCTTATTTTCAGGATAGGTCTTATGCTTGGGAAAACACGGTTTGGGGTGAGTTTACCCCCCAAAAAATGCAGATTCCCCCTTCCCTGGAGAATCATATTTACCAGACACCGGGCGTCTGCATCACTCCCAGGTCCTCTTGTAATCTTTGGTGGGCGCTCCCAGCAGGTATGCTCCATGCGGTCCTCTCCTGCTTCTGGGTCGCTGACACTCACATACATCAGATTGTGCACATGCACACACACTCCTACACACACACACACACACACACACACACACACACACACATCAGATTGCACACACACTAACCACATCTGGCGATACCGATTGCTTCCGACTGGCAGAGGAACCTGGGATTCAGTGCAGTGGAGTGGTGAGAACCTGCATTGGAACGCATAGAGAACCTGCGATCTAATGCATTCAATACTCCATGTGGTCAATGTGTGTGCGCAATCTGATGTATGATTGTGTGTGCGATCTGATGTTTGTGTGTGTATGAGATCTGATGTTTATGGGTGTGCGATCTGATGTGTGTGGGTGTGCATTCTACCACAGGTCATTTATCCAGTTCACTGAAGGTCCTCTTATTCGGCACCTGGTGAGTATGATTTAGGTCTTCTGTCTTCTTTCTTCTCTCCTTTGGGGGCGTCTACTTTCTATAATGAAATGTCCTGCAGTATTCTTTAACTTTTTTATTTGCGTGGACACTTCATTATTGAACCGCGACTAGGGGTTATTTTCTGGGTAGGGCTTACATTTAAGCCTCACGTCAAAAAGGCTGAAAATTCCTGCTAGGACTTATTTTTGGGGTAGTTTTTATTTTCGTGGAAACATGGTAGTAATAAATGGAGATGTATTGAAGATGAATGTTTGATGTTAACACGAATTGCTGGGATAATACTTTTTATGGCTTATATTGTCAGGAGTTTTTGAACCATGAAACATCTGACAGCTCTTATTGACGTATGTTTGTTGCACTTCTATGGCAGTTTTGTTTTAATCAGTAATTAATACATATTTAAACTTTCTTTCTTCCCTTTGCTATTCGCCCAATATTTTAGTTCATAATGTTCAATTTTTTTTAATAGTATTACCAGATTCCTGCAAATTGTAGTTTTTTTTCTAGAAACCTACAGTTTAGGAAATCATTGTGCTAAATGAAATCTTCTTTCTTAACACAATTCCTTTTAATCTACAAGAAGTGTTCTTTCGGCATCGTTTTTAAGCTAAACATGATTATGACAATTTCTAAGGTGATATACAGTATATATCTATGAATAGAGATATAAGGTTTTCTCATAGCTTTAAAATCACTTTTTTTGTGGTTAATAACCCCAGTTTTTAACATATGTAAATCTAGAAAATCAACTCCTGCTTCACAAATATGCCGGGATAACATTGTTCCAATCAGATATATTAACTTATTGTTCCTATTCTGGGCTACCTCTGTACAAGAAGTGGATCTCTTCAAATAAAGTAGGTTTCACTGATGGCTGAACATAAAAACAAATTATCTACTATCATTAGATCTATCAGGATAATCTAATTTATTGAAAGAGATACATTGACGATCTAAACATTATTGATTGGATCTTTATTATTGCTTAGCATATAAGCAAAACAGGAGTTGATATTTTAGATATGTATGTCATGTTACAAAATGTGGTATAAACCACTTTTAAAAAAAAACAAGTGATAAAAAAAACCTCATATGTAGAAAGTAGAAGTTGTCATAATCTCACTTAGCTTAAAAACATGCCAAAAGAACAACAGGTTCTAAGAAAGAAGATTCATTGAGTAATGTGGTTTCCTAAAACGTAGATTTCAGAAAAAAAACTTCAATGTGCACAAATTAGATAATATTATTGAAGAAGTTGAAGACCCACAATAAGCAGAAAGGGGAAGAATACCTATCACCAATATTGACTTGACCTTTTTATATAAGAGTGGGTAGCTGAAAATTGGTCTTTTTTTAAATATCACCTATTAAAAAAAGTGATCAGGACACTCAGAACCAAATACAGGCAGCTAAAATACAGAATATAGAAGACACCACTCAGGCACAAGGGGCCATTTTGGATCAACACTCCCGCCAAATACAATATATGGTGGAAGCAATGGACGATGCTGAAAACAGGGGCCGGAGAAACAATTTAAGGGTCCGGGGTTTACCAGAGTCTGTTGAACCTAAGGATCTCCAGAGAGCCCTCCAAGTGATGTTTAATGAGATCCTGGGTGAACCATCAAGCCAACCCCTGGAGCTAGACAGAGTGCATAGAGCGCTTGGCCCTAGACCTACACAGAATGACAGACCTCGAGATGTGATTTGTAGGGTCCACCGTTATGTCCTTAAAGAGGCCATCCTGTTTAAGTTGCGCAGTGGAGTTTCACCATCATACGAGGGGAGCCAAGTCCAGATTCTGCAGGACTTATCCCATTTCACTTTACAAAGAAGGAGAGCACTGAAACCTCTCCTGGACATGCTCCGTTCGTATGAGTATAAATACAGCTGGGGATTTCCCTTCCGCCTGCAGGTCCGACACGCGGGAAGAATGCATGTTCTTAGGAACCCGACTGATATGCCATCGTTTGCTGCAGCCCTGGACATTCCGTTGGTGCCTATAGAGGAATGGCCGGTGTTTCCAATGGGGGTATGGGGTGCTGCCCCAGATGGTGATCGGATGCGTGGCCCTCGAAGAGGAAGACCAGTCTGATGTTTAAGGAGTTATTGGTTTATAAACAAAAATTCATTGGGTTGTTTCTCAATAGAATGTACCTCCCAGTTTTGCTATAATTTTTTTGCCAGGGGGATTAAGTCTTTCTGATTATGAGGGGGGGGGGTTCCCTCCCGCCTTCCTGGAAGAGGGGGCGGGGGGCACCCCCGTACTGTGTATAGCACATTATTCTCTCTAGACCTTGTGTCCTCACATTATATAGGGCTCTGGCTGACAAACTAAGTTGAATAATTGCTTATTGTTAGTCCGGGGCAGGGGGCTCCTTTGTAGAAAGTTCCCTCCCTGATTGGGATAACACGCCATAAAGGAGTGGCGTAGTCTCACCATCCCTAGGTTAGACAGTTTGGTATTCTCATACCTATACAGTTACTTTTAGTCTTTTTAGACCCGACGTTAGGGTCTTGTTGTGACCTTGCAGGTGGGAGGCACTCTGACCTCCTTGCCTTTGGTTTCTACTGCTTTGTTGGTAGTTTCTTTTGTATTCTCGACCTTCTTACCTCTTCTCTTTTATTTCCTCTTCTCTTTCCCTGCTCTTCCTATCCTACTTGCCTGCACATCTCTCTCTCCCTAATCCCCGAACCTATCCCTAGAGTCCCCACCGTTCCTCCGCATTGGAATGACGCAGATTAATTGGGGTTCACTAAATGTGAGGGGACTTAATGTCCCGCAAAAACGCTCCCAGATATTTTTTGACATGCACAAAAAAAGAGTCCATATACTATTGATCCAAGAAACACATTTTAAAACGGGCCACCTCCCCATCTTTAGAGACAGATATTACACTAACTGGGTCCACAGTTCCAACCCAGAGTCAAAATCCAAGGGAGTGTCCATAGGCATCCATAAGTCCCTAGTGCACACAGTTCTAGATACACGGGTGGACACGGAGGGAAGATTTATATTCCTGAAAATTAATGTTAACTCATCCATCTTTACCATTGTCAATTGGTATCTACCGAACAGAGATCCGGCGACGACCTGCTCCTCTCTCCTGTCATCACTGGATGAATTCGCAGAAGGGACCGTGATCGTAGGCGGTGATTTAAACTTCACTTTGGACCCTAAGGTAGACACAACGTCGGGACATAACTTTCTCTCAATAAGGAAACTAACGAAGGTTAAACGTTGTATACAGGAACTCAGATTAGTGGATGCATGGAGAACACTACACCCAGTAGACCGTGACTACACATATTTTTCCCCGGCTCACTCTTCGTACAGCCGCATAGACCTATTCCTTGTAAGTCAGAAGGCCCTGACATGGCAGATACAGGCCTCTATAGGCAGTATCTCTTGGTCAGATCATGCCCCCATATTTTTGAGCCTCACTATGCCGGATGGGCCTGGGAGGCCATGGTCTTGGCGGTTGAATGATAGTCTGCTGAGGGACCAGGGATGCTTGAAAGACCTGCAGAACACAATAGATGAATTCTTGGAGATACACTCAGGAGACACTACTACCCTACCTGTTCAATGGGAGACACTAAAGTGTGTGTTGAGAGGGATTCTGATCAAACATGGGGCTAGGATTAAGAGGGAGAGAGCCCAAACTATTCTGTCTCTACTTCAGAATATTTCAGACCTAGAGAAGATCCATAAGCAGACATTATCCCCGGTGACACTGACAGAGCTAGTTAAAAACAGAGAGGAACTTAAATCCATTCTGGACCGACAATACGAGCGCCACAGGAATAGACTAAAAAGATTTATGTATGAATATGCGGACAAATGTGGCAGACCACTAGCTAGGTTATTACATCCGAGGGGGGACCCCAGTCACATCCCTACGATCAAAAAATCGGACGGCCTTTTGACTCAGAACCCAATCCACATAGCGGACCAGTTTCAAAAATATTATAGTGACCTTTACAACATAAGGGGCAAATTTGGGGATATGCCACAAGAAGCTTTGGAGACTAAAATAAATGATTACATACTTAAAACAGCCCTGCCGACTATACCCAATACTGAGGTTGAAAACCTAGAAGCAGACTTTACAGAGACAGAAGTGGCATCTATTATCAGGGATTCTCCCTCAGGCAAAAGCCCAGGTCCGGACGGGTTTACCCCCAAGTTCTATAAAATTTTTCAGACTCAGTTATCCCCGTTCATGACCAAAGTATTTAACTCCATATCTGAAAACTCCCAGTGGGTAGCGCAGTCTCTTGAAGCACACATATGTGTTATCCCCAAACCGGGAAAGGACCACTTGCTGGTTACAAATTACAGACCCATCTCACTGATTAATTTAGATTTGAAATTTTTCTCTAAAGCACTTGCCAACAGACTTGCCCTGTCCCTGCCTGGGATAATACATACGGACCAGGTGGGATTTGTAAAAGGCTGGGAGGCACGGGACAACACCAACAAATTGTTCCTCCTGATGGCTCGGTCGAGGGCTCAGTCTCTCCCCATGTGTTTACTTTCAGTGGACGCGGAGAAGGCCTTCGACCGGGTCAGTTGGAGCTTTATGATGGCAGCCTTGAGACAGGTGGGTTTGGGTCAGAAATTTTTGGGCAGAATTGCGTCCCTGTATTCGAGACCCTCAGCAAAAGTGAGGACAAATGGGTTTCTATCATCATCCTTTCTGGTCCACAATGGAACGAGACAGGGATGTCCACTGTCGCCCCTCTTATACGTCATAGTCATGGAGCACCTTGCGGTCGCCCTGAGAAACAACACAAGCATCCACGGGATAGAGGCGGGTGGGGAGAACCGTAAGCTGGCTCTATTCGCGGATGACCTTCTCATGTTCATTTCCCAACCACACATATCCTTCCCGTCCTTGCTCAAGGAGTTCGAAGAGTTTGGCAACTTAAGCAACTTCAAAGTAAATTTTTCCAAATCAGAGGCCATGAACGTGACTTTATCGGCAGAAGACCTTGCGAGAGTATCACAAAACTTCCCTTTTAAGTGGCAACCGTCAGTTTTAAAATATCTGGGAGTTATGGTACCTAGGGATCCAGCAAAAATTGTACATCACAATTTTTTCCCCTTATTAGAAAGGACAATCAGGGACTTAAAGAAATATGACAAAAAGAGATTGACGTGGTTTGGGCGTATAAACGCGATAAAAATGGATGTGTTACCGAGGTTCCTGTTCCTGTTTCAGACAATACCCATACAGCTACCGCTAAGTTACTTCTCCAAGATCCGGACAGCCTTGTCTGGGTTTGTCTGGGGGAACAGGAGACCCCGAACAGGAATTAAAACTCTGACCAGACACAAAAGTGACGGGGGGGCGGGGCTCCCAAATTTTCAATTATATTACAAGGCAGCTATCCTAACGAGATTACTGGACTGGCATTTTCATGGTAATTCGAAACAATGGGTGGTGATTGAACAGGATGTGCTGGGAACTCCCTTACATTTACTTCCATGGTTAGAGAAAGAAAGTAGGATCCAGATAGCGAAAGGAATGGAGTTCACGCGGACAGCGATGGGGATGTGGGATGGAGAGATAAAAAAGGGATCTCTCTCTCAGGAGCAGGGCCCACTTACCCCCGTATTCGGTAATAAGAAGTTCCCCCCAGGACTCCACTCCCATAGATTCGGGGGATTTACTCGGGCGGATGATACTCGTTTTTGTCACGTGCTCCAGGGACACACCCTACCAACTTATATTTCCATGCAGGCCACAGGGAAAGAGATTTCCTGGATGGAATATATGCAGTTGAAATCTTTCCTCTCGTACCAGGACAGGGAGAGAAGGATGAGGACACCCCCTACTCCTTTTGAGAAAATATTTTTACAGGGCTCATCACCTGGACATGGCATCTCACTCATTTATAAAATGCTGAACCAGAGAAATAGGGTGGATAAACCTCACTTTGTCTGTAGGTGGGGAGAGGAACTGGGAGAGGATATTCCAGAGGACGATTGGAGCAGAGCGTACCTGTGGACCCACAAGCTTTCCTTGGCGTGCGCCGCTCAAGAGAAAAGTTATAAAATTCTCACAAGGTGGTACCATTACCCGACTAAATTACATGCTATATTTCCCTCTGTGTCTGATGTGTGCTGGAGGTGTGGCACAGACACAGGTACAATGCTACACATATGGTGGAGCTGTACTAAGCTGCAACCCTTTTGGGACTCAGTGTTCTACCTGTACAAAAAGATGAGCGGAGGTGAAGTAGAAAAATCCCCCCAGGTTGCTCTTCTTTCTATGCTCCCAGGAGCTATTAAAACACAAAAAAGGGACATGTTGCGATTTTGCCTGGCGGCTGCCCGTATGATTATCCCACGATTTTGGAAACAGACTAGATGCCCTACGGTGCTGGATTGGTTGGAGGAAATGACAAACCTCCAGAGAATGGAGGAGCTGACAGCAGAACTAAATGGGAACACAGAAAAATTTACTACAGTTTGGAGACCATGGATTATGTTCATGGAGTCCCCAGAGTTTGTGGAGAGTTTGGCGAGCTTTTTGAACTGAGAAACGGTGGGGAGTCTCATTCCTTCCCCCCCCCCTTTTTTCTTTTCTTTTCTTGCTTTCCCCCCTCTCCCCCCTTCTCTCTAATTTCCTCTTCTTTATGCTTGTATCTTTCCTCTTCTTTCTTTCATTTCTGAACATTAATCTGCATTTTTCTAGTTTCATTTTTTATATGAAAAGATTTATCAATAATTCATAAGACAATAGACACACAAGGAGAATGAGTATAATAGGATACGGGAAGTCAAAAGAAGTGGGAATTCTGACCTATAATTTATAAGTGGTTGTATGGTAATATCACAAAGATAATTTGAAGAATTCCAAGAAATTTAGTAATGTAACAATTTCTGGATATTATCCCGGCATTGAGAAAATGATGTTTATGTATTGTAATTGCACAAATGATATGTTTGTATGTTGACAACAGTTTCATCAATAAAACAGATTTGAAATAAAAAAAAAAAAAAAAAAAAAAAAGTGATCAGAAGTGTCCCTAATATTTTTTGAAAGGGCCTAACTTTTAACAAAAGTTCTTCTAAATGATATAACAATATACTTCTACAGGTTCCACATTTTGTTTTTTGAGAGGATGTCCACTACTTGGACAAGCACTTCCTATGTTTCCCAGTGTAAAATAAAAATAACAGACGATCCCCTACCGAACTGCCGCCATTCCAGGGATGTCTATGTCAAATCTCCTGGGGATCGCATGGCTTTTTTATTACCACATAAGTGCTACTGCCAATCAAGAGCTCCTAATGGGCCGCAGTTCTCACACTTCCTTTAGATATCTAAGGTTCATCCAAGGGGAGTGTAAAAACTTCAGTGTATTAGCAAATGCTTATTGGCTTTAATTCTCACATGTCATAGGAATGTCACGTAAGCCTCTGGACACTCATCACCGACATCAATGGAATGACGCCAGTGTGGCAGGTATCTGTATTGTATATTGGTATGCTATAGTTGGTGTTATTTTTCTGGTATTATTTGTGCAGTTTATGTTGGCATTATTTAATTTGTAATATTTGGGCACTGTAAAGTGGTATTATTTGGGAACCACATAGTTGTATTATTTGGTCGTTTCATTTTTTTATTTTTTTGTTGGTATTATATGGACACAGTACATAAGTATCATTTGTTTGTACTATTTGGAACTTGTACAATGGTATTCATTTGTTGGTATTATTTAGGCACTGTATGTTGGTATTACATTGACGAGCAAAAGAGTAACAATGCATGCAATGGATACATGAACAAGATGGATGGTGGTCTCAATGCTGAGCTATAAGTAAGTATCCTACAACATGAGTTACTTTGTACACTCGAGTACTATGGGTTTGAAAAAGGAAGACATAGTTTTCCAGCAGGACAATGACCGGAAGCATACATTGAGATTGGCGTAGGACTGGTTCAATGACACTGAAGTAAAGGGTAAAGGTGCTGGACTGGCCCCCACAGTCCCCAGACCCCAACCCAATAGAAAACATTTGTGGGTAGAGTTAAAGAAAACGCTGTATACATACCCAAGTGAGTTGATCAGTATGGCCCAACATTGGGAACGTGGTTCTGTATTATTTGCACTGACTTTTTTTTTTTTTTTTTTTAATATTTGTTGAGCAATGTATATTGGCATTAATTGAATGGGATTTTTTGGTACATATTTGGGCACTGTATGTTAGTTGTTGGTAAATGTTTCACTGTATATTGGTATTATTTGTTTTGTATTTTTGAGTACTGTATTTTGTCATTATTTATGATAAATCTGTTTTTATTGAAATTTTTTCATTACATAAAGAAAGCAACAAAGAGTATGAATAAAATACTGAATAATACATTAGCCACATCCTCTTTATATTATCGACCCGATGACTGAATATGACGGTCACAACGGTTTATCTCGATATCGTATCACACAACCACATATTACTTAAGGGAAGCCTCCAGGTCGGTTTGATATTTTCCAACCTAACCTGAATCTCCTCATGGTATGGCTAACTAGACTTTAAACAACAAAGAAAAATAAGTATTCTAAGAGTTTTAAAAACAGAAGAAAAGAGGGGGGGAGAAGGACAAAGGCAAATAAGAGACCAAGAGGGATTGGACAAAGGGTTGGAGGGGAAGGTAAGGAGAGTGTGTGGGTATGTGCTGTTACCGAAACAAGGCTTGAAAGTCCGAGGACTCCTTGAACAACACCCAGGGTTGCCAGACCTTAATAAATTTTTCGTTACTTCCCAGCACCATTGCTGAAAGTTCCTCCATGTGACAGTATTTTGTCATTATTTAGCTGGGATTTTTTGGTACATATATTTGAGCACTAATGTCACACTGTACTCTAAGATGTACAATAGCAGTACAGCGCAGTAATGTAGGACAGAGAAGATTCCTGAAACTATCTGAGAAGGTAGTTAGCAGGTAAACCACTAGAGGACGTTAGAGTGAAGAAAACGTATGAGCAGAGCATTCCCTAGCAGAGGCAATACTAGTCATGCCCACCAGATGGCAGTAGAATCGTCAGAACGCCGTATCACAACATGAGATCATGAGGTCAAGTAAATACACAGGGGCAAAGTCTAAACGTAGTCAGATGGAAGCAGTCAGTTGCCGGGAAATCAGAACTCAGAAGCAAGGGAGAATGGGAAGACAAGAACAGAATCGAGGTAAACAGATAAGGAACGAACAGGGCGACAGACGAGCAGGGAGCTGAAGGGAAACAGCGGGAGAGACACTGACAAGATGGAAACAGAGGAGGTTAATAACAGGTCAGGTGAACACGGAGGTCAGGTGGGGGCAGGGCAGACAACAGGTCACTCACGAGCAGAACACAGCAGAGCCAGAAATATCACTGGCGTAGTCCCAGAGAAACAGTGCCCTAATATAATAGCCTGACCTCCAGAATGAGGAAGGAAGGATTAACCCCTAACGTGACCTGTACCAGAAGTGAAACTAAAAAAAGGCTCAGTTGCAGCTGAGCCAGGAGAAAATCATGACAACTATATGTTGGATTAATTTGGACTTTGTATTTTAATATTATTTTAGCACTGTATATACTTTTTTGTCTGTTCTGTGTATTTGATGTGATATTGTGTATTAGTTGTCTGTATTGTGTATTGATATTGTGTATGTGATATGTTATTGTGTATTTCTTGTGTATAATTGTATTTGATGTGTTATTGTCCATTAGCTGAGTGTATTGTGCATTAGTTGGGCATTTTATGTCTGTATTGTGTATTTGTTCTGTGTATTGTGCATTTGATGTCTTTTGTATTGTTTATTTCTTGACTGTATGTGTATCTGATGTTTGTATTGTTTTTGATGTTTGTATTCTGTATTTGTTGTGTGTATTGGAGTGCATCAGTGATGTTGAAAGGTATGCTGTTGGCAGCACATTTTGCCATCGGCACACCCGAGACAGACAGGTTTCAACTGAGGTGCAATACTAAGGATACTGCCCAGTACCAGTGTTGGTAGCAAGATGTTGCGTGATGGGGTGAATTGTATTGACAACATACATCTCTGTTTAAGCATGGCTCCTTCACAGGTGCCACATTACTGAACCGAAGAAAGACTCAAAATCTACTTGCGTACTATTCCAAGAAAGCGTGACAGAAAGTACTACTAAAGGAATTAGATAGTGTTGAAGGATGCACCCCTAGGTCGGAAGGAACTCAACAAGTCACTGGGAAAGAGCCAATGGTCGACTTGAGTATGATCAATGCACATGACACACTAGGATCAAAGCTGTAAAGTTTTCTTGGTGCTGATGTTGCTTGGGCGAAAGGAAAAATCAGAGGATGCAGAGATATTATAAAATTCGGAACTTGGAATGTATGTGTGCTGCCCCCGTGCCAGCAGCCGGTGCTGCTCAGATCCGGACCAGCTGTGTAGCTCGAGGGATCCTCCGGACTCGGGGGTCACGCGGACACGCCGAATGAAAAGGGGGACGTAGTTGTACGGCCTTGACCGTATTCGGTTCGTAACGCCACCCACGGTGTGTGGTGACGTGGGACACCACCGCTGCTGTTGTTGAATACCCGGGGGAGATGTAATGGCAGCCGGATGTTAACCCCTCCGTGGGTAGGGATGGTTGCCCCGGGGCCCAGTGTCTCTGTGCAGGGTATGGTGATGGCAGGGGCTTGCGCGCCCGGACATACCAGGGGATGTTTGGTTACTCACAAGCAAATGAATCACACGAGTCTTTTGGTAAACCAAGGTGCTGGTGGCCGGCCGCCGCGATCAGTTGTACTCTGGTTCCCCACCCGGGCTGGTGATCGCTGTCTCTTCCTCTGCACTGGTTGTGGTTGTGTGATGGCACATGGGAGTCCGCTTCTGGCTTTCTGTGTGCCTGAGGAGCCGTGCCCGCTGATGCTGACCCGTGGGATCTATGGGCCCTGGCGGTTGCCCTATCCCTATCTGTGGGTGGTTGCCTGCTTTTGGGACTTTGGTTGGGACAGGACCTGTAATCCTGCCCTCAATCGGTTGATTAGCTAGGCCATTGGTTCTGGTCCTGGCTTCAGGGTCCGAGTACCCCCTCTGTGCACAGTTTCCGGTCGGGTCTCCGGTGTCGGTACCGGCGGGCTCCAACCCTGCTCCGGTCCTCCTCGGATCTTCCGAGCCATCTTCCCGTCTCCTGCTGATGGAGACCACTGTCTGCCACCCACCTAGCCAAGGTACCAGGGCTCCGACCCTGGCACCGTTCAATTTGGACTTCTCCTCTGCTGGAGCTACACCTAACTCCAGCCCACACTCCTCTCAACTTGAACTGAAACTTAATCTGTTTGCTTCACTGCTCAACTGACTGTTTTACCATCCCGGGCTGTCTAGACCCCTAGGTGGGCGTTCCCTAACCGCCTGGTCCCGCGCACTGGTGTGCCTATCTTGCCCTGAGGGGGGTGACTAGGGTTTCAGGTCGGCTGTATGTGACCTAGGTGAGGGATGGTGTTATGCAGGGGCCTATTGTTTGACTACCTGGTTTTGCCAGGGCGTCACACATGAACCAAGCCAAACTCGACATCGTCAAACCAAAATGGATAACAGAGGACTTTACTTACTGTACTTTTAATTAGTGAATTAAGATTAACTCAATCTGGATATTTCCAGTCAAGCTGTCCTGAAACACAATGAAGTTAGAGTCATCTCAATATGACTACAAGACCCATCAATCCTTGTGACAGCTATACAAGTCTATTCACCAATAACAGATGCTGAGGAGTAGGATGTTGAAATATTCTACGGTCAAGTTAAAGAGAAGATTGACAAGAGGCCAAAACAAGACTCATTATCATGGAAGACTTGAATTTCAAAGTGGGCCAGGGCAAACATGAAACCATTGTTCAATATTTTGGATTTGGTGGACAAAACGAGGCTGGAGGAAGATTTATTGACTTTTATATGACAAATCAACTATACATTACGAATACATTTTTCCAAAATCACAACCTAAGACTCTACACATGAACATCACTGAATGGGCCTTTAAGAATCAGATAAATTACATATGTGTTTGCCAAAGTTGGAGATCGTCCACCATTACTTTTAAATCAAGGCCAAGAGCTAACTGTGGAACTGATCACAAACTTTTGACATCAATCAACAGGCGATTTCCAACATTGATTTGACCAACATACCTCAAGCTTTTTGGAACGATCTGCACAGCCGAATTAGATCATGGGACACGGATGAAAGAAATCCTGAGAAATTATGGACACATATAAAGACTATTGATATCGAAGAAACCAGTAAGATAATAAACAAGAGGCAGAAAAGACCCCTGAGGCCATGGTTAGCAGAAAAGACCCTAAAGATCATTGAAGAAAGGCAAATAACAAAAAGTATCAAGTAGGCCACAGACAACTTCAGTTAAAGATAAAAGAAAGCCATTTGAGCAGATAAAGAACTTTATTACAAAAATATATGTACAGAGATAGAAAGCAAACATCTGAATGACAAGACCAGGAAGGTATAAAGATCAAAGAGATGCAAAGAAAGTTTCAACCAAGAGTGGGAATGTTGAAAGATACCAACACGAATAAACTAATTGATCCAGAACAAATTAAGGAAAGATGGAAAGAGTGCACGGAGCACCTCTATAAGAACGACTCAGAGATACAGAAAGAAATATCCTGAAAGACTAAAAAGTCGTTGCTGTGATAAAGCTTCTGTCAAACAACAAAGTGCTTAGATGTGGTAAGATTCCAATAGAGCTATTAAATTCTTCTGAAGCAGCAGATGATGTCATCATATGACTGCGTGAAACCGATATGGACAACTGGTAAATAGCCCAAGGACTTGACAAGATCGGTGTTTATTCATTGTAAAGAAGAGAGATGCTATCAGCTGTGGAAATTATTGGACTATTGCGCTAATACCTCATGATAGCGAAATACTACTGAAAATCCTACTAAGATGGTTACCGCCTTACTTTGACAAAGAGCTGCCAAAGGTACAAGCTTGATTCAGAAAAGGCAGAGGAACAAGAGATGTAATTGCTATAATTTGATGGATCATGGAAAAGGCCAATGAAGACAAGATCTATTTTTACTCCATCAACTACTGCAAAGCCTTCGACTGTATTGATAACCAGAAACTTTGGAATACCATGAAGGATATACAGTAGGTGTGCCAAACTATCTAATCAGCCTCATTAGGAACCTTTGCATCAACCAAGAAACCACAATCCAAACGGCGCACAGTGACACAGCATGGTTCAAAGTAGAGTAGAGCGAGACGTTAGATAAGGCTGCATCCTGTCACCATTTCTTTTCAATTTATATGTAGAGGCTTGCCGGAAAAAAAAGAATAAGTATTCAAAATTGCTGGACAAATCAAAAACAATCTGAAATAAACAGATGATGCAAAATTGATACAAGTGTAGATGAAATTAATGACTTATTACAGAAAGCTCGAACATGGGACTGCTACTCAACACAAAGAAGAAAAATAGATTGACCGCTGCCAGGTACGACTGGTACACATTTGAGATGGATGGTGACGAACTTGAAGTTGTAAAGGACTTTAACCTACTTGGATTGATAATCACTCAAGATGCAATGAGAACACTAATAATAAATAGGAGAATAACTATGTGCAAATTAACAATGAAGTCACTGGACAAGATTCAAATGAAGGAACATTTCACATGCAATGAAGACATGGCTTGTTTATGGTGTGGTCTTCTCTGTGGTAACATATGGTTGCGAAACATGGATGATAAAGAAACAAGACAGGAGAAGAATCGACGTCTTCAAAATGTGGTGCTGGAAAATGCTGTTATCAATTCCATGTATGGCAAGAAGAACAAACAAATCATCAAATTTAGGAAAAAAATCAAGTCAGACATGTCACTTGAAGCAAAGATCACCAAGCTATGACTTGCCTGATTTAGACACATCATACAAGGAAAGCAATCACTGTAATAGGACATCATGGATGGAAGAATAGAAGGAACAAAGTGAAGAGGAAGACCAGCAACCAGATGGCTTGATACTATCAAGATAATGGTGGTAAAGATGCTGGTGGACATATCTATATTGCACAAGGTCAATCCTCCTACATATTGTTCATCCATTAAAATGCCAAGACCCGCCAAAATACTGGGCTTCACAGGGTGTTGTCCAAGTAGTGGACAATACCTTTAACTGAATGGTGCCAGTTTAGAAATTCCTTACTGTGCTAAGAATAAATTGACTGTATCTGAATATACAATAAGACTTCAGTTGCAGTATAGTTATGTCGATTTTGGCTTTAAAGTTACATCTGTTATATGTGAACCGCTCTGTGGTTTTACCTTTCAAGATACACATCGCTGACGTCTGCTGTGAAAATCAACTGCTCTTTTTTGCAAGAAATAGAATCCTGCACCACATTTTGAAATCCCTAAATTATTTCAACAATATAATACAATACAGTGTGCACAACAACTGCAAACAACTGCGGATTTGTAGAGTGTAATAAACACTGCAAAGCCACCATGAGAATTTGGTTTCAACAAATAATGGGAAATATAACAGCTCAGCAGTACTGACAGGCTACTACTGCCAAGTCTATCATTCACTGACCCACCAGGACAATACACAGTCTCAGCTAGGGGTGACCTGTATGATGAAACAATTTGTCAGCTAATTGATTACCATTTAAAACCATTGGTAGAAACTAGTGATAAGCAAGCATGCTCAAGCGCCGGGATACTTGAGATGCTCAATACTTGGTTGAGTATCCTGATACTTGGGTGCAATGCTAGAGTCCCCACCCCATATGTTTCAAGGCTCTTTTTCAGCCACTAAACATGCGGAGATTACCTGACAATCACAAGAATTCCGTAGCCATGTTGGCTACTGGTATTACTGTGATTGGCTTGCCACTTAGCATCATTGGGTCTATGTAAGCCCCAGTGATGTGATGATTAGCCCACTGTACAGTAATAGTAGAGGGAGAGTTTCTGCTAGAGAAGGAACAGTGTCTTATAGCGTCACAGTACCTGCTCATGCAATATGAAACCAACAGTCCATTTAAGGGCTAATTGAAATAGTTTATATTCTATACTAATACTGCCTTAAGTCTATAATTAGTGTATGATTAGCTTCTGGAGTAGGGATAGTGTATTAAAGGCATGTAAGCAGGGATTCTAGCCTTAAAGACCTTGCTACTGCTATGTACGACAAACAGTTTTTTACAGGGCTAAATTAAATAGATTGTATTCTCTAATAATACCGCTCTTATCTCCACTTAGTGTAGGGCTGGCTGCTACAGTAGGGATAGTGTATTAGAACCATGTAGGTAGGAATTCTAGCCTTACATACTTTGCTGCAGCTAAAAAATATATTGTTTTTTAATAATACTGCTCTTATCTGCATTTAGTATAGGGAAAGCTGCTGGAAAAAGAATAGTGTATTAGAAGCATATAGGCAGGGATTCTAGCTTTACAGACCTAGCTGCTGCTGCTACATAAAAATTCTATTCTATTCTATAGAAATACCACTCTTATCGGCATTTAGTGTAATCCAACCTGCTGGAAAAGGGATAGTGTATTAGAGGCATATAGGCAGGGATTTTATCCTAATAGGCATCACTCCTTCTATGTAAAAAAATCTATTCTATTTTCTAATAATACTGCTCTTATCTCCAGTAAGTGTAGGGCTGGCTGGTGCAGTAGGAATACTGTAGTAGAGGCACGTAGGCAGAGATATTAGCCTTATAGCCTAAGACTGATTTTTTTGCCACCGGGTGCAGTTTTTCCTCATAGACTTTTATTAGCGCCGGATTGTGCTGCATGTACTCGCGTTTGATCCGGTTTTTGCCGGTTGCGGCAAAAATCGTCACTCCGTTGGCCGCACAGGACGCAGAGAGGAACGTTTTTTGCCAGCGGCAAAAAACTGCATAGCGCCGCATGCGGAGCTGTGCGGCATGGTGCATAATGAAAGTCTATGCACGCCAAATCTGGTGGCATGCATAAAACGACGGAAGTATGTACCGGATTCGGTTTTTACTTCTGAGCATGCCCAGAAGTGATATAAATTCATTGCTTGTCAGAAAATCACTCACTCTCTCTCACTCACTCACTGACTCATTCACTCACTCTCACCCACTCACCTATCATGGGTGCGGTGCTGCATGGCTGTCACACTGCTGGCCGCTTCTCCTGATTTCAAAATGCCAGCCGCCCATTATTCAATCTCGTATTCACTGCTTCCCCTGCTCACTGGCGCCCATGATTGGTTGCAGTCAGACACACCCCCACGCTGAGTGACAGCTGTCTCACTGCAACCAATCACAGCCGCCAGTGGGCGTGTCTATATCGTGCAGTAAAATAAATAAATAATTAAAAAAAACAGGCATGCGGTCCCCCCAATTTTGATACCAGCCAAGATAAAGCCACACGGTTGAAGGCTGGTATTCTCAGGATGGGGAGCTCCACGTTATGGGGAGCCCCCCAGCCTAAAAATATCAGCCAGCAGCCGCCCGAAATTGCCGCATCCATTAGATGCAGCAGTCACGGGACTCTACACGGCTCATCCCAAATTGCCCTGGTGCAGTGGCACTCGGGGTAATAAGGGGTTAATCATGGCAGGCGTCTATGAGAAACCCGCAATGATTAACCTGTAAGTAAAAGTAAATAAACACATACACCCGAAAAAATACTTTATTTGGAATAAAAGACAAAAAAACTCCCTCTTTCACCATTTTATTAAAATCCCCTTCCAGGTCCGACGTAATGCACAGAGGTCCCGCGATGCTATCAGCTCTGCTACATGAAGCTGACAGGAGCAGCAGTAGAACACCACCGCTCACTATCAGCTCCATGCAGTAACTGAAGGGAGTCGCACTGTCAGCGGGGACGTCACTGAGGTAATGCCGGGGTGTGTGCGGTGATGATGCGTGCGATAGTGCATGCATGTGCGGTGATGATGCGTGCGGTAGTGCAGGCGTGTGTGGAGATGATACGTGCGGTAGTGCCTGCATGTGCGCTGATGATGCGTGCGGTAGTACAGGGGTGTGCAGTGATGATGCATGCGGTAGTGCAGGGGTGTGCGGAGATGATGCGTGCGGTAGTGCAGGGGTGTGCAGAGATGATGCGTGCGGTAGTGCAGGGGTGTGCAGAGATGATGCGTGCGGTAGTGCAGGGGTGTTCGGAGATGATGCGTTCGGTAGTGCCTGTATGTACGGTGATGTTGCGTGCGGTAGTGCCTGTGTGTGCGGTGATGATGCGTGCGGTAGTGCAGGGGTGTGCGGAAATGATGCGTGCGAGAGTGTCTGCGTGTGCGGTGATGATGGGGGCGATAGTGCCGGCGTTTGTGCGGTGATGATGGGGTCTCTCTCTCTCAGCATAAAAAAACAAAACAAAAACAAACAAACAAAAAAAACGGATCCGTTTTGTTTACCGGATCTGTCGCATCAGTTTTTACACAATCAGAGACGGATCCGTTGCATCAGGCACAAACTGGATTGTGCCTGATTGCAAAAAACTGATGTGTGAAAGCAGCCTAACAGACCTAGCTGCTGCTACATTAATACTAAAGTACTTTTCAGGGCTAATTCAAATCTATTCTATTTCCCAGTAATACTCCTATTAGCTGCAATTACTGTAGGGCAAGTTGCTGGAGCAAAGATAGTGTATTAGAGGCATGTAGGCAGGAATTCTAGATTTAAAGACTGTACCCGTCTCTTCCCGATTTGCCCTGGTGTATTGGCAAATCGGGGTAATAAGGAGTTAATGGCAGCCCATAGCTGCCACTAAATCCTAGATTAATCATGTCAGGCGTCTCCCCGAGATACCTTCCATGATCAATCTGTAAGTTACAGTAAATAAACACACACACACCTAAAAAAAATCATTTATTAGAAATAAAAAACACAAACAAATTACCTCATTACCAATTTAATAAGCCCCAAAAAGCCCTCCATGTCCGGCGTAATCCACGGACCTCCAGCGTCGCTTCCAGCTTTGCTGCATGGAGGTGACCGGAGCTGCAGCAGACACTGCCGTTCCGGTCACCTCCACGCAGCAACTGAGGTGAGTAGCGCGATCTGCTGAGGTGTCACTGAAGTTAATCGCGGCCACCGCTGGATCCAGTGACAGCAGGTAACTTCAGTGACAGCTCAGCTGATCGCGATACTCACCTCAGTTGCTGCGTGGAGGTGACAGGAGCGGCGGTGTCTGCTGCAGCTCCTGTCACCTTCATGCTGGAAGCGACGCTGGAGGTCCGTGGATTACGCCGGATATGGAGGGCTTTTTGGGGCTTATTAAATTGGTGAACCAGGGTATATGTTTGTGTTTTTTATTTCTAATAAATGATTTTTTCATGTGTGTGTGTGTTTATTTACTATAACTTACAGATTAATCATGGAGGGTGTCTCATAGACGCCTGACATGATTAATCAAGGATTTAGTGGCAGCTATGGGCTGCCATTAACTCCTTATTACCCCGATTTGCCAACGCACCAGGGTAAATCGGGAAGAGCCGGGTACAGTCCCAGAACTGTTGCATCTAATGTATGCGGCAATTCTGGGCGGCTGCTGACTGATATTGTTAGGCTGGGGGGCTCCCCATAACGTGGAGATCCCCATCCTGAGAATACCAGCCTTCAGCCATATGACTTTATCTGGCTGGTATTAAAATTGGGGGGAACCGCACGCCATTTTTTAAAATTACTTATTTATTTATTTCACTGCACAGTATAGACCCGCCCACCGGCTGCAGTGATTGGTTGCAGTGAGACACCTGTCACTCAGCGTGGAGGCGTGTCTCACTGCAACCAATCATAGGCGCCTGTGGGCGGGGAAAGCAGGGAATACGAAATTGTTTAATGAGCGGCCGGCTTTTTCAAAATAGTAAAAGCCGCCGCAGCAGTGTGAACGCCGTGCAGCGCTACGCCGGGGATCGGGGATCGGTGAGTATGAGAGAGGGCTGCTAACTTCAGTCACTCAGGAGATTAGCGGTCACCGGTGAGTCCTTCACGGGTGACCGCGAATCAGGACGCGGCACAGACAGAGCCGCAGCATGACAATGAAGTCGGGTGACGTTCACCCGAGTTCATTCTGATTCTGCGGCTCTGTCTGTGTCTGCTGTCATCTGCCATTAAGCTCTGCTGCATGGCTGTCTGTGTCTGCTGTCAGCGGCCATGTAGCAGCGCTGAATGGCAGATGACATAGTAAAAAATACGCATTACACACGCATTAGACACGCATTACACACGCTAGTAAAATCATTAATTTATTCAGAAAAAGCATCGCACTTGCGTTGCACTCAGACCTAACGTGAACTAAAATCAGCCGAGTTTTTTTCAGCCCAGTCGGACCGATTTTACTCGCATAGATGTGTTTCCACCCTTAAAGTCTTTGAGGCTGCAACACAGAATTCCTTTTCAGGTCTATATGTATTCTATTCCCTATTAATTCTGCTGTTAGCTGCATTCACTGTAGGGTTAGCTGCTGGAGAAGGGATAGTTTTGGATTAGAGGCATATACGCAGGGTATATCACTTTAAGTCCTTCTATAGGTATACAGCTGCTGTAACTTAACTGCGTTTGTCAGGGCACACGTGATGTTATGGGATACATGCTGATGTCAGCACATTGGAAAATATAGTGGCGTCTGGAGACTACCACTGCCATGAGGTTGCGGAAAGCCTAAACGGCAACATTTCAAGGGCAAGCAGTCAGGTTATGCAAGCACATAACACCCTGTGCACTTTCTCCATATCCACCTGGTACACATGCAAAGCTTCCTCTTTAATTGTGAGCAGCGAGTATTTGAGTAGACACAGAAGCAGGATTGTTAACCTGATCATGGCATCATCACTGCTCACCATCTTTTTTGATTCCTCAAAGTTTTGTAGAATCTCATAGATGTCAGACATCCATGCCCACTCCATGGTTCTTATCTGTGGATGCTGACCAGGATACCGACTAGCATGTTGTAGATGGTATTCAGCTACTGCCCTCTGCTGCTCACAAAGCCTTGATAACATGTGTAATGTGGAGCGTATGTGGTTGCATCACACACCAGTGAGTCAGTGAGATGATACTTGCAGGCACTGCTGCAGTACAGCCAGATCAGCATTAGCTATAGCTGAATTGCAAATATAAGCACACATGCAGCATACCTTCACAAGTAGCTCAGGCAAATCTGGGTAGGTTTTCAGAAAGCTCTTAATCACTAAGTTGAGCATGTGGGTTAGGCATAGTACATGTGCAAGCTTGCCAAGCTTCAGAGTCGCCACCAGGTTACCACTATTATCACATACAACCATGACTAGTTGTAGGTTCGCAACGAGAGTCACAAATCTGTCTGGTCTGTTACATTTTTCAACAACTCTGTGGTGGTGTGCTGTTTGTCACCTAAACATATTTTTTTCAGCAGAGCCTGTTTCTGCTTCACTGAGGCAATGCTTACAGCTTGCGACTGATATGGATGACGTGCTCCAAGTTGGCAATTTGGAGATGGAGGAGGAAGAGGTGGAGGAAACGCTTTTGGAACTAGGGCCTGCAAACCCAGGGTGTGACTTGGTTCCGGGCTCAACAAGGCCTAGTGTACCATCAGGGAAATGTAGCGTCCCTGGCCACAAGCACTTGTCCATGTGTCAGTCATTATGTAGATCTTCCCAGTAACTGTGTTGGTCAGGGCAAATGTAATGTTATGGAACATGTGCTAGTGTAAGGCAGGGATGGCACACAGTGAAAATAGTTGAGGGCCAAGTACCACAGGATATACTTCTAAAAATTATGAGTTAGGGCCGCCTGGTGGCTCTGCAAAATGTATGAGTGAGGGCCCCCTGATGGCCTTTAAAATTTATGACTGAGGGCCCTCTGATGACCCACCAAAAATTTATATGTGAGAGTCACCTGATGGCTCTCCAAAATTTATGAGTGAGGGTCACATGAAGGCCCTCTAAAAATTTGTAGCAAGGGCCGCACAATGTCGCTGTTTATATAGTGGAGTAGGAGAAGAAACATAATGAACCATGAACCATGGACCCTCTTTGGAAAGAATGCATGGGAATACACCTGAAAAAAACATTTGATTTGTCTTTATGTTCCACTGCTATCATTCGCTGGGTTGAGTCGGGGCCAATCCAGTCCTTGTTCATTTTGAGAACAGTCAACCTGTCAGCATGTTCAGTTGACAGGAGGATACACCTATTAGTTGTTATATAGGAGAGGATGAAAAAAATCCAGCGATGTGAAAGTAGGCTTGTGGCAAATGATGCATAAAAGCTGGCTTTATTGCATCAAAATATAAAAAGACAGATCACACAAAACCATTCATTACAGTCTCATTACACAAATACACATCATCTGATGCTTCAAGCAATAAACCTTCAAGCTTACATAGCTTGGAGATGGAAAATCTGCATAAAAATGAAAATGTGGTCAGAATACTCACTTGTCTAATAGTTGTGCACACAGTGCATTGGTCTAAAGTCACCAAGTATCCCCACACCCCCAAAATTCATTTAATGGAGATACCGAAGCATCTGGCCAGATATCCGGATCAATTGTGGGCTTGAACTGTTTGGGTTTTTTTAGACCCACTGATCCCAGGTATCTGCAAGTCTGCCCATCACTACTAGAGACCTAAAAAAATAACAGAAATAAGATCATAGATTAAGGCTACATTCACACACCCGTGTCTCACTGACAAAGCATGGGCCGTGCCACTCGAACCATCCATGAGTCTCTTGATCTGAACTTGACAACCTCATATAGTCTTCTGAATATGTCAAGTTCTGGTCAAGAGATCCACGGATGTTTCGAGCATCATGGTCTATTGTGAGACACAAATGTGTGAACGTAGCCTAATAATATTTAAAACATATTCAAAAATACAAATAGTACCAGCACAAATCCGTAAAAAAAGTTTTTCAATTTTTATTAAATGAAAAAAGGCATAAAAGCAAGAAGGTAGGTGGATTCAAATTAAAAAAAACTGATACAAGACAGGTACAGATAACTCGTTTCTGGCCCAGAGTGGCCCTTAGTCTCAACCTGCTGAAACCCCAAAGTAGGAAGAATATATAGAACAGAAAAAAAAAAAATCCCCGCCCATCTAGGCAATAAAATACACCTGCGGACTAAGTCTGTCCCACACTACATCCCCAAACAATAATCATATAATATACTCAAAAACATACACAATTTAATACACAAAAACATCAATATATACAAAGAAAAAAAAATTCTTCAGTAGTACAAGATCAGGTCAGTCCTTTTGATTAAGCCGGCAGGATGGGATATATATAACATTAATATCCATTATGCCTCTCTATTTAGAAGTGCTCGCCTCCAATCCCCGCCACGATTCGGTCTGTTAACCCTTTCAATGGTGTAAATTGAGAGTGATGACAAATCCCCTGAATGTGCCTGCGAAAATGTTTGGAGAGATTAGAGGGGTTAGGCTAGTTTCACACTTGCGTTGGACGGGATCCGTAGTATTGCGTTGTGTGACGGATGCAACGGATGCGTTGCATATAGTGGCACAACGCATGCTACAGATCGTACAAAATAACGTAATCCATTGTAGTTTTTTTTCCTTGACTTTACACAACTGCGCATGCTCAGATGTGTAAAGACAGCTGCGTTAACGGAATCCGTCAAATGACGCAATCTAACGGAATCCGCCACCATAGGCGTCCATTATAAAAACAACGTACGCCTAACGGATTACTGCACGTTGCGTTTTTTTGACACTCCGCCAAGCGCAGAAAAACGCTACATGCAGCATTCCATCCGCTCGACGCAGCGTCAAAATAACGACGCTGCGTCGTCCAGCGGATGCAACGCAGACACTTGCGTTACAGTGCGTCGTCCATACAACTCTATGGAGAATAGCGCAGTCCGTTAACGGACTGCGCTATTCTCCATAGTGACGGAATGCGCTGAACGCAAGTGTGAAACTAGCCTTAGGAGCATTTTCATCACAGGCATCTCTGGTATCCAAAATGACTGTATCTTTATATGGTCTGGCCTTGGAGCAACTGTACCACAGTTCATTGAGTATATGAACAGCGATCAGTACATCTTAAGTTCACCTATAATTGGAGGAGGGACACTAAGTGTTATTTGGATCTAACATTAATAGCAGATACTGATACTAAAAAAGTCAGAACTAGCACCTTCCATAAAGAAATTACAGGGAACATGATTTTGTGTGCTAAATCATGTCCCTCTGGTAACACCATTAGGGGTGTTCCCATAGGAGAACTCATCCATGCACAGAGAAATTGCACAGATGACCAAACATATCATATAGAAGAGAAGTTGGTATATGACAAATTAAGGAGTAGACAATATCCGGAATGGTCATTGAATCGTGCAAAAAATAAAGTTAGGCGTTTAGAGAGATCATAACTTTTGGACTATAAGAGTAGCGTATTTTTCAGACTATAAGACGCACCCTGGTTTTAGAGGAGGAAAATAGGAAAATAAAATTTTAAGCAAAAAATGTGGTCATGACACTGTTATGGGGCGAGGATCCCCTGCTGACACTGTTATGGGGGTAATGTCCCCAAATTCTCTACTAAGGTACCCCATCCTGGTAATGATCATCCTGCCTTGTATATGATCCTCATCCTTGTATATATGTCCCTCATCCTGAAAAATACCCCTATCCTGATAAATACTACCATCCTGGTATACTCCCCATCCTGTTATATACCCCCATCCTGATAAATATCTCTATCCTGCAATCTACCCCCATCCTGCTATATCCCCCATCCTGCTATATACCCCATCCTGTTATATACCCCCATCCTGCTCATAATATACCCTGATCTTGCTATATACCCCATCCTGCTTATAAAATACCCTCATTCTGCTATATACCCCTATCCTGCTCATAATATATCCCCATCCTGCTATATACCCCCATCCTGCTCATAATATACCCCCATCCTGGTATATACTACCATCCATCCTGGTATATGCGCCCATCCTGCTATATGGCCTGCATCCTGTGGCACAGAAAAAAAACGTTTATACTCACCTTTCCTCACTCCCAGCAGCGTCGCTCATCTTCCTCTCTATGTCAGCAGCAGCGCCGCTGACCTGTGTGGAGCCGTTCCCCTGCAGCATCGCGATATCCGGCTGGTGTGTGTGGAGACTAGCAGTGCGCACAGCGATGATGTAATCGCTGTGCTCACCGTTATCTACACAGATCAGCTGGCCGGCAGACAGGAGGACATCACGATGCTGCACATAACGGTGACGGGTGAGTATACCATACTTATTCACTGCCCCCCCGCGCAGATGATGTGTGGGGGGGCAGTGAATACAGCCGCACATGATCACTACAAGCTGTAGCTGCCAGGGGTGATCATGCGGGACGGCTCTTTATAATGCGTGCAACCCCCTCCACTCATCATCCCGCCCACCTGTCAGCGCCAGCTTCAGTGCTGAGAGATGATGGGCGGCAGGATGCATGCATATGAAATGAGTGGGCCCACGTGGTCACAGCAGGCGCTGCTACAACCTGCTTGTGCTGCCGATGACCCGCTCCACCGCAGCACCCTCATTCCCCGAAGCCCTACATTCAGACTATAAGACGCACCCCCTACTTTCTCCCAACATTTGGTGGGAAAAAGTGCGTCTTATAGTCCAAAAAATATGGTAAAATAAATAGTGAGATGGATATCGTTAATTTTGTTACTGCTTATAGCAAGGAGTTCACTCAAATTAAACACATTATCAATACATACTTACCTATTCTTTTCCAGGATGAAAAACTGTACCCCATCATTTCTAGAGGATGCGGTTTTTCAACAAGACGGGCTCCCACTCTGGGTAATGTTTTATCTCCGAGTCTTGTCAGGACTAAGAAACAGAGGAATACGTGGCTCAGTACCACGGGCTTCCATAGGTGTGGTATGAACAGGTGCTCATGTTGTAAATATGTCAGTAGAATCAACAAAGTGGAAGATCTGATCAATAACAATGTGTATTCACTAAAACAGTTTATGAACTGTTGTTCCACATATGTAGTATATCGGGCTATGTGCAATACTTGCAATTTATCTTATGTTGGTTGCACAACCCGAAAACTGAAGCGAAGGGTTAAAGAGCATACCAGAGATGCCGGTGATGAAAATGCTCCTAATCTCTCTAATCTCCAATCATTTTTGGCAGGCACATTCATGGAATTTGTCATCACTCTCAGTTTACGCCATTTAAAGGGTTAACAGACCGGATCATGGTGGGGATTGGAGGCGAGCACTTCTGAATAGGGAGGCATATTGGATTTTAATGTTAAATACATCCCATCCTGCCTGCCTAAACAAAAGGACTGATCTGATCTTGCACTACTGAAGAAATGTTTTTGAGTATATCATATGATTGTTGTTTGTGGATGTATTGTGGGACAGACTTAGGGGCACTTTGCACACTGCGACATCGCAGGTGCGATGTCGGTGGGGTCAAATTGAAAATGACGCACTTCCGGCATCGCATGCGACATCGCAGTGTGTAAAGGCTGGATGATACGATTAACGAGCGCAAAAGCGTCGTAATCGTATCATCGGTGCAGCGTCGGCGTAATCCATGATTACGCTGACGCGACGGTCCGATGTTGTTCCTCGCTCCTGCGGCAGCACACATCGCTGTGTGTGAAGTCGCAGGAGCGAGGAACGTCTCCTACCGGCCTCACTGCGGCTTCCGTAGGATATGCGGAAGGAAGGAGGTGGGCAGGATGTTTACATCCTGCTCATCTCCGCCCCTCCGCTCTGATTGGCCGCCTGCCGTGTGATGTCGCAGTGACGCCGCACGACCCGCCCCCTTAACAAGGAGGCGGGTCGCCGGCCACAGGGACGTCGCACGGCAGGTGAGTGTGTGTGTGAAGCTGGCGTAGCGATAACTTTCGCTACGCCAGCTATCACCACATATCGCTGCTGCGACGGGGGCGGGCACTATCGCACTCGGCATCGCAGCATCGGCCTGCGATGTCGTAGTGTGCAAAGCCCGCCTAAGTCCACAGGTGTATTTTATTGCCTAGATGGGTGGGGATTATTTATTTTTTTACTTTTCTATATATTCTTCCTACTTTGGGGTTTCAGCAGGTTGAGACTAAGGGGTACTTTGCACACTACGACATCGCAGCTGCGATGTCGGTGGGGTCAAATCGAAAGTGACGCACATCCGGGGTTGTTGTCGACATCGGAGTATGTGAATCGTTTTTACTACGGTTAACGAGCGCAAAAGTGTCGAAATTGTATGATCGGTGTAGTGTCGGGCATTTCCATAATGTCGCTGCAGTGACAGGTACGATGTTGTTCCTCGTTCCTGCGGCAGCACACATCGCTGTGTATGAAGCCGCAGGAGCGAGTAACATCTCCTTACATGCGTCTCGGCTGTAATGAGGAAGGAAGGAGGTGGGCGGGATGTTTACATCCCGCTCATCTCCGCCCCTCCGCTTTTATTGGCCGCCTGCCGTGTGACGTCGCTGTAACGCCGCACGACCCGCCCCCTCAGGAAGGAGGCGGTTCGCTGGCCAGAGCGACGTCGCAGAGCAGGTAAGTTCGTGTGAAGCTGCCGTAGTGATAATGTTCGCTACGGCAGCTATCACAAGATATTGCATGTGCGACGGGGGCGGGGACTATCGCGCTCGGCATCGCTACAATCGTCTTGCGATGTCATAAGGGCCACTCTGGGCTAAAAACGCGTTACCTGTGCCTGTCTTCTAGCAGTTTATTACATTTTAATCCACCTACCTTCTTATTTTTATGTCTTTTTACATTGAATAAAGTTGAATTTTTTTTTTCGGATTTCTGCTGGTACTATTTCTACTTTTGGATTGTCCATGGAGCTGCTCTGCACCGTGCACTTTATCAGGTGAGCTGAAATGCTATTTTCTATATCATTAAAACATATCGCTGTTTATCAATTCACGTGTATCTTTAACTATGTTCATAGGTCACATTTGTGAGAAAATATAATTCATTTAGGTGCAAGTTCATTTATGACTTCCACTTCTTAGATGCAGCAGAAAGATATTTCCTGAGGCCCTATAGGTAAAGGAAATGGTGATAAGGACCACAAATACACATTCCCTCCCAAACCACTGATAGTGTGTGCTAGTAGACAAGTTACCACATGCTACAGAATGCAAGTAACGGAGATATGTTCAAGGGATATCCGTGTTAACTGACATAGAAAGTCTACAAGATCTGTTCCCTAAATAAACAGCTTTTTTATTGTATTGACAAATGCATTGTTACATATAATCTACTTTAAATATCACATTTTAAATGTCCTTTTTAGCATAACAATACATAAATAAAAAAATCCTAAAATTTTAAAACAATAAATATTTGAGGATACCGTATAATATTTGAGTGGCTTATATGCCACAATATTATATAATACAAATAATAAGATACTATACCTCCAAACTGAAGAATATAATGGGGCAAGCAGCAGTATTTTAGCATTTACATTTAGGCTATGTTCCCACGCTGCGGAAAATTTGCGGAATTTGCCGCGATTTTTTAGCGGAAATTCCGCGGATTTTTCAAAAATCCGCAGTACAGCGAGTCTCCAGGCATTTCTATGGCTTTTGGGGAGTGCTGTGCCTATGCTGCATTTTTTTCCGCAGCGGAAATAATGCGGATTTCCCTGCAGAAAAATCTGCAGCATGTCAATTATTCTTGCGGATTTTTCCACAGGGTCCCATACTTACCTGCCTTGATAGCAGACACCGGAGTCACTTCCTCCGGTGCAGAGGAGCGCGGTGGAGCCAGGAGCAGTCATGTGACAGCCGGAGGTAGTTCAGGCCCGCCCACCTTCTCCTGCAATGTGAAGACAGACATGGCTGAAAAGTGAAGTGCTACGTGATGGAGGTAAGTATGAACTCCCCCAACACTCCAGCACTTGTTCTGCATTGAGGCTGCAGTGCCGAAGCCATGATACTGAATCCTCAATATCCTCAATACAGAATGCCCGCAGCATATCCGCAGGACATTCCGCAATACAACCTCAGCATGTAAACAGGCAAAGTTGTGCTGCGTTTTCTGGGAGCTCCTGCGGAATGTCCTGCAGATATAACCGCAGGACACTTTCCCCATGGGCACATAGCCTTAACACTAGAACTACTGGACTCGTGACACCTATATAGAAATACATGGTGCAAAGTAGTCAAAATGACTACCTCAGTAGTTCTAGTGTTAATGTTCCATCGAGCATCGGGGTGCTCGGTGTACGCTTGTTAGTTGTCAACTATCGCGATTGCTTGAGTATCATACTCGATGCCCTGCATATTTTGTAGCTGTTAAACAGGCAATCAACATGCGGGGATTGGCTGTCATACGCGGTAATTCTGTAGACATGTTGGCTGCTGGCACTACTGTGATTAGCGGTCGCATTGCGTCAAGTCTGATATAAAACTCGGAGATGTGATGCTTGGCCCAATCTCATCTGGAAGCAGCTTAAGGAGAGTTGATCTAGGGTCCCCTACACAAATCCATATTTCCAGTAAGTGTGGTGTCCGTCTATACATGTACTAGAATAATAATACAATGGTCTGCACTCAGACTGAAGCAGATGATGGTGCACGTGAAAAGAGGGCAATGCCCTAAAGTCATATAATAATGAATTCACTGCACTCAAATTTGTAAATTTGCAAAGAGGGAAACAATAATTTATTGGAGCAAAGTGGTAAAGCAAACCTCCGACAACGTTTCGACCCACCTGGGTCTTAGGGGCACTTTGCACGCTGCGACATCGCAACCCGATGCTGCGATGCCGAGCGCGATAGTCCCCGCCCCCGTCGCAGCTGCGATATCCTTGTGATAGCTGCCGTAGGGAACATTATCGCTACGGCAACTTCACATGGACTCACCTGTCCTGGGACGTCGCTCTGGCCGGCGGCGGGTCGTACGGCGTCACAGCGACGTCACACGGCAGGCGGCCAATAGGAGCGGAGGGGAGGAGATGAGCGGGATGTAAACATCCCGTCCACCTTCTCCCTTCCGCATATCCTACGGGAGCCGCGGTGACGCCGGTAGGAGATGTTCCTCGCTCCTGCGGCTTCACACACAGGGATGTGTGCTGCTGATGGAGCGAGGAACAACATCGGACCATCGCGTCAGCGTAATTATGGATTACGCCGACGCTACACCGATGATACGATTACGACGCTTTTGCGCTCGTTAATCGTATCATCTAGGCTTTACACACTACGATGTCGCCTGCGATGCCGGATGTGCGTCACTTTCAATTTGACCCCACCGACATCGCACCTGCGATGTCGTAGTGTGCAAAGTACCCTTTAGTCAAGTCGCTGTATAATGAGTGACTGTATGGTGAAGGATGATGTGCACTGTGGCACTGAAGTATATGGAAAAGGTGACTTGAAGATATATATGATTTGCATGCGCAGCAGCGCCGTTGCTATTGATTATTGATTACATGAAAATCAATAGCAACGGCGCTGCTGCGCTTGCAAATCATATATATCCTCAAGGCACCTTTTCCATATACTTCAGTGCCACAGTGCACATCATCCTTCACCCTACAGTCACCCATTATACAGCGACTTGACTAAGACCCAGGTGGGTCGAAACGTCGTTGGATGTTTGCTTTTCCACTTTGCTCCAATAAATTATCGTTTCACTCTTTGCAAATTTACAAATTTGAGTGCAGTGAATTCATTATTATATACATGTACTAGAGACACGTTCACATTCATACTCATTAAAATAGGTGTCTAAGATCTAGACAACCCAGTCAGACTGTCCTTATATGATGAGATGCAGACTACACAGACAGACTGTCTCTATATGGAGAGATATAGACTACACATTCAAACTGTCGTTATATAAGGAGATCCAGACAACACAGCCAGACTGTCATATATATAGTCATGGCCGAAAGTATTAAGACCCTTGAAATTGTTCAAGAAAATGAAGTATTTCTCATAGAAAATTATTGCAATTACACATTTTTTGTCATACACATGTTTATTTTATTTCCTTTGTGTGTGTTAGAAAAACAAAAGTAGACAGAGAATAAATGCAAAATTAACATAAATTCATACAAATCCCCCAAAATGGGCCAGATAAAATTCTTGGCACCTTTCCAAAATTGTGGGTAAACAACTTTGTTTCAAGCATGTGATGCTCATTCACACTTACCTGTGGCAAGTAATAGGTGTGGGCAGTATGAAAATCACACCTGAAACCAGATAAAAGGGAGAAGTTGACTCAACCTTTGCACTTTGTGTGCCACACTAAGCATGGAGAGCAGAGAGAGATGAAGAGAACTGTCTGAGGACTTGGAAACAAACATTTTTGAAAAATATCATCAATCTCAAGTTTACAAGTCCATCTCCAGAGATCTTGATGTTCCTTTTTACTCATCACAATCAAGAAGTTTACAACCCCTGGCACTGTAACTAATCTCCCTGAACATGGATGGTAGAGAAAAATTGATGAAAGGTTGCAATACAGCATAGTCCGGATGATGGATAAGCAGCCCCAATCAAGTTCCAAAGAAATTCAAGCTGTCTTGCAGGCTCAGGGTGCATCAGTGTCAGCGCGAAATATCTGTCGACATTTGAATGAAATGAAACAATATGGCAGGAAACCCGAGAGGACCCAACCGCTAACACAGAGACATAAAAAAGCTCGACTGTAGTTTGCCAAAATGTACGTGAGTAAATCAAAATCCTTCCAGTGCCTTGTGGACAGATGAGACCAAGATAGGGCTTTTTGGCAAAACACATCACTCTACTGTTTACCGAACACTAAATGAGGCCTACAAAGAAAAGGACACCGTACCTACAGTCAAATATAAAGGAGGTTCAAAGATGTTTTGGTGTTGTTTTGCTGCCTCTGGTATTAGATGCTTTGCTTGTGCCTTAATTGTGCACAGGCATCATGAAATCTGAATCTTACTAAAGGATTGTGTCTCACAATGTAGTGCCCTGTGTTAGAAAGTTGGGTTTGCATCCCAAGTCATAGGTCTTCCAGCAGGATAATGACCCCAAACATGCTTCAAGAAGCTCCCAGAAATTGATGGAAACAAAGAGCTGTGCATGTGAGAGACCTGGAGCCAAACGAATAGTGGTCCAAAATCCTAGTTCAGAGGTGTAAGAAGCTTTGATGGTCATAGGAAGCATCTGATTGCAGCTATGTATTCCAAAGGGTGTAGAACTAAATATTAAGTTTCAAAAACCAGAGTAGAGGATGTATGATGTATGAAAGTCCAGATGTTCATTAATTTTAAATTTCTTTTATTTAGGGCAACGCGTTTCAGAGAACTCAGTTTCCTTCATCAAGATAGTCAAGAAAAAATCAACAGTTTTTGAATATCCTGATGAAGGAGACGGAGTTTTCTGAAACGTGTTCATCTGAATAAAAGAAATTTAACATTAATCAACATCTGGACTTTCTGGTGACAGTGCGACATACACCCGATTCCTCTACTCTGGTTTTTGATAGATGGGATATTACAGATGATGTACATTGCTTTAATTTGTTCCAACACACACAAAGGAAATAAATATGTGTATGTGTATAACAAAACATGTGTAGTTGCAATAATTGTCTGGGAGAAAGACTTCATTTTATGGAACAATTTCAAGGTGCCAACTAGGGATGTGTGGACCCGGACTATAAAGCGGGCTTTACTCGCTACGAGATCGCTACAGCGATCTCGTTGGGGTCATGGATTTTGTGACGGACATCCGGCCGCTGTAGCGATCTCGTGTGTGACTCCTAGGAGCAATTTTGGATCGTTGCAAAAACGTCCAAAATCGCTCCTTGTTGACATGGGGGTCCTCTCCCAATTATCGCTGCTGTCGCTTGGGTGAAGTTGATCCTCCTCCCTGCAGCAGCACACATCGCTACGTGTGACGCCACAGGAACGAGGAACCTCTCTTTACCTGCCACACGCAAGCAATGAGGAAGGAAGAAGGTGGGCGGGATGTTCGTCCCGCTCATCTCCGCCCCTCCGCTTTGATTGGGCGGCCGCTTAGTGACGTCACTGTGACGCCGAACGAACCACCACCCCTTAGAAAGGAGGCGGTTCGCCGGTCACAGCGACGTCGCCGAGCAGGTAAGTACATGTGACGCTGCCGTAGCGATAATGTTCGCTACGGCAGCGATCTTCACTTATCGGCATAACGATAGGTGCAGGTGTTATCACGCTCGCCATCGCTAGCATCGGCTAGCGATCTCGTACCGTGTAAAGCCACCCTAAAAGTCCAGATGTGCGCGGGTTCAAAAGAACCCAAACACCGAACACCGATCCTGAGGCTGTAGTTCTCAGGGAACTCCGGCTAACAATCCAGATACAACCACCCAGGTAATTAAAAAAAAAAAAGAAAAAAGAAAGAAAATAAAAATAAAGCAAGCGCTTCATACTTCCTGGTCTCTGCACGGCTGTAAACTGCTTCCAGGGTCACTCATTATTTTCATGTATATGCACTGCTTCGCCCACCCACTGGCAATTCTCGTGTCTCAGATTGGTTGCAATCAGACAGCACCCCACCCTGTGTGAGAGCTTGTCTGACTGCTTTCAATCAGAGGCGCTGTCTGTGTCTAGATTGGTGTAAAAATAAATAAAAAAAATTTGTGTAGTGTCCTCCCATATTATGATATAGCATACAGCTAAAGGCTGCAGCTCCCAGCTATTACCTTGGTTGTGTATCAAAATAAGAAGAATCACATGTGGCTTTTTAAGAAAAAAATAAATAATTTTAAAAAACGGCATGCGGTCCCCCCCAATTTTGATACTATGGTTATTGGGCCCCCAGCCTAAAAATAGCAGCCTGCCACCACTCGGGATTGTTGCATCCATCAGATGGGACAATCTCGGAACTTTACCTGGCTCATCCCGATTGCCCTTGTGCAGTGGCAATTGGGGTAATAAGGTGTAATAACAGCTGACACTAAGCCCTAGATTAGTAATGGGAGACATTTATGAGACCCCCCCATTACTAGTCTGCAAGTCAAAAGAAATAAACACAAAAGTTGAAAAATCCTTTATTTGAAATAAAATACAAAAATCACACCCTCTTCACCCCTTTATTAACCCCCAAAACACTCAGGTCCAATGTAATCCACACAAGGTCCCATGATGATTCCGGCTTTGCTACATCTGAATTGACAGCACGCAGGCATAGAATATGACCGCCCACTGTGGGCTTCAGGCATAGACTGAGCCCCGCGATGAGCGTTGACATCACTCAGTTTATTTGCGGTCACAGCTGGAGGTTCCTACGGTCTTCCACCTGTGATCGCAAGTAACCTGACCTCAGGTGATTTCATTGAACTGAGTGACCTCACCAGGCTGGCTGCAGGCTGCTATATTTAGGTTGGATAGACCCAATAAGCATGGGTCTCCCCAGCCTAAGAATACCAGCTCCCAGCTATCATGGCTGGGTTGTAAAATTGGAGGAAACGGCACGCAAGTTTTTAAAATTATTTAAAAAATTGAAAAAAAGCTGCATGCGGTCCTTGTTATTTCGATACACAACCAAGATAAGCGCGTGGCTTTGGACTGCAACTTGTAGCCTATGCTTGATATCATAATATGGGGGATCCTACCCCAATTTATTTATTTATTTTTACAGCAATAAAGACACACAGACAGTGTCTCTGATTGAAAGCAGTCAGACACGCTGTCACATGGTGGGAGCGCATCTGACTGCAACCAATCAGAAGTGCGGGGACTACCAGTGGGCGAGGGAAGCAGTGAATATGTATACTATGCAGAGGCGGTTTCTGCACCAAATTGTGCAATACCTTATAGTCGGGTTTATAGGTCAGCTTCAGTCCTCCTTATGGAAACAATGGTCATGGGTGCATGTAGACAGAGGAAAGAAGATCCAAGCCAATGTCCAGGAAGCAGGAATCTACTCAGACACCATCCAATTTTCCAAAGTGCTTTATTCCAATATCATCTGCAGTTAAAAGTAGCGGGAAGAGAGCCGAGTGCAGGCCCCCTAATGGACGATGGCCGTTTCGCACGTCCTTGTGCTTCTACGGGTCCCGTAGAAGCACAAGGGCGTGCGAAACGGCCATCGTCCATTGGGGGCCTGCACTCGGCTCTCTCCCTGCTACTTTTAGCTGCACATGATATTGGAAAAAAGCACTTTGGAAAATTGGATGGTGTCTGCCGTAGATTCCTGCTTCCTGGACATAAGCAGTGAATATGTATGAAGGATAATCAGCGGCCCCGGAAGTAGCGTTAGAGCCATGCAGGAAACTCGATAAGTATAATGCGCTTGCTCCAATCCCCCTATCCCTTCTACCACCATTTTAAAGCATCGGATTCTGGTCCCCGTAAGCTTATATGGGGATCAGTATCCGGCCATATAACCAGGATCAATTCCGGGCCTGACCCGGGTTCTTTTTTAAACCTGATTGGACCCGCCAATCCTGGATATCTGCGAGTCCGCTCAGCACTAGTACCAACACTTTCTGTCATGACAGTAAATATATACTGTATGTGGAAACATCCAAATTAGACAGCCAGACTGTCCTTATATGAACAGATGCACAGTATACAGCCAGACTGTCCTTATATGAACAGATGCACAGTATACAGCTAGACTGTCCTTATATGAACAGATGCACAGTATACAGCTAGACTGTCCTTATATGAACAAATCGACACTATATAGCCAAACTGCTATTATATAAAGAGATCCAGACTATTCAGCCAGACTGTCGTTGCAAAGAAAGATCCAGATTACACAGCCAGAATGTGATTTTATGGAGAAATACAGATTGTGCAGCCAGACTGCGGATATATGGAGAGATATTTATTTGCTGACATTGCACATGCCACTAAAGTAAAATACTGTAGTCGTAAAATGTGTAAATCTGGGGCAGACCTGACCTGGACTGGCTAACATTTTGCAGGTATAGCAAATATATCTGTAGACATGAATTTATTAATCTTTCTATTCCCATTCAACAACAGATCTTCTATGTTGTAAATGTGAATTGATGCCCTGGTGGTCCTTACAGAACTAGACTGCAGTTATATGGAGAGATCCGGACTGTACAGCAAGAGTGACGTTGAGATTTGGTATGGTATTTACGTTACATGCAGTTGATATGACTTTATAAATAATTGGCATCTTTTCTACACTTTGTACATCTGGCAACATTGTGCGTGGCTGTACAGTCATGGCCAAAAGTTTTGAGAATGCTACAAATATTAATTTTTACAAAGTCTACTGCTTAAGTTTTTCTAATGGCAATTTGCATATACTCCAGAATGTCATAAAGAGCGATCAGCTTAACAGCAATTACTTGCAAAGTCAATATTGGCTACGAAAATGAACTTCAACCCCCAAAACACATTTCAACATCATTGCATTCCTGCCTTAAAAGGAGCAGCTAACATTGTTTTAGTGATTGTTCCATTAACACATGTGTGGGTGTTGATGAGGACAGGGCTGGCGAACAATCAGTCATGATTAAGTAAGAATGACACCACTGGACAATTTAAAAGGAGGCTGGTGCTTGGTATCATTGTTTCTCGTCAGTTAACCATGGTTATCTCTAAAGAAACACGTGCAGCCATCATTGCGCTGCACAAAAATGGCCTAACAGGGAAGAGTATCGCAGCTACAAAGATTGCACCTCAGTCAACAATCTATCACATCATCAAGAACTTCAAGGAGAGAGCTTCCATTGTTGCCAAAAAGGCTCCAGGGCGCCCAAGAAGGACCAGCAAACACCAGGACCGTATCTTAAAACTGTTTCAGCTGCGGGATCGGACTACCAGCAGTGCCGAGCTAGCTCAGCAATGGCAGCAGGCTGGTGTGAGTGCTTCTGCATGCACTGTGAGGCGGAGACTGCTTGAGCAAGGCCTGGTTTCAAGGAGGGCAGCAAAGAAGCCACTTCTCTCCAGAAAAAACATCAGGGACCGACTGATATTCTGCAAAAGGTACAGGGAGTGGACTGCTGAGGACTGGGGTAAAGTCATTTTCTCAGATGAATCCCTTTTTCGATTGTTTGGGACATCTGGAAAAAAGCTTATTAGGAGAAGAAGAGGTGAACGCTACCACCAGTCTTGTCTCATGCCAACTGTTAAGCATCCTGAAACGATTCATGTGTGGGGTTGCTTCTCAGCCAAGGGAATCGGCTCACTCACAGTCTTGCCTAAAAACACAGCCATGAATAAAGAATGGTACCAGATTTTCCTCCAAGAGCAACTTCTCCCAACTGTCCAAGAGCAGTTTGGCGCCCAACAATGCCTTTTCCAGCATGATGGAGCACCTTGCCATAAAGCAAAGGTGATCACTAAATGGCTCATGGAACAAAACATAGAGATTTTGGGTCCATGGCCTGGAAACTCCCCAAATCTTAATCCCATTGAGAACTTGTGGGCAATCGTCAAGAGACGGGTGGACAAACAAAAACCAACAAATTCTGGCAAAATGCAAGCATTGCTTATGCAAGAATGGACAGCTATCAGTCAGGATTTGGTCCAGAAGTTGATTGAGAGCATGCCAGGGAGAATTGCAGAGGTCCTGAAGAAGAAGGGTCAACACTGCAAATATTGACTTGCTGCATTAACTCATTCTAACTGTCAATATAACCTTTTGTTACTCATAATATGATTGCAATTATATTTCTGTATGTGATGTAAACATCAGACAAACACAATTAAAAACCAGAGGGCAACAGATCATGTGAAAATATCATTTTGGTGTCATTCTCAAAACCTTTGGCCATGACTGTAACTGTGGTGTTATTGGCTAAAAGTGAAATCAGATCTCTGATCAGTTGTCCAACTGTTTACTTATTGAAGTCTCATATCTAAAGACAGATTTAACCATGAGGTCAACCTCCGAGATCATTTTGGACAGTCAACATTACAAACTACACACAATTTTGTGCAGTAAATATCTTTGTGAATGGGGTTAGAAATTTAATGTGCAGATAAGGCAATCACTTTTTTTGATTTATGTACTCTTGATTGTCACAATATGTAAGGCAACTCACCAACTGTATCTTCTAAGTCATGGTACTTACCTACAAAGAGAAAGAAACATTTATTATTAATTAGGTTGTTTTCTTATTGAAAACCAAATGTTACAGTCTATCCAAGACATTCAACTACCATTCACTACAAATTCTCACATCCAATATTTATAGATAACATCCAACTTCTCAGCAAAAGTTATTAAAGTGGTGTCTGAAACAACAGTAAATGCATTTCTTACATTTTCCATGTTTCTCCATATGATTTGTGGATCATGCTTTTGTTCTGCCCTGTCTTCAAAGTACAGACACTGGCTCAATAGTTTTCACAGTTTTTTTTCAGCATTTGTTGTCATGAAAGGCCAAAAAACCCACTTAACAGAAAACTTACTTATTGCCATACATACACGTACCTCACAACTTCTGAAGAACAGAAAGAGTGACAAATTTTGACCACGCCATTAGCCACACCCCAAACCACACCTATTTGTCATATCTTTCTACTATGGCAGAAGGTGATGTCAGAAGGGCAGGGGCGGTGAGGGACATTCAGCAAATGCCCCAGAACTGCAGGGCGTAAACCTAAATCCAGGAATGTCCCTCTGTATCCAGGATGGTTGGGACTAGAGATGAGCAGATAAATTCATGGGATTCCGGTCCAGGTCAGTGGTTTTTGGTGGCTGGACGGAAAGCCCATGAATCTCCTTCTTAAAAACTGACCAATATTGTAAAATGCTCTAGATAAGATGTTGGAATGGGTAGTCACTTTGCAAATGAGATTCAGTGTTGATAAATGTAGAGTGATGCACCTAGGACGTAGTAATCCTATAACTGCGTATACATTAAATGGAAGTAAACTTGGGACTACAGAACAGGAGAAGGACTTAGGCCTTGTGCGCACTAGAAAAAGGAATTTTCTTAAGATAATTCCGGAGGCTCAGTAAGATTTCCGCACCTGCGGGAAAATAACGCACCAAAATCCGCATCCAAATCCGCATGCGGTTTGTTGCGTTTTGCTGCAAATTTGGATGCGGATTTGGTGCAGAAATGCCACAGCCAGCGTTAAGCTGGCTACTGCAGGAATCTCCAGTAATACCAATCCTGGCCGCGGTTACCTGCACTGAACTCCGGAGCTCCCACCTGAGCTCCGGAGTGCAGCCTAGACTAAACTGCGAGTGCCAAGTGATTGATTCCCCGGCGATTGCCGTTTAGTTCAGGCTGGGGTGATCTCTGGAGCTCAGGTGACAGCTCCGGAGTGCAGCCCGGCCTCTCTACAGCTATCACCTGAGCTCCGGAGATCAGCCAAGCCTGAACTAAACTGAAATCGCTGGGGAATCAATCACTTGGTGCTCGCAGTTTAGTCTACGCTGCACTCCAGAGCTCAGGTGACAGCTCCGGAGTTCAGTGCAGGTAACCGCGGCCAGGACTGGTATTACTGGAGATTCCAACAGTAGCCAGTCCCGCAGCTACCTGCGGAAAAGAAGTGACATGCAATTGTTTTTGCTGCGGGAATCCCACAGCAAAATGTGCAGCTATCAAAATCCGCCTAGCGTGCACAGCATTTTTTTCCCATAGGATTTGCTGATGAATCACTGCAAAGATGTTATAAACATATTCTGCAGCGAAACATGCAGCAAATCCGCGGGAAATTCCGTCTAGTGCGCACAAGGCCTTAGGTATTCTGGTTGCAAATAAGCTCAGCAGCAGCACTCAATGTCAGGCAGCAGCTGCTAAAGCAAACAAGATTTTAGGGTGTATAAAAAGAGAGATTAGATCCCGTGATCCCAATGTGGAAAAAAATGCAAGTAAAAAAATGCTTTTGCAGTTTTAAGCACAGAACCAAAACTTTTCTGTAATATTAAAAAACCATTAACAATGCAGATTCAGATCTGCATCAAAAAGCATCTAATAAGATGGAAAACAGAAAAAGAAAATCAACAAACATGCAATAATCAGAGAAGATGGTTATTGCGTTGTCTGGTGCAGACACCTGCAGAAAATGGGCAGAAAAAAAGCAGTAGAAAATACAGAATTTACACTAAGTATAAAGACGGCCTCAGGGCTACATTTATTACATTATTTTTTATGGGTTTAATAGAGAATTAAAGCAATCACAACACTTTTTATGTCATTTACCGATCACCATAAATAATCTGATCGCTGTGTATTAAAAAAATGTAATTGTTTTTTATTATTTTTTAGTAGTTTTCTAGGAACAAAAAAAACTGACTTTTTCTTCACCTCTAAAATATATGGAGAAAGAAATATACAGCTATGTACCAGTATTATCTGCTTCTGGATTTACTGTCTGCAATGTAGCTTTAAGATTTTCAACTTCTCGCATCTTCATGAATGTGAGCTGTGGCTTATAGCTAGAGTTACTGCTGTAAGAATTGAGCTTGTGAGTATAATTCCTTGGGAACCAGATCCCAAGAAGGGAGGCTGTTTATTTAACCCCTTCAGCTCCAGAGCGTTTTCCGTTTTGTTTTTTTTTTGCTCCCCTTTTCCGAGAGACGTAACTTTTTTATTTTTCCGTCAATCTTGTCATATGAGGGCTTATTTTTTGTGAAACGAGTTGTACTTTTAAATGAAACCATAAGTTTTACCATATAGTGTACTGGAAAACAGCAACAAAAATTCCAAGTGTGGAAAAACTGCAAAAAAAGTGTGATCGCACAATAGTTTTTGGGATGTTTTATTCACCATGTTCACTATATGGTAAAACTGATGTGTAGTTGTGATGCCTGAGGTCGGTGCGAGTTTGTGGACACCAAACATGTATAGCTTTACTTGTATCTAAGGAGTTAAAAAAAAATCACAAGCTTGTCCAATAAAAGTGGCGTACGTTTTGCGCCATTTTACGAAACCCGTAGCGTTCTCATTTTTTGGGATCTATGGCTCAGTGAAGGCTTATTTTTTGCATCTCAAGCTGACGTTTCTAATGGTACCATTTTTACGCAGATGCTACGTTTTGATCGCCTGTCATTGTATTTTGCAGCGACCAAATACCGTAATTTTGGTGTTTGGAATTTTTCTCCCGCTACGCCATTTACGAATCAGATTAATTCATTTTACATTTTTATAGATCGGGCATTTCTGAACGTGGCGATACCAAATATGTGTATATATTTTTTTTTTAACCCTTTAATTTTCAATGGGGTGAAAGGGGGTGATTTGAACTTAGTTTTTTTTTTATTTTTTAAACTTTTTTTTTTACTTTTATTATTATTTTACTAGTCCCCCTAGGGGGCTATATGGATCAACAATCTGATCGCTCTGCCATATCTGTAGATCTCAGCTACAGAGCTGAGAACTGCAGATACGCTGCTTTACTCTCCATGCTGGAAGTATGCTGGCACTGAGAGAAAGTGACTCATGTTAGCTACAGGCGTCATCACCTGACCCTGTGCTACCATGGCAACCACCGGAAGTCATGTGATCACGCACGTAACTTCCGGTGGAGGCGGCGGTAAGTAAAAGTAATGGCCGCGTTCATATATGTGCCGCCCCCATGGAAGCAGCCGGGCTCTCAGTGGCTCGAGGGTCTCCGGACCCAGGGGTCATGCGGCCACTCAAATGAAGGGGGTATTTACAAGGGATATGATAGAGTTCGTGACGCCACCCATGGTGTACGCTAATTTGTGAAGTACCGCCGCTGCCGCTGGAAGTACCCGAGGTGATGAAGTGGGGCAGCAAGGTGTTGTACCCCTCCACAGGTAGGCGGGAAAGTCCTGGGACTCGGTGTTTTTGGAAATGCCGTGGGGTGCAGGGGTCACTTTGGAACTCACTCAGTCCATTAAGCAGACACCGAAAACTGGTAAAACAAGTCTCTGGACACCGTTGCTGCTGAGGGGAGATAGTTTGGGTCCCATCCCTAATGGTGCTGCCTGGTGATCCGTGACCTGCCTTCTGACACTAAGTTTACTTCTCTGGTGGTCCCGGTAGTGTGAAACTTGCCGGGTCCCACTCCCCACTGTGGCTAAGTGTGGGAGCTTGCTTTCAGGGCTCACGCTTAGGATTTTCTGGACCGTTTTGGATGGAAAGTCCTATCCTCCTCGTTGCACTAGTGTCCCGATTTTGGAGCGGTTGGGAACGGATCTTAAAGGCTCCGTTCTCCTCGGGTAAATTATCGGGTTGCCTGAAGCTACTCCCCGACCGAGGGTCCACGTACCCTGCTGTGCCTCGGTCCCGGACTGGTGATGGTGCAAGGCCGCTGGCTGTCCTCCTCGACAGATCCGTGCCGCTTGCCACGATCCCCTGCTACCGGGGGTCCGATTCCTCTAGGCCCAGACCACCGTCTGCAACCTAGACAGCTTTCCAGGAGCCCCGCTCCCAACCTCCTCTCACTAACAGAGAGCGGTGGAGAAGGGTTTCAACGCTGCGCCAATGACCGACAGATCCTGAAGATTTCAGATTAATGTTGCTTTATTTTATGCACAGGTTTATCTTGACCTCCTCTCATTTTCACTCCTCAACTTAACTCTCTCTCTACTCAACTGACTACACTCCTCACCATCCCTCCCTAACCCCCCAGGTGGGCGACTCTATTCCACTCAAACCGTCTACTGGTGTGTTTGGTGGGTGTGGTGCAGAGTGTATCTAGGATTTGATTGGCTGATGGAGGCAACACCATATGGTTAGGCACCCAAAACCAAGAAGGAGGTGGATACTGCACGGGAGGGTAGATTGTGCAATACCCTGTGATGACCTGATAGTCCAGGGGTGTCACATATACCTCTCGCTGCCTGACTTTGGCAGCGAGATGTAAGGGGTTAAAAGTTGCGGGTGGAAAGCGATTCCACTCGTAACTTGCAGGCACACATGTCAGCTGTTGAAAACAGCTGATATGTGCACGGATCGCAGCGGCCTGCCTACGGCAGGGGGCGGGGGTTAACCTCACATGATCCATGATGGATATATCCGTCATGGGTCATGAAGGGGTTAATCTATGTCCATGCTGAGAGATGTTGTTTTCGCTCCAGAGGAAGAGGAGCTTGTGAAGAGTGGAGTTATCACAAAGCCCTGACATAGCGGGACTGTCGTCTCAAATTGCGACAGTTCAGCTGACTCCGGGTTGGTTGAGAGCTATGCATACACATTAGGCTGAAGTCTCCGGCACCGAGAGCAGCTGAACATGTGGGACGCCCCCATCAGTCTAATGTTTATAACATGTGGAACAACCCTTTAAGGTGGGAGATATCTAAGAGAGCCATAATCTCATTATCTTATTCTTTTTTTGTATCAGAGGTATAACGTGCCTCAGGGCGGTAGTTGTGGACGACTTCTGCTTCACTAACACCCCGGCCTGCTACAGAAAACTGGGGATTATGGGTGTGTGTGTGGTGGTACTGTGGCTACTTTGGACACCTTCATTTTCAGTCCGGTCATGCTCCGTTCCGTACGACATGAGACCCTTTTGTCCCCAAGATGAGGTAGCCAGACAAATTGATAAAAAAACAAAATTCTCTTTACTTAAGAATTCCTTACAAGGGCTGCTCCTCAGTTGGGCAGATCCTTTTCTGTCCTAAGATCCCCCACAATTGGCCAACATTAGACTGACTTTCTAGCAGGTATCACCCAGTTTCCTGTATGGTAGATCTCTGTCGCCCTTAAAGGTTCTTTGCTGGACATGTTCCCTTTTCTTGACACACACACACACACACCCAACACTTGTCTCCCTGCTAAAGTGTTTACTTCACTGACTCACACTGGCCTGTATCACTCTTCCCTCTCCCTAAATGTCCTCTCCAAACAAGAGTACATACAGTTAGGTCCAGAAATATTTGGACAGTGACACAATTTTCGCGAGTTGGGCTCTGCATGCCACCACATTGGATTTGAAATGAAACCTCTACAACAGAATTCAAGTGCAGATTATAACGTTTAATTTGAAGGTTTGAACAAAAATATCTGATAGAAATTGTAGGAATTGTACACATTTCTTTACAAACACTCCACATTTTAGGAGGTCAAAAGTAATTGGACAAATAAACCAAACCCAAACAAAATATTTTTATTTTCAATATTTTGTTGCGAATCCTTTGGAGGCAATCACTGCCTTAAGTCTGGAACCCATGGACATCACCAAACGCTGGGTTTCCTCCTTCTTAATGCTTTGCAGGCCTTTACAGCCGCAGCCTTCAGGTCTTGCTTGTTTGTGGGTCTTTCCATCTTAAGTCTGGATTTGAGCAAGTGAAATGCATGCTTAATTGGGTTAAGATCTGGTGATTGACTTGGCCATTGCAGAATGTTCCACTTTTTTGCACTCATGAACTCCTGGGTAGTTTTGGCTGTATGTTTGGGGTCATTGTCCATCTGTACTATGAAGCGCCGTCCGATCAACTTTGCGGCATTTGGCTGAATCTGGGCTGAAAGTATAACCTGGTACACTTCAGAATTCATCCGGCTACTCTTGTCTGCTGTTATGTCATAAATAAACACAACTGACCCAGTGCCATTGAAAGCCATGCATGCCCATGCCATCACGTTGCCTCCACCATGTTTTACAGAGGATGTGGTGTGCCTTGGATCATGTGCCGTTCCCTTTCTTCTCCAAACTTTTTTCTTCCCATCATTCTGGTACAGGTTGATCTTTGTCTCATCTGTCCATAGAATACTTTTCCAGAACTGAGCTGGCTTCATGAGGTGTTTTTCAGCAAATTTAACTCTGGCCTGTCTATTTTTGGAATTGATGAATGGTTTGCATCTAGATGTGAACCCTTTGTATTTACTTTCATGGAGTCTTCTCTTTACAGTTGACTTAGAGACAGATACACCTACTTCACTGACAGTGTTCTGGACTTCAGTTGATGTTGTGAACGGGTTCTTCTTCACCAAAGAAAGTATGCGGCGATCATCCACCACTGTTGTCATCCGTGGACGCCCAGGCCTTTTTGAGTTTCCAAGCTCACCAGTCAATTCCTTTTTTCTCAGAATGTACCCGACTGTTGATTTTGCTACTCCAAGCATGTCTGCTATCTCTCTGATGGATTTTTTCTTTTTTTTCAGCCTCAGGATGTTCTGCTTCACCTCAATTGAGAGTTCCTTAGACCGCATGTTGTCTGGTCACAGCAACAGCTTCCAAATGCAAAACCACACACCTGTAATCAACCCCAGACCTTTTAACTACTTCATTGATTACAGGTTAACGAGGGAGACGCCTTCAGAGTTAATTGCAGCCCTTAGAATCCCTTGTCCAATTACTTTTGGTCCCTTGAAAAAGAGGAGGCTATGCATTACAGAGCTATGATTCCTAAACCCTTTCTCCGATTTGGATGTGAAAACTCTCATATTGCAGCTGGGAGTGTGCACTTTCAGCCCATATTATAAATATAATTGTATTTCTGAACATGTTTTTGTAAACAAATAAAATAACAAAACTTGTGTCACTGTCCAAATATTTCTGGACCTAACTGTATAAGAGTGTAAGGGGGGTCAAGGCTACGCCAACCCTGCAGAAGTGGCCGGCACACAGGAAGGTTCATAAAATGTATTGGTCTGTATTGTATATTTTGGTAAATGGCCACAAGGTGGCGAGGTGACCTATTGACTACTTTCCTGACACCCTTAGGAAGGGGTTATGTGGTGCCCCAGGACCTGGTCGCCACAACAGCATTGCCCCTAAAAGGGTGATGCTGAGCCTGGAGGTAATTGGGAGGTCTATTGGCCAGTAGGTACCAACACCCAACACCATCCTCTCTCAGGCCAGCAGGGGGAGCTCTGAACCTGGAGTTCCAGGGAGTATTCCTCAAGTCTGACCTGAGGGAGGAGTTAGTGTTCAGTCTGTAGAGAGAAAGCAGAGAAAGCAGACACAGAGTAGTGCTGTCCTGCGGACTGGGGCCTGGAGCTGGAGTAGCTTGGCCCGGTGAAGCAGGAGGAGCAGAGAGGCACAGAAGAGACTCGGACATCGGAGTCTGTGGTTGCCAGGGTGTAAAATCCTTCCCTGGTAGCCGAATCCGGAGGGCAGGAGAGCTGCAAGCCCCCTGGCCCAGAAGCAATCTGAAGGTACAGCTGCATCCCAAGGGCACGGTGTGGACTCCAGCAGAGAAGCCCCAGAGAGGGCCTGCGCAGCCTAGCACACAGAAAAAGGGACGAACCACAGGTCCCAGCAGCAAGAGGGCCATTGCCAATCCAGAGAGCAGGGTCCTATAACAGTAAGGAAAGAACAGGAGTAGGCCTCATACTCATCTGGCCAAAAAGTTACTTCCAGGCCGGCTGGAGCCCTCTACCACCTGTAACGGTCTCCCAGGACTAACTGTTTGCCAAGTAAAAGAGGAGAAGGTAAAGAGACTACAGTTTGTGCCTGTTTCTTTCACTGCCTGTCGGCCCTGCACCGTATTATTCACACATCACACCATAGACTCTCACGAGCACCAACTGTTGCCCCGGGGTACCGCTCCACCTGTGGGGAACAGGACCATCCAAGCTGCCATACCATCAGCCCCGGAGGTCCCATACAGCAGCGGCGGCTTAATAGCCGCAAACCACAGGTGGCGTCACGACAACCATAAACTTTATTCACCAGCCATATTTAATTGACACCCACCAGGGCCACGGAGTCGGGCCCCGCCACCACTGACGACCCCCGGACTAGTCCGGCCCAGCACCGGGTGTCCCAGAGCCCTGGGGTGGGCGAGTCAATTTTGGCGTCACGAACAGGATTTCGTGCCCGGTCCCACCGGGTACTGTGCGCCTGCAGAAACTGTGCTTAAAAGACTGTTACTGTTTGAAAACTGCTGCCGCCATTAGCCTCGCTGAGCGTAGGAAGAAGGGGGGCGTGCCTGAAAAAGAGCGCGAAGGGAGCGCGCCATGAGAGCAGAGAGCCGTTAACCCCGCGCGACCCAGAAGGGAATTTGGAAAGAAAGCGGAGCCTGGTAAGGTCCACTAAGGGGGAGGAAGATCTCCGATTCAGAGGGAGAACAGGTGGCTGTGATAGCTCAAGACGCAGCAGCACCGGCCGATGTAATCCCAGTTGCCGTCGCCCCAGCCCCCGCTGTAGCGCCGGTAATGCCGATCACAATGCCGTACATCCCGGGAGCAGAATGGCTGCCGCAGTACTCCGGGGAGTCACATACCCTGAGCGACTGCAGAGAAAGGCTGCACAGCTTGTTTAGAGTGTATCCGTTGACTGAGAGCCAGGTGGGCAAATTAATAGGGCAGCTAGCCGGCGCGGCCCAGCGTGAAGTCCTGGCCTGATACAGATAAAGGGGCAGCAACCCAGATACTGGCCAAGTTAAAGAGTACTTTTGACATCCGCGCACCAGCAGAAATAAAGATGAGATTCTTCGGGTGCAAACAACGGGCCACAGACAGCATACGGGACTATGCCTTAAACCTGCAGGAGGCCCTGAAAGCAATTAAACAGGTGGACCCAGAGAGTGTACGTGAAGAAGACAAACTCCTAACTGAGCAGTTCATAGAAGGGCTCCTGCCAGATGCCCACAGGACACAGCTGCGTATCATGGTCCTGCAGAACCCTGCTCTGGACTTTGCAAAGTTTAAGGACCAGGCCATCCGGGTACTGAGAGAATCTACACCGAATGACCCAGTATCCCTCCGGCCCCTTGCTATCACGTACCCAGGGGTGGTGCCTGCAACACGAGCCGCTGCGGGGGCTGGGGCGCAGTCCCTGGATAAGGATCCCACTGCAGAGCTCAGACAGCAGGTCCAGGAGCTGACCAAGACCGTGCAGTCCCTAAAAGTGACCCGATCGCCTGCAAGAATCGAGTTGGCCTCCAGCCCAGATGACGTCCCATGGATGCGACAGAGGAGGATTCCGCCGACCCGCGGAAAAGACACAGACCGGTATGATTCAACGGGACAACCGATTTGCCACCGCTGCAGCCAGGCGGGCCATATTGCAAGATACTGTCCTTTAAATGGGCCGAACCTGGGGCCAGGAGCCAACCCCCAGGTGTAAGGAAGCCCGGCTCAAACCCCAGCCGCAGCAAGTATGTGGGAGGACGACCGGTCCTTCCTATTGTGCTGGATGGGATCCCTTTGAATGCCCTCCTGGATACGGGGTCCCAGTTAACAACCATCCCTTATAAACTGTACAAAAGATATTGGGCTGATTTAGACATTGACCATGGCCCAGATGATGATTTAACAATTGTGACCAGTAATGGTCAGCCCTTGCCTCAAATTGGGTACAAGGAAGTAACCATTAAAGTGGGGCGGGTAGAATTGCCGTGTCAGGGGATGATAATTGTAGATATTGATCGCAAAGAATCTAACCCACTGCTAACCATTGGTACAAATGTGATGGAAAATTGTATTGCCGAAGTGATAATTTTGTTGCAGCAGGCGTCTGAAACTGCCAGCTCCGGGCAGCAGCGTGCCCTACAGAGGGAAATCCGAGCCCTGATGAGGAGGCAGCAGGTAGAGCTGGCCGGTGGAGAAATTGTCAGTGTGAGGGTAAGTGACCCCCTTCCCATTGCAATACCCCCAAGAAGTGAAATGTTGATATGGTGTCGGGCAGCAATAGGCCTCAAGGGTCAGGATTACCAGGCCTTGGTTGAACCGGTGTATTCAGACAGCAGGCCTGGAGTCCTGATAGCCAGAGGGGTAGCAGACGTCCGCAACGGAAGAGTGCCTGTCCGTGTCCTGAATTGTGGGGAGGAGGAAGCCAAATTGCCCCGGTACGCCACTGTAGCAAAACTGTACACTGTCAGTAACAATACCAACAAAGCAGTGGAACCCTTGATCCCGTCCGACCAGGCGGAAGACAATGGCTCCAAGGGACAGCTGGAAGACTGGTGCCAAAAATTACATGTGGGCACCGACTCCACCCCCTCACACCAAAAGCATGGGGTTTACCGGGTGGTACAGGAGTACGAGCAGGTCTTCAGCAAACACCCCCTAGATTTTGGGCAGGTAAAAGGGGTTAAACGTCAAATCCCCACGGGTGATCATCATCCCATTAAAGAGAGATACCGCCCTGTACCCCCAGCACAGTATCAGCGTGCCAAAGAAATGTTACGGGAAATGAAGGAGGCTGGGGTTATCAGAGATAGTTGTAGCCCCTGGGCAGCTCCACTAGTGCTCGGAAAGAAAAAAGATGGTACAATGAGAATGTGCGTAGATTACAGACAAATTAACCGCATTACACATAAAGATGCTTATCCACTACCCAGAATAGAAGAGTCACTAACAGCCTTAAAATCAGCTAATTATTTCTCCACCCTGGATTTCACCAGTGGGTATTGGCAGGTTCCCGTGGCAAAGGCGGACAAGGAGAAGACTGCATTCACGACACCAATGGGTCTCTGTGAGTTCAATTGTATGCCGTTCGGGCTCTGCAACGCCCCAGGGACATTTCAGAGATTGATGGAGTGCTGCTTGGGCCATCACAACTTTGAAACCGTGCTATTGTACCTGGATGACGTCATAGTCTACTCCAAGACCTACGAAGATCACCTGAGGCACTTAGCAGAAGTGTTTGAGTCCTTGTCGGAGTATGGCCTGAAGATAAAGCCGTCCAAATGTCACCTCTTGAAGCCAAAGGTATAGTACCTGGGTCATGTGGTCAGCGCAGAAGGAGTGGCACCTGATCCGGAGAAAGTCACCGTAATCAAGGACTGGCCAAGACCCACCACGGTAAAGGAGGTGCGGCAGTTCCTTGGGCTGGTGGGCTACTACCGAAGGTTCATTGATGGTTTCACCAAGATAGCAGCGCCTCTTCAAGATCTCCTGGTGGGCCAGCCAAAGAAGGCAAAGAAGCAAAGCCCTCCATTTGAATGGAACAGCCAAATAGAAACATCTTTTGTCCGGCTGAAAGGGGCTCTCACGGGAGAAGAAATTCTGGCCTACCCTGACTACAGCCAGCCGTTTGTACTGTACACAGACGCCAGCAACGTGGGACTGGGAGCAGTTCTGTCCCAAGTGCAGGGAGGCAGAGAGAAGGTGATAGCTTATGCCAGTAGGAAGCTTCGTCCCACAGAAAGGAATCCAGAAAACTACAGTTCCTTCAAGCTGGAGTTCCTCGCTATTGTTTGGGCAGTGACTGAACGCTTCAAGCACTATCTGGCGTCGGCCAAGTTCACCATCTTCACGGACAACAATCCGGACACATCTGGCAACAGCCAAGCTAGGTGCGTTGGAGCAGCGATGGATGGCCCGGCTGTCTAACTTTGACTTTACCATCAAGTACCGGGCTGGCAAGAAGAATAACAATGCTGATGCGCTGTCCAGAATGCCTCACTTACCCGAGTCTGGAGAAGACCTGGATGAACTCGAAGAGATAGAGTTACCGGCTTTCCATCACCAAGGTGTTTCCCAGTGTGAGCATGCTGTAGGAGAGAAGCGCTCGAGCCAGCACGAGGTCTCGGTCAACCCATTACTCCACCATAATTGGGAAGAGACACAGAATGGTGACCCGGCCGTGCGATTGGTCAAAGAAAAGCTAGCACAAGCTGAGACCCATCTCGGTCCAGACGCTCCACAAGAAGCCCAGCAGCTGTGGAAGGAGAGGGGACGACTGTTCACCTACCAAGGCAAGCTCTGCAAGAGATATGTCAACTGGCGAACGAATGAACTCGTCTGGCAGATAGTGGTCCCACAGAGGGATGCTCCAATGGTCCTAGCAGCTTACCATGATAAAGCAGGACACTTCGGGTGGAAGAAGTTGGAGACCCTACTCCGCGATCGGTTCTACTGGGTGCACATGAGAAAGACAGTCGAGAAGTGGTGCCGAGACTGTGGTCTGTGTAACCTGAGGCGGAAGGATGATGCCAGCCAGAGGTCTCCCCTACAGCCAATTGTCACGAAGCAGCCCCTGGAGTTGGTGGCCCTGGACCACGTGAAGTTAACACCAAGCCGGTCAGGCTATGTGTACGCCCTCACCATTGTGGACCAATACTCTTGTTTCCTGGTAGTAGTGCCTGTGAAAGACCAGACAGCCAGAACAGCAGCTAGAGCATTTCAGGCATACTTTTGTCGACCTCACGGTTATCCGGAAAGGGTACTGACTGATCAAGGTCCTGCATTCGAGGCAGAAGTGTTCCAAGAGTTCTGTAACATGTACGGCTGTAAGAAAATCAGAACAACACCGTACCACCCCCAAACCAATGGATTGTGCGAGAAGATGAACCATGTGGTTATTGATATGCTCAAGACTCTACCTCTGGAAGATAGAAACCAATGGCCAGAGAAGTTACCAGATCTGGTAGACCTGTATAACCATATCCCAGTAAATTCGACCAACTGCAGCCCTGTTTAACTGATGCGAGCAAGACCTGGCAAGTTACCTGTAGACTTTAAGATGGGAACTGTGTCACCTGAAGCGGTTCAAGAGATAGAAAACTGGGATACAGAGCGACAACAGCAGTACCGCAAAGTCCAGGAATGCGTAGAAAAGAGCCTGTCCCAAGCAAGAACGAGACAAGAACAGAACTACAATCAAACGGCCCCAGCAACTCCCTTAGCACCTGGAGAACAGATCCTCAAGAAAAAGCGGAGGGCGCATAAATTAGATGATCAGTGGGAGAATGAACCCTACACCATTATTCCCTCCAACGTTGACAATAGTAAAGTATGCCTCATAAGCAAAGATGAAGGCAAGACCTATCAAACAGTTTCTAGAGACCGCCTGAAAGCGTGCCCTGAGCGGTGCAAAATCCAAAAAGAAGTGGAAGAAGTACAAGAAAGTCCCCAAATTCAAAAAAAGAGGAAGAGATGATACAAACAATCCTTGGAAAATTCACCAAAACTTGGACCCGAATAAATAATGCCATAGTGGTACCAGTCTTGACGTTCCTGCAGTTGGTCGAGCCAGAGACAGAAGAGGTTCCAGATCCACCTAAGGAACTGTCCGCCCCAACACAAGATGACACGCCAGCAGTGGAACAGGAGAATCAACCCCCTGTCAGTGGTGAACCTGTCGTACCCTTGGCGACTCTCAGACCACGTAGGCAATCATCACGCATACCTATCAGGGTTAGGCCTACCCGTAGTGCTGAGGTAGCAGACGCTCCAAATAGTCAGGGACAAACACCAGAGCTATGCAGGTGCCAACGTAGCACTCGGGGACGGCCCCCTCCAAGGTATAGAGAGTAAAAAGAAAGAGTACCTATTAGAATGTAAATAGTTATTTAAAATGTCTGTAATGTTGTGTATAAAATGTTTTTTTTTATTCAAATGATTGAGTAAATGGACAGTTGGGACGCTGGACTATGGGTTGCCAACACTATAATTGTACATAGTTAGCACCAGTGTGCTTAACACCCCTGAAGAAAAACCCGTCCGGCGTGCATAGAGTGGGGTCATCAATGCACGCCCACAGCCTACGTTGGGGGTTTTATCGCGGCGGGTCCCCCATGGAGCAGTTTAATGGACACCCGGCAGGGAGCCACACTGGACTCTTATAGTTGTTTAAGGTTGTAACATGTTATGTCTTGTTTTGTTTTCTTCAGTCCAGGAGAACTGAGTTTAACTAAGGGGGAGTGTGGTGCCCCAGGACCTGGTCGCCACAACAGCATTGCCCCTCCAAGGGTGATGCTGAGCCTGGAGGTAATTGGGAGGTCTATTGGCCAGGAGGTACCAACACCCAACACCATCCTCTCTCAGGCCAGCAGGGGGAGCTCTGAACCTGGAGTTCCAGGGAGTATTCCTCAAGTCTGACCTGAGGGAGGAGTTAGTGTTCAGTCTGTAGAGAGAAAGCAGAGAAAGCAGACGCAGAGTAGTGCTGTCCTGTGGACTGGGGCCTGGAGCTGGAGTAGCTTGGCCCAGTGAAGCAGGAGGAGCAGAGAGGCACAGAAGAGACTCGGACATCGGAGTCTGTGGTTGCCAGGGTGTAAAATCCTTCCCTGGTAGCCGAATCCGGAGGGCAGGAGAGCTGCAAGCCCCCTGGCCCAGAAGCAATCTGAAGGTACAGCTGCATCCCAAGGGCACGGTGTGGACTCCAGCCGAGAAGCACCAGAGAGGGCCTGCACAGCCTAGCACACAGAAAAAGGGACAAACCACAGGTCCCAGCAGCAAGAGGGCCATTGCCAATCCAGAGAGCAGGGTCCTATAACAGTAAGGAAAGAACAGGAGTAGGCCTCATACTCATCTGGCCAAAAAGTTACTTCCAGGCCAGCTGGAGCCCTCTACCACCTGTAACGGTCTCCCAGGACTAACTGTTTGCCAAGTAAAAGAGGAGAAGGTAAAGAGACTACAGTTTGTGCCTGTTTCTTTCACTGCCTGTCGGCCCTGCACCGTATTATTCACACAACATCACACCATAGACTCTCACGAGCACTAACTGTTGCCCCGGGGTACCGCTCCACCTGTGGGGAGCAGGACCATCCAAGCTGCCATACCATCAGCCCCGGAGGCCCCATACAGCAGCGGCGGCTTAATAGCCGCAAACCACAGGTGGCGTCACGACAACCATAAACTTGAACACAGAGAGAGGAAGGGCACTACCCGTGTAGTAGTAGTATAGGTTTAACATGCCATAGGCTTTTTTAAGTGTTTTTATGATCTTCTGTGTGTGCTACACTCCTGGTGTGGACGTGTGGTTTTTTGTACAATAAAGTGAATTCCTTATATAAATTGACCTTGTGGTGATCCCGTGCTTGGTATACTTCTTTTCTCTTACGTTATTTGACAACCATAAACTTTATTCACCAGCCATATTTAATTGACACCCACCAGGGCCACGGAGTCGGGCCCCGCCACCACTGACGACCCCCGGACTAGTCCGGCCCGGCACCGGGTGTCCCATAGCCCTGGGGTGGGCGAGTCAGTTAAGTGAAAGGAGGGGGTTAGAGTGTAAATGGGACAGGATGTACAAGGAGTGCAGGAGAGTCACCAGTAGGAGAAAGAGATAACAAGCCCAAACATTTGATTATAAAACATCCTAAGGGTAAACCCTTTAACACCGGAAATGCGGGGTCCTACTCTTAAGAGGATCATTAAAACTGCGTCCCCAGAAGATGGGTTGAGTCCAGTAGGTTGGGGTGATGTCCGTCTTTCTTGTTTTGAAAACCCAATGAATTTCCCTGCAAGACCGAAAGACAATGGGCTCTTAAAGGAGAAGAGTAGGTCCTGGCCAGAAGCATGGGTGGAGGAGTGCTGTCAAAATAAGCCCCTTCAATAGCGTCAGCTAAATCACTGTGGATGGGACGGAGTAGCTAAAGGACTTTTTGAATCGGCTAGTGCAGTTTGACGTCAGCCAGGAGAATGAGGGGCCTAGTATTATCCGAAGGAGCTCAGGTGCCAGGAAAGCGGTTGGCCGGTAAATTTAATTATGGAACGGAGTCTGGAGGGAACTTCGTCGGGGTCAAGAGTGGTGCCCTTGTTATGCAAGTTGAAAGTATCCATTTAGTGAAAACAAGTAAAGTTCTGCTGTTCAAAAGAAAAGCATCGGTGTCTGATTCATTGTCTCAGTGGAAGAATGGACTGTGGTGAATGCATCCTTGCAGAGGAGTGGTGACTGGGACGCAAGAGCGTTACCGAATGGCTGCGCTGCGGTCTGGCAGCCCCTGTACGCACGACTACTACTGCCTCCCCTAGCCATTCTACAAGAGTAAAAAGGAAGGCAGTGGCCTTTTGTGGCCAGTGCTTAGTACTGCAGCCAACAGGGAAATGAATAGTTACCGCAGTAAAACATTACACAAATACAATTGGTGTATTCAAGGTTTAATGTGACAGCCTTTCTACTCTCTTACAGAGGTGTAGGGTAATGTTTGGTATGTGAACATAGTGCCCAAGGTAGCATCAGCTGAAAAAGGAACCATACTAGTATAGTATAATACATGTCTGTTGGTACTGTTAGGGCCTTGTTTATTTATGCTCCCTGGTGCAACCAGGTATTGGCATTGGTGGTGATTTGGCTACAAGGGTCACAAGTGGTGTACACACACATCCCTGCTCCAGCTTGTTAAACGAAGCAAGGGACTGATAACTTACCAGTGATAAAGTGCGTGTTTTCCCTTTTTTATTTTACACCATTGGTAGTAGTTTGTAAAAAAAAGTTCATGGGTTTGGAAAACTGCTTTAACTGATATGAACCTTCGACCTCCTGAAAGAGCTATGAGTAGCCTATCGGCAGTTAGCATGCAGCTTCTATGGTCATAGGACTTATTGTACTTTTCTGTACTGCCTCATTCTATATAAAATCGAGATGCTCTGAGCTTATATAAGGCCATTGTACTATGGTTTAGACCCCTTAACATGTTACTTCCGAACAGCATAGATAGGTCATACAATGTCAAAAAAGCAGTGTAACACACAACACACATCCCCTATGCTGTGGTGTTAGCACGCCATCTAGTGGTTAAATGGGAATTAACGTAAAATCGAGCATCTGAACATATAATAATGGAAAAGTAAAAGGTATGAAAGGGGGAAAATATATATATATTATTTTTTTTTTTTTACTTGCTGCTAACCTTCAAGCATGGATATCCACCATTGCTATAAGTCTTGTTCATTGGGTGAAATTATTTTTAACCTTGCTTACAAATCATCGCTCTTGACATCTCATCGTCTTGTCTAAATAAGATGTGCTGCCGAGAACAATGACGTCTTCCGCACACAGAATGATCGAATTAACGAATGTTACATGTGGATGGAAGAGCGGTCATCTAGTCTAAACTGGCTATTAAATGATTGCTGATCGGCTTCTCTGTTTAATGGCCACTAGACAGGCAGTCTAAAGTTGGCTGTCTTTGTAAACAATAGACACAATATGTGAGATTGCTGCTTTGCTCAAACAATGGACATAAGACCCCCGTTTTCATTATCATTGGGGGTCCTACTGATCAGACTCTTATCAGTTACATTGTTGCAAAGTAAAATGTTGTAGAACAAACCCCTTTAAGAGCAGGCAAACCCAAACATCAAGACGTGGGGTGCTATGAAGATTATCTACTTTTTCCTGTTACTAAGGCTGCCATTATCCTGCTTGTCATAAAAGAAGATCTCCTCTAGGATAGATATATACATGTTTTCTACTTACAGTACACAGTTTCCATTCCTTTTCTGCAGAGAATCTACAATTGTTGTCATCATATAAAAAGAAAGCTGACTGTTATCGTCTTAAGAAAGCATTTTACCCATTAAAGTTGCGCTGTTAGCGTATTTGGAAGTCGTTTGGAAGGTTAACTACTTAGACTTTGCCGTCACCATTTTATTTGGTGTTTTATGTTTAATAAAAGTATAAATAACAGTCTGCTCTGCTTAATGTTGAGCACAAATCTGTTATTGTCTTCTGTGTTTATCAGTCGTGAAGATCTTACAGACACCATGAGACTGTTAGTATAAAAAAGAATCAAGCCCGGAACAGTCTTTCAAGGATGTTTCTGGAAAAATTCATACTTTTAGGAAAACTGTGTTAAATCATTAGACAGGACATTCCATAGCAAAGGGCTGAATTCAGCTTGACATTGTACATGGCTGACAAAACTGATCGGCTATCTGTAGTCACATTCAATAAGAGGGCAATGAATACATCTAATTCTTATACAAATACTATGAGATCTATGTATTATGTATTAGAGATTATTGAAAATGAAAACATATTATGGATTGGATATCAAGGTTTAAGTGATGGCGCTCTGTTCCTTGGGACCCCACAAATCAGCAGAAACTAGAATATCACCCCATAACTAACTGCAGTACAATAAAACAAACCACTGAGCCTAAATGATCGATTAAGAGAATAAAACTCATTGGAGAAGCTGCAGCCCTTCATTACCCACCGATCAAACATTCAGGTTATTTCTGCAAAGTGTCCCAGGAAACATTTTACAGCAAGACAACACCAAGTTGCAAAACGCTTGTGCAACTTTGAGCAGAGGTTGGACTAGGGTTAGGAAGGGTAGACACCCAACTAGGGCACTACCTCCTGCCTCCTGGAGGGAGCACACATTGGGGGGAAAAAAGATGACATTTCTGAATGCCTGCAGCTGCCCAGTGCCTTTGTACCGTAGGTATTCAGCACACTTGTATCTGACATCACTTACCCTTCTCACCTGCTCCCCACTGTGCTCGCTCCTTCCCTGCTCTTAATTGTTTTTGCATCTATAAGACACGTATACAAATGTTATGAGCACTGTCCGAGACAGGTTTTAAACTACCTGCCCCACTGGGAACTCCAGCAGAATGCAGGCTACTTCTGGCCTGCACCCTGTTGGAGACAGCGCACGCAGGGGACGTCAGATGGTGTGCTGCGGTGATGCCCACTGCTGTACAAGATAGAAGAGGAGATGGAGTTGAGCTGGATGTGGAGCCTGGATTAGGTGAGCTTCTTTTTTTTATATTAGTTTGTCAGTGAATGGGGGACATGACAAGAGGGGCTGTCTGTGGGGACATAAGAGGGGCTGTCTGTGGAGAACATAAGAGGGCCTGGCTGTGGAGACATAAGTGAGGCTGGCTGTGGGGGACATAAGAGAGGTTGGGTGTGGTGGACAGAACTGGGGCTGGCTATGTAGGACAGAAGAGGGCACGCTGTGTGGGACATACAATGGCCTGGCTGTGGGCATATACATGGGGCTGGATGTGGGGACATTTGTGCGGCAGGTTGTGGAGACATACAAGGGGATGGTTATGGGGACATACAAGAAGTCTGATGTGGAGACATACCTGGGGCAGGCTGTGGGGACATACGTGGGGCTGGCTGTGGGCACATATGAGGTGCTGGCTGTGGGGACATACAAGGGGATGGCTGTGGGGACGTATCACAATATATAGCAGACTGTGGGCAACATTATACTCGAGGCTGTGGAGACATAATACTGTAAAAGGGCTGTAGTATCTATACTGTATAGACGTAGATGGCTGTTTTAGTGAAGTAGTCATGTGCTGATTGAGGTTCTGGTGATGCATTAATGTACTGATGGTGGTTTTGGTGATGCATTATTGTGCAGTTGGTGCTTCTGGTGCCATATTCATGTACTGATGATGGTTCTGGTGACCTATTTATTTACTGATTATGGTTCTAGTGCTTATTTCTGTACTACTTATGGTGCTGGTGTTTTACTTATGTACTGATGGTGATTTTGATTTAATATTCATGTAGTGATGATGGTTATGATGATGAATACAGCACCAGAACCATCATCAAGATATGAATACATCTCCAGAGCCATCAATAATTCATGAATACAGCACTAGAACAATAAGAATACATCTCCAGAGTTGTCGGTAGTAAATGAATACAGTACCAGAAGAAACATAGTACATTATCAGAACCACCATCAGCACAGGAATATGACACAAAAACCACTATTAGTACAGGAAGTACAGGAATATGACACAAAAAACACCATCAGTACATGAAAATGTTACCAGAATCACTATTAGAACAGGAATATGGCACCAAAACCATCATCAGTATAGTAAGACGACACAAAAGCCCGCAATCAGTACATGAAAACATTCATTACTGGAACCACCATCAATACATGAATTATGCACCAGAACCACCATCCGTTTTGTTGCCAACTGTATTTGTCACATTATGGAAGTAAAAAGCATCATCATACATATCCCTTTATCTATAATGGGGTCTGTTTAGTTTCCATTAGGGTATCTGCCAAATACTAGACACCTTAATTAAATCAATTGTCCCCATTATAGTTTAGATATATTAGTTTCCATGACTGACCTTGAGTCTGACACTATAATATAGGATGTCAGGGATGGATATCGCTATTACTCCATTGTTTTGTGTAAATGGTCGGCAAACAATGAGTGATTCTATATATAATGCACTCAATGTTGAGCCTCACCACCCCTAAAGTACATCACTTTTGTTTATTTTTGCTGGAAGTTTTAGTGAAAACTGGAACAATTCTAGTGGAAGTGGTAGACAGCGCTTATTACCTGACCCATGAGAGGAGGAGGAGCTGCATTAAGGGTTCTTCTCTAACCCAATTCTTTACTTGGGTGCTGAGGGTTCATTCAGCAGTGTGGGGGGGTCACCATCGGCTTTGCCTGCCTATGGCACCAGAATAACTTGTCCTGACCCTGACTATGAGCAGCCTTAATGGCCTAAATGTACTACCATGGCCTGCAGCATCTCTTGACTTATCTGCTATCAAGCACATCATTGCTCGACAATTTCAAAGGGAACTGCCAGCATCAGATCTTGATGATTTGGATTTTCAAGTGTGGCAGAACATTCCTCAGAAAACCATTAATGTATATATATATATATATATATATATATATATATATATATAAAGTGCCTACAAGTAGTATTCAACCCCCTGCAGATTTAGCAGGTTTACACATTCGGAATTAACTTGACATTGTGACATTTGGACTGTAGATCAGCCTGGAAGTGTGAAATGCACTGCAGCAAAAAAGAATGTTATTTCTTTTTTTTTTTTTTTAAATTGAGAAAAGTTTATTCAGAGGGTCATTTATTATTCAACCCCTCAAACCACCAGAATTCTGTTTGGTTCCCCTAAAGTATTAAGAAGTATTTCAGGCACAAAGAACAATGAGCTTCACATGTTTGGATTAATTATCTCTTTTTCCAGCCTTTCCTGACTAATTAAGACCCTCCCCAAACTTGTGAACAGCACTCATACATTTTCAACATGGGAAAGACAAAGGAGCATTCCAAGGCCATCAGAGACAAGATCGTGGAGGGTCACAAGGCTGGCAAGGGGTACAACACCCTTTCCAAGGAGTTGGGCCTACCTGTCTCCACTGTTTGGAGCATCATCCGGAAGTGGAAGGCTTATGGAACTACTGTTAGCCTTCCACGGCCTGGACAGCCTTTGAAAGTTTCTTCCCGTGCCGAGGCCAGGCTTGTCCGAAGAGTCAAGGCTAACCCAAGGACAACAAGGAAGGAGCTCCGTTTAGATCTCATGGCAGTGGGGACATTGGTTTCAGTCAATATCATAAGTAACGTACTCCACCGCAATGGTCTCCGTTCCAGACGAGCCCGTAAGGTACCTTTACTTTCAAAGCGTCATGTCAAGGCTCGTCTACAGTTTGGTCATGATCACTTGGAGGACTCTGAGACAGAGTGGTTCAAGGTTCTCTGGTCTGATGAGACCAAGATCGAGATCTTTGGTGCCAACCACACACATGACGTTTGGAGACTGGATGGCACTGCATACGACCCCAAGAATACCATCCCTACAGTCAAGCATGGTGTGGCAGCATCATCCTGTGGGGCTGTTTCTCAGCCAAGGGGCCTGGCCATCTGGTCCGCATCCATGGGAAGATGGATAGCACGGCCTACCTGGAGATTTTGGCCAAGAACCTCCGCTCCTCCATCAAGGATCTTAAGATGGGTCGTCATTTCATCTTCCAACAAGACAACGATCCAAAGCACACAGCCAAGAAAACCAAGGCCTGGTTCAAGAGGGAAAAAAATCAAGGTGTTGCAGTGGCCTAGTCAGTCTCCTGACCTTAACCCAATTGAAAACTTGTGGAAGGAGCTCAAAATTAAAGTCCACATGAGACACCCAAAGAACCTAGATAACTTGGAGAAGATCTGCATGGAGGAGTGGGCCAAGATGACTCCAGAGACCTGTGCCGGCCTGATCAGGTCTTCTAAAAGACGATTATTAGCTGTAATTGCAAACAAGGGTTATTCCACAAAATATTAAACCTAGGGGTTGAATAATAATTGACCCACACTTTTATGTTGAAAATGTATTAAAATTTAACTGAGCAACATAACTTGGTGGTTTGTAAGATTTATGCATCTGTTAATAAATCCTGCTCTTGTTTGAAGTTTGCAGGCTCTACCTTATTTGCATCTTATCAAACCTGCTAAATCTACAGGGGGTTGAATACTACTTGTAGGCACTGTATATATTGCCTAGCAAAAGTATTTTCTGGCATTTTCAGTTATTTATTTTTTAAAAAAGTTTAAAATAAGCAATAGATTTCGTTCAACTTCACAATTGTGTCCCACTTGTTGATTCATTACCATAACATTAAAATTTTTATATTTGTGTTTGAAGCCTGAAATGTGAGAAAAGGTTGAAAAATTCAAGGGGGCAGAATACTTTCGCAAAGGCACTGTATATATATATATATATATATATATATATACACACACACATATATCTAATATATAAAGCTGAGTGTATGTATGTATGTATGTATGTATGTATGTATGTGTGTGTGTGTGTGTCCGCTAAGGGAATCCGCAACGTCGTATTTACATTCACTAAATTTTGCACAGACTCCCCATGTGACCCAGGGAACGTCATAGACTAATAATATAATAATAATAATAATAAGTTTTATTTCTATAGCGCCAACATGTTTTGACAGAAAAACTTAACCCCGCGCTTTACAGTTACTCTCCAAAAAACATGCCTCCATTAAAGTGAATGGAGCTGGGAGCTACAGGTTATTAATAGCAGCTGTGACTGGTTGCTATAGGAACAAAGGACATTGTTAGTATAAGAAGCTTATGTGTGAGGTAATATGATGTTTGTGGGGAGACAGAGACAGAGGCAGACAGAGACGACAGACAGAGACAGAAAGAGACAGACGGAGAAAGAGACAGATGGGAAAGAGACATATGGGGAAAGACACAGACCTTGAAAGAGACAGACCATGAAAGAGACAGACGGGGAAAGAGACAGATGGGGAAAGAGAGAGACAGACAGACAAAGACAGATGGGGAAAGAAACACACCTTGAAAGAGATAGTCGGGGAAAGAGACATACCTGGAAAGAGACAGACCTGGAAAGAGACAGACCTGGAAAGAGACACATGGGGTAAGAGACAGACAGAGCGACAGACAAAGACAGATGGGTAAAGAGACAGACCTTGAAAGAGACAGTCGGGGAAAGAGACAGACCTGGAAGAGACAGACGGGAAAAGAGACAGACGGGGAAAGAGACAGACGGGGAAAGAGACAGATGGGGATAGAGAGAGACAGACAGACACAGAGACACAGAGAGAGACAGATAGGTTGATACAAAGACAGAGAAATAAAAACAGACAGACAGAGACATAGACAGAGACATAGACACAGACAGACAAGGAAAGAGACAGAAAGAGAGACAGACAGAGACTGGGAGAGAGACAGAGAGACAGTTACTATCCCGGGCTATGTCCGGGTACTACAGCTAGTGTATATATATATATATATATATATATATATATACATATATATAAATATATAAAAGCTGCGTTGACAATATGGCTTGGATTTTTACAGTATAGAGTAACAAGTTAGTCCAAAAAGAAGACCATCCAGCACTAAAACAACATTCACTGCTCCTCATCTATTTTTAAATAACGCAGTGCAACAAACAGGTCACGAAAGAGGCTGAAAAAGCACCTGTGGTGCAACACTCTCCATTAGGGCACATGTAATAACTCCGGAATAGAAGAGGAAAGGAGGTGGCACTCATCAAGTAAAAATCTTCGTTTATTCTTTAAAAATAGACATCAAAAGCAGGTAGGGATGCGTGGGGCATCAGGGACTGAACGGCCCCATCTGACGCCCCCCGCATCCCTCCCTGCCTTTGATGTCTATTTTTAAAGAATAAACGAAGATTTTTACTTGTTGAGTGCCACCTCCTTTCTTCTTCTTTTTCGGAGTAACAAGTTAGTGTTCAAGGTTAAGGTAAGTCAATTAGAGACATTCAGGGTTGCCAGGTGAGTAAAACCTTATCAATAGTGTCAACATGTGCTAACTACATTAATCTTCCTGAACACATACATTCCAGCATTTTAAAGCTAAACCAAAAAGAAATAATTGTCGAACTTCACAGATGAGCATGGCGTGGCAAATTTTTACATGCACCTTCTTGAACACTTTCACATAGTGTCTGTAAAATTGTAAACTACTATACCCCATGAGTGACAGCCGTAACTATAAATGCCACTTCTCAATAGTGTTAGTGACTATCTCTTAATTGCACACAAAATGATCCCCCCTCACATTCCCATACATACTAAGTCCCTTAAACAGAGCAGGAACGGCTTTAAACTAACTTTGTTCTTCAAACACTGTGTATTGTTCTGAAACTCAAAGATGATTCGCTGAATTAAACCAAGAGGTAAAACAGGTATAACTGGTTTTGAAAAATATAAACCCGTAAAGTAGGTACTGTACATCCCAAGCTGATTGATGCGTATAGACTGTGAAGGCTAGTTTGCGCTGTCTGATTCCACAGAAGAGCTAATGCAGCGCAGATGGATGAAAATGTTAAAGGGGTTGTCCGTAATATCTTTATTTTACCAAATGAGTTAGTGGCATGATTTTGTGGCTCTTATTAATGTATAAGTATGGTATGTTCTCCTCCTTTGAAAAGCAACTTCCTTACAGACTACACAGCTCTCCTGTTCTCAGAGTGTCAGTTGATGGAGAAGCATGCGATCAGACCAGTTCATCAACCTTCTTTTCCTGGTAGGCCACAGGTTCATATGGGGCTTTTGCCTACAGAACAGTGGAGGCCTACGCAAGATGTCTGTGTCCCAGCACAAGTGGCACAAGAACATAACTACATAGTTTTTCCTGCACTTGGACAGTGTATAGGAGGAAATTCGGGTGGTGGACTCATCAGGACCCAGATTTAAGGAACAATATGCATTACTACCTTTCCAGCAATGTCAGCACCAAGTAGTGAAGTGACACTTGCCGCACGTCAGCTGCAGCCTTAACTATTTCATCTCAGCAACATCCACACAAATGGTTGATTGGCACTTGGGGCATTATTGCTTGTTATGTAATCTAAGGGTAGCATGAGGTAGAGTCTGAGACACTGATTTCAAGGATGTCACTTATTAGCCTGTGTACTATTACTTAAATACAATGAGTGTTCATCAGCAGGAAATTAACACTGCCCGGACTAGGTCTCATGTGCCTCCTTGTCCAATGCCGTCCCCAGTACTGATTAGCAGCTTAATGTCAATATACAGTGTACACAGAGAGCTGTGGTGTGGGCGGGTTTAGCTTTCTGAACTTTGCTACATGCTATGTCTAAAAACTGAAAAGTTCTACACTCAGTAAACCAAGTGATACATTGTTAAAATCGGAGTCTCTTTTTCAACATTATGTCGCTCTCAGATGATGTAGCAATAACCTGGTGACAGATTTCCATTAAGCACTTAAAAATCATTATTACTTTTAAGTGGGCTCCTTTACTTGTTAAATGGTCATTTAAGAGGAATTATAAGTTTTTGAGAGGCACTTGATTCTTTATCAGGGGTACTTTGGGCATTATTACTTTTTAAAGGGGCAGTTTTCCTATCTTGTACACTTTTACTATCTGCACAATATGAGGAGCTGGTATGCAATTATTATTTGTGGGCACTGTAGTGTGCTTGGCACAATTTTGGTGAGGTAATTATCATAATGAGACTAGAATATCAGAAGTACAGAATTTAGAATACTGCACAATGTACAGGTTACAATTACAGAAATAAAAGGGGGCAGTGATGAGCGCAAATCTGCGGATTGCAGCAGGATCAGAAATCTGTTCTGGTTGGGAATAGTGCTGGAAATATTTCAGCATTGCAAACAAGTTGCAGCTAGAAGTCATTGCAATCTGGGCCTGATTAAAACATCGGAAAATCTAGAACATCACCTGTGAGTCACTGAATCACTGAATTTAACTGTATTGTAATCCCTGAAATTGTGGAAGTATGATAATCACATGATCGATAAAATTAGAAACAACATTTTCAAAACATCTCAATTTATTCAGATTTAAGGATTAGTGTCCCACGCAGAAATACATGCACTCACAGGCCTTGGCTGCTATCAAGGAGAATACAATGGTTATCTGACAAATGTTCTGCCACGTTGACTGCACTTGGGCAAATCATCAAGCTTTGTTGCTGGTAGCTCCCTTAAAATTGCTGAGCAATGACATCGTAAAAGTGCCCCATGGGAGACAAGTCCAGAGATTCTGCAGGCCTTGGTAGTACCTTTAAGAGGCTACTAACTAACATGAACAACACGCGGCCTATTGTTGTGGTAAAGAATGCCTCCTGGGACACTATTATGTGTCCTCGTGAAAGCCTCTTTATGTCGTTGTCCATGTGGTCTCCAGACATATCACCATCATTATGTCCAACATAAAAGCTTTGCTGTAAAGGATAGACTTATCTTCCAACCTCCATCACTATCTTGCTCTGCACCATGATAGACTTTGAAGGTGCTGGCATGAGGTCAGGAGGACACCAGTAACTTGGTGTCTGATAATTTTTGTAGACAATGTTTGAGCTTGGTATGTGATGTCTAATTTCACCTGCAGTACAAAATAGATCAGTAGGTGTCATTCTTCAAATCTGACAAAACTACATAGGCAACACCATGAAGGGGCCTTCAAGTACAAATGTCACACTGGTCTTTCACTTAGGATTATGGTGTGGGGTAGCATGATGTATGGTAGTAAGACCCCTCTAGTCTTCATTCCAGATACACAAATAGCTTGTTAATAGATCAATTTTCTCATGGGTTCAGTGGTATGGCCACTTCTCCAACGCATCGTAGGAGTTATTTTTTAACACAACAGCGCTAGACAACATGGTGGCCATGCTACTGTGAGCAGCCTGAGTGGCCTGGACTTGTGTTCTATCAAGTACATCTGGCACATCTTTGGTCAGCAATTGTAAAGGGCACTGCCAGAAGCAGATCTTGATGATTTGTGTGTCCAAATGCATTCAGCGTGGCAGAAACTTCCTCGCACAACCATTATTAACCTCATTGATAAATGTCAAGACGAATAAGTGTGCATATTTCTCATACTCAATACTGAATAAATCAAGATGTTTTCAAACTTTTATATCCATTTTTTAATATAATTTGCATATCATTAACGTGTCGTCTATCCTGTGATTTTCATAATCCCACAAGTTTTCCTTTTTTGAGGTGAGGACTTTTTTGTTAGCACACAAAGGAGCTACACAATATTCGGCAGGGTACACCTTGTCGTGGTGGGATGGCTTTACGCTTTTTTGATCAAAAATAGTGTTTACTAAGTACCATATGTTTATTTATATGCATTATGCTTTTATTTAGTTACAGCAAGGTATATGTTCATATTATTCTTATTTTGGGTTTTCTTTGTCTCATGGCCAGTGTGAGCATGCTCTTATAAGAAGCATGTGTACCAACTCACGCTAAGGCTCATTTTTTTTGTTTTTACAATATTAGGCAGGTAATTTTATAGTGGTAGATCAGTGTATGGGAATTTGGGAAGAGGTTTAGAGGGTTTGATATAACAAAATGAATGACATCAATAAATTCTGTGCCACATTTAACATATGCAGCTTTTAAGTATATAGTACTGGATTATTCGGGGTCATTTTTGTCTGGAAAGTCATCTTCTTTTAGTATTTGTCCTGGAAGTAGAAAAAGGTTAAATGCACATAAGGTTCTGACTTGCCGTTTTTAAGGTCTATGGGAATATTAAAGTTAGAAATTTCCACTCAACAACCTTGTGTGAAGTGGCTTTGTATATTTGTAGACACAGTAAAAATAGTACAACTGCTTTAACTGTTTTGGTGCCGAAGATACGTACCCTTTCAACATTGGTTAGTCATGTTGATTGTGGTATCCTCTGGAGAGTTAATGTCTCAGGGATATTCAGAGCTCTTAAGAACTTTCTATTGTAGAAAATACGCGATTTGTCTCTGGGGGAAGGAGCAATGGCAAAATGTGTGTGGCACCCCAGGGTTGCCACAGTAACAACACAAAGGGTTAACTCCCCACACACAACACCAAGACCTCCTGGCCAGAAGGGGGAGACCAAGCTGCTTCCCTGTATATTCTGGTGGGGGGAGGAAATGGTCAGAAGTAGTTTCAGTTTGGAAGTTCAGTGCAGAGCACTGAGGAGACAGGATCTCTGCAGGTTGGAAGCTGGCTTTAGCTCACCTCAGGATCCACTGACCAATTCCAGGCCTAGCTGAGGGTCTGAGGAAAGGAGAAAGAGTACACAGAGAACATTCCTGGGAGGCAGAGCATTGCTGAGTTCATCCCAGTGGAGCACACAGAACGGATGCTGGATCCGAGACTGCAGGTTACATACTGCACAGTTACCACCAGAGAAGTGAAGATTCCAGATCTTTCACCTGTACCACAGACACAAGCAACAAGCGCAGAGTTCAGGAACATACTAGTAAGGACTCGAGTTGCCTGTCAGGTCGGTACCGAGGAGCACAGAGCCAGCTGCATAGTTCACGCAGCAGCAGGGCCACAGACACACAGTGCAGGCAAGGAAGCCAAAACGGCCCGGCTGGGTGGGAGAAACCCTGAACCCCTCACAGACTCCGTGGACAGTACTCTGCTGAATAACATCATCAGTAAAAGACAAAGAAACTGCAAAACCGTGAGTCTGCCTGTTTATTGTGCTCGTGTCCTGCACTCCCCCCATAGACTAACATACTGCCCCGGGGAAAAGGCTCTACCCGTGGGGAGCCGTCCCATCTCAAGCTGCCTTCCATCACCCCGGAGGTTCTGCAGCAGCGGTGGTCATCTCTGATCACATTCCACGGGTGGCGTCACGAACATAACCCCCCTTTTTATTGTGGAACCAGGGAGCACGGACCGGGCCACGACACCGTGATCCCCTTTCCAGAAGCGACCCCTTGGCCCGGTTCTGGGTATCCCCTTAACCCCTGGCGACACAACTTTGGCGTCACGAACAGGATGCGGACTGGACCCGGCTGCAACCCGGGTGACGTGTGCCTGTAAAGACTTATTGCATCGCATAAAAGACTTGCACTGTGAATTGTTGCAACAAAGAACGGACTTTAAACTTTGCAAAGATACCTGGAAAAATCCAAAAACATCATTGGTAAAATTTTCCAGGCGCCATCTTTAATCACGCCATTACCTGCTACGCGCGGGAAAACATCGCGCCTAAACTAAGACTCCGCCTACCGCTTGCAGAGGAGGTGCGCTCGGTGCTGCGACCCGAACGAAAACGCAGAAAAGTGCCCCAGGCTTGCTGTCAAGAAGACTGGTGAAATTAACTAAGGGGGCGCAAAGATGTCGCAGCAGGGAGACGCTGTTGTACCCGGAGGTGCAGCGGCACCTATCATGCCGTTCCTGATGCCGTACACCCCGGGTGCAGTGTGGCTGCCGCAGTACTCAGGTGAGCCCAACACACTTAATGACTTTATCGGAAAGCTAAAAATCTACTACAGCATGTACCCCCTGACAGAAGCTCAGCGTGTTGGTATGCTTATGGGACAGTTAACTGGCAATGCCCAGCGGGAGGCTACATCCTGGCCGGACGATGCAAAGGACACTGTAGAGCATATAATAGCTGGACTAAAAGCAGCTTTTGAATCCACTGCTGGCAGCCGGGCTAAAATGAGGTTCTTTGGATGCAAGCAAAAACCTAGAGAGAGCGCAAGAGACTTTGCCTTAAACTTGCAGGAGGCGCTCAGAGCACTTAAATTAGCAGAACCTGCCTTAGCCCCTGGAGCAGATAAGCTGCTGATAGACCAATTCCTGGATGGACTCTCATCCCCTTCCCACCGGGGACAACTGAGCATGATGGTGATCCAGGATCCAGGACTAACATTTGCCCAGCTAAAGGATAGAGCCATCCGCCTCCAGCAGGTGGAGGAGCCGCAGGATATAGACTCTGTTCAACACCTTACAGTGGCACCCCAGCAGCCAGTAGTGCCAGTGACATCGGCCATGTCAGCCGCTGCTGCTAACCACCTGGAGCCGATCACTAATGAGGCTCTACATCAAAAGCTTGAAGCCCTTACAGACACTGTTGCTTCCATGGCTAGAATCGTCCAGGAGCTGCGTGGATCCAAGTCTGCACCCAAGATTGAGCTGGCGACCAGCAAGGAGGATGTCCTATGGATGAGGCCTAGGAGATACCAAGCGACGAGAGGACGACCCAGCGACCGCTACCAGCCGGATGGACAGCCCATTTGCCGCCGTTGCAAGGAACCAGGTCACTTTGCCCGTGAATGTGCTTTAAATGGGGATCCCCTGGGGAGGCGGGCCGCTCCTCAGGAATGAACTCTCAAGGTCCCTCACCCTGGCACGACAAGTATGTGGGGGGACGTCCAGTCATCCCCATCGTGCTGGATGGCATTCCGCTCAATGCCTTGCTGGACACTGGTTCCCAAATAACATCAATTCCGCATGTCCTTTATAAGAGGTACTGGGCTGATTCAGACGTTAGCAGTGGTCCATCTAATGTTGCATTGAATATATGGGCTAGCAATGGTGAATTAGTACCACAGGTTGGTTTCAGAGAAATGACCATTAAGATTGGGAGAGTAGAATTGCAGAATCAGGGTATTATCATTGTTGATGTTGACCGACGAGAACGTGAACCAACTATGCTGCTAGGAATGAATGTAATTGAAAATTGTTTTGCAGAGGTAATTACTGTCTTGCAGCAGATCGTCGAGACTGCCAAACCTGGGCAACAGAGACTCCTGCAGAAGGAAATTAAAGCCTTGATGCTGAAGCAGCAGGTAGAAATGTCAGGAGGTGAAATTGGCAGTGCAAGGGTAAGTGACCCAATACCTATTGTAATTCCTCCCAAAACAGAAATGCTGGTCTGGTGTAGAGCTGCAATAGGCATCAAAGGGCGAGACTATCAGGCCCTGGTAGAACCTGTGTACTCAGACAGTAGGCCCACTGTATTGACGGCCAGAGGAATAGTTGAGGTACATCGGGGAAGAGTGCCAATACGCCTTCTAAATTGTGGGGAAGATGAGGTCACCCTACCAAAGTATGCTACCCTGGCTAAGCTATATACGGTTGATAACAACGCCATCACCACCGTTGAGCCCTTTGAGCCGTCAAGTCAGGCGGAAGACAATGGCTCAGAGGGAAAGCTGGAGGATTGGTGCCAAAAGCTACATGTAGGTACCGATTCTACACCCTCCCATCAAAAGCATGGAGTATACCGAGTAGTGAAAGAATATGAACAAATATTCAGCAAACACCCATTAGACTTTGGGCAGATCAAAGGGGTAGAGCACACTATACCCACAGGTAACCATCCACCCATAAAGGAGAGGTATAGACCAGTACCACCAGCTCACTACCAATGCGCCAAAGACATGCTCAAAGAAATGAAAGAAGCAGGGGTAATAAGAGACAGTTGTAGCCCCTGGGCAGCCCCACTAGTGCTAGTTAAGAAAAAAGATGGGACCATGAGGATGTGTGTAGACTACAGACGGATCAACCGCATTACACACAAGGATGCATACCCATTACCTAGGATAGAAGAGTCATTGGCTGCATTAAAATCCGCTACTTACTTTTCCACCCTAGATCTGACTAGTGGGTATTGGCAAGTTCCTGTGGCAGAGGCTGACAAGGAGAAGACAGCGTTCACCACGCCGATGGGCCTCTGTGAGTTCAATTGTATGCCGTTTGGACTCTGCAACGCGCCTGGAACCTTCCAGCGACTGATGGAGTGCTGCCTAGGACATAAGAACTTTGAAACTGTCCTCCTGTACCTGGATGACGTCATAGTCTACTCCAAGACCTATGAACAGCATCTACAAGACCTGGCAGAAGTGTTTGAAGCCTTATCCGGATACGGCATGAAAATCAAGCCATCCAAGTGTCACCTTCTAAAGCCAAGGGTACAGTACCTGGGACATGTCGTGAGCTCAGAAGGGGTAGCACCAGATCCTGAAAAAGTTACCGTGATCAGAGATTGGCCGAGACCCACCAGCGTGAAAGAGGTGAGGCAATTCCTGGGACTGGTGGGCTACTATAGAAGATTTATAAAAGGGTTCACGAAGCTAGCAGCTCCCCTACAAGACATCCTGGTAGGACAGTCAAAGAAGTCTGCAGCCCGAAATCCTCCTTTCCAGTGGAGTGATGAGAGAGAAGAGTCCTTTAAGAAGTTGAAGTGGGCACTGACAGGAGAAGAGATCCTGGCATATCCAGATTACCATCAACCCTTCATTTTGTACACGGATGCCAGCAATGTGGGACTGGGAGCAGTATTGTCTCAAAAGCAGGAAGGCAAGGAGAAAGTTATTGCCTTTGCAAGCAGGAAGCTCCGGCCTACAGAAAGAAACCCAGAAAATTACAGCTCCTTCAAGTTAGAACTACTGGCAGTAGTTTGGGCTGTAACAGAGCGTTTCAAACACTACCTGGCAGCTGCAGAATTTACCATCTTTACTGACAACAATCCATTGACCCACCTGGACTCGGCAAAATTAGGTGCACTGGAACAGCGATGGATAGCCCGACTGTCAAACTACAACTTTGTCATCAAGTACAGGGCAGGCCACAAGAATGGGAATGCAGATGCCTTATCCCGGATGCCACACTCGGGGAACGTGGAAGAGGAACCGGAGGGACTGGAAGAAATTGAGCTGCCGGCCTTTCACCGTCCTAAGGTGGGACAGTATCAACCGAGTGTCTACCAAACACAACAGCAGGCAACTCTCAACCCATTAGCACACCACGGATGGGCTGACACACAAGACAGCGATCCAGCTGTGAAGCTAGTGAAAGAACTGCTTACACGACAAGGTGCATACCCTAATCAGAATGCCCCAGCTGAGACACAACATCTCTGGAAAGAGAGAGGTAAATTGTTCCTGTACCAAGGGAAGCTCTGTAGAAGGCACACCAATCCCAAAACACATGAGTTGGTCTGGCAGATCATCGTGCCCAAGAGAGACGTCAAGATGGTTCTGGAAGCTTACCACGACGGTGCTGGTCATTTTGGTTGGAAAAAGTTGGAAGTGCTCTTAAGAGAAAGATTCTACTGGGTTGGCATGAGAAAATCAATTGAAGATTGGTGTAGAAAATGCGGACCGTGCAACCTCAGAAGAAAGGATCAACAGAACCAGAGAGCTCCACTCCAGTCCATAGTAACCAAGCAACCACTCGAGCTAGTCGCATTAGACCACGTCAAGTTGTCACCAAGCCGGTCCGGCTATGTCTATGCCTTAACCATCGTGGACCATTACTCACGCTTCTTAGTGGTGGTACCCGTGAAAGACCTTACAGCTAGAACAGCAGCTAAAGCATTCCAGACGTACTTTTGCAGACCCCATGGTTACCCAGAACAAGTCCTTGCAGATCAAGGTCCAGCTTTTGAATCACAGATCTTCCAAGAATTCTGCAACATGTATGGCTGTAAAAAGATCCGCACAACAGCATACCATCCCCAAACAAATGGCTTATGTGAGAAGATGAACCATATTGTGATTGACCTGTTGAAGACCTTACCAGAGTCAGAAAGAAATCAATGGCCAGAGAAATTGCCAGACTTGGTGGACTTGTACAATCATGTCCCGGTGAGTTCTACAAACTGCACCCCCGCTTACCTCATGCGTGCAAGGCCCGGTAAACTGCCAATTGATTTAGATATGGGAATTCTGAACCCAGATGCGGAAGTTCAAGAATCCAATTGGGATACCCTACGTCAGCAGCAGTATCGCCAAGTACAAGAGTGCGTAGAGAAAAGTCTCCAACAAGCTAGGGGAAGGCAGGAGAGAACCTTCAACCAGCATGCTCTAGCAACCCCATTGCAACCTGGTGACCAAGTTCTCAAGAGAAAACGACGCACGAACAAATTGGATAATCAGTGGGAAACCACCCCATATACAGTCTTACCATCCAGTATGGATAATCCCAAAGTGTGTCTCATCAGTAAGGATGAAGGAAGGACATCAGCTGTCGTTTCAAGAGATCAACTCAAACCGTGTCCTGAAACCCTGAAGACACCAGAAGTCACCTTACCCGTACAGGTACAACCTGTCAAGAAGGAAGAAGATGTATTCCATACAGTCTTAGGAGATTTCCCAAAAACATGGCCAAATTACTATGGAGCAGTAGTAGTCCCAATGATCGCCTTCCCTCAAGTGGTGGAACCACAATCAGAACCCATACCACAAGAAGTCTCAAGACAAGAAGAACTGGAAGTTGAAACCGTAGAGGAAGAACAGATTCCTGGTCCCAGTGAGCTTGCCAGTCCTACAGTCAGCCCCCCATCCTCACAAGTACCAGAAACACCAAATAGGTACACTTCCACTCACACCATTATGCTAAGTACACCCAGTACACCAGCAGTACGCAGGTCACAGCGTAGTACTCAGGGTCAGATACCAGAAAGATATAAAGACTAATGTGAAATTGCATATAAAATGTACATATGTTATAATGTTTATATGAAAAACCGTAACAGTTTAGTGTACAGAAAAGGTGAGAGAAGAGTGGTGTAAGGTGGCAGCACGGAGAGTTACAACTTGATCACATTGTTGGTGGCCCGAGGGCCGTGAGGCCTACTGCACTTATGACCAGAGTAGAGACACCTTTAAGAAGTGTTTGGTTATTGAAATGTTTATATAATTGCAACGTTAAGACCAAAAGCCCAGTACCTACAGAGACTATACTGTATGAACACTTATATATTTTTGAACATTTTGGACTCTTTTTGAGCTTTAAGGTTTTTGTATTTTTTCCTTTTGAGACTCTGTATATATATAATTGTTGTGATAACTTGTTTGTTTGTTTCACAGTCCCGGAGTACTGTTCTTCACTAAGGGGGAATGTGGCACCCCAGGGTTGCCACAGTAACAACACAAAGGGTTAACTCCCCACACACAACACCAAGACCTCCTGGCCAGAAGGGGGAGACCAAGCTGCTTCCCTGTATATTCTGGTGGGGGGAGGAAATGGTCAGAAGTAGTTTCAGTTTGGAAGTTCAGTGCAGAGCACTGAGGAGACAGGATCTCTGCAGGTTGGAAGCTGGCTTTAGCTCACCTCAGGATCCACTGACCAATTCCAGGCCTAGCTGAGGGTCTGAGGAAAGGAGAAAGAGTACACAGAGAACATTCCTGGGAGGCAGAGCATTGCTGAGTTCATCCCAGTGGAGCACACAGAACGGATGCTGGATCCGAGACTGCAGGTTACATACTGCACAGTTACCACCAGAGAAGTGAAGATTCCAGATCTTTCACCTGTACCACAGACACAAGCAACAAGCGCAGAGTTCAGGAACATACTAGTAAGGACTCGAGTTGCCTGTCAGGTCGGTACCGAGGAGCACAGAGCCAGCTGCATAGTTCACGCAGCAGCAGGGCCACAGACACACAGTGCAGGCAAGGAAGCCAAAACGGCCCGGCTGGGTGGGAGAAACCCTGAACCCCTCACAGACTCCGTGGACAGTACTCTGCTGAATAACATCATCAGTAAAAGACAAAGAAACTGCAAAACCGTGAGTCTGCCTGTTTATTGTGCTCGTGTCCTGCACTCCCCCCATAGACTAACATACTGCCCCGGGGAAAAGGCTCTACCCGTGGGGAGCCGTCCCATCTCAAGCTGCCTTCCATCACCCCGGAGGTTCTGCAGCAGCGGTGGTCATCTCTGATCACATTCCACGGGTGGCGTCACGAACATAACCCCCCTTTTTATTGTGGAACCAGGGAGCACGGACCGGGCCACGACACCGTGATCCCCTTTCCAGAAGCAACCCCTTGGCCCGGTTCTGGGTATCCCCTTAACCCCTGGCGACACATGTGCAGTTATAGTGGGCTGTAGTTGCCCACCAGGTCTATATTGCATACTTTCATTTATTTTCCTAATCCTGCATATAGTTTTACATGCTTTTACTGTGTACTTGGTTATTTGGATCAGTACTTATTTGTTCTCCATGTTATATGCAAACAAGTTTCCTTAGTACACTGTAAGACCTTTTTTTCAGCACAAAAAAGCATGTGTTGGCAGGAAAAAAGCTGCTGAAAAAATGTACTTTTTTCATACGTTTTTGGTTTTTTTTCATAATTTTTTTCATGCTTTTTCACATACTTTATTTCATGCTATTTTTGTATGTTTTTTGTCATGGCGACCATGGGGGTTCAAGTGCTGTATCCCCTCGCTTTCTGCGAGGTCTAAGGCTGATGTTACAGCTGGGACCCAGCTCTGTCTGCTCAGAGTGGTGCTCGCGTCGCTTCTGGCAATTTAACCCTCTGAATGCTGCGATCGCAGCAGTCAGAAGGCAGGGAGAGGGATCTCTTACCTCTTCCTGGCTATCAGATTTCTGGAAAGTGATCACGGGGGCCCGATCACTGCCATTGTAACCCTGGGTCATCACCATGACGACCCAGGCTTACTGAACTACGGATCGCCTCATAGACCAGGGCACCTACGTCACCGGACATCCCTCCAGCAAAGTCCTGCAGTAAAGACAGTGAGGCCTAGGTGCAGGGAAACCCGGTGACGTCACAAGGTGAATCTAATTCATGCCGGTGGATCTGCAGGAAACCCTAGTGATCCGCTGGTATGAACGCGATTAACCTTGTGACATCACTCAGGTTACCTGCGGTCACACGTGAACGTCCAGCTGTGACCATCACTAACCTGAGTGATGTCACCGCTAATCGAGGCTTACTCTCTGCCTGCAGTTACAGCATTCGGTCATATTCCATGATCGCGCCCTGTAATTTCAGGTGTAGCAGTGCTAGAATCGTTGTGGGACCTCATGTGGATGACAAAACAATTACTGATCTCGGGGAGACCAGCCAGAGAAAACACTGCCAGCAGCCAACAAGGGCGCTCAAGACAGTGAAATCCTAGGTGCATTGCCCCCTGGGAAATATGCAAATAAAAAAAGTCAGTGGAGCCTCTGTTAGGAGTCTCAACACAGAAAACTAGTCAAATATCCCTCCGGGAAGGACCTAGCCAAGGAGTGGCTCTTTTTGGCTGCTGGCAGTGATTTCTCTGCACAACACAACTGATGGTCCCAACCCCATTTATAAGGCAAGGAATCCCACTTATTAACCCCTTCACGACCATGGACGGATCTTTCCGTCATTGATCGTGTGACGGTAAGCCCCGCCCCCTGCCGCGGGCAGGCGGCGTGGATCGGCACACATATCAGCTGTTTTCAACAGCTGACATGTGTGCCTACATGTTCCGAGTGGAATCGCATTCCACCCGGAACATTAACCCCTTAGATCTCGCTGCCAAAGTCTGGCAGCGAGATCTATATGCGCGCGGCCATGTTTTTTACTTACCGCCGCCCCCTCCGGACGTCACGTGAGTGATCACGTGACGTTCGGTGGTTGCCATCGTAGCACAGGGTCATGTGATGACGCCTGCTGCTACTAAGTTTCACTTTCCTTTTTCCTCGGCACGGAGCAGAGGAAAAAAGAAAGTGACTATTTCTGCTGTTTACAGCGGTATAGCTGTGATCAGCAGATAGCGATCAGCAATCGGATTGCTGATCGCTATAGCCCCCTAGGGGGACTAGTAAAATAAAATAAAAAAAGTAAAAAAAAAGTTTTAAAAAATTAAAAAAACAAAAAACCTAAAAGTTCAAATCACCCCCCTTTCCCCCCACTGAAAATTAAAGGGTTAAAAAAAAAAAAAATATACACATATTTGGTATCGCCGCTTTCAGAAATGCCTGATCTATCAAAATATAAAATCAATTAATCTGATTGGTAAACGGCGTAGTGGCAAAAAATTCCAAACACCAAAATTACGTTTTTTGGTCGCCGCAAGTTTTACGCAAAATGCAATAACAGGCGATCAAAATGTAGCATCTGCGCAAAAATGCTACCATTAGAAACATCAGCTCGAGACGCAAAAAATAAGCCATCACTGAGCCATAGATCCCAAAAAATGAGAACTCTACGGGTTTCGGAAAATGGCGCAAAACATACGCCACTTTTATTGGACAAGCTTGTGAATTTTTTTTAACCCCATAGATACAAGTAAACCTATACATGTTTGGTGTCTACAAACTCGCACCGACCTCAGGCATCATACCCACACATCAGTTTTACCATATAGTGAACACCGTGAATAAAACATCCCAAAAACTATTGTGCCATCACACTTTTTTTGCAATTTTTCCACACTTGGAATTTTTTTGCTGCTTTCCAGTACACCATATGGTAAAACTTATGGTTTCATTTAAAAGTACAACTTGTCCCGCAAAAAACAAGCCCTCATATGGCAAGATTGACGGAAAAATAAAAAAGTTACGGCTCTCGGAAGAAGAGGAGCAAAAAACAAAAACACAAAAATGGAAAGTGCCCCGGGGCTGAAGGGGTTAAACCTGACAGGGCACACCTGTGAAGGGAAAATAATTTCCGGTGACTACTTCTTGAAGCTCATCAAGAGAATGCCAAGAGTGTGCAAAGCAGTAATCAAAGCAAAAGGTGGCTACTTTGAAGAACTTAGAATATAAGACATATTTTCAGTTATTTCACACTTTTTTGTTAAGTATTTCATTCCACATGTGTTAATTCATAGTTTTGATGCCTTCAATGTGAATCTACAATTTTCAGAGTCATGAAAATAAAGAAAACTATTTGAATGAGAAGGTGTGTCCAAACTTTTGGTCTGTACTGTATGTTCACTCAAGGAAATCATATATTTAAGATGACGTTAACGCAGCCGAAACCTCACTCACCAACGACCAAAACCCCACCCACTTGCAAAGGGCCAATTAAATTGATAAGTGGGTGAGGTTTTGTACAAGCAACATTGAAATTTTGCACCCAGTGAGAGCCATTTACAGAATTTAGTGGCTCTCACTGGGGTGGTGGCTCCCGACGTTCATACAGGGAGACAGTTCTTTGCCTTGGATCGGTCTGAACATTAGTGAGGGATGGGAGGCTCAGTCAGGGGACATGCTGGTGTACTGAGTGTGTAGTATGTGTCCAGCATGAGGTGAAATGTGCAATAACTAGGTTGAATGGTCTGTGTGGTGACTATCCAATGTGTGAATGGCATATGCAGTATATGTCCAGTGTGTGAAAACACATCAGGTATCTGTCCAGTATATGAATGGTGTTTTCTGTATGATTTTAGTGTGTGAGTGATGTGTGCAGTATGTGAGTGACATGAGCAGTATCCAAAATAAAATGGCGCATGCAGCGTCTGTCTAGTGTTGGTGAATGGCGTCTGCAATAAGTGTCCAGTTTTGAGTGCCAGGTGCAGTGCCTCAGTGAATGGCATGTGCAGTATCGGTCCAGCGTGTAAACAATGTGTGCAGTGTGTTCATTGTGTGACTGATATGTATAGTATCTAGATAGTGTGTGAGTGCCATGTGCTGTACATGTCCAGTATATGGGTCACCTGTCCAGTATGTGTCCAGTGTGTAAGTGACTTGAGCAGTATTTGTCCAGTCTGTGAGTGGCACGTGTAGTATGTGTCCAGTGTATGAGTGACTTCTGTAGTGTGTCCAGTGTGTGCGTAACATACAGTGCTATGCAAAGGTTTTAGGCAGGCGTGAAAAAAGTGATACAAAGTAAAAATGCTTTAAAAAAAATAGAAGGGTTAATAGTTTATTTTTTATCAATTAACAAACTGCAAATTGAATGAACAAAATACAAATCTAAACCAAATATATATTTGGCGTGACCACCTTTGCTCTCAAAACAGCCTCAATTCTTCTAGGTACACTTGCACACAGTTTTTGAAGGAACTCAGCAGAGGTTGTTACAACCATCTTTGAGAACTAACCACAGATCTTTTATGGAGGTAGACATATGCAAAACCTTTCTCTTTCTTTATGTAATTCCAGACGGATTGGATGATGTAGACTTCGGGGCTCTGTAAGAGCCATATCATGACTTCCAGGACTCCTTTTTCCTCCTAATGCTGAATATAGTTCTTATTGACATTGACTGTGTATTTGTGGGTCATTGTTTTGCTGCAGAATAAATTTAGAGTCAATCAAATGCTTCTCTGTTGGTGTTACATGATGGATAAGTATCTGAATATATTTCACAGCGTTGAACACACCAAAAAATGAGCAAGGTTGAGGACCATATACATAGTGGTCAGCCAAGGAAAATTAGTCACGAAGATGAAAGACACATTGTTAAGTCCCTTCAAAACGCAAAGATATCCCAGTGCCATCAGCTCAGAACTGGCAGCAACCTGTGGGACTCAGTTATACCCATCTACTGTTTGGAGAAGTCTGGCTAGAAGTGATCTTGATGGAAAAATTGTGGCCAAAGGCTATACATTCAAGATGGAAACAAGGCTACGTAACTTAACTATTCAGGAACATATAGGATTGGGGTGGAGAAAAATATCAGCACATTCTCTGAAGTGATGAGTCAAAATGTGAAATATTTGTCTGTACTAGAAGGCAGTATGTCACCAAGGTTGGAGAGTGGTACAAAAATGCGTGACTGCAGGCAATAGTGACGCATGGTTGAAGATCCTTGCATATTTGGGGCTGCTTTTTAACAAATGGATTTGGGAACAGGGTCAAGATTAGTAGTGATCTCCATGCTGGGAAATACAGACAGATACTTATCCATTGTGCAATACCATCTGGTACGCGACTTATTGGCTCCACATTTAATTTAAAGCAGGAAAGCAACCCCCAACATACAGTCAATGTCATTAAAGGGGTTCTCCTGAAATGTAATAAGATGGCTGCTATCAAAGAATTCAAATGGTAGCCGATCCTAGGCATGTGTCAGGACGGATTGCAGTCAGAAGAAACCTAGCTCCAGAGATCTGCTTTTCACCTGGCAGAGGCGCTGTAAGGACACATACCTCCGTGAGCCGAGAAGTGCTGTGTCATCAGAAGAATTAAATCTTCTATTCACTTGCCTGAGCGCAAAGGACTTTTTTTCTCCAACCTAAGTCCTCCGTGTTCAATTAGAGGAGAAGAAGATTTATTTCTTCGATCTCATAGACCTTCTCCTCAACTGTCAGTTGAAACATAGCCCTTGGGGGATGTGTTTCCTCAGAATACAACCCATCCTAACACATGAATAGGATGGACTGTTGTTTGAAATACTTCATTAGAGAGTAATTTTATTACACTTTTATTACATTTTTGGAGAACTCCAGTTTAAATAATAATACGGAGTCTTGGAAATGATGATATGGCCTCTACATCTCTGATCTGAATAACAATGCACCTATGTGGGATTACATGAAGTGACAGAAGAATTTGCGTAAAGGCCCCATTACACACTGAGACTTTCTAGCGATCCCACCAGCGATCCCAACCTGGCCGGGATCGCTACAAAGTCTCTGGTAAGTTGCTGGTGAGCAGTCAAACAGGCAGACCTGGCCAACGACGCAGCAGCGATCCGGACCTGCAGTACGACCTAGCTAGTCATTGGGGACGTTGTAAAGCAGCTTTTTGACAGGGAAGTCGCTAACGAAGTCACTATAAAGTCCCCTTACACACTGAGACTTTCTAGCGATGCATGCTGCACAGTGGGAAACAAAGGACCAAAGAATGGTCCTGAACGATTTGTAGCGATCAGCAACTTCACAGCAGGGGCCAGGTCGCTGATGTGTTTCACACACTGCAATGTCGCTGGGGAGGTCGCTATAACGTCACAAAACCGGTGACGTTACAGTGATGTCGTTTGCGAGTGTCGTTTGCGAGTGTGTAAAGCCACCTTTAGCCTTCATCCACAGAGGATCAATGGTTAGAACAACCTTGATCACAATATGTAACACTGATTAGAAGAATTGAGGCTTTAATACTGTTTTAAAGGAAATGGTCACACCAAATTTAATTTAGATTTCTCTTTTGTTCAATCACTATGCATTTTGTCAAATGATAAAAAATAAACTATTAACATTTTTATTTTTTAAAGCATTCTTACTTTGGTCCAGCAGAGGAACACGTTTTTTGATGATAATAATAATAATAATAATAATAATAATAATAATAATAATAATAATAATAATAATAAAAAATACCTTTCACAATTGGTGCATGACCCAAAACTTCTAGACCTAATTTTAGCTAATAGACCAGACTGAATATCAAATGTGTGGATTGGTGGTCAATTGGGTAATAATGGTGGCAAAATAATACATTTTCACATATCCTTTATTAAAACATGTAATAGAGGTGCTACAAGTACACTACACTTCAGGAAGGCAAATTTCTAACAGCTATTATCTTATTTCCATAAACTGGGACAATGTCCTTGTAAATTAAAGCGATGCAAGGGATAATGTTTCTCCTTGAGGAGAGTGATATGTTTAGTATGCCTGGGTGAGGAGGATAATGAGCCATGCAATGCTCCTCTAGAAAATTAAATATGCAAATTGCCTCTTCAGAAAGGAAGAGTACATGAACTCCAGTGCCACTGAGTGGAAGTAGCAATCCTAAAAGTCAATATCAACCCCTTAACGAGATTTGCCATATGACTTAGGATAAAAGCCAAACCAGAATTTCAATTTGAAGACAAAGTGTTTCGGGGTATTTCCCCTCATCAGTGCAAAGTATGAGATCCAATTTGACTATGTGGAGGGCTTATTACTGGGATCCAAGTGGTAACGTTTCCTCTTGTGGAAAGTGACATGTCTAGCATGCCTGGATGAGAAGGCTTATGAGCCATGCAATGCTCCCTTGGGAATTTAAATAATTAAATATGCAAATTTCCTCTTCACAGTTATCAGTGGGCTACCACAGGGGTCAATATTGGTTGTGCAAAAAAACATTTAAAATGTTATGGGTCTTGGAAAATTGCGACACACAAGCAAAAATGTTTTTTGATAAATTTACGATTTTTTTTTACACAAATTGCACATTTTTTGCTATTTCAATGCACTTGGAATTATTTTCCTCTTTTCTAGTACATGATGCAGTAGAATGAATGGTGTCATACAAAATACAACTCATTCTGCAACAAACAAGCCCTCATATGGCTATGTGGATTGAAAAATTAAAAAAGTTATGGCTTTTAGAAGAAAGGGAGAAATAAACAAAAGCAAAACAAATGGAAATAGCCAGCTCACAATTAGGTGATGACTAGGCAAACCTATAAAACTAGCCACTCAGAAAATAGCTACAAACACAATTTTATTAAATATATAGTACACCAGCTGTAGTACCCGGCATTGCCCAGGATAGTAACTAAAGCTGGGGTCACACTAAACGACAGCGACAACGACGTCGCTGTTACGTCACCAAAATGGTGACGTAGCAGCGACCTTGTAAGTTGCTGTTATGATCGCTGCTTAGCTGTCAAACACAGCAGCCGAAGCAGCGATCATAACGACAGGCGTCGCTGTGCTGCAACATGTGCAGAGAGCAGGGAGCCGCGCACACTGAGCGCTGGCTCCTTGCTCTCCTAGCTACAGTACACATTGGGTTAATTACACGATATGTACTGCAGCTACATGTGCAGAGAGCAGGGAGCTGCGCACACTGAGCGCTAGCTCCTTGCTCTCCTAGCTACAGTACACATCGGGTTAATTACGCGATGTGTACTGTAGCTATATGTGCAGAGAGCAGGAGCCGGCGCTGGCAGCGTGAGAGCTGCAGAGGCTGGTAACGAAGGTAAAGATGTTTACCTTGGTTACAGCTTACCGCAGCTGCCAGATGCCGGCTCCTGCTGCCTGCGCGCTTCATTTCGTCGCTCTCTCGCTGTCACACACAGCGATGTGTGCGTCACAGCGGGAGAGCGACGACCAAAAAATGAAGCTGGACATTCAGCAACGAGCGGCGACCTCACAGCAGGGGCCAGGTCGTTGCTGGATGTCACACACAGCGACAGCGACGGGACGTCGCTGCAACGTCACAGAAAATGGTGACGTAGCAGCGACGTCGTTGTCGTTGTCGCTGTGTGTGACACCACCATAAGTCTCTCTCTCTCCCACTCTCCTTTTCTCCCTTTCTCACTCTCTCCCACTCCCCCCTCTCCCACTCTCCCACCCTCCCTCTCTTCCACTCTCCCATTCTCACACTCTCCCTCTCTCCCACCCCGCTCTCTCCTTCTCTCCCTCTCTGCCTCTCTCCCTCTTTTCCACTCCCCCTCTCACCATCGAAATTATATTAATTGACACATAATGTAACGCTAGGTATGGGGATGTACCAAGTGAATGGCGAAAGGGAAGGGAAAGGAAACCCTGTTTCTAAGGAAGGGGAAGATGGTGACCCTTGACCAAACCAGCACTAGTCCCTGTGGTCTCTCACCACCCTAGAAAGGTTCCGCACTTATATGCCGAGCCAGATACCTTACCCTAGGTAACCTTAGTGCTGGGCTATAAATAGGGACAGATGGAATGAGCTCTCTGTTAACCCTACTAAACACTATAGAAGATAAAAGAAGGACACACAGAGGAAAAGTGCATGTGTCGCGGACGGAGGAGGGGACGCTGCGCTCTCCCACTGCTCGGGTCCGGCTGCCGCTGCTCTGCGGCTGCTGCTGCTCAGTGGCTCGAGCGATGGGCCGGATCCCGGGGACTCGAGCGGCGCTCCTCGCCCGTGAGTGAAAATGGGTGGTTTGGTTTTGGGGATATTGTCCGTGACGCCACCCACGGTTGTGGTGATTGTATGGACACCACCGCTGCTCTGGACGGGGATCCCGGGGGCAGTGACAGGGAGCAGCTTTGGTTGTTAATCCTCCCCTCCGTGGGTAAGGGGTTGGTTGTCCCGGGGCCCGTTGATGGGGTAGGGATTGATGACAGGAGGGTTGCGGGGCCTGATGAGGTGCAGGGTCGCAGGGGCAGCGCTGTGCCGCATGGCACGGAGGTACTCACTCAGCCCAATGATGATGACACAGTTCACGGTAAAACAAGCGGCTGGATGGACGGGTCCCTCGGACGGCTGCGGTGTTGTTGTTCCCTGCAGGTTAGCGGTGACTGTCTTTTCCCTGCACCTACTCAGTCTGTATGATTTCGATGGGTTCCCACCGGTAACCCGCTCCCCGACTTGGATATGGGCCGGAGGAGCCCCTTTTCCCACAGGCGCTGGCCCTGAGAAACGGTTGCCTTGGCAGTGGCGGTGTCTCTCTCACTGGGTTGGACTGTTGCCTTCTGTCGGGACCTGACTGTTTGGAAACCCGGAGGTCCCCTTCACTAACGGATTCGGCAACTTCACGGCGACTCCTAGCCTTGCTGGGGTCCGAAAGGCCCCTGCCACTGGTGCTGGCTTCTCTTTGTGTACCGGTCCGGTACCGCCGGGCCACCACCCGTCCACGGTCCTTACGGTAGACTCCAATTGGCCACTCCTGCAGACGGTCACCACCGTCTGTCAACCTTGCTGTCTCGCCCGGGCCACACACCCGGACGCTCTTCAGACTGTTTGTTTGCTCTAGTACCACTTCCCTTCCTCACTCCTCCAACTCCTAAACTAATCTGACTCTTTTCCCTCCTCCAGGACTGTGAACTCCTCGGTGGGTGGAGACCAACCGCCTGGCTCCACCCCCTGGTGTGGACATCAGCCCCTGGAGGAAGGCAACAAGGGTTTTGTGTCTGACCTTGATGTGCCTGCAGGGAGTGTGGGGTGTGTTGGTGTTGTTCTCTGTGGCCCCTGGCTTGTCCAGGGCGACACACATGAACTACTTATCCACAGATAACTCACGTAGAAGTTCATCGAAGTTACAGCAACGATACCACAGATGAGTACAAGCCTGAATGAACTGAATAATATCACTAGCACAAGTCCAGAGAAGATGGGAGTATTTAAGCATGAGGAGAATACTGATAATCATCAGCTGGACAGAAGGAGCGGTCCCCTGGGATTTAAAGTGGAATATATGAAAGTCCAGCAGGAAAACTACCTAGTGCAATGAATACTAACAGCAGGAACAACAGAAAGTCAGGGAGCATTTTGAGCAGCCAAATGCTGTGACCTTCTACTGTCAGAAACCACATGACTGTCTGTCACCCATGACACATAAGCTGTCTTATACTAAGAATGTCCTTCGTTGCAATCAAGCAGAGCTCCTATTAATGACCTGTAGCAAAATAGAAGCAGAGCTGTGATTGGCTGCTATAGGCCACCTGATAAATATCCAGACAAAATGTCAAAACAACCAATATATTACCTCACACAGCCAAACAGTAAGTGTTTTTTTAGGAGAATAACCGTAAAGCGCAGGGTTAAATTTTTCCCTCAAAACATAGTCTATGACGTTCACTGAATCAAATGAGGTGTCTGAGCAAACATTTCTGATTGTACATGCGACAGTGCTGATTCCTTTAGCAGACATACATACACACACATACATACATACACTCAGCTTATATATTAGATATTCAACCATATTACTTTAAAAATGTGGGGAGCATTATAGTTTATGTAAAAGGCATCAAATATGGGTATAGTAAAAATGATCGGTCTAAAGGGTGCTTTACACGCTGCGACCTCGCTAGCGATCTTCGTTAGCGATGTAACACGCCAGATCGCACATACAATTTGCCGAGATCGCACATGTGACCGGCGCTAAAAAAAAAATGACCTATGTGCGATCTCGGCAAATCTTATCTGCGATCTGGCGTGTGACATCGCTAACGAGATCGCTAGCGATGTCGCAGCGTGTAAAGCACCCTTTAGAATCTACAGTGAGTAAAGTGGTTGTGCACTGGGCATACTGTATATCATAGTAGAATTACATACGTATAGATAAATACTATGGCGCAATAAAACAGCATAACAAAAATAAAGTATAAATGTCAAATGCAAACATATACAAATGCATGAGAGGACAGAACAGAAATCTTTCTAATAATAATAGTTCCACACCTAGTCCTGCAATGATGACAAGAAGGCATCCTCTACATCTAGAGGAAAGAATATTAAATCATGAGTGCTTATTCTTTGCTGTAAAAGTAGTGAGACTATGGAACTCTCTGCCACATTATATAGAAGTACAAGAAGGGTCTGGATGCCTTTCTTGACAAATATAATAATATTACAGCTTATGGGGCAGTAGATTCTGTGAGAGGGCGTTAATTCAGGGAAAAAGTCTGACTGCCGTATGTGGAGTCAGGAAGGAATTTTTCCCTGAATGTGGAGCAATCAGCATCTGTTCTATAGGGGTTTTGCCTTCCTCTTGAACATGTTAGGTTATAGGTTGAACGTCAAGGACTTATGTCTACCTTCATCCTTAAAAACTTTGAAACTATATAGTATTACATTTCTAGTATGTTATCAAAATGTATACAAATATTTTTTGGGTACATCAAATGGTCAATATTTCCAGAGTGCTTCTACCTTATTGGTATGGCCCAAAGTACCTGAGCTACTTTGCAGGAGCTCTAGCTGTGCTCTCCATCTGGCCAGTGGTCCAGCTTCCTGATTTCTTATTATTTTGCATGTTTGGCACACATAAATGTTTCAGGTCACCAAACAATTTTAAATTCTAGACCCACAAATGTGGCTGAATTACAACAATTCTGATAAGATGAGTGGACCAAAATTCCTCAAGAGCATTATAAAAGACTCATTGCCAGTTATCGCAAACACTTGATTGCAGTTGCTGCTGCTAAGGGTGGCCCAACCAGTTATTAGGGTTAAGAAGTGATCACTTTTTCACATAGGGCCCTGTAGGTTTGGATTTCTTTTTCCCTTAATAATAAAGTCCTTCTTTTATAAACTGCATTTTGTGTTTACTTTTGTTATCTTTGTCTAATATTTAAATTTGTTTGGTGACCTGAAACAAGTGTGACAAACATGCAAAATAATAAGAAATCAGGAAGGGGGCAAACACTTTTTCACAGCACTGTATATGTGATAACATGTCATACGTGGTTTTGTTTTTTATATTTTTCACTTTTGGAAGCAAAAGGGGGTTTTCTTTTCTTAGCCCCATGCATATGTTGAGTATTTGGTGAGGGTTTTTTTTACCTCAGTATTTGTAGCCAAAACTAGGTGTGGAACAATTAGAAGAAAGGTATAATAGAAACACGGGCATCACTATTGTTTTTTTTTACCCACTCCTGGTTTTGGCTTCAAATCCTGAGGTTAATCTCACCAAATACTCAATGTGTGCCGTAGCCTAGTGATATTTTCTTTACTAGATTTATTCAGTAGATACAATTATTATTCTTCTTGTTCCTGGGTTCCTCTTCGGCTCTGGAGAACAGGCACACTGATGCCGTCTAGCCGCAGGACATAGTGTACAGTGGCATACACAACTTCCTGATGCTGTCGTGTTGAACAGTAGCACTTGGCTCTCAAGACATACCTAGATGTAAGAAGAGTAAGTATGTGCGACAGGGCTAAAGTTTGGAGTGTATTGCTTGGATATGCTCAGACGATTCATCAGTTCCCCAGAACACTTTTAGTGCGTGTGAAAACCAACGGAAAGGATATATTTGCTATGTATTTTCTCTCTTACAGTGTCTGATCAATGTCATATTTGCTTGTGTAGCCTACAATTTGATAATTTCCTGAATCCAATGATGTATCACTTAGATTACTGGGTGCAGCCATTCTGACACAATCAGAGTTTTTAGATTTAAGGCCCCGTCACACTAAGCAACATCGCTAGCAACATCGCTGCTAACGAACAACTTTTGTGACGTTGCTAGCGATGTTGCTTAGTGTGACATCCAGCAACAACCTGGCCCCTGCTGTGAGGTCGTTGGTTGTTGCTGAATGTCCTGGGCCATTTTTTTAGTTGTTGCTGTCCCGCTGTGAAGCACAGATCGCTGTGTGTGACAGCGAGACAGCAACAACTAAATGTGCAGGCAGCAGGAGCCGGCTTCTGCTGAGGCTGGTAACCACAGTAAACATCGGGTAACCAAGAAGCCCTGTCCTTGGTTACCCGATATTTACCTTCGATACCAGCCTCCGCCGCTCTCACTGCCTGTGCTGCCGGCTCCTGCTCTGTGCACATGTAGCTAGCTGCAGGACACATCGGGTTAATTAACCTGATGTGTGCTGTAAGTAGGAGAGCAGGGAGCCAGCGCTAAGCATTGTGCACTGCTCCCTGCTCTGTGCACATGTAGCTGCAGCACACATCAGGTAATTAACCCCATGTGTGCTGTAAGTAGGAGAGCAGGGAGCCAGCGCTCAGTGTGCGCTGCTCCCTGCTCTGTGCACATTTAGCTGCAGCATACATCGGGTAATTAACCCGATGTGTGCTGTAGCTAGGAGAGCAAGGAGCCAGCGCTCAGTGTGCGCTGCTCCCTGCTCTCTGCACGTGTAGCTCCGTGCGGTGGTAACCAAGGTAAATATCGGGTTGGTTACCGATATTTACCTTAGTTACCAAGCGCAGAATCTTCCACGCGGCGCTGGGGGCTGGTCACTGGTTGCTGGTGAGCTCACCAGCAACTTGTGTAGCGACGCTCCAGCGATCCCTGCCAGGTCAGGTTGCTGGTGGGATCGCTGGAGCGTCGCAGTGTGACAGCTCACCAGCAACCTCCTAGCAACTTACCAGCGATCCCTATCGTTGTTGGGATCGCTGGTAAGTTGCTTAGTGTGACGGTACCTTTAGCCTAGTAGCAGAGCTGAAACAGCTGCCCTTACCCACACCAGGCTATCTATAGAGATTGAACATCGACCTTGTTCTCGGGGTTTTTGTGAGGTTGTGACATTGCACCCAATCACTGCCAACTTCTCAATCCCAACTGTTTATAAAAAAAACTGGGAAAAAACCCTCCACAAAGAGAATGGTGAAAATAATGGGTTTTTTTGCAATTCAAAACCCCAACATAGTTCTGCTAAAATTGTAAACCTGTATCATAAAAAACAAGCCCTAATACATGTACATTGATGGAAATATGAAAAACAATCTTAATGCTCTTGGGATGCAGCTGAGCAAAAACTACTTTTCATGAAACATATTTTTTTCTGCAAAATATAAAAACCCCACATTTTTACCAACCCATAGAATGGAGATTTCATGTTTTATTTTTAAAGAAAAACAACGGTAATTTCACTTGTATTTTTCATTCACTTTTTCCCAAAAAAGGCTTTGTTCTCTTTCTGAAGATCCACACACTGTTTCCTAGTATGTTTTGCTTAGAAAGTGTCTAAAACACGTAACAAATGAGGACTAAAGCATAAAAGAAAGCGTTTTGGCACAAATGAAGCCAGATTTCTTGTGCATGCAACTTCAGTAAATAATTCACATTGTTCATATACAGTTAGGTCCAGAAATATTTGGACAGTGACACAAGTTTTGTTATTTTAGCTGTTTACAAAAACATGTTCAGAAATACAATTATATATATAATATGGGCTGAAAGTGCACACTCCCAGCTGCAATATGAGAGTTTTCACATCCAAATCGGAGAAAGGGTTTAGGAATCATAGCTCTGTAATGCATAGCCTCCTCTTTTTCAAGGGACCAAAAGTAATTGGACAAGGGACTCTAAGGGCTGCAATTAACTCTGAAGGCGTCTCCCTCGTTAACCTGTAATCAATGAAGTAGTTAAAAGGTCTGGGGTTGATTACAGGTGTGTGGTTTTGCATTTGGAAGCTGTTGCTGTGACCAGACAACATGCGGTCTAAGGAACTCTCAATTGAGGTGAAGCAGAACATCCTGAGGCTGAAAAAAAAGAAAAAATCCATCAGAGAGATAGCAGACATGCTTGAAGTAGCAAAATCAACAATCGGGTACATTCTGAGAAAAAAGGAATTGACTGGTGAGCTTGGGAACTCAAAAAGGCCTGGGCGTCCACGGATGACAACAGTGGTGGATGATCGCCGCATACTTTCTTTGGTGAAGAAGAACCCGTTCACAACATCAACTGAAGTCCAGAACACTCTCAGTGAAGTAGGTGTATCTGTCTCTAAGTCAACAGTAAAGAGAAGACTCCATGAAAGTAAATACAAAGGGTTCACATCTAGATGCAAACCATTCATCAATTCCAAAAATAGACAGGCCAGAGTTAAATTTGCTGAAAAACACCTCATGAAGCCAGCTCAGTTCTGGAAAAGTATTCTATGGACAGATGAGACCAAGATCAACCTGTACCAGAATGATGGGAAGAAAAAAGTTTGGAGAAGAAAGGGAACGGCACATGATCCAAGGCACACCACATCCTCTGTAAAACATGGTGGAGGCAACGTGATGGCATGGGCATGCATGGCTTTCAATGGCACTGGGTCACTTGTGTTTATTGATGACATAACAGCAGACAAGAGTAGCCGGATGAGTTCTGAAGTGTACCGGGATATATTTTCAGCCCAGATTCAGCCAAATGCCGCAAAGTTGATCGGACGGCGCTTCATAGTACAGATGGACAATGACCCCAAGCATACAGCCAAAGCTACCCAGGAGTTCATGAGTGCAAAAAAGTGGAACATTCTGCAATGGCCAAGTCAATCACCAGATCTTAACCCAGTTGAGCATGCATTTCACTTGCTCAAATCCAGACTTAAGACGGAAAGACCCGCAAACAAGCAAGACCTGAAGGCTGCGGCTGTAAAGGCCTGGCAAAGCATTAAGAAGGAGGAAACCCAGCGTTTGGTGATGTCCATGGGTTCCAGACTTAAGGCAGTGATTGCCTCCAAAGGATTCGCAACAAAATATTGAAAATAAAAATATTTTGTTTGGGTTTGGTTTATTTGTCCAATTACTTTTGACCTCCTAAAATGGGGAGTGTTTGTAAAGAAATGTGTACAATTCCTACAATTTCTATCAGATATTTTTGTTCAAACCTTCAAATTAAACGTTACAATCTGTACTTGAATTCTGTTGTAGAGGTTTCATTTCAAATCCAATGTGGTGGCATGCAGAGCCCAACTCGCGAAAATTGTGTCACTGTCCAAATATTTCTGGACCTAACTGTAGGTCCAAAGCCCTAACCCTATGTCTGTAATGGGGATTTGCATTGCCCTGTTGCTATGATTTAAATAGGTGGAGTACAGTATGTGATCTCAGTCTTGAGGACATTTTAATCAACTTATCTTAATTAGGGGCACGTGGCCTAGAAACGTTATCATTCACTAGTGGAGTTAAGCTGGTGTCACACACAGCGACAACGACGTCGCTGCTACGTCACCATTTTCTGTGACGTTGCAGCGACGTCCCGTCGCTGTCGCTGTGTCTGACATCCAGCAACGAGCTGGCCCCTGCTGTGAGGTCGCCAGTCGTTGCTGAATGTCCAGCTTCATTTTTTCGTCGTCGCTCTCCCGCTGTGACGCACACATCGCTGTGTGTGACAGCGAGAGAGCGGCGAAATGAAGCGAGCAGGGAGCAGTAGCCGGCATCTGGCAGCTGCGGTAAGCTGTAACCAGGGTAAACATCGGGTAACCAAGGGAAGACCTTTTCCTGGTTACCCGATATTTACCTTCGTTACCAGCGTCCGCTCTCGCTGCCAGTGCCGGCTCCTGCTCTCTGCACATGTAGCTGCAGTAAACATCGGGTAATTAATCCGATGTGTACTGTAGCTAGAAGAGCAGGGAGCCAGCGCTAAGCAGTGTGCGCGGCTCCCTGCTCTCTGCACATGTAGCTGCAGTACACATTGGGTAATTAACCCGATGTGTACTGTACCTAGGAGAGCAAGGAGCAGCGACTTACAATGTGTGAACCCAGCTTTATTATGCTTATATATTTTATACATCAATAGTACAAAATAAGAAACCATGTGTTAGATAAAAATGTCCCTTTCCACTGTTATTAGTCTCTTCTTTTCTCCTTCACTGATGATTCACTTTTAAAATAAAAAAAGAAAAATCTGTCTACAGATCTGTCTTTGGATCCACAAAAAAACCCAAAAAATAAGGCCAGTACCCCTTTATTGTTAAAGGGAATCTGTCACCAAGATTTTGCAATGTAAGCTTAGGACAGCATGCAGTGAGGGTTAAAAAATAAAGAAATCTGTGTTTCTCTTACCTGTTTCCATCTATTGTTTACCCATACTAATGAGTTTATTGCTCTGTGATTAACATTTTTGTGACTGGATGCCTTGTGTAGACCAGTCCACCACGCCCTCTGCTGTGGTTGACACCTCACAGTCAATGCACAATCTATATTTAGAGCCTGATCTGGCTCACTCAGTAGATACATGTTACATGTCATTTACAATAAAACTTTGCTGAAACTAACATAAAGTACAGGTACACAAAACGCTGTGTGGCCAATATAAATGGTGCGGCAGCACACTGCGATAAATGAAAACACTGACAAGCAAAAGGGTAGCAATGTTTTGAACTTTTGTCTTTCAGGCTCCATATCTCACTATTCACTACAGCTTTGAGCGTGAGACTACCTTCATTTTATAGACAATCATGTTAGCTATCTCATACATAAATTTGACTTGCAACTATTGAGCATATAAGGTCATATGAAAAAGTTTGGGCACCCCTATTAATGTTAACCTTTTTTCTTCATAACAATTTGGGTTTTTGCAACAGCTATTTCAGTTTCATATATCTAATAACTGATGGACTCAGTAATAATTCTGGATTGATATGAAGTGTATAGTACTAGCAGAAAAGGTGCAATCCGCATTTAAACAAAATTTGACCGGTGCAAAAGTATGGGCACCTCAACATAAAAGTGACATTAATATTTTGTAGATCCTCCTTTTGCAAAAATAACAGCCTCTAGTCGCTTCCTGTAGCTTTTAATGAGTTCCTGGATCCTGGATGAAGGTATATTTGACCATTCCTGTTTACAAAACAATTCCAGTTCAGTTAAGTTTGATGGTCGCCGAGCATGGACAGCACGCTTCAAATCATCCCACAGATTTTCAATGATATTCAGGTCTGGGGACTGGGATGGCCATTCCAGAACATTGTAATTGTTCCTCTGCATGAATGCCTGAGTAGATTTGGAGCGGTGTTTTGGATCATTGTCTTGCTGGAACGACGGTGACGGATACCGAGGTGCACACGTGGCTGACTGCAGCCAGTGCTACTTACCCTAATAGGGTGCCCCTGATGAACCCCGATGTGACTTGTGATCGGGGGGAAACGCGTTGGGAAAGTTCTTACAGGTGTCAACTTGGACCCAGGTGTATTTTCACCATTCATAGAACTTCAAGGATGAGATAAGCACTATGTTCACATCAGATTTATTTATTGTATGGTTACTTGGACCTGATTGATTCTGGCTGTGCCCTATTGCATTTTTGTGAAATACACAATAGTAATGTGCCTTCTATGAAAGTTTATGTTAATTGCTTTCTGTGAAATGCTTACTTATGATATAATCTGGTGGATGGTCCCTAACAGCTTATAGAGAGGACTGCTCTGGGATCAAATGATCTTATTTTTGTGATCCTTTAATAGACCTTTGCCTCCGTTTGCATTGATTGTCAGCTTAGGGATTGCATCTATTGTATGATCTAGCTATGATACACAGTAGCTGTATGCAATATACCGAATAGGCATTAATGTATTTCACTATTTGTCCAACTGGAAGCCTGTTGGATAATTACTGGATTGGTGCTAGGGGAATTTTTTAGCACTCAGGATCCGAAATTGTACCTTGATATTGAAAGTGATCCTTCTTTTTGATCTGGTCCACTTTAACACTGTTTAAATATGAAAAATCTACTGTATCATTGATATGTGTGTTTGAGTCCTTATTTATTGATTAGCTTGTTGGTGCAACCTCCCCACACTCCCTCCCTTTCCCAGAATAGCTGCACATGAGATCAGTAGAGGGAAAGAAGGGTGAGTCATCGGTGAGCGGGGGCGCCATTGCGTCCAGGTCTAGGGTGCCAACCTCCGCGGGTAGGTAGGGCCTTTTGAAGGGAATTTGGGCCATACCCTGGTTGCACCATTATCATTTTTTCTGGTACTCCTTCATGATACTGGATTTATCATGATACAGCATGAATTGATTGTTCATTAGGTGACGATTTGACTTACCCCATTTATTTGCCTGCTCCTTTCTGTTAGGACTACAGAGGGGTTCCATTGGATGTTGGCAGATTTTGGGATTTGTCTGTCCTGTTTATGTGTATATGTCTAGGGATTGTTTTAACATGAAATAATAAAATGTATTTTTAAGGGGTTTTTTTTTCTTTGGTCAATAATTGTGAGTACACCCTTTACATAAATTCTTCTGGTCTTAGGCTGGGGACTGGGATGGCCATTCCAGAACATTGTAATTGTTCCTCTGCATGAATGCCTGAGTAGATTTGGAGCGGTGTTTTGGATCATTATCTTACTGAAATATCAATCAACTGCGTAACTTCAACTTCGTCACTGATCCTTGCACATTATTGTCAAGAATCTGCTGATACTGAGTTGAATCCATGCGACCCTCAACTTTAACAAGATTCCCGGTGCCGGCATTGGCCACACAGCCCCAAAGCAAGATGGAACCTCCACCAAATTTTACTGTGGGTAGCAAGTGCTTTTCTTGGAATGCCGTGTTTTTTTGCCTCCATGCATAACGCCTTTATGTATGACCAAACAACTCAATCTTTGTTTCATCAGTCCACATGACCTTCTTCCAAAATCTAACTGGCTTGTCCAAATGTGCTTTTTCATACCTCAGGCGACTCTGTTTGTGGCGTGCTTGCAGAAACGGCTTCTTTCGCATCACTCTCCCATACAGCTTCTCCATGTGCAACGTGCGCTGTATTGTTGACCGATGCACATTGACACAATCTGCAGCAAGATGAAGCTGCAGGTCTTTGGAGGTGGTCTGTGGATTGTCCTTGACTGTTCTCACCATTCTTCTTCTCTGCCTTTCTGATATTTTTCTTGGCCTGCCACTTCTGGGCTTAACAAGAACTGTACCTGTGTTCTTCCATTTCCATACTATGTTCCTCACAGTGGAAACTGACAGTTTAAATCTCTGAGACTTTTTGTATCCTTCCCCTGAACAACTATGTTGAATAATCTTTGTTTTCAGATCATTTGAGAGTTGTTTTGAGGAACCCATGATGCCACACTTCATAGGAGATTCAAATAGGAGAACACCTTGCAAGTGGCCACCTTAAATACCTTTTCTCATGATTGGATACACCTGCCTATTATTATTATTATTATTATTTATTTATAGAGCACCATTAGTTCCATGGTGCTGTACATGAGAAGGGGGTTACATACAAAATACATATACAAGTTACAGTAGACAGACTAGTACAGAGGGAAGAGGGCCCTGCCCTTGCGGGCTTACATTCTATAGGATTATGGGGAGGAGACAGTAGGTGGGGTGTAGATGGGGCGGCAGCTCCGCACGGTGGTTGGGCGGCAGCTCCGCACGATGGTGGGGCGGCAGCTCCGCACGGTGGTGGGGCGGCAGCTCCGCACGGTGGTGGGGCGGCAGCTCCGCACGGTGGTGAAGCAGTGAGGTCATTGAAGGTTATAGGCATTTCTGAACAGATGAGTCTTTAGGTTCCGTTTGAAGTTTGCAAGTGTAGTAGATAGTCTGACGTGTTGAGGCAGTGAGTTCCAGAAGACTGGGGATGTTCGGGAGAAGTCTTGGAGGCGGTTGCATGAGGAGCGAATGAGAGAGGAGGAGAGAAGGAGATCTTGGGAGGACCGGAGATTACGTTTTGGAGTGTAGCGAGATATTAATTCAGAGATATATGGAGGAGACAATTTGTGGATGGCTTTGTAAGTCAGTATTAGTAGTTTGAATTGGATACGATGGAAGATTGGGAGCCAGTGAAGGGACATGCAGAGAGGAGAAGCGGGGTGGTAGTGAGGCGAGAGGTGGATCAGTCGGGCAGCAGCATTAAGGATGGACTGAAGAGGGGCGAGCGTGTTAGCAGGGAGACCACATAGGAGGATGTTGCAGTAGTCGAGGCGGGAGATTATGAGAGCATGCACTAGCATTTTTGTAGATTGAGAATTGATGAAGGGACGGATTCTGGAAATATTTTTGAGTTGAAGACGACAGGAGGTGGTGAGGGATTGAATGTGTGGTATGAAGGACAAGGCAGAGTCAAAGGTCACTCCGAGGCACCGAACTTTGGGTGCTGGGGAGAGCGTGATGTTATTTATTGTAATAGATAGATCAGGTAGAGAGTGTAGGTGAGATGGAGGAAAGATGATCAGCTCAGTTTTGGCCACATTGAGCTTTAGGAAGCGAGAGGAGAAGAAGGAAGATATAGCAGATAGGCACTCTGGGATTCTGGACAGCAGAGATATGACATCTGGACCAGAGAGGTAGATCTGAGTGTCATCGGCATATAAGTGGTACTGGAAGCCATGGGACTTTATGAGTTGTCCCAGGCCAAATGTATAGATAGAAAAAAGTAATGGTCCCAGGACAGAGCCTTGAGGGACACCAACAGAGAGAGGACGGGATGAAGAGGTTGTGTGGGAGTGGGAGACACTAAAAGTGCGGTTGGAGAGGTATGAAGAGATCCAAGAGAGGGCGAGGTCTCTGACACCAAGGGAAGAGAGGATCTGTAGTAGGAGGGAGTGGTCAACAGTGTCAAAAGCTGAGGATAGGGCTAGAAGTAGGAGTATAGAGAAGTGGTTGTTAGCTTTGGCAGTAAGTAAGTCATTTGTGATTTTTGTCAGGGTAGTTTCAGTGGAATGATGTGGACGGAAGCCGGACTGTAGGTTGTCAAAGTGAGAGTTAGAGGAGAGGTGGGAGGAGAGTTCAGCATGGACGTGCTGTTCCAGGAGTTTTGAGGCGAATGGGAGTAGCGATATGGGGCGATAGCTGGCAGCAGAGGTTGGGTCGAAGAAAGGTTTGTTTAGGATGGGTGTGACTGTTGCATGTTTAAAGGCAGAAGGGAAGGTACCAGTCGTTAAAGATAGGTTGAAGAGATGGGTTAAGGCTGGAATTAGGATAGTGGTGAGGTTGGGGAGGAGGTGGGTTGGGATGGGATCACGTGCGCAGGTGGTGAGGTGCGCTTTTGAGAGAAGATGTGCAAGCTCTTCTTCGGTGATAGTAGAGAGGACGTTTATGGGGGAGGAGCAGTGGTCTGTTATATGAAGGGGTTGTGGTGGTTGAGCAGAAAAGACTTGTCTGGTTTGGTCGATCTTTTCTTTGAAATATGTGGCAAATTCTTCTGCGGAAATGAGGGAGGTTGGAGGGGGCAGTGGTGGGCGAAGGAGGGAGTTGAAAGTATTGAATAACTGTTTGGGGTTGTGTGTTAAAGAGGATATGAGGTTTCTGAAGTATTACTGTTTAGCCGAGGTAAGGGCCAAGCGAAATGTGTGAATTGCATTTTTGAATGTGGTGAAGTCTTCCTGGGAGTGCGTTTTCTTCCAGCGCCGCTCTGCGGCCCTAGACACTTGCCGAAGCTTTTTAGTGAGGCTGTTGTGCCAGGGTTGTCTATTGATTTGTCTCACTCTGCCATGCACAAGAGGAGCAACTGAATCAATAGCTGATGTGAGGGTGGTGTTGTAGAAAGTGGTGGCACTGTTTGTGTCGTGCACTGAAGATATGGAGGACAGTGGTAGGATAGAGTCAGAAAGGGTGTGTATGTTGACGTGTGCGAGGTTTCTGCGAGGGTGTGATACGTGCTGGGCAGGAGGGGCAGGTGAGGAGGACAGAGCAGAGAAGGTCAATAGATGGTGGTCAGATAAAGGGAGAGGGGAGGTAGTGAGGTTAGATAGAGAGCAGAGACGGGTGAAGATAAGGTCTAATGTGTGTCCATCTTTATGGGTGGCAGAGGTGGACCACTGAGATAGACCAAAAGATGAAGCAAGGGAGAGTAGTTTGGAGGCTGCTGACTGGCGGGTGTCAGTGGGGATGTTGAAGTCACCCATGATGATAGTGGGAATGTCAGCAGAGAGAAAGTGTAGAAGCCAGGCAGAGAACTGGTCGATAAAGGAAGTGGTAGGGCCTGGGGGTCTGTATATGATGGCCACTTGGAG